>NC_142352.1:49085037-49745037 GCF_059441175.1 Urocampus carinirostris
AAAGTGTCTCAACAGTAAATATGGAATGTTTGATGAGCTTCTGTATACAAGATTTTATAGAGACCTAGAGGCAAAACGGCATCTGTTGGTGTAACACTGTGACTTTAAACTGTAGTCAAAACTTTGCCCTATATATTCTGGTCTGAATCAAGGTACTGATGTCTAGCTTCAGCGTCACATTCATTAAATTTGGAAAAATGCAGAGAAGCTTGTCGTGGCCTTAATTTTATCTCCGAACAGATGTACTCAGGAAAGGAGCCATACCTGGCTTGCGAGCCATAGGTTCCCGACCCCTGAAGTAGATTAACAGATGTTGTATTTTGCTTACAGAAGGCAGAATACCGTAACCGAAATATTAGAGAACATTTGTAAGTGTTTTCAACGATGACAGCAAAAATAGTAAGTGTTCTTGTGTGTACACTGCACGTGTGTGTGATGGGGTGACAGAACAAGGCTGAAGTGCAGTCATGCGGACTTAAACTCCACCACTCGCTATGACAGCCTCTTTTCTTTCTCTCTCTCTCTCCTCCATCAAATACAAACACTCACAGAGACCAGAAAAGAAAAACACACAAACACAAGTAGATTCCCCAGCCAGCCTGCGGCCTGTTTGTCTGCCAAATGAGTCCTGACTGCACGTTTACACCCGAGACTGCACAACTGCCTGGCACACACGCACACGTGTACACAAAACCACAGGATGGACCTCTCTCATGCCCCAATTGCCACACAAATTCACCAACATTTGTTTTCTTATGGTTCCAGGGCAAACGAGAACCAGTGAGGACTGCGTGTGATGCTCCTAAGTACCTGTCTGCGTTCACTTGTGGCCTACGTGTTACTGTGCATACATGTGTCTGTTTGTGCGTAAGCAATAACCGGTGCGTCGGAGAAGGTGTAGTGTGAGCGTTCAGTAATGTGACAGGTGTGAAGACAGGCTGCAATGATGATCTGGTCCCACTTATTAACACATGACTTAGCATCGCCAAACTAGACACTTGGAGGACATGAACGTATTTGTAGAACACAGGGCCGACTACAAAGCATTCAGTATCGATCATGACGTTTTTGCCTTTTTTTGATCAGGCGCAGCACAAAAAAACTACATCCAACACTAATCAACAAAAGTTTAAAACAACATATTTGCCAAAAAAACAGATGTACAATAATATGATATGATACTTAAACATGTGCCCTAAAGGAGTAGGCTGAAGCAGAATCTTTTTACTGCATACGCCTATTGAATCGTTTTCTTGCATGAAATACATATCCAGAACAAAAAAACAAACAAAAAAAAAACAAGAAAACAAAGCCCTACAATAAATAGGAGAAATTTGAAAAAAAATGAACTGAATTTCAGACATGCAAAAAAAAACTGCAAATGACTCTTAAAACACATAACGTCCCAAAAAACTATTTTTCCTGTTCAGCATATTTATCAAAAATACATGTAGTACATGGGCAACACGGCGGCGCAGTTGTTAGGCACAATTCTAAGGTCCCGAGAACCTCCTGTGTGGGTTCAAATCCAGCTACCGGACTTCCTGTGCGGAGTTTGTATGTTTTCCCCGTGCTTGCGTGGGTTTCGTCCGGGCACTCCGGTTTCCTCCCACATTCCAAAGACATGCATTTCAGGTGGATTGGCCGGTCCAAATTGTCCCTAGGTGTGAATGAGCGAGCGAGTTGTCTTTCCCTGCGATTGGCTGGCAACCAGTTCAGGGTGTCCCTTGCCCACTGTCCGATGGTTGCTGGGATGGGCTCCAGCACCCCCGCGACCCTACGGAGGATAAGCGGTGCAGCTAATGAGATGAGATGAGACATGTAGTACCTAATTTTTAAATTGATATGAATGTTGGGCAGCACAGCAGCGTGTGCGGCACAGTTCTGAGGTCATGCGATCAAACTTTCCTGTGTGGAGTTTGCATGTTCTCCCCAAGCTTGCGTGGGTTTCTTCTTGGCTCTCGGGTTTCCTCCCACATTCCAAAAACATGCATGTCAGGTTAATATGCTGGTTCAAACTATCCTTGGGTGTGAATGAGTGAGTTTTCTGTCTCTGTGTGCCCTGTGATTGGCTGGCAACCAGTTCAGGGGATCACCTGCCCACTGCCCAAAGAGAGCTAGGATGGGCTCCAGCACCCCTACGACCCTACTAAGGATAAACGGTGCAGATAATGGATGGATATAAATGTTGGTTCTTAGTTGCTTTGTCTATGAGTAATAGGGATTTAAGTTTAACTATAGCTTCAAATTGCATGTATTTCTCCAAATCTATATACAATGACTTAAATACAGGGATAATAAAGAACTATTATATATTTTTACCAACTAACACAACCAATTATGGTTTGCCGTAAAAGGTTAGCTGTTTCTGGTTAATACTTGAGTGCTGTGCATTTCTAATGTAATTATCAGTCACTATCAAGTGATAAAACGGTTGCCTGTTGAGCTCAGCCAAATGTTGCTGATATTTTATGCCAATCAGAATACTGGGTTTAAACAGTGACACTGAATTTGAATACTGTGTGTGAATGCTATAAAGAACATGGTTGGGGTCATTCCCATTTAAGAAAATAAGTTCTTCCTGAATAAAATGGATGTACTGTCATGGAAAGATAGATAGATAGATAGATAGATAGATAGATAGATACTTTATTCATCCCCGTAGGGAAATTCACACTTTCAGCAGTCTACCCCGTTGTTTATTAACAGATGAACATGATGCCCTAGGGGTGCTTGTAGCGAAGTGGATGACGTCACGCCAGTCCAAAAATTCGACATCCCTGCGGCAGATGGAAAACTTTTCTTTGTGAAAATCCAGGGATACACCACCTCGTGTTAGCAAGTCCGCCTCCTCTCCGATTCCCCCCGGCTTTCGTGTCTCTGTTTAGCGGCGTTGAAGCCGGATTTCTCCGGGTAGCTCCGGGTGGCTACACGTTAGTGTCCGGAATGCTAAACGTGAGCCACGTTTTCGCAAAACACAGCAACTGCGCTCCCTGTGCGCTTCGATGTTTTCCACCAGCACTCGATGATCTTATTTGGTCGTGAGTTCGCATTTACCATGATTACGGATGGTACCGAAGACTTATAACGCCGCTAGCCGCTTCGTTAGCTCCGGCTCTTCCTCGATAGGCCCCTTCATCACGCCGGCACGAGAATTCTTCAGGGCAAGGAGTTGAAATTCCTTGAATACACGCATTTATTGTGCGTTAAAACCCATGTCCATAGGATAGAAGTAATCCATAGTGTAGTTGTCAAAACGGGAAGAAAAAACACCGAAGATAGGAGCAGACAATAAAACAATAGGGCAGCTGCTGGAAAAGGCAGCCGCTCGTGGCAGCACCGCTTTGATCTTAAGGGAAGAGAGTTATGCTCTCGCTCGACGGTCCAAACGCACACCCAAACCCCAAAAATATAAGATACAATACAGTGTCTGGTTTCCATGTCCACTGAAGTAGGTAACACATATGAAGATGTATATTAAGAAATCCTGCCCTGCAGCACTTTTTCTGTGCTAACAATGACATGGAGCTCCGTCCTATTAGAGCGCTGCCTGCAGACACAATAAAATAAAAGTCCATCACACTGTCTGAACAATGTCGCAGTCGAGATTCACACACTTATCAGCAGAGCAGGAATCTGCAGCACACATTGTCAAATGAACAGAATAATGTTATTGCAGGGGTGGCGAACAAGTTTGACACAAAGAGCCGAAACTTTTAACTGTGAGAGTCAAAGAGCCACACCACGCACTGACCTGCCATGACCGACAGACACACACAAACACACACAATTAAAAACATATTATTTCCCATAACACACTCCTCTCCTTACAATACAACAAGTATTATTCTTGTGTTGATTTCAAAAACTAAACATGAAACAAGGCAAAGAGCCACAGTATATAGAAAAAATGATGGGTGCCGTATTCTTATTGGCCAAGAGCCGCATGCGGCTCTAGAGCCGCGTGTTTGCCACCCCTGTGCTATTGAGTTGTGTGAATGTTCACTGTTTTTCCTATAATTTCCTTTTTTTGTTGTCATGCTGTGGTAAGAATTCAGCTTCTCCTTTGGTGTTCGCTTATTCAGGATGAGTGTGTCTGTATGTTTGGTAACAGAAGGCCAGACGCCGGCCCAAATGAACACGGACCCCCCGTAATAGCTTTGGCCATGCCCAAACAAACAAACAGAGCACTCACCAGCTGACCCAATTACGGAGAGATGCGCAATGAGATGGAAACGCATCTTCTCATAAAATCGTTTTATCCTGGGCCATGTAAGTAACACACACACACACACACACACACACACACACACACACACACACACACACACACACACACACACACACACACACACATTATCCCAGGTTCTACAAATCCAAGGGTTTTTGCTTTGCTCGAAATCAGGGGTCGTGAACTTAAGGTTTGCAAGCCATGTATGGCTCTTTTCATGAGTACATACGGCTCAATAAAAATATGCTACTTGCGGAACTTTCTCTGTAGCGTTCTGTTAAGTTATATGTTGGGTGCATAGCCAAAGCTATTCAAATGGTGGCTATGGTCCGGTCCAGTTATTCGATCCAGACGCCTATTTGGCTGTGTATCACTAAAGAATCTTTTATATGGAAACTCATTAAACAATGTTCACTGTTGAGACACTTTATGCTAAAAACTCACACAACAAACTGTGATTACCCATAAACCCTACCCAAGCACACAGAACAATTTGATTGAGTGAGCAGTAGGGTGGGTGGAGCTATGTAACACAGCACACGCCCCGCTTTGACATGTGGTCACTGTGCTGAAGGAAAATACATCGATAAACTTTTGTTTTTTTGTGACATATTTACAAAAGAACTCTGCTTGCACCTTGTTTTGAAACCATTATTTTTTAAATATACGTCAAAATGAGCCTCAATGATCTTAAGTAACTGTGGGAGGGAGACAAGTTTGAAGTGGTATATTTGTTGATATGGAACACAGGCTTTGGCATTATTTTTTTTTCATAAATTTGATAAAATCCTTAAACATCAAACAGAGAAATAGCATGCGCAGAAAAAAAAGCTTCTGTCTAGAGAGCGGGTTTGGTGGTTATGTTGAATTTTGTCTTAAAATAAATGGTATGGCTCTCTCTCTCTCCCCAAAAATCAAAATATTTAGCTATTTTGGCTCTTTGGGTCAAAAATGTTCCCAACCGTTTCTCTAAATTAAAAAGATTCATTAGTAGAGGGAAAAAAATATACATAGAAACAGAAATTAATATAATTTGAGTTTAGTCACTAAATGCATGTGAGGGTATTCAGGATGGGCATCAGCTTTGGAAAAAAAAAAAAAAACATCTAAGACCTTAGGACGTTATTTAAAAACTTGGCAAGACTGTAACTTATTTTATGTACTGCTTTCAGATTTGGTGGACTGCACAGATGACAGTTCAAAGGTTTTGAGATAGAGGTAATATTGGGGCTAAAAGTCTGACCTGACTCGCGCCCACGGGTATTAAACCTTTCTCAAAACTGAGCCTCAATGTTTAACTTGATTTAATAGGGCAGTTTGAAGCAAACCCAAAATTTCATATTTCATTTGCAGGGACACGGTAGGAGGTGGGGGATTTTGGCCCACTCAAAAAAAATAAGGCATCTAGAAAAACCTGGCCTGGTTTGGCCCTGAACCTGAACGTAATGATTGACATTTTAGGTTCGGGTAAGGTGTGGGTCGAGCTTGAGTCAGGCTCGTGTCGGGCTCAGGTCGGGCTTCAAATCTAAACCTCTACTTGTTTGTACATTGCTCTAAGCACAACACTCACTACTTTTTGTGACCTTAGTTACTTTTTACGTTTTTTTTGTGTACAAACCGGTTTTAGTCACATTCCTAAAGAGTACTGACACTTTCTGTGATTGAGGGTATACAAATAAATATGACCTCACTTGACAAAAAAAAATTGTTTATTAATGTTGATACCTCTATCTGTTGCCATCCAGTTTTTTTTTTACAACCAGGTCCTAAACATTTTGTTTTTGTCTGCCACTTTCAGGCTAGAGGTAAGATGTTATATCCGATCTGATATTCAGGCCAAAAGCGCCATTCATTACGGGCCCAGCTTCTCTTTTGATGACTTTCCCTCTGTATTATCCACCTGTCACTGTTCTGTTCATCCAGTCTCGTTTTACTGAGATTTCTTTACAAACGTCAGGCTTTATGTGTTGCGCGGGGGTCGGCCCAAATTACTTCTACTTCACCCAAGTCCTCACAAATAAAGTAAGATAGTTTATTTGCAAGTTCTAGCTCATACAACCAGTTCATTCGCTTACGACAAACTACCAATTCAGACTGAAATGAAGGCGAATGTTTAAACTGCACGGTCCAACACTGCAAAATAAGTATCAGTGTATTAGTATGAGTAGTTTAGATTTGATATGTTAAGATAAATGATTAATTATTTGGGGTCAAAATAGTTGATTTTAAAAAAGGTTGAGGTATAAAACAAGCTTATGGTAAACTCGGATGATAAAATGACTTTCGTAGGAACATTGAGAAAAAAGTGACACCACATCCGTCACTTTTATTGCCAAGGAACACAATAATTACATACACTATCACCTCCACACCTCACCCATTGTTGGCTAAAATCTCTTTTTCCCCATTTTCTTGGCCTCGAAAGCCCCTACGCCACCTTTTCACGGACCAAACCCCCATTTTCAGCGCGCCAGGCCTCGGGGAAAGCGTAGCAGTCATAGGGTTGCACTCGCCTCTAATCAGTGCGAACAGCCAGCTAATTACCAAACCCTCAGTCCTGGCTGACTGTTAATTGCATACATTAGAAACCATCAGCAGCACTGGCAGATTAACACTTAAAATCTTCCCAGTGCTTTTGTGGATAGGAGTGTGCGTGAAAGAGAGAAGGGCTTTGTGTGAGTGTCAAGTGTGCTGCCTCTGTGGTTGCGGTTGCTCATATTTAATACTTAATTAGAGGCAAATTGGAGACGCGGGCACACCGAGGTGGGCTGCGGGGTTTCGGCTGGCCCGGAAGGGGCAGCGAGGATGGTCGGGGGGCGAGGCTGGGGTCTCTGCGGGGACGCCAGATGGAGTGACATTAAGAAATTGGCAGTGGAGCCATTTCAAATAATAAAATATCAATATTTACATTTTAATTACCCACTTCCAGGCTGTGTCAAATAACGGGTGGGGTGTTGGGGTGTTTGCATGTGCCACTTGGGTCTTCTTAAATCAGTCTGGATAGAATCAGGAGCTCTGGCTACCACAAATCATGTGCTGGGATTAAAAAAATAGAGTTTCTCAAACCAACGATGGAATCTGATTTTCAATTTTCAAATTACCACTAAATTTAGGTCAATTTATTTTAACAGATACACATTGACCTCTGGTAAATAAACAAGTCACACGGAAGTACAGCAGATGGAATACTGTATTATTCGTACTGTAGGCTTACAATGATGCAAAAGGGGGAAGCAAAATCATAGTTAACATGGAAATGTGCGTTGAAATTATTAAGTCATTAATACTGATTTGATTTTTTGGGCATTCCAGGTTGTTGGGTGTGGAAAAGGAGGGGGATTATATTTTCTCATTTTACATTTTTATGGGATTTGAATTGGATTTGATTTTAAAATACCAAGACAGCCTTCACATCGTTACCCTTGCTATGGAATACATCTATAACCATTCAGGGATCAGGACTGTTATCAAAAGTAAGGAGGCGATTCAAGAAATAAAGTTATCTTAGGTTATGGCACTTTTCGCTAGTGGAAGATTTAAATTCAGATTTTATTTTAATCCACTTGCCCTTCTGCACCCACCCACTAACTCCACTGTACCAGCTCCAGTGACGTTAATTAAACCTTATTTAAGACTTGCATGCATTAAGCATTCTTGCAGGTGGAAAGGATGATGTATCGACACACATTGTGCTAAGGATTAAAATGGTGGGTTGAGTAATAGACAGGTCAAGTATTTTGAACACTGATCACTCGCTTCACTTTTTTGTTATCTTTACTTCTTCTTTCCACCTCCTTTCACTCCTACATGCTCTTCTCTCCATGATTCAATGCTGATGCAGGCAGGAATGACCACAGCCTGTGTGTGTGTGTGTTGGCTTAGACACGTTAAGTCTCTGTGGGTCTCGCACATACTGACACTGCTGACAGAGAGTTTTGCAGAAACAAAAAAGAGTAGAAAAGTGAAAAAAGTATTAGATCTTCAGAATAAAAGGGAAAGCATAGACATGAAATAGATGTATACAGGAAGTGTGCAGTAATCACTTGCTTTGCAGTAATCCCTCGCTGAAACGCGTTTTTCACTTTTCGCGGTTTCAATATTTTGCAAATTTTTAATTAAATTGATTTGGTTTCAATGTCATTGATATCAAAATACCTAGTTGGTCTCTAAATCGCTTCCTTGCACTGAAAGGAGAAGTCTTGTATTTTTTTGCACTTTTGTATAATAACCATTAAGACTATTCATTCAACTGCAATTCAGTCGTCTATGTATTATTTGTAGATCTATAGTATATTTTGTTGCGGTCGCATACTCTGTCGGTAAGGACATCGTCTTGAGGCAAGTTTAATTTTTGGAGGGTTTTATGAAGGGGCGTTGCTTTTTGGTGGATTTTCACGTTTTACAGGAGTTTCTGCCCCACATTAACCGTGATAACCGGAGTAATAATGTCCTAGGGATGTGGTTTTGCAACATCTTTACATTTCATTAGTAATATGTGCAAAAGTCACTGGGAAAGATTTTGCAGCTAATATTAATCATCTGAAGGGAATGTGATTGCCCCCAGAATTGTAACTGATCCATGAATGAAATGGGCCATGCACGTCAAAGACTGATTGCATGCCTCTCGGGCCTCAATAACCGGAGTGCTCTGACATCAAATATTGGATGATACCGGAACTATAATGGTGGTTGTTGTTTGTACAATGCAATTATCGAAGAGTTTCACAACGATTCTTTCAGATAAGAGATGAGGTTTCCGAGAGGATTTGAGATCCAGCGGAAGTTTTAAAGCGCCTGGTCTATCTATGTATCAATCTGATCGTTAATGAATTCACATTTACGCAGTTTGTTCAATTAACGCTGTTGTGGTTGTGTATTGATCGCTCTCTGGATTATCTGCCTGGAACAATTTCCTGTACTTTTTTTCCAAATCCCACATGCATTAAAGAAATGTTTTGAAGCCCAAGTGTATATTAGTTTCCGGTGGAGATTTCAATTTACACTCACGTTGACTTGAAAACACGGCTACATATTTATGCTCCATTTGGAATTAAGATAGTGAAGAGCTCTTTCGAACATAAAAGATTGTATACGGTGTGTTAGAATATTGAAATGTGTCATATAGTCATAATCGTATGAGTTTTTTAGTTATATATATTTTTAATTCTTTAAATCATTACATTGTTATTTAAGAAATGTTAATCATTTAGGGGTAACTAATGACCTAATGATTATGCATATAATTTTTAATGTATTTATTTTTTACCAAATTATATCAATTTATCTAGTTATTATAGTGTTTCTGTATTGGTTTAAGATATGTTCTGATTTACTGAAATGGAAGCCTTGAGTCTGGACCAAGGACCAGTGTGAAACTGGTGCCTTGGGAATTTTCCACTAACTTTTGTGTTCCACACTTTTGGTATATAAATGATTGCCAGCCACTTGTAAAACTATTACAGCCTTGTTCTGTTTTCACAAACCCAGAATAACATGTTTTATGCATTTTATTTGTTTTATTGTTTGTTTTATTGTATTTATTTTATGCTCACCTTAGCGCTTATATTTAAACCATTTTGCGACCTGCATGTTTATTTGAACACGCGGAGGAAGAACATGCCTGCCCTATTTCTGGAGCCAGGAATCAATCTTCAGATGTATATTAGATTTGTAGAGCTTTTTTTTTAACCACAAAAAAGTGCTGTCCAATTGTAGTAAAACATGATGTATTGTATACAATGAATGCCACCCCTATGCGTTCATTTTCAAACCAAGAACACTAATTGTAAATTCTAAAAATAAAAACCTTAAGATATCATGAAAATGTAATATTATATTGGGATAGCTCATCTCATCTCATCTCATTAGCCGTACCGCTTATCCTCATTAGGGTCGCGGGGGGGCTGGAGCCCATCCCAGCCATCTTCGGGCAGTGGGCAGGGGACACCCTGAACTGGTTGCCAGCCAGTCGCAGGGCACACGGGGACAGACAACTCATTCGCTCATTCACACCTAGGGACAATTTGGACCGGCCAATTCACCTGAAATGCATGTTTTTGGAAAGTGGGAGGAAACCGGAGTGCCCGGAGGAAACCCACGCAAGCACGGGGAGAACATACAAACTCCGCACAGAAAGTCTGGAGCTGGATTTGAACCCACGACAGGTTCCCATGACATGAACTGTGCCGCACAAGCGCTAACCACTGCGCCGCCGTGCTCACTATATTGGGATATATGATATGTAATTATTCTAATGTGACAAAAGTACTAGAATTAATACTATTTGAAATGGGTATGAAAGACTGCTAAGAATGGAGTAAGCTGTTTAGACGTTTGGATCCCACACTGCATAAAAGTCAATTTTATAAAATGCTGTTAAATAAATTTATTTTTTTATAAATCTATTTTTTTATTTCACAAAGAAAAATAATTCTTGACATTATTAATACTTATAATTAATAGAAATATCTGCCACCTGCCACACATTTTTCTTTTAATTTCAAGTTACGTTTTCAGTATTTTATTTGAAAGACCAAGTTGAAAATATAGTAAAATAATAAGGTAAAGAAATAATGTTAACACAAACATGAAAAACAGGTAAAACATTGAGGGAAGTAAGAAAAAAATTGAGGCTAAAATGAGGAAAATTAAGCTAGGGGTGGGCAAATTGATTTAAAATCGATACTCCGAGTACTAAGCAAGCATTTGGATCAATACTATTGTCCTGGGATCGATAGTTCAACCCTTAGCATACTACATTGCCTCAAAGCGCCGCTTCTAAATGTAGGTAGTACAGCCCTTCTCTTTCTTACCTAGCAGCCTCAGCCACTCTCTACGTTTATGCTTGAGGGTGTGACTGGAAGGCACGCTTAGCACCTCTTCCTACCTGGCCTGTTGCTGCATCCTGATTTTTGGTTTGCCTCTCTTGACTTGGCTCTAAAACAGTTGTGTAAAAATATTTTTTAAATACTGTTAGAGGTTTTCAAATTTTATTGTTTATACTTTTTGCCCTTTCTTATTTTATCTTCAAAATATTGTGCAATGTGAGGTACAGTTGACATGTTGACAATTTTATTTTGATATTTTCATTACATAGCTGCTTTTTTATTTGACTCTCCTTGTTTCGCTTCTGAAACAGTTCTATAACTATTTATTTTAAAGTTTTTAAAGTCGTCATTCAATAAAAAAATAAACACTTTTATGCCTAAAAGCATTGTGCTATGTATCTTCTAAATATAGACAAACTCAAGGAAGAGGGCTCAGTTATTCATTGAACATTCCAAGCAAAAAGTATCAGTATCAGATCGGTCCCACCATGTATTTTCTTGCATCAGATCGATACTAAAATTCTGAGTATCGCCCACCCCTACTTTAAGCGTTTATGTTGTCTTTTGCTGTTCAAGTCATATTAGATGCATAAATGAAATCTGAATTTTGGATTCCAATGTCCTCCCCTCTCCAGCCGCGGTCTCTTTGAAGCAGCTTATGATGTGGTTTTGATTCTATCTTGCTAATCCTTCGTATCTTCCCGTGGAGCTAGAAGTACACAAACTCTACGGGGATTAATTTAACATTACAATATCATCATCACCGACAAACAATAGATGTGAAGATGGGTGGTGGTTAAAAAAGTGGGAAGGGTGTGGAGGAGATAAGTTCCTGTACACTGTAACAATTCCTATAGTCGTGAGAATCTTATAAATTTGGTTCTTAGTGTCCTTTTTTGGCAATGTTCATGCCACCTTTGATATTCTGCAAGAACTGCAAAGGGTAACGGAATCTCCTTGGGTGGACAACCCACTGACAAGGCGGCGTAGGGATCGCTAACAAAAGCGGGGCTGTCACTCGGGCCAATGGGCAAAGTTAGGGAGCTACATCGGCGGGACTGCAAAACTGATTTTGGAAACGGCAGAGAAGGACACAATGATGATGGAGTCGTGGCTAAATCTACCGATATTTCTTCATTGACCAAGCCTGTCAACCGACGCCTGAGACACAACATGGCCAAACAGCGACATTCTGTGGCGATTTTTACAAAGATTTCAGCTAAGTTAAAAGATTCATCACAGCTAAAATTTGGTCATTTAAATATTAGATCGCTTGCTCCGAAAGCTTTACTTGTTGATGATCTTATTCGTGATCACAAACTTAACCTGATTGGTCTGTGTGAAACCTGGTTGAAACCGATTGAGTTTTCACCGCTAAGTTAGGCTTCTCCCCCTGAATGTTTTGGCTGTCATGTAGCACGCTCTTTAAACAGGGTTGCGTTTATTTCTAAAAATATACTCAAATTTAATCCCCGTGCCTCTAATAATAATAAGGCGTTTGAGGCTCTTGTCATGCGGTCCTTTTTTATGTCGATTTTTGTAGTAACTATTTCTCGCACCCCAGGACCATACCAAGATTGAGGTATGGCGTGACAGCTTGTTAAAATATAAAGCAGCCCTTGCCTCTGCAAAATCAGCCTATTTTTTGAAGGTGATTGCGGCACAAAAGAATAACCCCAAAATCCTTTTCAACACTGTAGCATTGCTAACGAGGCAACAGATTATTCCAGATTGTTTCACCCAATCAGCCCTTAAAGATTCAGCGCATACGGGAAAAGATTTCTAAAGAGGTCTAAATATTATAGATGCGCGACATGGTTGAAGTCCACGGATTTTTCCCGAATTAGTGATCTGTGACTAGATAATCTTACACAGGTGGTAAGTACGGCCAAACCGACTACTTGCCTGTTTGACCCGCTTCTGTGTTCGCTGATTAAAGGTCTTTTTGGGGTCCTTGGACCTCCAGTTTATAATATTATAAACATATCACTCTTCTCAGGTGTTGTTCCAGCGCTATTGGGTCCTGTCTCCGTTTCTGGCTTGTGACATCCCCTGTGTTCCCGTCCAGATCCTTCACTCTGAAAATGCTGGTCTACTGGTGATCCCAAGAGCCAAGAAGAGATCGGCATGTTCGAGTGCGTTCTCCATCTGGGCCCAGGTGCTGTGGAATGCTCTATCTTCCACGCGCAGTGTTCCTGGCTTATACCACACCAGCTGCACAGCCCAAACGGGCAACTACTTCAAACTGACCTCCCATCCTCATAAAAATGTCTCCCAGGATCTACACAATTACTGTAGGCCACCCTTTTTGATGTCAAAACCATGAATTTCTCCAAAAGGTGAAAGGTTTTCATGCCTGAAAGAAGCATGGAAGAGGAAATTCTCAACCAGGGAGGATTGAAGATGGAGGAAATGAGGAAAGAAATGACAACTGATGCAGGTCAAGCTTTTGAAGCTCCGTAATGTCCTAGCTTGGAGACAAGAAAATTAAGACCTCATTCCATATCCTATCTGAGCCTGAAAAAGAGGCCCTGGCTGAAAATCTTAATTAATTGTCCAATAGTGCTGCAGGGTCATTATGCATTGCAATAAAGAAGCGTGTAATTATAAGATTTAACAGCCATTACCACGGCCAGGAACTCATATGTCATCATCAGCAAGCAAGCCAATGCTTTGCTGCGGTTGAGTGTGGGGCTTGACGGGCAGCACGTAGACACAAGAGCACACACACATGCATGTATACATTACTAAATGCTTGGATCAAGGGTTTCAAACATGGGGCCTGCTGGCAGGTTCTGGACTGTCCAAGGGTTTTAATCCGGCCCGCAAGACAACACAGAGGGAAGCATAGGCGAAAAAAGAGCTGTAGTTTGAAATGTGTCCACTTGATATTGACAAAGTTAGCCACTACTCACAAAACAACTGGATCTATATTACTTTCCTGCTTTCATACTCCTCTCTCCCTCTCTCTTCTTTCTTTGTTTCTTCCTTTCTTTTTTTCTCTCTCTGTTGATCACTTGGTCTTTCTTACTCTCTCTCTCTTCCTTTCCCCCTGTGCTTTCTCTCTGTTTCTCTATATTGTTATCTCTTTCTCTCGCTTCATATTTCTCTCCCTCTCTCTCAATCCCTTTCTCCCTTTTCTTCTCCTTTTCTTTCTTTCTCTAATTCTCTTTCATTCTATCTCTCTTTCTCTCTCTCTGTCTTTTTCTCCCACTCTCTATTTTCTTCTTGCTTTCTCATTCTTTCTCGTGTTCTCTCTTTCTCTCTCTTCCTCTTTCTCTCTCTTCCTCTCTCTCTCTCTCTTTCTCACTTACCTTCTGTTTCCTTTTCCTTGTTTACGTCTTTGTCCCTCTTTCTCTTTCCTCCTCTTTCTTTCATTCTATTTACTCCTTTTCCTATATCCCTCCGTCACTCTTTTAATGTCACTCTCTTCCTCTACCTCAACCCCTCGTGAAAAGTTTATTTTCCTACCATGTGGCCGCCTAACTAAAATAAGATTGACACCCCTAGTTTAGATTAACATGTCCGCTCTGTGAGAGAATACATGAACGGGACAAATGTAAAAGCGCACAAGAAAAAGCACACTTGCCCTCATTGTTTATGGGAGACAATGAGGCACACAGCTGTGAGAGCAGCCCACGGATGAAGCATCCCATCAGAATGCTTATAAAGTGCGTTCAGATCAAACACAAAGAAAATCTAGAAGCTTTATGGTGCGTTATCGTCGTAAGTTAAAGCGTCGGAGTGTGGCCGGGTGCCTTTATGGGCGCTGGCTGGAGCAACGCCAGACAGCGTGCGATGTCATGTGAGGACCAATTATTTGGACCTGAATGGACTTCATCAAATGCAGGCTTTGTCAGTTTGCGTAGTGAACTTTTATTTTGGTGGGCATGAAGCGAAATTACCACAATGAATAGCTTTAGCGGAGGGCTCTCCAATGTGGTGCCTGCAGGCACCAGGGCGCCCCCTGAGAACCGTTGAGGTCCCTGTGGACCTGCTCTGCATTATTTTACAGGAAAAACATACAACTAAATTGGGTATTATAAAACGAATGGGCAAAAATGTGTAATGAAATTTGGCTAATTTTAAAAGAGTTGTATATGTCAATTATCATTTCAATCAGGCAATCTCCGTTTTAGCAATACAGGCTTTTATAGGCTAATGCCTGCTATTGGCTGAAAAGGTCGGAGGCTAAAGGCCTTATTGAAAGTAATATTACAAGCCTGTGTATTTGTGAACGGAAAATTTTGTGGCAAAACGAACACATTTAAACAAGGGACATCCAAAGATGCAGAGATGCTTTTAGGTAGATTTTTTTTTAAATGTCGGCATTCTCGTGTGCTTTAGAGTAAATATTTTACTTTCACTGGACTCTTGTGAATGTCACCAACCAATGTTTGCTGGTAATCGTTTTATGAGTGGAGTGGAGTTTATGAGCACTTTCAGGTGAGTTATACCGGCATTATGGTTTTCTGGTATCCTATTTCAGACTGATCATGGTGTCTTTGTGATAAGTACTTTTTAAAATGGTCATCATATCTTGAATCCCAACAGCTTAAGCTTTCCAATAATATGTGGCATGATGTACTTCTGTCACTGGTGACATTGTTTATTGGGCCGTCGGAACATGAAGGTGTTAAGGACCCGTAAAATGATGCCCCCCCACCTTTGAAAAATATATAAAGTTGTGATTTTATTTGAATATTTTTGCCATATTGCCACTCTCATGAAAATGCACGTTTTTTTTTCCTTTCACTTAGTCACAGATGTTAATTCAGCACGTTGATCCAGAAATGAAGTTTAAGGATATATCACGCTTTGTTTGCTTTCAATACAATAATGGTAACAAGAATTGGTCAAGTGAATGATTGCGACTAACAATGCCATTATGAAGACACAACTGTGCACATGCAATTATCTGAATTGTTGCCTTTCAGCAGCTGTGTCCGCATGCGGTGCGTCTTGCGTTGGTGCCCCGGTGATATTTAGATGATTTCTCGGCTCGTGAGTGCTGGTGTGTATTGTACGTGCACAAGCCATACGTCCTCCTCAGCGGCTGACAAGCGCACTCTAATCCCATTTTACCACCTGCTTATCCCTTGATGGAATGGATGAATCCTCCAGACTCTTATTTAAGAACAATGGATGGAAAATAGGGGCGATGGGATGCGACACGGAAAAAAGAAAGAATATGGATGAGGAGGAGGCAGAGACAAAAGGATGCAGAGGTAAACAACGAGGAAAAGTAAACAGAGAAAGAGAAAAGGATGGAGGGGAGAAGCATTTCTGTCTGTGAACTTTGCGTGAACCGGCAGAAATAACGTAATGTCTCAACAGGCCCTTGCCTGCATACAGTTTTGATGCACCTTTTTCATGGCCAAATCAGAGCACTTTTCAAGCAATTTCAAGGGCAAATGTTCATTTTTTCCAGTAAGAAACCAGTGCCGATCAAAATAACGATTTTTCTTTTGTTGAGTTTGATAAATAAAACAAAGTCACTATCTTGCTGCTAGCACATACTTTGTGCTATTTTGAGCTTTGCCTATCAATTATATACGATGTTTTTGGGTCAATGGGCTGCTATAAACCGACATGAATTCTGCCATTTTGCTTCAACAATGCACGCACAGCTTGATTACATCACACTTGTTTATAAATGCGGAACAGGCTCTCTATATGTTGGGTAATAATTGAGTTCAATAGGGAAGACAAAAAAGAATGAATACACTGTATGTATAAAAACAGAATAACAGCCAAATGTGGCCCCATTTTAATGATATTGATTGCTCTGAAGTAGAGAACATTCAATATTTAAATTGACTGCTGGTGTTTTAATGTTTTTTGTATATTAATCTACATTGTTTGAATGTTTTTCAGAGGATCTGTGTATACGTTGGTTAAATTAGAATTGTAACTAGTCAATTGTTTTGCATTTTATAATCTATTTATTGCAATGAAGAGTTAAATTTTTTTAATTTGTATTTTTTTGTTTTGCATTTTCAGGGATTTTGTGTGGTTTTCGACTTTAAATCTGTTCAGTGTGTTTTGTATTTTACAATTCTTTTGCAGATGTGTGTTTATCCTAAATTAAATTTCATGGTTTTTTCAGGGATCCCCTGCGAACCATACTAAATTACTAATTAACAAAAAAATTGGATGAATAATGTTTTACAATTATTGATAATATATCATTAAAAAAACATCCGAGACCCAAAAGAGCCAGCTCTTCTCAAAACATAACATAAAAATTCAAGCATTTTCAAGGATTTCAGGTACATGTATGAACCTTGCGCATACTTTTGTGCAAACTTTTTTTATGGTTTTGGGTCTGTGCACATGTGCCTTATGCACGTTTAGGTGTGTTTATGTGCCTTGTCAGCATACGATGAGCCCTATTTGAAATGGAGTTTCGCCCGTGCGTTATCATGATCATTCATCTTTATGCCCCCCGCCATCATATCATACCAAATCATGTCACATCTTCTATCTCTCTCTCACACGCACATAAATGGACACATACCCAAACAAATTGAGAGAAGTAAAAACTGACTGTTTGCAAGTGACAACTCAAATGATGATGATGGGCTGGAATGCATGCTGATTTATTTGTCACTACTCATCTCATGTCACGTATTGTATTGTGAAACTGTAAACGCCTCGCACGCGGATTTGTGTACGTACACTGGATGCGTGACAGACATTATTCGATGCAGATTAGCCTGTGTGCTTGAAGCACAGGCTCGGTCTCCGAGCGCTGACAGATAAATGGATTTGATTTGCTAATGTAATCAAGATAAAACAGCATTGGGCGCTTGAGTGCAAATCTTCAGTATTGGTTTTTACACATCTGAGAGTGTAGCTGACTACAACAAACAAAAACTTCTGTTTTTTTTCAATGTGCCTCATGGGAATTTACATCATCACTCCAGCACTTGAACCTAAACATACAATATGGCAATTTTGAAGAGTACGCAATGTACAATGGACCAGTGACTTGATATCAGAGGAGGGAGTCACCAGTCCTCCTGAAAATATAAGTCACGTCATTGTTTTTGTATAGCCCTTAATCACAAGAAGTCTCATAGGGCTGTGCAGAATACAGACTACTATTACACCATCCCTTGATCTAGTAAAAATGGGAAAATTAATGATTATCTATGTTTTTACTTTTTACATGCCTTTAGATCCATCAGAAGAGCCAGAAGGGAATTTTACTGTCTCACAACTGTTTGAAAAGATTGGTCTATGTGCCCTCAATTACAAGAATTGTGGATGAGCTAATAGCACAAATAACAAAAGCTGTTGCAACCACTGACATCTTTAATATTTTATGTAAAAATTTGATGATAGGTTTTCTGAATTTACCAGACGGGGTTTTGTATCCCACGTAGATATTTAACGTCAAAATGTTCCCTAGACTTTAGGAACACCCTGTTTATCAACCTGCTCTACTTCTACTACCACTAAGGTGACTTTAAATTATTTTCCTGGGTGAAAGGCTGCTCAAACAATGTACAACATGTGCAGATACAATCATTGTGGCAGGTGGTAGCACGTGTGAAAGTGCGAGTCATGTGTGCATATGCGTGTCTCTGTGATTTGTCAGCTCAAGGTGCTGCAAATATGTTGAAGGTGTCGACAGTAACATGTGACCTGATGAAGGTATGTGTCAACCAGTGGGTGTTTTATGGAAGCTTGACCCTTTTTCCGACAGTCCTTGGTCAGATTCATCATCTTATCGTGCTTACAAGTTGTTTTAGGCGTCTTCACGTGCCAACCAGCCAAACACTACAATCACCCTTTATAAATAAACTAGCAAAAGTGACCTTTGCTGCACAAAAACAATAAATGGAAAAAAAACAACACACTTTCTATTCTTTGTTTTCCACTATCCATGAGGTGCTCCAACCAAATAAAACAAGACCCACTTAATCCAAACATAAAGATCAGATATCAAATATTCTCATGCTAATTTGATTTCACCAATATTTGTTTGCACCAGCAGACATGTTTGTTTGCATGTGCCGCAATAAGCAATACAGTAGTCCCCAATGTAGAGATCGGAAGAGGCGCCTATTGAAACACAAGCACATATTTGAACCTAAAGAGGTTATCCTGAACATGGATGGAAATAAAACACACCTACCAGAGATGTGAGGAAATCAACAGCACAGGTTTATGAACAAGTAAAAGCACAACATAGATTAAATATAATTTGAAATCTTAATCTAATATGTTAAATCAAAAAAAAAATATTTAAATCAAATCAAGTAATTTAATATGAAAGCCTATCAAATTTTCATTATATTGTGAGAGATATTATGAATGAGTAAGTAACTTGTTAGGTGCTCTATACATATTTTGTATCTGTACTTAGATATACCAAGCCTCTAAATTGACTGTTTTGACAGAAGACAGTTATGGGTCATTTGCTTTTACATATCTTGTTTGGTCTTTGTTTCTGGTATGAATACTGTCAGTTTTGGTTTGGACAAGTTGTTTGTTTTCTGATTCCTTATCTTTGTTTGTCACAATGTTCCTGTTATTTATCTATAAACTACCATCCTTTTTGAGCACCACTGCCTCTGGTAATGCTTTCCTTCACTTGGTCCCACCCCTAAAACGTGGCACATTGCATATAATTTAGCACCTCTTAGTTCTAAAAATTGTTATTAATTTAAAAATAAAAATAACAAAATTGATTTGAATATCAAACAAAAATACATATACTACAATATAAACATGCATAATTTTATATGCAGGAAGGTCCAGAGATCTATATTAATTTTACTTGACATGAGGCCAGTGTTCCCTCTAAGCTGCGCGCGTGCGCAATTGCGCACTGTTCGCACATTCT
Source organism: Urocampus carinirostris (assembly GCF_059441175.1). NCBI lineage: Eukaryota > Metazoa > Chordata > Actinopteri > Syngnathiformes > Syngnathidae > Urocampus > Urocampus carinirostris. Next base: position 49,104,953 of record NC_142352.1, read on the forward strand.
CAGCGCACAAGAAAATCTAGCCAGCGCACAAAACTGAGGGCTCAAAATTACTTATTAAGAAGCGACTTAAGTCAAAGTTACAGTGCATGAAGGTAAAAATACACGGGGTCCCCTGACGTTGTGTCCTAAATGTGGTATTTTGAAGTCGAACGAAGTTGAGTAAAGTTAGTAGACTATGTCGAGAACCGGCTTATTCGGCTCGGCTCACTAAAAGGAACCGGCTCTTTCGGGTCCTAAACGGCTCTTCAGGTTGTTTTTGCTTCTTTAATCCCAACATGACCAAATATTAAGTAAAATTATGCACAAAATGACTTAAAGGAAGGGGGGAATAGAACAAAAAAGAAAAAAATACCAAAATGAAAAAGTAGTGAAAAGCTGAGAAAAAAAGAAACAAAAGGAAGAGAAAAAATAAGGAAAAATTAAGAAAAAATGCCAGAAAAAAAAAGAAAAGAAAGAAATGTAGGAAAAAAGTAAATAGAGAACAAAAAGAAAAAAGTAACAGCTCGGAAAAAATAAACACAATGAGATTTTTTAAAAGGAATTAAAAAAACAAAGTAGAAAAACAACACCGGAAAAAAGAATAAAAAGTTTGTGTTGCATTCAAATAGTTTCCAATTATATCAAGTCAATCTTGTGGCCAACATTGTACTTCCACTAAAAAATGTGATTAAGTACAGTTCTGTATCTTACAACCTACTAAATAAGCCCCCCAAAATGCTAATATTATGCGACAAAATATATCAGGAAATAAAAATAAATTGATATCTTGTGAAAGAATTGCAAGAACAAATGACATTTGTAGGCCGTACAACCTTTGCAATAGCACATAAGTCAATTCATTCAAAAGAGAAAAATAATTTTGCATTGCCGGAAACTCAGCAAAATGTGACTTGATGTCAAGTTTTGGACATGTTTGATAATGAATTATCTTGCCACACTTGGGATTATGGTTGCTCACTGTTGTTTCAAGCGTTGCTCAACGACTTTGTGTGAACGCTCAGATCTGTGGAAAATTAGAGGGAACATTGCATGAGGCTCCCCTCAAGGGAGCTGACATAATTGTCGACCATCTTGCTGCTACAGCTACAAAAAAGAAAAAAACAAACATTTGAAAATGAGAAGAAAAATGGCTCGGTTAGGTCACTTTTCCATGGTTGTAATTTTCTTTGTAATTTGTGGCATAATACAGCAACATCTAGTGATCAAACATTACACAGTGTCCCTTTAGGATTATTTGGACTTTTTTTTTTTTTTTTTTTTTTTTTTTTAGTAAAATAAGAACAGTGTTTTTGAAAAATGAGCAGAATGTAGTCTTTAAAAAAAAAGAACATGAAGGCCAAAGTAATACTAGTAAAAGAGTTAATTAATAAATGATAAATATATGTGTGTCTTCATAGTATTTATTGCAGCTCATTAGTTAGGAACCATGAAAACATAGCGTGATCGTTAAAGAAGTAGCTTGTATTAATTTGAATTTTGCAAAAGAAGACAATCCCCATTTTATTTCTTTGTCACAGGTGCATACAGTATTTTGTAGTCACTTAAGTAGGTCTACACATCTTACTTTTTAGAGAGACACTTTTGGTATGTGTTAAAAAAAATCTTATGCAATTTCAAAACATACTACTAAAAGATTGGCTGTCTTTTGCTGGTTGAAACACAGGTCCATTTTTTTCAAATTGATTGATTTATTCAATCAATCATTGAATCAGCCTTGTTTGGATCACATCTGGGTTTGGTAGTTTTGCAATATATTTAGCAATTGGAAATATTGACACAATGTGATGACATTTTTGAAACACAGACAAAGATGTTGCAGCCATTTGGTGTTTAATGAAAACCCAAAAGATGATGTTAAGAGATTGGTGCATGGCATGTCTAATGAGGATGAGAGGAAAAGTATGATGAGCCCCTTTATTTCATCAACATATAAAAATAAAGAAGCAAAATGGAGAATTGCATCACGAAAACTGTGGTGACACCAGATGCTAATATGATAACCCTATTTGCTTTACGATTACTTGTAAAAAGTGCGACTACAGCCTGGGAAACTATTCTTTATTTATTTCAAACATAAGCTGAAAATTGTAAAACTTAATGATAGGACAACAAAATAAAACCTTCCATATATCTACTGTTTATCATGCGTTTATCATGAACAACAAACTTTGCAATGACGACAAAAAATAAAATCAAGCAAGTTGCCCACTTTAAAGTTTCTCAAATCCTCATGTACTTAAAGAATCCCCCCATCCACTTTCCTTTCAACCACTTTTACAGCTCAATCAAAATGAATCACAGCCGACAGTCCGCTTATCCAGAGTGTCAAAATTGAAATGGAATGAAAAACGCTGGAGATGAGGGGAACCAAAGTATCCGGAGATAGTGACGCACGTAAATGTAGGGGCGGGAGTCATTTCTTTTCATGAATAGAGAGAGAGAGAATAAAAAAGGGACTCGTATTGTAGGCCGCAGGTTGGGGTAAAATACCGCATTAGAGCTTCTTGTTGGCTGATTAGTTCATTTGTTCATTTCCTTGCTCCTTCGTCAAGTCAAGTGCTTGCTTCGCCTGCCTTTCTTGGCCTTTTGTGTGTCTGTGTCAAGATAACGGCTACCGGCGTGACTGGCTGCCCGTCGTTCAGCTATTATGCAGAGCGCGAGAGGAAGAGAGGGAGACGCTGGATGAAAAGAGCAATTCCAGAGGCAGACAAATGGCCTTTTCTTTACATTCACACCCTCATTGGCTCCCGTTTAAATATTTGCCGGGCCTCTTCCCTCACCTGACTGCTCCTCCGTCCTCTGCCGTTCACACGCACACTTGATTGCAATGTGCGGCCTAACGCCCGGTTGCAGTTGTCTCCTGGAGAGCTATTAAAATGAGATCTTCTCGCCACTAACCCATATTATTGGCACTCGGAATAATATCGTATTTCCTCTAATAATGTCTTCTGTTCCATCGCTTGGTGCTTAAATTACTAGACTTAAATTAGAAAACTTTGGTTCCTATTAACTTTATAATTGTACAGAGACCCTTCGCTACTTTGCGCTTCGGTTATCGCTTGTTCACAGCTCTGCAAATTTCGGATTAAATTGTCATTCCACAGTGGCACCATCGAGGGCATCCTGACCTGCTGCATCACTGTAGTATGGCGCTTCCACCGTGTCCTGCCGAAAGTCCCTGTAGCGCATCGTGGGAACAGCGGAAAAGATCCTTAATGTCTACATCTCCCACGTCACCCACAAAGATACCAGGTATGCAGGTGACTCCTCCCACCTATCTCAAAGCCTCTTCATAAGACTGCAGGCTCTCAGGAAGGAACCAGCAGGCTTGAGGACAACTTATTCCATCAGGCTTGTAAGGACTCTTAACTGTCTCCCTGGCCTAACCCCTCCGACCCCTATGTCTTCTGGCAATGAATGCAAAATGGTTCTCGTTAGATTACGGCTATACTTTACACATTATTATTTCAAACCAATATTTTTTACGTTGCTTGATTAAAAAAAAAAAAAAAGAAAACTTGTACCTACTTATTCCTAAATCTTTTGCATGTTTGCACGTGGAGAAGAGGATGCAATTTTATTTGAGCTATATGTTGTGCAGAGAGCATATTTGAAGTCTTTGTTGTCATTGCAATCAACATATTGTGCATTGTGTTCAGCAGCAGAAAGCAAATGCTATCACGGGAACAGGTTGTATGTGTTTGTGTTGGGTGAGTGTGATTGCTTGTGTGTGTGACTGTGTGTTAGGCTATCAGACAGCTATCAAGTCAATGTTGCCATCAAGACAAATCACGGCGCCAGCTAGCTTTCAGCGGTTCGTTACATTGAACAATAATTCCCCAATTAAATCAGACTCCGAGGAAAGTCAGAAGAGTGCAAAGAAATGGTGATCACCAGCAGGTACTTTGTGGATTATTATCGGGGTCGGGAAGCAACTGAGGCTGCGTGGGGTGACAATGCAAAAGTGGTGCTGCAGGTACAACCTTCTGCGGATGACTAGGTAACAACTTTCATAATCTATCATTACTGGGCCTGTATCTCACAAACGCCAAATCCATTACACTTTAGATGGATGACCAGGAGCTTCAACTTGCAGGTAACCACCACATTTAAGATGGTTGTATTTTAGTCATCATTGAGACATGGTTCAACTCGAAGATACCAAATGCAGCAAGTGCAGCTGGCCAGCCACTCTCTAAATGGCCTTATTACACTGAAAGGAAAAGCCCTTGAATTTCATTGTACTTCTGCATGATGACAATAAAGACCATTTATCCAACTGCGTTCTATAGTAGTTTTTTTGATACGGCAGTATAGTCCTAGTCTGTAAGGCTCTCGAGGTAAGTTCAACCCTTGGGGGCTTTTATGACGGTGTGTCACTACATCGCGGATTTTCAGAATTTGCAGGGAGTTCTGGTCCCCATTAACCGTGATAACCGAGGATTTTCTGTATGCAGTTTAGACTTAAAACCCAAAAGCTGCATCGTACACGTTTATTTCTTATACCTGATTAACACATAATAGTAACCAGTGTTTCTTATTTTTTCCTCTTTCTTTCTTTCTTTCTCTCTAATCTACTAGTCCGGCCCCAAGATAATGTTTTTTTTACCGTGTGGCCCCTCTCAAGCTAAAATAAGTTTGACACCCCTGATTTTGATGATTTTGGGAGGCCGGGAATTGATGAATTGGTTTTCAGTTATTTCTTATGGGGAAAATTGGTTAGAGATTCGAGAAATTCAAAAATCGAGCTTGATTTGGGAACAATTTATTATTCTGTGTAGATGGGCCTCTGTACTTTAAATAATGAGAATACAACTTACATTGCAACACATTTTAAGTCATTGTAATTGTTATTCATGCAATTGAGTAAAAACAAACACACACATACACACTCAAAAGATCCCCAAACAAGGGAATCCCAAGCACAGATAATAAGCTTCGATTGTTTGTCCGGATGATACTGCATTTGCGTGCAAGTATGTAAATCCTCAACACCATTTTTTTCTCCGTGCACCCATTAGGTTTCCCTCCTCATGCACTCGTGAATGCTTTTTTATTCTTTCTGGAATATCAAGAGACACACACTAGCCGAAACCTCATTCTCCTCCTCTAATGACATATCAAATGTTTGCGTATAGGCCATATCAGTATGGAAATGAGAGCTGGAATACGAGGCAAACCTTGGAATAAAAGAAGCACTCAAAGTGATGTGTGCGTGCGTGCTTTTTGTCGCCATCGTACAGAGCGCGACTCTGGTTTTGCGCACACGCGTGTACGTACGCCGCCCGGCGTTGTTATCCGGGGGCCTGTCTTGCAGGCAGCCTCTCTAACGCTGAGTGATGTTTAAATTAGTTTACAATTTAGCCTCCTCGCTATCTGCAGACGGCTCTTAACTCAGCATGCGCGCCCGCCGTGTTGTTGTGTGCGGCCTTTTGTGCATGTGTGAACGTAACAAATTGTTGCCAGTACGGCAGGCATCTAATGACTTCAAATTAGCTGTCTGGCGCTCGCCTTGACACGTTGTTACCACCGTTCTTAGCTCGGGTTTGTGCGTGTCGCTGTGCGTGCGTGAGCAGCGCAGCGCAACCATATCATGAAGCATAAATTGGCTTCACCTCTCCTCGCTCTGCCTCTGTCTTTTTTCTCTTTGTCTCTCTCCATCAATTTGATTAAAAAATTACTGTAGCATAACAGGAAAAGATGTGCCTTCGTTTGTGAATGTATGTATGTGTAAAGGTTTGCAAGAACCTCACTGTACAGGTGAATGAATGAATAGAATACAGTAGCACAGAGGCATTTGTGCCACCATGCCAGGGGTGGTCACGCAGCCCCAACCCTTAGTGCCACTCGCGCAGCAACTGGAGCTGTATTTCACGGTGTCTCCCTCTCTCTCTCTCTCTCTCTCTCTCTCTCTCTCTCTCTCTTCCCTTTCCTCTTATTTTTTTCTCTCCCCCTCTCTCTCCTTCTCTCTCGCTCTTTCTCTTTCCCTGCCTAACTCTCTCTCTTTCTCAATTTTTTTTTCTCTCTTTCTTAATCTTTTACTCTTTTTCTCCCACTTTTTTCTTTTTTTATTAATCTCACTTTTTCTCTCTTTCTCACCTTCTTTCCTTTACTCTCTCATTTATCTTTCTCTCTCGTTTTTTCTCTGTCTTTGTCATTTTCTATCTCTCTTTCTCCCTCTCTCACTCTTTTTCTCTCTCTTTGCTCTCTCTCTTTCCACTTGACACATTATTTTTTCTTTTGTCATATCGCTTTAACTCTTTCTCTTTGTCTCTGCATTTCTCACTTTCTTTCTTTATCTATTTTTCTCCTTTTCCATTTCTTTCTTTTTTCTTTCTTTCTTTATTTTTTTGTCTTCTCTCTATCTATTGTGCTCTCTCTACTGTGCTCTCTTTATTTCTCTCTCTCCCATTTCTATTTTTCCTACTCTCTTTCCCTCTATATTGTGTTATCCCTTATTCTCTTTCTCCCTTTTACTCTGTCTCCCTTCATCTCTCTCTTTTTATATTCCTGTCTCTTACTTTTTCTCTCATTCTCTCTTTTTCTCCTTCTCTTTTTTTATTAAATCTACTAGTCGAGCCCCAGTGAGATTTTTTTTCTAGCATGTGGCCCCCAGTTAAAATATGTTTGACACCCCTGCAGTAGTGTTAATTCTGTTGAATTTTTTTGCCCAGAATTTTGTAAGGTTTTTGGCTTTTCCGGTACCTGTTGCATCAAGATGGCAAGGCTCATAATAAAAGTAAATGTCTAAACCTACAAGTATTTTAAAACACGCATGTTTATATGATAGTGATTTACTTGTGCTTATTATTAAAATCAATGTTGTTTGGTGAATTATGTTTTTCTGTCACTAGGAGTTGCTAAATAATACACACCGTCCTTCTAAACAAAGCCGCCAATACTGATCTCCAGAAAAAAAGCTAATTCTTCATTGCATTTTCTTTCACTATGTTGCATTTGATATCATAAAATATATGACAAAATAATAATGCCTGCGTCCCATATCAGCAAATATCCCACTTAAAATATGTGTCCCTCCTGCAGTTACTGAAGATTGTTTATGTTAATTTTGACGTAAAATCTTTTCGCTAATAATGGTTTCAAAACGTGGTGCCATTAAAGTTCTCTCCTAAAAATGTCACTAAATACTGCAATCAAGGATACGGATAACCAGATAGCACACAAATAGGCCTCAAAATGAACCTGTGATGGGCAAAATCATACAATTAGATAATCTCTCTTTACTTATAGCACACTCAAGCATCCGTTTAACAGTGAAAATATTGCATAAACGTGTTTGTTTTTTTTTTCTCAAGAAACTAATACATCGTCAAAAGTGAGTAGATGGTTTGGTCAATAACAATGCAGAAACCAATGCACAATGAATTTATGAAACCGCATTATAACAAGGGATTACTGTATTCACCTTCAGCTACCCAATGGGGTCACAGTTCTTACATTGGGAATCGAGTGACCTTCATTTGTCCATCATTTTGTTTTATGGACGTGAATCTTCAATCAACAATTATTTGTCTTTAATCTCCTAAAACGTATAGTTGACTATTGGTAATTCTTCAAACTTTCCCCTAACAATACGCTTGAAAGAATATCAAGGACATGGTAAATGGTAGGCGTCACACTCGCATACATTTTCTGATGCATCTAATTTGGCTAGGAGACACGGAAAACATCCTAATGACATTTCTTCTAACCAGCTTTAACACTTATTGAACAAGGGTCATACAGGCCGCTTGGATTTTTTGGGGTTATTTTGGCCATGAACGATTCATAAATCATGTTATGAGCGATTACTTTTGAGCCCTTTTTCAGAACAACCCTTACTTTTGATGTCAGGCAATACTTACCATAACTCCAATGTAATACATGTTTGAAATTAGCCCCCCCGAAAAAAAAAAAGCTTGCATTTTTCAGGATTGTAAAGAAGTAAAGACTGGAACTGAACTTGAACACATTGTAAGACAACATAAACTGAAAATATGAACTGTTATAAATACATAAAAGTTTTTGAGTCTTGCTCTCTCAGTTGTCCATACACTGTCATTCTATTTTTCACCTTGACAAGGTGTTTTATAGGCTTGTGTGCTAGATGGTAAAGTAATTCCTGGAGACAAACACCCACATCTTACATGACACAATCTATTTCCCCTTTGACAATCAAAACTACTAAAGTAATGTTCAAATGATTCAAATGTTTTTTTATTGGTTACAGATAACAATAAATGCTTTGCAAAATGCATTACTTATGCTCTGTCTGTGTCATTTCTTGCCAGTGTTGGGTCTGTTGCCACATGTGGGGCCCGTAAGATAGAATGTGGGAAGTTGCGGCCACTTTGTGGGTGTTTTAGAGAACTGCTTTGATACAATTTGATTTTTTTCTAAAATATCGGATACGCTAATTTAGATAGCGCTTGCAAAACTGGGGACACTGTCCAAGGTAATAAGAGGGTTAAAGGTAGAAAAAGTGCTACAGCACTAATGCCACCAGTTGTAGAAACACTGTGTTGCATTTCTGGCCTAAATGTGTTAAAAACGTGAATTTTATCTCCGAGTCAGATGTATTCATCAGAAGAGACGCACCTGGCTGGCGAGCCATACGTTGCATATAAAAGAGGATAAATGTTTAAAGCCAGTGTTTGGCCCTTACGATCCTTTCCACTCCAAGGTGGATACCTTTAGAAGTGTGTGTGTGTATCGTGCGTGCAAGTATTAGATCAGTGTTCAGTGTTGTAAACAGAGCTGTGGATTGCCTTTCTCGCTCTTCTAATCACGCCATCCCTTTGCCACCAAGCAATCGTTCTTAGTGTGCACAGCCACGCATGCACACTTTACCCTGAAGATTACCATGTTACTCTCATCATTTATATAAGACAAAAAAGGCTATGATGAGCGCAAACAGCAGAAGAGTGAAAACTTCAAGTTTTGGACTGCACAAATAACTTTTCCCTGGCTAAATGTGGCCCGTGGATCAATGAAGTGCATGTCTGCTGACTGCCTGCACCAAGATCAATACGAGCATGTTTAGCCTCTCCATTCATTTCCTTCCGTTTTCACATTTATTGATAAAAATAATGCATACTTTTCCAGGAGCCTTCTAGAGAATACCATTGACTGCTCATCATTGATTTAGTAGGATGAGTATTTATTCTGATTCGTGTATCATCATTACAGTGCAAAATACTGTGAATAGTATTGTGATTCTTTCCTTTTTTTCAAAACACATTCATATAATCTATACAATTCATCTGGCCTAATCAATGCGTGTGTTAGGTGTTTTGTTACAGCTATAGCAATATATATGTTCAATGTTTCTTTATCTCTAGTCACAAGAACTCACTAACATTCTTACCTGTCTACTTAGAGCGGGTAGAGTTAGAAGATCATTGTCCATCCATCATTTGTTTGTTCATTCCTGCACTAAAAGACACATTGAGCCACTAATCCAGGCATACCTACTGAACCCATCCATCCATCCATCCATACAGAACCAACTAATTGACCCATCCATCTATCTACTTTATCATCTATCCATACCAAACCCATTAATCCATCCGTTCATTCATCCATCTATCCATTCATCCATCCATTCATACTAAACCAACTATTTGACCCTTCCATCCTCTTTCCCATATAACCATACTGAACCAATTAATCCATCCATCCTTCCATCGATAATGAACAAATGAATCCATCCATTCATCTACCCATCCATCCATCTTTACTGAGCCAATTAATTGACCCATCATTAATCAATTTTTCCATCTATCCACACTGAACCAATTCATCCATCCATGCATCCATCCATCCATTCATACTGAACTAACTAAATCCATACAACTATTTTATATCTATCCATACCGAACCAATTAATCCATCCATCCATCCATCAAGAAAATTGGTGCAAAAGTGACTGCATTGATGTTTGAAAAGTTCATATTTCCCTGAGTGGAAATCAATGTTGCAAGGCCATTAGGTTGCCATGTTGGAAGTGTCAAGAGTTCAAACCGGGATTAGGGTGAAATGTCATGTTGTAAGTGCAAACCCAAGTGCAAGCTGCACGAATGCTTTTGCTGTGAATAGTATGTATAAGCCGTGTCTGTGTGTGTGTTGTCACAGCATGCACGAATGGCTATCCTACTTCTCCCACCTGGGATGTGCTTGGCCCAGCCGATGTTGACCACCAGCTCTCTGTCGGCAAGGTCACACAACGTGGTCAGGGCCTTGATGTCGCTGTCTGGGACTGTCGGGTCTGGCATAGCATAGATCTTTTCTGGCTCGGCCACCAGCAAGTGAGAGACGATTTTGTTATCTGCAAGGCAGCCAAAGGCAACTGACATGACCACCAGACAAGGAGAAAAACACAGAAACAAAGAGAGAGTGAATATATTGGTTTTTGAAATATTTATTTTTTCACTATTATCAAGATCATGAAAGAAGTCATTTTGCAGTAACCTCAAAAGAATATCATGGTTATCTTAACTCAAACATTAACATGGGCAATCATCGAAATTTTACATGCAAATCACACATTCTAATAATTCCATCTATGATTGCAGGAGTGTCTGATTAGCCATGAAATGTTCAGGCAAAACACTCATTATTTGCTCAAGCCATTTTTATAGACAGTATAAAATACACTAATGAGTTTCAATTATGCCAACTGAGTGAAAAACAGAGCATCTGGAATCAAAGCAGGAAAGGAAAATACAACAACGCTGTTTTTATCTCAGGTGGGAATGAAACCGAGTTACATTATTTAAGGGATTGGTCAAGTCTCTGTAGAACAGCCTCATTTAGTGTTAACAAATTATTAATTTTAAGACCGATCCCAAATAAATTGACTGATGATTTCAAGTGAATAAAAATGTGAGCTGTCGAAGCTGTTAAGCTTTAAAGCGGGTTGAGATTTTTTATTTTTAACTGCACAACTACTCCTACAATAACAGTTTAATTTAAGTATTTAATATTTAATGCCAAGAGCATCATTATGAAGACACACGCCCAATTTTGTCTCGCTTCCCACTTTAAAGCAGCTCATAAATACCGTATTTTCCGCACTATAAGGCGCACCTAAAAGTCTTAATTTTTTTCAAAAGCTGACCATGCGCCTTATAATACAGTGCGCCTTATATGTGGATCAATATTAAGTCGCAAAGTCTTGCAACTAATGAAAGCAGCCGCCGACTAGATTTTCCCCGAACGCCAAGTAGTCCGCGGTGTATGCTGGGATTTATATACCGGCGTTTCATTGGCTAACCAATGTGTCAATCATCATTTGAATCCATCACTATTGGCTAAAATTATTCGGAGGTAAAGGGGGCGGATCCTTTTTATCATTTACAGGCTGGCATAGGCTAAAGGGGCAAAACAAAGCCTGCAATTGGCCGAAAAAGATGAATGTGAATAGCATGTCGGGTTGACGGCATAGAGGAAACAGTATTTTACTTTTCTGTACCGTATTTGTAAATATTTTACTCTCCTGGATTTACTACACTCACGGATATAAGAGGACCATGGTTGCACATTATTATTGAACACAACGACTTCGGTGAGCTACTCCGGCTATATATTTTCCCAGTATCTTGTTTCAGAGTGATATCGATGTTTCTGTGATGGGTCTCTTTTTAAATTAAACTCAATTGTGTTCAAGTGTTTATTGTCATATGCACAGTAAAGTTGCGAGCGAAAAAGAAAATAGAAACTAAGGAATGGTTGGCATTTCTTGAATCCCAAGACTTTAACCTTCCGAATGATATTTGGAACGATGGATTTGAGTGACATCGTACGGACACCGCATCCGCACGTGTCTACGACACGTATTTGCTTCTTTGCAAGCTTTCGGAATGTTAAGGGGGTAATAAGTTTGACTGAACTATCTGACTGTTTTGTCGCCGTTCCCATTGTAGCGCCTTATAATCCGGTGCGCCTTATCTATGGAAGATATAGGACCAAAAACTATTTTTTGGGGGTGCGCCCTATAACCCGGTGCGCCCTTTAGTGCGGAAAATACGGTACACACATATGAGAAAGAGATAACAGTAAACGGCGGTCAAAGTCACATGAGGAGATGAGATCTCAATGGCCAATACGCAACACATGATTATCAAGATCACAAATTACTCTACTGGCGAACTATCTTTGAAAAGAAGAGCCAATGGCAATAAACAAATGTAATTATGTAGAAATATCTGTTTATGCAAACACAATTGTTTTTGCATCAAGCTTGGCGGGCGGGTTATAACAATGGACGGGCACACAGTCACACAGACAAACAACTGTATCGTTAAGTAAATCTTATTTAATGTTTCCCTAATTAGAATCAATAGAGGCCCATTTCCAAAGACTGAGCTATCTTCTTATTCCCACAAAATCAATACAGGTACTGTGACTTGGGCTACACAAAAATGGCAGGGGCAATTATGTTTGTTATCTGCTTGAATGTTTTGTGGGACTGCGGAGCTGGTTTTTTATTTAAAGGTGTCTATTTAAAAATATGTGTCTCTTTTTTTTCCCAGATGGAAGGGGATTTTACTTACTACTGGTATGTGGTCTTGGTTTTGATAACTAGTCAAGATTTGGTTATTTGTAAAGGTCTGAAAAATATGGTATCAGACATCCCTATCCAATGTTCTGAACTAGAAGGCGCACTGGATTATAAGGCGCACCCTTTAAAATAGCGGTTTCATATATACGATATAAACTTAAGCTATCATTATGTAATGTTGTTTCATCACTGAACTGCAGTGGATTATTTCATAAATGGTGACTTATTAAGTAGCACTTTATTGTAAATATGCATTTTCAATTTTATTTATTGCATTTACTGACCAATAATAAATAATGATTGCAGTTTGAAAATAGTTGCCCAGAAATATCCAAACAAAATCTCAATAAAATGAAATAATAAACATAGGTCCGAGATTAGTTGACATTGGTGGGTGATCTTTCCCAAAGTTTTTGTATATGTGCAAACAATAATGTGTCCACAACTCTGTCATTTTTACGGTTAGTGGTGCAGAAGTCATCCTAAACTGTTGTGCTGCCATTCAGCATATTGAACTAAATCAGAATATGCTCCAGATTAAGCCAAATAGGGCTTTGGGGAGCAAGGTGAAAAACACTGCTCAATCTGCACTCCGTGTGTGAATGTGTGTGACCAGACGGTTAGCCAGAGAGCTAACTCTAGTTTGATGCGGTTGCCAGATTGGATTTAATCCGGATTAAAGTTTTGGCTGGTCCCTCTACCTAACGCGCCTTCTCCTCCTCATCTGCCTGTCAATTATTTAGGTTCACCTCCCATCCTTCACTCTCACTCCCGTTTGCTCTCGTTCATTTTCCAATCATCGGGTTTTGGCTGGGAGCGGACTTGACAGTAAAAAAAAAACGGCAAATCTGGCCAGAGCTAAATTAATATCTTTGGAGTAAAATATGACACGAATAAAATGTTATGACCCTAAACTGGTAGCTGTTGAAACAAGGAAATAAACTAAGTCCCAAACAGATGGGCTTCTCACCATGTTCCCTGTGTCCATTTATTTGAGCGTGTGTTTTTGTGTAAAGGAGTGTGTAGCCTTGTTTTTATCGGTCCAACTGTTGTCTTCGTGAGCAAAGCATCAACTTATTATTCGAAAACATTTCACTCATGCAAGCAGGAGGATTCTTACCCATAAAATCCAAACACATAATTCATGCATTTTGTATTGTGTGTGTGCTTACATGGCTTCTTGGCAGGCAGAGCCAGCTGAGGGTTCAGATAAGGACTGTTGTCAGCATCTATCCGGCGTTTATACTTCTGTCGTCCTCCGCGAACCCTGTCCAGACGAACGCCTGGAAGCCACACAATCACAACCAAGTCTGAGTCAGTCACGGTCACCTGATGACCTAAATCTGTCGTTTCACCAGTTTTGATCACTTTTACACAGAGGTGGTTAGGAACGAATTACATTCACACCGTTACATTTACTGGTGCAAGTTTTGGGATATTTTGTACTTTGGGAGTATTTTGAATTCACTGTACTTTTACTTGAGTAGATATGTAAAGAAGAAAATATAGTACTCTTACTCCACTACATTAGGCTTAATTGAACCCTTTACTTAAGTAAGGACGCGCATTCCTCCTTCGTTTGTTTTCTTCCGTGTCCCCTGTGTGAGAGCCCGGTTTCAAGCCCAAGCCCGGCACCCCCTTTTTATAAATGCATATTTCTATTCATTGGACTGTTTTTGTCGCCCAAATAAGAAGCACATTATGCACCTTTTTGTTGTGTTTTTTCCAAACCTCAAAATAAAAGTGAAATCAAAAATTGGATTTCTTAATTGCATTTATTTATTTTGATCAAAACAATGAAACATTCCGTAATTCATTAATATTGCAACAAAGTTAAACATGAGGAGGTATAATAGAGTATTCACATGGTACATCATTCTCCACACTCTCCATGTGCTGCATCCAACTTGGTCATTTTGTGATCATTCATTCGTTCATTATAAGGTTAATATAATACTTTTAATTTGCGGCTCCTGACAAAAAAAAACTTTTGTTTTGTTCCAATATGGCCCTTTCAACATTTCGGGTTGCCAACCCCTGGGCTTGCTTGTTTTTCTGCCTAGAGAGCCTGTAAAAAAGTACTAGGGGCTTACATGTGTGACTTGTGCTCAATTTATTTTTTGGGATTTATTCTATTAGAACTTTATTGTTTATGAAAGTACTTGAATTTACCTTGATTATTTTAAAACATTTTACTGATCTATTTTCAGTAGGTAGACCAGTAACGCTTGTTTACACATGTGGAAGCAGAGACAGTGACTAATATACAGCAGTGGTTGGGAACCTCATAAATTGGACAATTTCCTGCGACAGACTAGACAAGATCTCACGGCACACTCGTGGGTTGAAAAACACGGGTCTTCATATGATATGCATTTGTATCATTCTTATTAGTTACTGACCAATTGGTGCACAGTTTGATGTCCCCTGAAATGAGAAAAATTTAAAACTTTGACACAAGGGTAATGTTTTTTTATCACTAACTATACTATATCGGTTTGGGGGTATTGAGTATAGCAGGGGTGGCGAACACGTGGCTCTAGGGCTGCATGCGGTTCTTGGCCACAAAGAATGCGGCTCTTTGCCTCACCATATTTTCTATATACTCTGGCTCTTTGCCTTGTTTCATGTCAAGTTTTTTTTTGTGTGTGTGTATTAAGGGTGGACACTTTCCCTGAAATCAACACAAGAACAATTTTTGTATTGTAAGGAGAAGAG
The DNA here is from genome assembly GCF_059441175.1 of Urocampus carinirostris. Lineage (NCBI taxonomy): Eukaryota > Metazoa > Chordata > Actinopteri > Syngnathiformes > Syngnathidae > Urocampus > Urocampus carinirostris. The sequence continues at coordinate 49,120,233 of NC_142352.1, forward strand.
TGTGTTATGGCAAATAATATGTTTTTAATTGTGTGTGTCTGTCTGTCATGGCAGGTCAGTGCGTGGTGTGGCTCTTTGACTCTCACAGTTAAACATTTCGGCTCTTTGTCTCAAACTTGTTCGCCACCCCTGGAGTATAAGTTTAACATTATAAGTTCAAGTCACTTTCTGTTCAAATTATTTACTTTGAGACTTTTTATCAAGTTTTTTATTGATTTCAAGGTACTCCGGTGCCAATTCCTGTTGATTTGGAACGCCCTATTTTTTTGGTGTTATCCGTATAGCATTTATTATAACTTTAGGTTACTTCCTGTTCAGTTTGGGCCAAAACTGTTGATTTGATGTTCTTCCTTTGTTTATTCCAAGAAAAGTCAAGATAAGTCAAGACAAGACAAGAAACCACAAAAAAAGAGTCCTAAAGTAAAGCATGTAATTTGATTGCAGAAGGAAATTAATCAAGGAATAATACTAAAAAAAAAAAATCATACAGAAATCAATGTAACCGAGACCAAAGTAACTCAATGCATTTTCGTCAAACAGGCTCATTCCCACACTACTGTTTCCGAGGCCAATTGCTTTTTCGCCTTCTCATCCTCCGTCACCTTAATTAATTGGCACAAAAGAGCCCTAATTTAATTAGGTTCGTCTCTCAGGGCATTGGATGTTATCGTGGTTACCACTTAAAGATGGATAAGGCAGGCATAGGTGTGATGTGGCAAAAAGCAGACCATTTAGGATAATACAATTGGATTAACAACATTTTTTGCTGATTTTTTTTTTTAAGATATGGTATACAAGGGTTTTTTGAATCATTAATTCTAACAAAAATCAGTAAACATTTGGCAAAACAATGTAAATTTTGCCAAATGTTTTAAAATGTAAATTTTGCCAATTTGTATTTAAAAAAAAAAACCGCTGCATTTCCTTAAAACAATACCAATACACTTATACAACAGGGTTCAAGAACCAATGACTTGCAAGCCATACATGGCTCTTTTCATGAGTACAAATGGCTCAGAGATAAAATCTAACTCATGACAAATCTGATAAGAGTCGAGTATATTGCGCACATAGTTGACGTAGTGTTAGTACTAATATCGGTTTGGTCTGGTATATAAAGGGCATACTTACCACTAAAGTATACATTCGAGGTGTCACACCGACAGACCCAGTTTTAGCTGTATATCGCTAAGAAATCCTTTAAATGAAAGCTCATTTAAAAACAATTTAGGTTCACTGTTGAGACACTAAATGATAAAAACCCACAAAAAACTGCAATAAACAAGAAACACCAGCCAAACACACAAAACGATTTGATTGTGTAAGGGCTCGGGGTAGGTGAAGCTATGCACACAGTGCATTTTTTTATGCCCAGCGCCTTCTGCACCAAAGGTAATTATGTCAGTGTCCTCATTTGCAAAACATTTTTTTACATTTTTACAAAATAACTCTGCTTGCACATTGTTGGAAACCATTAAAGTATTCAAGGGTCAAAATGAGCCTCAACAATTTTAAGTAATTGCAGGAGGGGGACAAGTTTAAAGTGGTATATTTGTTGATTTGGGACATAGGCTCTGGCATTATTTTTATTTTATAAATGTTATCAAATCATCAAACGTAACACCGTGAAAAATTAGCTTTTGCTTGGAAAGCGTGTTTGGCGGTTTAGCTCAATATTGACTTAAAATAAATGGTAGGATGCTCTCTCTCTCTCTCTCTCTCTCTCTCTCTCAAAAAACCAAGAAACTATTTTGCTATTACGGTAATGCTTTTTGGGGCAAAAAGGTTCCCAACCACTGCTAAAAAAAATTCCTTGTTTTATGCCATTGTTGTGAAAGTTATCAGTTTACATAAACAACCATTTACACAGCTAAAGAGTCACAGAATTAAGATTACAAAAACAGACGTGATTATTTTTTTAAAGACTCCAGCACGCAATTTGTTTAATTAAGACACTGTGCTTTGTGTAGCGTCAAGTGTGTGTATAAAATAGTGAGGAAGCGCAATGAAGACTAAAGGCATTTTAAGGATAATCCAGTGAAGATTACTTTCTTATCTTAACAAGCAAAACTAATCTCTGTAAAAGCTGCACTTGCTATCTTTTTAAAAACAAATCCACTAACATGCACAAAAGGATTGTGAATTAGTGGATTGTTGGCAAAAAGAGAGTGTGTGAGAGATAGAAAATAGAAACAGAATCATTTAATAAGACAACATATTATTATATTTATGTGAAAACTACCTGTTAGTGTGTTTACTGTATCTGTATTCATTGCAGCAGACGTGCGAAGAAGACCGTCCTATCATGAGAAAATTTGGCAACCTACAGTGTCTGCTTAGTTGCTTACTATTTGCGAGCAAAAAAAATAACAAGACATTTTGTAAAACGTTGATATGGATTAAAAATGAAATAGAAATGAAAGAGGAAACATTTTATTGTACTATTGTATATGAAGCCACGGCACAGAATCCCGGAGAATAAAGTTATTTTTAAGTTAAAGCTACGTTTTTGTTTTGAACCTTAAAAGGTCAACCTGGTAGATACTCGTAAAATGCTTTAAAGGTTTGGGCTTTTCAAACTTTTCCTATGAGGGCTCAATGCAGAAAATTTGGAGGCAACTTTCATTTAAAAAAAAAAAATACCAGCTGCGACCAATATAATCATTTCTCCAAAAGAATTTACATTTCAGTTTACTCTCATGAAGTGGAGTAGGAATTTTCCACTACCTCTTTGGGTTAGGTTCCGTTTTTATCATGCTCCGCCCCTCTTCTATCTAGATCACCCATGTCAAACTCATGGCCCGTGGGCCAAAAGTGGCCCGCCACATTATTTTGCATGGCCAGGAGAATTGAAATGTTTAAGCGTCTAAAAAAATAAACAGATCAAAAGAGTGCTTGGACCAAAAACTAAATTTCCCACAATGCTTGTTGACTACAAGACGGCTCTGTACCAAAAAACGGCGGTGCTTCCATATTAATGCCAATGTGTGATATTGAGAAATTAATCCCAAAAAATGAGCAAGAAGACTTTGTAATAGTTTGTTTGTATAAAATAATTCTACACATGTGTGTGTAGCTATTTTTTTTCAATTAACTATTATTTTTATGAGTAATAAAGTGATAAATTCTGTTATTTTAATTAAGGGCATGTTGACATTTATTTTATATTCATTTAGTTGCATGTGTAAGTTGAATCAGGCCCTTTGAAGGCAGCTATTATGCTTGGGTGGCCCTTGGTGAAAAATTAGTTTGACACCCCTGATTTAGACCATCTCACAACCCAGATATAAAAAAAAATACGCGGAGGAAAAAAATGTCTTTCCTCTTCGTTCGTTACACCTGATATAAATCTACTCCATTAAAAGAGTTTATAAAATAGGACTTTTCTTTTGTTGAACTTTGATGAATGGCAATTATCGGTTTGAGTCAAATCCAATGAAAATTAGATTATAGGCTTTGAGGTTTTGCTGAATGTCGCTGTAGTTTAGTAAATCAGTTTACAGTAATCACTCACTTTTTAGGCAAGGGTAGTGTTCAAAAATGTCCCAAACCGCAATGTAGGAACATTTACTAATTATCTATTTATATCTCAAGAACAAACTTAATTTACATGCTCGGGTTTGTGTTAAATATATAAAATTATAAAGCATTCTTTTAACAGATAACTTCTCTACAGTCAAATTCCAATTTTAAAAATAATGTTTTGATGCACAACCGACCTTACTTAACATTCTATTTTGCCCCATCTTGTGGACGTCACAGAAAACTGCTTTTACTGTCCGGTTCTGTCCTACAGAAACAATATATTTTTCCATCATCAAAAATTTTTGAAAAAGCGACAGAGAGCCACAGAGGAATGCCAAAGACTAACATGTGCCTCCTGAGCAAGTGTAGTGGATTGAAAGGTTATGAAAATAGCGAAACTGTGTTTGGTAAACCCCAGCACAGTAAGGGATTACTGTACTTATATTTCAATGATTAAATCAAAGTGAACAAATATTAACTAAATTTCAACAAAACAAACAAAAAAGTCCTAAAGAAATCAAAATTGACAGAATTTGAAAAACAAGTCAAGCTGCAACAAAAAAAAGTAGTTGGATAATGTTGAAGGACACAGAACTTAAAAATCTCACAAAATCATTGTGAGGACTGGCCTAAATCCACGCCTAAAACTGCAAGCATGAGAGTTGCAGAGCGAGGAAGTGAACACTGGGTAGACCAAAGTTCCAAGAGTTTTGAGGCGGTGGAAAAGCGGTTTCAGCAAAGCGTCAAGATACTCTTCATAGCAGGAGGTAAAACATAAAATACAATGCGTACGTACGTGCATTAAGTTTCTCAGGTGACTCAATAACACACAGGCAAAAAATTCTTGACTTGTTCTGTATTGTGTAAAAGCATTTTATCCTGTCCCCCCGCCCTCTTCCCTTGCAACTTAAAAGGGCCCGGCAGTCACTTCATAAAGAGTCATCTCTAACTACCTCATCTATTTTCCGCCAAATTAACTCTCCCCGGTGCTGATTAATGATCAAATCTAAATGAATCAAATTAAAAATTGAAAATTATATTTCCAAAGCCCACAAAAAAAGGACAGGAGGAGGCGAGAGCAGAGAGTGGAAGTGCTTTAGCTCATCCTAACAAATGAGCCTTCAAATCATAAAGAATGGCGAGAGGGCAAAGACATTGTACGGCGGGATGGGACGTTGACGGGTAAAGTGCACAAGGGGCCAGCACAATAAATGGGTTTATGGGAGAGAAATGAAAATAAAATGTTGATAAAAGCTGATAAAGAAGTATGAAGAGGAGATGTTGACGGGGGGAATTAAAAAGGGAGTTGTGTGCTTTGATGGTTTGTAATGGATAGCCTAGTAAAAAGTAGGGCATTTAAATGTGAAAAAAGAAAGTGGTGACGTTTGTGTTAATAAATGAAATTGGTTTTAGAATAACGATACGGCATTTGATATAAAAAGATAAATTAGATGCTACCATTTAATGGCTGTTATTGTTATTTTAATCTCCTTTTCTTTTAACAAGAAGCAACCTTTACTGTTGTTCTTTGCTCACCATGCATATCACAACTTGCAATCTCGGATTGTAATATAAAATATTTGCCTTTATTGTCATTGATAACAAAGGAGTGAAAGATGTTTACAAGATTGGATGAGGTACTTCATGATAAACATTCAATAAACGTCTTTAAATGAGAAAAATAAGATGAAAAAAAAATAAGGATAGATGGGTAATATTAGCAAGGTAGCACTTGTAGAAAGGCCTAAGTCAAAAGTGCATCAGAAATCAGGGTTTTTACACCATTTTCATGGCCAAAATCAAGCACTTTTCAATGACTTTTCGAGCCAATTTTCCTTTTTATTGAGTACCATTAAAAGAAAAGAGCATGAATCATGTATTTTTTAGAACCACAAATATATGTGTAATTTACATTTTCGGTGTGCATTTATCAAGACATATGATTTTTAGATCTTGAGAAAATCGCAAATATATATTTGTTCTGAGACGAATTTCTCCTCATATAGCTGTCGGGTAAAAATAACAATAATATGCAACTTACACTTTCTGTTGCAGGAAGTTCTTCCATTAAGATTTTACACTGGTAATATTAAATGTCCTTAATTGTTACATACTCCGTGCACTAATACACGTTTCATAGTGCCCAGTTTAAGTGTGATATGCACCTTTCTTGTTGGACGTGACCCGTATGGGACATAGCGGACTTTATAGGACAATGCCCTACAAACTAATACCAGCTGCTGAAGGAGGAAGTGTTGGCGTCATTTTTAAGCAGACTTGTTGAGAAATATGCCAGCAATTTTTCAAATGTACATTCACAAGCACTTCACTGAAAATTTTAACACTTTTCAATCCTTGAAAACACAGCATTAAATATCAAACATTTTCAAAGATTTAAAATACCTGAACGAACCCTGAATAACGAATTAAAAAACTGTGACATTTAGCAGCAACATTGTGCAAAAATAAGAGTAAAGGAATGCAATATGAATACACGTTTTTTTTTTTAGAATTAGGGAGTTAGAATTAGAATTTGCTTTATTGACATCCGAAGCAATGTAATGAACATTGTTTACATTGATATTAGCCATGACACTTCAGGATAAACCTATAATAAAGACTTATAAGGGAAAAAAATTGTAAAAATAAATGTCAGGATAACTATTTAAAAGTTATTACTTGGAGACTTGGAGCCTAAGTTGCCTATACATTGGCAAGATATTCTTTCCGGACAGTTTAACCTTGCTTTTGACCAATTCCATCACCCAGTATTCCCATATCTTATTCTGGTTGGAGGGAAAGAATTAGTTTCACTGGGCTGATGATATAATACAAGACATAGCAGTTAGACCAAAGGGCAAATCTAACGGATTGATGGGTGACAAAAAAGCCTAATAAGAATGTGCTGACCGTGAGAGAGCGAAAGAAAAGTCCAAAGGCCTTAGCTATTGCTCAGACGAAGAAAAAAAGCCCCGACTTTCTCAAAAGAAAAAAATACACATATACACACACACATATATATATATATATATATACCGTATTTTCCGCACCATAAGGCGCACCAGGTTATAGGGCGCACCCCCCAAAAATAGTTTTTGGTCCTATATTTTCCATACATAAGGCGCACCGGATTATAAGGCGCTACAATGGGAACGTCGACAAAACAGTTAGATCAATCAGTCAAACTTATTACCCCCTTAACATTTCGAAAGCTTGCAAAGAAGCAAATACGTGTCTCAGACATGTACGCAAACTGTCTGTACGATGTCACCAATCACTCAAATGCATCGTTCCAAATATCATTCGGAAGGTTAAAGTCTTGGGATTCAAGAAATGCCAAACATTTCTTAGTTTCCATTTTATTTTTTGCTGGCAACTGTGTGGACAGCAAAGTAAGAATTTTATTGTGCAGGGAAACGGGGTTCTTTACTGTGCATATGACAATAAACACTTTGAATTGAATTTAGTTTAAAAATAGACTCATTACAGAAACATCAAGATCGTTCTAAAACAAAATACCGGCAAAATATAAAGCTGCATAGCTCACATAAATTCTCTTGCAGCCATCACGTTCAATAATGATACGTAACCATGGTCTTCTTACAACCGTGAGTGCAGTAAATCCAGGAGAGTAAAATATTTACAAATACAGAATAGTAAAAAATGTTTTCTCTATGCCGTAGTGCAACCGAACGTGTGATTCACGTTCATCTTTTTTGGCCAATTGCAGGCTTTGTTTCGCCCCTTTAGCCTATGCGAGCCTGTAAATGATAAAAAGGATCCGCCCCCTTTACCTCCGAATAACTTTAGCCAATAGTGACTGATTCAAATGATGATTGACACATTGGTAAGGAAATGAAACACCGGTATATAAATCCCAGCATACACCGCGGACTACTTCGCCTTCGGGGAAAAATCTAGTCGGCGGCTGCTTGCCTTAGTTGCAAGACTTTGCGACTTAATATTTATGCATATATAAGGCGCACTGTATTATAAGGCGCATGGTCAGCTTTTGAAAAAAATAAAGGCTTTTAGGTGCACCTTATAGTGCGCAAAATACGGTATGTATATATATATATATATATATATACATATATATATATATATATATATACACTGTATATACAGTATGCCCACACTGCACACTGGGATTGTTTCCAAAGACATTCAAGACGGCAGGACTTGTATTTTCTTTATTGCTGCTAAAGGTAAAGGAGGGCTTGAATTAAAAGATAAAAATAAAAAGCTGAGATTGAAATATTGAGGTTATGGCGGGGAGGTGAATCTACACTTGTGTGTGGGGGGGTTTGCGCGTGTGTGTGTGTGTGAGTGTGTGTGTGTGCGTGCCTGTGTGTCGTGCGGTGCCTTTTCATTTATTTATTTTTTTAGTAAAAGATGAGACCAAATTTGAGCATCCGCGCCTGAGGCTGAGGGCAGGTGGCCCTGGTCACTCTTGAGTGAATGTGGGTGTGTGTGAGAAAAAAGCCACACGTTTGACTTCGATTTTAGGTCCTTTAATAAAAAGTGGAGGGGAATGTTTTGGCATATGTCAATGCTATTTTATCAGACATGCCAAGATTTAACAGCATGTTTGCCATGAGAAAGCCACAGAAAAGACATTACTTCATCTTCTCTTGTCCCTGCTATAACCTTGCTTACATTTTTACGTTCTTTATTGACTGTTAGAATATGAAAATTTGTCACTGTGTATGCAGTCAGGAGTGTATGGCCTTGAAAACATTTTTATATATTTCAATCATCACATTATTATTATTTTAATAACTATTTACTTCTCAATGCTTCCACATGATGTCTCAATGAATTCATTCAGTCAGTCTCCACATTGTTTCATGTAATATCTGTTTTGCTGAGGTGGAGGCCTTGAGTCACAGGCTCAGAATATATAAATTTACATTACAGTGCTTGGACTCTGTGCATACAACATATTATGTATTATTTTCTTTCTTCTTTTTTTAACTTAAATTAATTATGCATTTGAAAAAGTAAAAAGTAAAAAGAAAAAAACATGATATTGAAGAAAAACAGGATCAAAATGTTGAGTTAATGCATATGACTGTTTTTTGAAAAATATCAGAGTAATCAGTAAGCAATTCATTAATTAATCAGATACAACACTAATAAATAACACAGTTACAGTATTAGTGGACTCAATTGGCCTATAGCAAGACATAAAAAGGGAAAAATGTTGATGATTATATTTCAAAATTAAGCAAATCTACCTTCTAAAATAATCACTTTTAATGAGAACCTGCCAAAAAGATTAAGATGTAAAAGATGACCAATGTTATATGAAATGTACCGAACTTAGAGCAATAATGAAGTCATGCTCCAACATCTGAAATAATGTTTGATTTTGAGTCAGCAGAATTTTTTTTCTTTTTTTAAAGATGAAAAATAGCCAGTATTTTGCAGTTAAAAAAAGGCTGTAAAAAATTAAAATATTTGGCAATTATTTGGATCAATGTGTTGTCAATAAATGAATTATTCTTTAAACTTTTCTAGAGATATGAAACCTCTGCTTGACACAGAAAACAAGTGTCATCGTGGAAATAATACTATATTAAATGGTTATACGTATTCAGTGTTGGAGTTCACAACTTTGGGATTTTAATTATCAAAATGGTAGAATTTCTAAATTATATTGGAATTATCATTAATGCGATTAGTATGTAATTTAAGAATGAGGCATGCAATTCTCTTGCCTCATGGCAAAGAGTGATGGTGAGACCAAGAGTTATGATTTGGTGCACACCTCATCCCCTAACAATAGTATTAGTGATAGTATTAGCATGCTCAAGCAAGTCAATATATCCAGTAATTGTTTTTCTCAGTTTTTTTTTTTTATTTTTTACGTTGGATGGAATTTTCTTTTATCTATTTGTGCTTATGTTAAAAAGGAGCAGCACATAAGCTACATTTTTGAGTTAAGGTAAGATCATGTAACATATTTTTCTGTGCTAGGGTTTTCATATTGCTTTTTTGCTCTACCAATCAAATAATGAGCCATAAGACATAAGTTCATTTGTAAATCCAACTGTGTCGCAAAAGACACTAATATCACCACACGTCAGTGGTCCTAAGATAAAAAGTATTGAATAGAAATATTTGGAAAATATTCTGATTATCGTAGTCAATCAATCTATTAGTCATTATAATTCTACTATGTAATATGAAGGTCATACACCCTTTTCATGCCGATATTTAAGCATCTAAGACTTTCAAAGCACATTTCAAAATATAGCAATTTTCAGCCCTTGAAAACATTAAAATTCAAGCATTTTCAAGGATATCAAGTACCCCTACAAATCCTGTATTATGCACCTTCTGCTGCATACACAGAACACACACACACAGACACAAACTAGATTAAAATTGTCATGCACAGACTGTGGCATTCCAACCAATCTCCCTCATTATATCTTGAGGGGCATGGTCAAAGTTGGCATGATTGTCATTGTGTGTGGGTGGCCATTCGCCAGCCTTTATATAAGCAGCGCGTGCGCTTGACCATCTAAATCCAGCTGGCTGTTTGTGACCAGTGTTTGGAGTAACGCGTTACAAAGAAACACGTGCCTGAAAGGCAATTACTTTTTAGTACTCTAACACGTTTTAAAAACTGTCTTCATTGGTAAGGAGCAACATGGCAGAGGGAAATTCATTATACGGAACAACTTCAAAGAATACCCAATTTCCCAGGAATGTTATATATAAATTTAGAACACAGATTCAAATAATACCAAACATAAGATGAAACCATATTTGCAGGCACGTGGAGCCTTGAAGTCAAACATCGGCTTGTACACAAATATTTCATTAGAGCTCAAGATAATTTTTTATGTTGAAGCATTCCAGAATAGCAGCCCTTTTCCAAAGGGTCTACCCAAATGGCACTTTTGGACCTCTCCTTTGGAAAACCAGTGTAAAAGGCTCATTTTTTTGTAGTATTGTTAAATTAGAGGTGGAGCTCAGAAAGGCTTTGGGCTGTAATCCTGTTGTGTTATTCCGTCCCACCACCTTGCTACATTAATTTTCCGGGCAGATTTTTAAAGAGAAATAGACCCGACACAAAATCGTTTTCTTTTTTTTTGGGCGTGCAGGGGAAAACTGTGAAAGTGTTGTCTTCAAAAAGAGAGCAAACCTATGCTGATACTCCAAAAGAGTCAAGTACAGCTTCAGTTTTACTTTAGGTGCAACTTTTTAGGCGTTCAGGTAAAAAGAACAGATAGTTTTATAGGATTACTAAAATGTAACTTAACTGAATTTACAACATGGTGCGCTATTCTGCTACTTTTTAAAAGCAGGTCACACATTACAATGCCTTCTGACTTTGGACTGTTCCTTCTTCGCTTACGACAGAAGATATGCCTAGCAATTCCACTATCAACGTAATGCTTATGTATTTCTCGAGTGGGTGGTTCCCCCCACTAATTGTCACAATCTGCACTGAGTCCAGATAATATGTATGTTTTTACTCTCTCTCTTGCCCATGCTCTTTCTTGTTTGGCCTTACCTTATCTGGTCACTCACTCACTGGCGCTAATTTCTACCCAAAAACTGATGTCACTTGTCCTGATTACCCTGCAATCACACCTCTCTCTGTTCACTATTTAAAAACACCGTAACCTTGGCTCGGTGCTAGTCCATTACCTTCATGTCACGTGCCCAGCACTTCTGTCTTAGCGTTTTTTTCATTCCAGTGTACTGAACCCTACCTCCCAGATCACTGCTTAACTAACTCTTGGCTGTAATAACCAGTGTTGCTCGAGAGGGTTTCTGACACTGATTTTCCAATATTCTCTCTACCGTATATATTTGCAAATCAGCCAAGTTTACAACTTTCAAATAAAATACTGAGATCAGGAGAGTTTAAACGGGCACAAATTTGGTTGTGTGTCACCAGTAGCTGATGGTAGGCAGCATATGGGGAGGGCGGGCGTGCCTTATCAAAGAACAATGAAATCAATCGGGCAAATGTGAGCAGTGAACATACGTAAGAGTTTTGATTGTTGGTCTTTTTATTTGCAAAATTATTTTCGCAATATACCATGCGTGGAGAAAAAGACAAAAAAGTCTTGGACATTACCAAGAAAAGGAGGAAATCTTCGAGTGGTTTGAAGCCCAGAGACAAAATTGATATGGAGTGCCTCGGTTAAGTGTTCTCTTCAACTTCTATTATGTGACTTATTCAAGCAGTTTTAGGAGATTGGTTTTAATGTGAGTGTAATATCTGGTTTGGTACCTTCCCTCAGAGGGCCCCAATCAGGTTTGGGACTAGGCATAGCTGTGTTAGATCCCCACACACCTGTCCTTAATCATCCTAGCCCTTGATGTATGATGTTTGCACTCCGTTTTTTGTCGGGTCATTGCCATTCCTCACCACTTTTGTTCTTCTGCTGTTACCATGTCAGGTTTGTTTCTTTGTTTGTGGTTTAGACACTTTAGTAAGACCTGTTTTTTGGGGTTAGTTGTTCATGGTTTTTGTTCATAACTATCATCCTTTGTTGAGTACGCCTGCTTTTTTTATGATAGTGATCTCGGGGGTAATTCAATTACATTTTAAATGAAGCAACTAGTAACTTTAACTAATTATTTTTCAGTAACGCGGCCAACAACATTTATGACCTGATAGAGACGGAGGCTTTGGTCTCGGCCCGGACATCCCTTTTCCAGTGTCATGTAGGCTGCGCTTTCGTCAATAAAAGCATATGCAAGCTACACATGCACCTGGCATTTCTGCCAAAACATTTCATGTTCAATTGTCAGATGTGTGTTTTGTATTCGCAGAACGAGGCTTTATTTCTGATGTACGCTGCCAGATCTTTTTAAAAAAAAATTGGGGGGAGGGATCCAAAAGCATGTTTTAAAGGGAACAAACCAAATCGCTAACATGGACTCCCCAGTTGATCGTTTTTGGCAATATGTTCGGGCAATCTTTTACCTGCCCTGCTCTCACAACACGCCAAAGTGTCTTTCTAAACCCAGCCCGGGTGACCTTTTGGGCCTTAGCTGACGCATCATTATGACCTCATTAAAAATGGACAGACAGTCATCGCCAGAGGGGAAGTTCTCATAACAAAAGTCGGCTTTTTAATTGCCTGGTTCCAGAAATGAGCTGCTACGTAACGGAGGTTTGGTGCCCTCATTTTATTTTGCTCGCCACCTTTTATTTTTGTGTTCAACCTCCCCCAATTCTTTTGCAACGGTTTTATGTGTCTAGAAATAAAATTATATTACCATTAACCCCCAACAAACCTGTAAATTTGTCCAAAATCCTAATCCAAGAAGTACCCATACTAAATGTAATGCTGTTCTTGAACTGTTTGGAGAATATGGACGGTGGTTTTGGTCTGTTTTGAAAGGTTACACACTAAAGTTTTGTCCCAGGTGCTACTTATAATGAGTAATGTACCGTATTTTCCGCACTATAAGGCGCACCTAAAAGCCTTTATTTTTTTCAAAAGCTGACCATGCGCCTTAAAATAAAGTGCGCCTTATTTATGGATCAATATTAAGTCGCGAAGTCTAATGCAGCAGCCGCCGACTAGATTTTCCCCCGAACGCCAAGTAGTCCGCGGTGTATGCTGGGATTTATTTACCGCCGTTTTATTGGCTAACCAATGTGTCAATCATCATTTGAATCGATCACTATTGGCTAAAGTTATTCGGAGGTAAAGGGGGCGGATCCTTTTTATCATTTAAAGGCTCGCATAGGCTAAAGGGGCAAAACAAAGCCTGCAATTGGCCGAAAAAGATGTGTCAATCACCAGTTGAATCGATCACTATTGGCTAAAGTTATTCGGAGGTAAAGGGGGCGGATCCTTTTTATCATTTACAGGCTCGCATAGGCTAAAGGGGCAAAACGAACCCTGCAATTGGCCGAAAAAGATGTGTTAATCATCAGTTGAATCGATCACTATTGGCTAAAGTTATTCGGAGGTAAAGGGGGCGGATCCTTTTTATCATTTACAGGCTCGCATAGGCTAAAGCGGCAAAACAAAGCCTGCAATTGGCCGAAAAAGATGTGTCAATCATCAGTTGAATCGATTACTATTGGCTAAAGTTATTCGGAGGTAAAGAGGGCGGATCCTTTTTATCATTTACAGGCTGGCATAGGCTAAAGGGGCAAAACAAAGCCTGCAATTGGCCGAAAAAGATAGCATGTTGGGTTGACGGCATAGAGAAAACAGTATTTTACTTTTCTGTACTGTATTTGTAAATATTTTACTCTCCTAGATTTACTACACTCACAGATATAAGAGGACCATGGTTGCACATTATTATTGAACACAACGACTTCGGTGAGCTACTCCGGCTATATATTTTCCCAGTATCTTGTTTCAGAGTGATATCGATGTTTCTGTGATGGATCTTTTTTTAAATTAAACTCAATTCCAAGTGTTTATTGTCATAAGCACAGTAAAGTTGCAAGCGAAAAAGAAAATAGAAACTAAGGAATGGTTGGCATTTCTTGAATCCCAAGACTTTAACCTTCCGAATGATATTTGGAACGATGCATTTGAGTGACATCGTACGGACACCGCATCCGCACGTGTCTACGACACGTATTTGCTTCTTTGCAAGCTTTCGGAATGTTAAGGGGGTAATAAGTTTGACTGAACTATCTGACTGTTTTGTCGACGTTCCCATTGTAGCGCCTTATAATCCGGTGCGTCTTATGTATGTCAAATATAGGACCAAGAACTTTTTTTTCGGGGCGCGACCTATAACACGGTGCGCCTTATGGTGCAGAAAATACGGTAAGTTGGAACAAACATAATTAGTAGGTTTTTGTTTTTGCCTGATTTTTTTTGCAATCCCATGTCTGCAGAATACTGTAGCCTGAGCATCTTAGCTGGAAAACAGCTTGGACAATAGCATGAAGCCTTATCTGGTCCCAAGTCAAATTTGATCACAATATGAAAAAGTAAACATCACACTTTATACATTTTTCTGAAGGTATGTCAGAGCTTATCCAAAAGTGTCCATTTGGATACGACCAGTTTACAGCCCTACCAACTCTGCTACTGTGTATTTCACTTTGGCCATTTTTTTGACAATGTAAAAGAGTTGTAAGTGTTTCACTTCTCTTCCCAGAAGTCAATCACTGATTGTGCACATTTATGTGTGATAATCGCATGTGAAAATGGATTGCAAGTTGCATTTATGCAAGTGTACTTTTAGCATTAATTTAAATACACATAAATAATTATAACCAATGTGTTAATCATAATTTGAATCAGTCACTACTGGCTGAAGTTATTTGGAGCTAAAGAAGGCGATGTCTGTTTTATCAATACAGGCACCCTTGGGCTAATGCGGGACGCGGAAAATGAAAAATTGGCAGAGAGTGGTGTCAATCAGAACGTCAGAGGCTAACAGCCATATTGGAAATCAGCACACTAGTCTGTTTATTTCTTAACAGGAATCATGGTGAAACGTCAACTGATGCAGAAATGCTTTTAAGCGGATTTCTTTTTTTAACTGTCCGCATTATCGTGTGTTTTGGAGTTAATATTTTACACGGTTGTATTCACTGGGATGTCGTTAATGTAATGATGGACCATGTTTGTGAAGAATCATTTCATGAGTGGAATAAAGCGGGGGCGTCGTCCAGGTCTCCTATCAATTACAACCTTGACCCTCCTTCTCCCTCTGCTTTCTCTCACACACACTTTTTACTACATTAAATCACTTTTTGGGTGATTATACAGACTTTATAGTTTTCAGGTATCTTGTTTTATAATGATTGTGATGTTTCTGTGATGAGTACATTTTAAAATGGCCATCATATCTTGAGGCAGCACGGCGGCGCAGTGGTTAGCGCTTGTGCGGCACAGTTCATGCCATGGGAACCTGTCGTGGGTTCAAATCCAGCTCCAGACTTCCTGTGCGGAGTTTGTATGTTCTCCCCGTGCTTGCGTGGGTTTCCTCCGGGCACTCCGGTTTCCTCCCACGTTCCAAAAACATGTATTTCAGGTGAATTGGCCGGTCCAAATTGTCCCTAGGTGTGAATGAGCGAATGAGTTGTCTGTCCCTGTGTGCTCTGCGACTGTCTGGCAACCAGTTCAGCAGCCACTATCAATCTTTTTGTTGCATGTGCAAGTATGTGAAATTCTTAGACGCACTCGAATAAAGTCTTCCTTTTGGGGGTTTGACTTGGCATTAGGACTGTATTAAAAACAGAATTTTTGTACTTTTACTATTTTCATCCTATAATAAAAGAAAACCGCAAGCATGTACATGAAATCATTCTCCTACCACCCATCCCCCCACTTAATTTCCTCCAGCGTAATGCGCGTCGTGGCTGGAACACCAAGGAAAAAGTAAGACAAAATCAGACAGGCGCTGTGGAAAAAAAAGGAATATATATATATATATATATATATATATATATATATATATATATATATATATATATATATATATATATGGGCTCTTTGACCTCATTTGGGCAGTCTTAACACAAACTTATTTTTAATATTTTTAAGGACACCTAAAAACTACACACTCTGCCTTCAGACACAGATTAAAGATTACAAACTATGGTTACCAAACTGCACCTTTTTTTCTTCAATTTTTTTTTTGCCCAGTCAAGGATTTTGTTTTTTTGGGGGGGGGCAACCGTAGCAGCCATATGAATAAAGGTGAGTTAAATAGAAAAATGTTTGCATTTAACATTACTGTCTCTTGTAAATGAAAAGGAAACACAATTGATGCCTTCAATAGAATTAAGCAAATTTTAAAGGAGTACTTTTTATCTCCTCTTTTCTAATTTAGACTGGAAACTATAAGAACAAGTGGAATGAACAATGTCGTTATGTAGAGTGGGACCCCATGTATTAAATTCAGAGCCGATACAAATGGGATGGCTGTGGTCTGTCAGCATGATGTATACCATGTACATGTAGACCTGGTTGTGTGTGCTTGCGTGTGAATGATGTATGCTGTAAAGTAAGCTACTTTTAGTTGTGTATTTTTCAGACTCCTGTGCTATGAAATTAACCTGTTTTTCTATTTTTAATATACAAGTGATCATCACACACACACACACACACACATGTTTTCAGTCTAATTCCATTGTTTGTAATACGTTTTCAATGTTTTTCCATTGTATGTAACGTAATACGCATGCGCGACTCCATTGTATATTGCTGCGCATGCGTGACCTTTCAATAAATACGTCTGCTGAACCGGATGTGGTCAGAACGGCCTCGGCAGCCAAGCAAGATGGCTGGCGGGCCGGGCTCACTACATGCGCAGTAGTTAAACTCTGTTTAAATGCTTTTATCTGAATACTATGGACAGCAATGGGTTTATATCTTTATAAACTCCGACAATGCGAAGGCACTAAAGGATGCCATTTGTTTTCTTCTTTGAGAACACATGCAAATATAACACAACGAAAGCATTTAATAAGGAATTGTAAAGCCCCTTGCCTTGAATGTCACATGTTCTATTCAACAAATAATCTACAATGAGTTGCAGGTGAAAAGACGAGAATAAGCTGCCAATAAAAACCGAGGATACACGCTGCATGCGTGTTGGTCCGATAAAGACTTAGGGAAGACGAGAAGAGATGAAACACGGCTTCTGCCAATGTCAAATTGACTGGGGGAACAAACGCTACGGCAGCAGCTTGTTGGGAGGGAATAAAGTGTGTGGGGGGACTAAAGAACAGATGAGTTGGCATTTATAGTGGAAGCAAAGGTTTTGTGGCACTCCTGGGGAAAAATATTGTTGTTGTTTTTTTGCTTATTTACAACACCATCTACAAGCTATTTGCTAAGGTTTTGTACTTATTCATAGCTGCAGTATGTCATGTCATGGAGCTAATACAAAACGCTGAATCAAAAAATGGTCGCATAGCTACTCGTGTAGTTTATTTTTCATTTGCAGTTCCTGGCAACAGTATTTTCTAGTATTTAGAGTAGGGATGGGCTACTTAAATGAGGAATTGCGAAGCGATTGTTTTAAGGTGCTACTAAAATCCATATAGAACACCCTCCTAAATAAATGTAAGGAGATATTATATGGTATGTGCTTGAATTCTAAACACATGGTTATGTTATTTGCATTTGTGATCATTTACGTTTGTCAAAGCATGTATAAAAGATCCACTATCTTATCCTTAAAGGAGCAGTGTGGATATTGGAACAGTGATTTTAAGGTTCTGTGGGTATTATACAAAATTATGCATGAACTTGCCCCCTCATATGTTTCAGATTTAATTACCCCTTATGTTTCTGCTCGGAGCCTTCGTTCGGAAAATGCTGGTCTACTAATAATCACTAAAGCCAAAAAGAAATATGCAGGTTTGAGAGTGTTCTCCATTTGGGCCCAGGTGCTGTGGAAAGGTCCCTCCTTTAAGATTTGATCTGCAACCTAAGTGGAACTGTTTAAATCTAGGCTTAAAACAAACTCATGATATATAACTTATGAATGACCTAAATTTCTTGTTGATGATGACTGCGTATTGTTTGTTGAAGCTCTTGTAATACCCATTGCAGCTTGTTCAACCTGGAAAGGGGATTACCGAATGCGCGGCCCCTTCTTAAGGTTTGTTCAGGCACGTGGAGCCTTGAAGTCAAACATCGGCTTGTACACAAATATTTCATTAGAGCTCAAGATAATTTTTTATGTTGAAGCATTCCAGAATAGCAGCCCTTTTCCAAAGGGTCTACCCAAATGCTGAAGTTTTTTACTTTTTCTTTGCCTTTATGACGGTTTTGCATCAGGGGACGGTTTAATAATAGTCTGCCGTCTGCACAGCCCTTTGAGACTTATTTTGATTAAGAGCTATTCAATTAAAAGATGACATTACTCGAGGCCGCCATCTTCTGCTTCAGCTTGATAAGGAGGATTTGCAATCATCAACAAGGGGATGAATTTGCGGGGTTCACAGGTATGAAATTGAGAGACTGTTGATGATACAAGAACACTTACTGTACGTTTAAAATTCTAGTTACCGTAACTTTAAATAAACATCCACACTAAACATCCATCCATCCATTGTCTTCCGCTTATCCGAGGTCGGGTCGCGGGGGCAGCAGCGTTAAAAGAGAAGCCCAGACGTCCCTATCCCCAGCCACCTCCTCCAGCTCATCCGACGGGACCCAGAGGCGTTCCCAAGCCAGCCGAGAGACATAGTCTCTCCAACGTGTCCTGGGTCGCCCCCGGGGCCTCCTGCCGGTGGGACATGCCCGGAACACCTCCCGAGGGAGGCGTCCAGGAGGCATCCTTATTAGATGCCCGAGCCACCTCAACTGGCTCCTCTCAACGCGGAGGAGCAGTGGTTCTACACCGAGTCCCTCCCGGATGACTGAGCTTCTCACCTTATCTCTAAGGGAGAACCCAGCCACCCTGCGGAGGAAACTCATTTCGGCCACTTGTATCCGGGATCGGATACAAGTGAGTGTGTGTTTACAAGTAAACATTTTTACTGATTTGATTTTGCGTCTAGTAGTTTGCAAGTGAAGACGCAGCTGATACTGGCACTGAGCAGTCATGACTGGTGAGTAGTCACGAGCGATGAGCGGTCTCCAGTGGTAGCCTTTGTCAATGCTCATGAACAGGATTTTCCTTCGTATAGCGAGCACGATTTTTGTTAAAAAAAAACTGTATACCAAAATCATCATGTTTAGAGCTGCTCAAAAAAATAAGTATCTGGTAGGGCCTTGGGCGCTTCCATCCACCAGAGGGTGCTTAGTCGGTTTATAATTGGGACGAACATGTCCCTAATTAGCCTGACCATTCATAAGGACATTTTGGACATCACCCGTTGATGGGTGATTTTCTTATTTGCAGAAGAAGTTTTTATTTGCAAAAGAAGTTTTTATTTGCTGAAGAAGTATTGGATTGCAGAAAAATTATTTACTTTATTTGTGTACTGTTAAAGGATATACATTGTACTGCTTACTTATTTACATTTGACTTCATTTCCATTACTCTGTCTAAGGGAAGATTCTTCAGTTGTCACGTTGACTGTTGACAGTTTTAAATGCAATATCCCGGTTCGAGAGCAATGTCCCGGTTGTTTTTAGTTCTAATTTCAGATGTTAATACTTTATTTTTGAGGTGAACACATTACATTTTTTATATTCATGAGTTAATGAGTTAATTTTGCCAACTGGAGTGCAACTGTAAACTCATTGTAGAAATGTAATCATAATAAAGGTGATTCTGATTCTCATTGATTTTTCATTATCCACTTTCCACCTTCGATACCATCAAATTTATGCAGTTCCATCCTGGTTTCTGAGGTTTTGTTTTGTTTTTGTTTTTCTGTTTTAGGCAGTTTTCTCATTGTTTTTAATTTTTTTTAATTTATTGATGATTTTGTTTTTAAATGCCATCTTTTTTTAGCACCTTTCTTTGGTTACTCTGCCCCTGCATTTGGGTCCACCACAAATTCACAACAGTACCTATGTATGAATAGATCTTTCAAAATTATTTTCAACATTGGCTGTTTGAATTTTAATTTAATTTAAGGCCATCATCAGCCAGAGAGTGAACGTCAGCCCGGAAGGATAGAGGGGAGGGCAAATGCATCGTTGAGTGGATTGATGAAGCAGTCCTGCAAGCATGAGTGGGAGAAGAGAAGGGCGACGAGAAGACAAGAATGGATGGCGAGGAGGCTGCCGCGCGTCAGCCCTAGCCGCGTTTCCCGTTTGCGGACAGTAAAAAGGAAGGCGGGGGGCGTCGTCCAGGTCTCCCATCAATTACAACCTTGACCCTCCTTCTCCCTCTGCTTTCTCTCACACACACTTTCTACTCCATTCGGCCACCTCCTTGACTTTGCCTCTCATCTTCCCCCGACCCCTTCCTTGCCGCCTATAAATCAATCTCTTCTCCCAAGCCTCCCGCCCAACCGTTATTCCCGTTTCTTAGGCTCTCTCTATTGGCTGTTCTCTTTCGCCTTGCGTCGCAAAAAAGTGTGGTGGGAGTGGAAAGGTCAGAGGTGGGAAGACCAAAGGCAGGGAAAGAGGTAAAGTCACCAGGGGAGTGTGACAAAAGAGAAATGAGTGTATTTAATCAAAATGGTAGGTTGAGATCAGTTCCTTTTTAAGCACTGTTTGTGTGACTCACGTAATTCATTTATACAGCGTCACGAATGCAATCATGCTATAAAGTGCCCAAAAGAGTATTTAGTATATTGATGTTAAATAAAAACACATTTCCAAGATTTTAACAACATTGTTAACTCATTCAATGAAATAGGTTTCTTTCAAATGTGATGAGTGGGTGCCAGACAATTCTTTGCCATTTTGACTCAATTTTGAAGGCCTTCAGAAAATTTTGTTCTGAGGCTATATGGGCATCAGAGATGTCAAGCAAAATGTTGAACTATCACTTTTCACTAGAAAAAAAGGAAGGTTTCAAGCTTTTACCATTGTTTAGTAAACAACAGTAAAACATTGCAGAGTTTTTTAAATACACTCGTTTCTAGGAAAAAAGCTCAGTATAACTGTTATTTGTCTGTACTTCATATCTTCGCTACTCTCACCACACTGCTTCATTACACCTACACACCACATTAAGCTCAATTGCTGGATACAGGAAGCAACATGAGGAAGCAGGGATTCCTTAATGTGTGGACAAAGATCTGATAGTAGCTGATCCTGCCATCCAATGATGATTTTGTACACTGAAATCATTTCAGGAGGCTTGATACTTACCGATGAGCTGTGCCAAAGCCTTTATAATATTCGTTTATAAAAACAACAACAAAAGACAAATGTTTACATTTTGGCACCCAGGGCTAATGCTTCTGAATACGTATTTATACGTTATGGCACTAGGACTTCTTTAAACCCGGCCATCACCTCTTTGACCTACTGCGGTTCCCTTGAAACGGATGTCGGCAACCACTGGGCTACGGACCGGTATTGGGCAATGGGACGTTAGGAACCAGGCCACACAAAAATAAACATACCTTGCCTTATTTTTTGCTTATATCATATCGATTGTTGTATACACGCATGTTATAACAAAGTTTGTTGTTTTGTTAAGGTTTTACAGTAGTATATCACTGTAATTGAGCAATGATTGGCCAGTCGACAAATATCACTGACGTTTGCTTAGCAATGGGAACCCCAATCGCGGCAGTGAGCCAGTCGCGTTTGTACAGTCAGAAATTAAACTGGTCCGCAGGGTCCAGAAAAAGTTGCAGGCCACAGCCTTAAAACAAAGACAAATAGGCTCAGAGAGTTTCTTCCCCAGGGCCATTACCACCCTAAATAAGCGCACAAGACTGTAAAATATATATCTTGCCTATGTGTAGAAAAACGGGGTTTCTTATCCTACTCATTGACTTATTTTGAAATTTTGTTGCCACCAAATGTTGTTGCACTACTTTACGTTACACTTACAACTTACTCTATTCTCCAAGGAATACATGTTAAATACTTTTGTTGGTTTACATTTGAATTTTTTTTCCGTTTTAAGACTTACTTGGAGTGACATGTCTAATCTATCCAAGACCAAACGGACGGTTGTAATTTTAATTGTATTCTGTTTTCTCTGTTATTGAATGCAACATTGTTACCACCACTGGAATGCCGAGTGACCACGGAGTAAGATTAGGAAGAGACCTTTTCCCTTACCCTCCCTCAGCATGCCCACAGTCAGACACTTCATGAAGCGGCAGGCCTGGCACGATTTGCGTCTCCTCTTGGTGATCTCGCATTCGTTGGTGGCCGGACAGCTATATTCAATGTTGCCTGCGGAGGGGAGCACAAAGAATGTCAATCCCTGTCTTGCAGGAATATTTTTGTATTAAAATATATACCAGGGGGTCGGGAACCTATGGCTGGCGAGCCATACATGGCTCTTTTCATACATTTTTGTACATATGGCTCTAAGATAGCCATCCATTTTCTCAGCTTATCGGGTCGCGTGGGCAGCAGGGAAAAACATCAATTAATCCATCTTCCGCACCGCTTATCATAACTAGGGTTGTGGGGGCGCTGGAGCCCATCTCAGCTATCTTTGGGAAGTGGGCAGGGGACACTCTGAATTGGTTGCCTGCCAGTCACAGGGTACAGTGTTTTAAATTTCAACAGATTCAACATGTTTCTCTAAGAAAACAACAAAACGATAATTATGAGAAAAACTATTTCATATTGCAGATATAAGTATGTTTTCCTTATTTTGGTTAGTATATCCATATATATATATATATATATATATATATATATATATATATATATATATATATATATATATATATATATATATATATATATATATATATATATATATATAAATGCTATTTAAATATTAACATTTTTGTAATTTCAGGAGGGAAAAAAGATATCTGCCATATCAGAATATATGCCCGTTTTAAGGACGGTTAAATTATTTTAGTATTATTAAATTAGCTAAAATATATATACAATGGGTTAAAAAACATAATAAAAGAAGAAAATAAATACTTAAATCAGTAAGATGATTTACTAATAGACTTATATAATCATTTTTGTTTATTAAGAAAAACATAACTTATTAAGATTGTAAATAACTCTGTAATCACCCAATAAAACAATTTACAATATGTATTCACATTCAAATACTGTACTTAAATACACAGTTAGCAAGCTAACTAGCTATCTTGATTCCGTTTTATACTAGTTATCTACTTTAGCGACATAATCGTTCATTTTTAGAGGTAAAATAAAGCGTACTTGTAAACATGTATACTAATAAGTATTATAAATTAACCACACCAAATCGAACCTAATTGCTGCCTTTTAAGTGCTCTTTCCAATTGGAGAGTAAGCTCATGTGTCTCCCTGTGAAACAGTGATTACTATTGACTGCTGCTGCGGAGAGGATGTTTTCTCATTACTCCACTGATTAAGGGGGCTAGTTAGCTTGGGGAAAAAAGGCTAAATGCACAAACTGGTCTTAATGGCTAACAAGACTCTTGTTAATTGGCCATGTTAGTGAAAAGTAACTGGCTAAACATTCAAAGCGCCGGGGAAACCTAATAGACGCTGCTAATGGGACAGGTTAGCCCGCGATGAGGAAGATGCCGATGGAGCACATTAATTCAGCAATTACTTCACGTTAAGGCTAGATGGACTAATAACTGTAGTCTGTAATGGGCCTCGTTAGAAACTAAACGAATAAGTGCGCTAAAGAGACACTTACAGCTGGTGATTTTCAGCACCTTGACTCGAAACTAGTTTGCATGAAGGATGTTATTGAGGTAAATATGTTATGCTGGCGTCTATCAGTAGGAGGATGAGATCCTTCACGGGCTAAAATAAATAAACAAGCACAGTGGGTGTTACAGCTCCAAGGGGGCGTCTTTGGTTCTACCAATAGCGTGCCGTGAGGACCTGAAAGGCCCTTTCTCCTGGCTTGAAAAATATTTGAATCGTGTGATGCTAATTATATTTTGTCCATCAATACTGGTTGATTAATGACTTATGCTGTTGTTTGTGCATTTCCTAAATAAAGCCACAAATGATAGTAAACATACTGTACAAGACAGTAATTCCAAATGGCCTGTCAGAATCCTTTCATTCCTTCACCCCTGCTTCATCCAGATGTGTGTTTTTATGATTAAGCATTTAACCAATCACATCACAGGATTTCTTGTAGCTCGACGCAGAAATCTGCCCATAGGCCTGCAATACTTCATGTGCAGGCATCCTCGCAGCAGGTATCTGTTCATCGGTGTGCTTTACCGCGTGAGTCACTTCCACACAAAACATATAATTGAATGGATTTAAGAAATGTGGTTCGCACAGCCTCATTCCAACACACAATTCCTTTAATTTACATGATGGTCGGTTGTTTGGACACTAATGATTTACAACATAAGTATTGGCATGTGTGCCGTAATATTTCTTACCAGTTCAGTTTCACTTCTTTGATACTGAGTGTGCACCTTTATCCATATGTCTTACTTTGAGTTTGAGAGTTGGAAGAGTAATTACGGATGAGTCTTATTGAATACATGTAAAATGATCAAAATGCTATATATGAACACATGTGGAACTTTACAAATTGGAAATGTTTATTTTATTTACGGCTATTTTTTTGTATATTGGACATTTACACTTGTCTATGGAGAATGTGCCTTACTGATTATTGTAAATTAAATTATATCATTGAATGGACTCAAGAATAGTGGTTCAGACAGCCTCAATTCAACACAAAATCTTTTTATTTTACATAAACTATGTGGCTGAGGCCTATGATGCTTTAAATCAATATTGATGTGTGGTTCCCGGGATAATCTGGGACCCATAACACAAGGGCTCCTTCCAAATGTGTGCTTTCATATCCAAGCATTTAGCCAATCAGGATTACGTGTTGCTATGCTCAGAAATCTTCCCATAGGCCTGCAATATTTTATGTGCAGGCATCCCCGCAGCACAACATAGCTCCAATATCGCTGAGTTCAGGCAATCAAATTCCGAATTGGTTCATTTGGTCCTGCATGAGGGCCTAGAGAAACGTTAAAGATTTTGCAAAGCGAGGGGTAGGTAATTCACCACTACATGAGCAAATACTACTATTGCGTTGATTTGATAGCATTCTTTCCAGCCCACGATGGCTGAAGGGGTTAGCAAAATTGATTTGGGTGCAGATTTACTGTCAAGCCATTTGTAACGTGGAATTTTCAAAAACTTATACCAGAAAAGCAACTTGAGAGACTTGACTTTCAGCATCAGCTTTGATGGTGATAGAAAAAAACTTTTTGACGGAACTGAAACGCACAAATATTCATCGACAGAGTAATCGAAAATATCTTGAGAAAAGACATTAGGGTGGATTTTGTGTTCAAATAAAACATACTTTTGGTGACTACAGTTTGGCTATGTTTATTAATTTAGAAATTTTATGAGGATATTATTCATGCTTCTTGATGTGTTGTAGCTGTAACAGCATTAAAGGTTTTATAATCATAAAATAGTTATTGATGGTTGGCTTGATTCAGACTAGTAATGATTATAAAAAACAGGCAAATAATGCAAAAAATAAACAAAAGAAAGAAAACTATAAAAAGAAAATGGAAAAAAAGAAAAAAAGAAAAAAATAATGTAACATCCAAAAAATGAATTAATATTTATGAAAAAAATCTATAATCCTCCTAAATTTTAGTAGCATTTGTTTTACCCTACCGCAAGATGTCGCTGCCTTGTGTAACTTTGACCTTTTTTAAAACAAAAACTTTAATGTTGATTTCGAGCAACTCAGACTCTCTGAAAAACACACAAGAAAAGGCTGATTAAATATATTGACTATTCAGTGCAACCACAAATAAAGTATGTATTACAAGAATAAACTTTACATATGTTATGTAAAACACATTGAAAGAAAAACACAGCAAACATAAATAAAACTATTCACAGACGAACCAAAAAATACAAAACAATTTTAACCTGTTTTATATTTAAATTGGAGATTGCAAGAGTATTTGGCAGAGGTGTAGAGATGATGGATAACTGGAACGGTGTGGCAGTTGTTGTTTGCAGATGACACAGTGCTTGTGGCTGATTCTGAAGAAACATTGAGAAGGTTGGTCATGGAGTTTGGAAGAGTATGTGATAGGCGTAAGTTATGTGTCAATGTTGGAAAGAGTAAGGTGATGAAATGTTCACGTGATGGAGCGGGCATGGCGTTAGAAATAAGGTTGCATGGACAGGTGCTGGAAGAAGTTGAAAGCTTTAGGTAATTGGATTGTGATGTGGCTGCAGTTGGTGGAATGGAGTGCGAGGTATTGCACAGAGTGAATCAAGGAAGCAAGATTTTGGGTGCTCTGAGGAGTGATGAGCAACAAGAGTATGAGTATGGATGTTAAGAGGGGACTGTATGAGAGTGTGATTGTGCCGACTGTGTTGTATTGTGCAGAGACTTGGAGCCTGAACGCAGATTTGAGAAGGAAATTAAATGTTTTTGAGATGAAGTGTTTGAGGAGTATGTTAGGAGTGACAAGATTGGATGGATTGAGAAATGAAATTGTGAGAGACAGAACTGGAGTAGTAGTGGAACTGAGCAAGCGTGTGGATAGGAGAGTACTCGGTTGGTTTGGACACATGGAGAGAATGGATGAGGAGCGAATGTTGAAGAGGATCTACAGAGCGGAAGTAAATGGAAGGAGACCAAGAGTAAGGCCGCAATTGACGTGGATGGATGGTGTTTAGGGTGGCAGTAGCTCAGGAGGGCGAGCGATCGTCTTAGGGTTAAGGGATCCCAGTTAAAATCCCGGCTTGTCCGTGTTACATGTCAAAGTGTCTTTGGGTAAGACACTGAACCCCCAATAAGCAGGTTAGTGCCTTACATGGCTGCACAGATCACGGCCGCTATTGGGAATCTGAAGCACATTGTAAAGCGCTTTGGGAAGTCATTGACTTGAAAAGCGCTATATAAATGCAGATCATTTCATTTCATTTCATGAGTACACTGCAGGAAAGAGGTCTAAATCTAGTGGAGGCTAGAGCTCTTGTTGGTGATAGGAATGAGTGGAGAGGTGTTGTAAAAGGATAGTGGGATGTTTGGACGCGTTCTAAGGGATTGGCAGGGCACCTGTATGATTTGGCAGGGGTAAACCAGTGAAAGCTGTCGGACCCTGCTGTTGAACAAAAGAGTGTGTTGTGTCACCCTCACCCAAGTTACATGGCCGCTTTCTTGTGTCCCGTTTCATCTGGAGAGACGAAAGCATGACCAATTTAGGTGCCGAGGTGCCTACCTTGTTTGGGTTTTTCGGCATTTGGGTTGGCCATGGTCCAAAAATGTTTGTGTGTGTTTTTTCCACTTTTATTTTCTTTATTATTGTATGTGTCTTGCTGTCGGTCACCCCTCTTGAGGGATAAGACCAAGGTAGATATATAGATAAATAACGTCAACAACACTGAATCCCTGGGGGAAAAAATGTGAAGTCGGTTTGTTGGTGAACAACACATCACTAGTTCGGAATGGCGTGAAGGCGTAGGAGTAAACTGCATGGTCCGCTACTGGGTTTTACGTGTATCCCCTTTCCTGGACATTGTAACTAGGCTCATGGAACCCAGTGAGTTTTCCATAATGCTTCTTTGTGTATCATGCAGACTGTCTCTGTCCGTGAAGGGTCTTATATGACCACCTCAAATCCACTGCAATTTCCTTTCAAATGTATGTGTCCACATGCTGCATAACAATTGAGCACCAATGTTCAGTGTTGTGTAACAAACGGGCTTGAGTCTATATTGTATTTGAAACAGTATGTATATTTTCTTAAAAATGCAAGAACTACAATGCAATTTTGCTTAAATCTTTGATTAGCTTTTCAAGTTGGAGCTCATTCAAACGTAGCTGAGGTTTGTTGCTACTAAGACCAGGAGTGTGCAACTATTGGGAGTGGCAGGCTGCATTGAGTTGGGCCAAGTGCCCGATCCTGGTGACCAAATCAATTGGACCCGTTATTGGGTGGGGGTGGTCATGAGGACATTGCATGAATGTGCTCATCTTACCCCTACCCCTCAGTTCATTTTGTTTTTATACGCATAAAAGCTGACGTCTTGATTTTAGTATTGTATTTTGAGTTTTAAATTTGGTATATATATGCAAGAAGGCTTGAAGAATTTAAAACAATGTAGGCCAGTGTATCAATTATTAGAAAAACTCTGGAACAAAAACTGCATAATGATACAATATCTCTTCAATACAAATTAATCTTTAACTTTGTCCATCTTTCATCTTCTCCATTTTGTTTGGTGGCCCTCTTCTCATTTCACTTCACCATCATTGGACACCCACACTCGCCTTTATGCATCCCCCTCTCTCAATAAGGGGGTGATAGATGCACGTTGTCAGGTGCTTCTGGACTGACGCCATTGAAACAGCAGCTGCCACAGCCACTTACTCCATGCTGTGATGCGCAAACAAACACAATCTTGTATACGTACATACAAAACACATCAAACACAAAGCCCATATCTACATGTCTGGCCACCATCCACCATTATTTTCATTGCAATATTTTTTATAAAAAAGCACATTCTCCTCCTCATCCCCATCTATTTCTTCGACTCCGTACTCTCCTCCCTGCCCAGCTGGATGTTTACTTATTTATTTATTTTTGGTGATTACCTGAGGCTTTATTGGCTAATGGCTTGAAACATACCAATATGGCACTGCCCATCTGAGCCTGGCCCCAATTTCAGCCAAAGCGCACAACATGGACACACACAACCGGCACATCAACACAGAACAACATGCACACCCGTACTCATGCAAGTCAACATGCATAGACAACTGTGTGCAAGACTTTGGCTGGTGTAATAGCCAATGATAAGGTCATGACCCATTTGCTCCAGGAGGTCAAGGACAGTCTGCAAGCCAAACTTAAGAACTGTATTAGTTAATTTAATTTAATGTAGTTAATTAGTTATAGTTACCCACTAAATCTTTCAAAATGTAATAGAGTTAGTAACTGAAGTACTAAAGCTAACGATGTACCGGGCAAAATACCTACTTCCTTACTTTAACAGGAAGTTGTAATGTATGTCAAAGAATTTGGGTTGTCAGCCCTCGTTCAGCTCCTTTCTTTCGGCGCTTTAGTAAATACTATGTTTGTAATCATTTTTTAACCATATGATAGTCCCTATTTTTAATGGAGACATGATCCCAAAAGACATGAAGTAAATAATTCTGCTGAAAACGGCATCAGTTTTGCGAGGGCATGCCGCCATTTGCATTCTGCAGGCAAAGTAATGCACCGCTCTTGATCGTTAGTAACGGTAACGGCGTTGTAACAGCATAAAAAATATTAAGTTAGATTACTACATGACTGAAAAAATAGCACCGTGACATAAAAGCGTTATTTATAATGATGTCATTCAAGACACTGAGGCCAAAGGCAAGGTGGCCAAAGGGCTGATTTTTATTTTTTTGGGTACACATTTATTTTATACTGAAGTCAACCTTTTGGGCCACATACAATCAATTTTATCCTTGGCCTCGGACCAGTAAAAAATTGATCATGGGTCGTAACTGGCCCTCGGGCCAGACTTTGGACATGCCTAGTATTCACGTTTTCTTCGGCTTCAAATCAAGTATATGAGGTAATTTGTAACTAGATAATTATCTTTAGGGTTAGTGTCAGAATGTAACGGAAATACTTTTTAAACAAACTAACCAGTAACGGTAACTAATTACTTTTTTTTTTTCAGTAACGCACCCAACACTGTTTGAGACAACGATGGACTAGCGGTGTCAAACGACATCGCTTCTTTTAAACATGATATGTTTATTATTATTATTATGTTATTATTCTTGTGTTGAAACAAGATCTTGGTGGAAGTGTACCTAATAAAGTGTCCATGACGTGATCCGTGACGTGATATGTGACCGTAGCACCATGCATGCAACATGCATCTACAGCAAAGGAAGGGCTGAGATTACAAGTAGAGTGAAAATAATGGAATGAGAGCGCGGGGCACACACAAGGTCACGCTGCCAAATAAGCACGGTTGTCATATCTATACAGTGGCGGCGCGCTTGTGTTTAATCTGTAAGCGAGTCCTCACCTATTGAACTTTTAACAAGCTCTCTAAATGAAAGGGGCCACGTGGACAGTTAAGACAGGGCAGCAATCACAGATGAATTAGGGGTCAAAGTAGCAGGCGGGGTGATTACAAGACCATGTGTGCGTGAGTGGTGGGTGTGCATGACAGGCTATTTATGGTGGGGGGGGTTGTGTGTTTATCTCGACATGCGTGGGGCCCAATCTCTTTGTCGGGCACGGACCATGGCCTGATCTCATCCCATAATAAACACATACAGGTCATCTGCACGGTAGTGAGCATCTATTGGATATAAGACCTCTATTCTCCCCTCTGTGTCTTGCACCTCCTCGTTTGGCCAGTCTCTCTAGGGTTTTACTGGGAAAGCTGCTTATCAGAAGCAAGAGAAAGCAGTGACAGATAGGTGGATGGATGGGAGGCCAGATAGATGAATCCTGTTTGATATGACTGACTGAGTTGGTAGATCAATGA
This sequence comes from Urocampus carinirostris, assembly GCF_059441175.1. Taxonomy (NCBI): domain Eukaryota; kingdom Metazoa; phylum Chordata; class Actinopteri; order Syngnathiformes; family Syngnathidae; genus Urocampus; species Urocampus carinirostris. Next base: position 49,150,769 of record NC_142352.1, read on the forward strand.
CGGCCAGACTGCTGACTGCTTGGAAACAGAGTTTTCCCGTCTATGAGATGACACACATGCTGACCTGACAGGCCGATTAGTTCTTACAACTAATCGTGTTAAAATGAGAGCAGGCACCACCTTGGCCTATCAAACAAAAAATAAATGAATGGATTTAAACCTAATGAATATAAAGGGTGTTCCAAAAGTCTTCATTTTGACATTTTATATCCAGGCAAATGTTTAGGATATAGAAACACACTTGGTAAATTCAGAAAACTTCCAATCACAATTTTTACTTGAAATGTTCAAAATTGTTTAATGTGAGCACCAATGGTCAGACGACACGCATCAAGTAGATTGTCTAATACTTGCCAAATGCGTTCCAATATTGCATTATCGATGGTTGCAACAACATCTGTTATTCAAGCCAAGTGAAGTCAAGTCATGTTAATTTGTGTAGCCCTAATAATCATCCACATATCTTAGAATAGGGGGAACATAGACCCATCCTTACACAAATCCTCACGAAAATAAATCGCATGGTGTGAGATCTTGAAACCTGGGTAGCCAGGACATGAGATCGTAATGTCGGGGTAGATGTTGCAACCATCGACAATGTAATGCTACGACAAGTTTGGCAAGAATTTGAATACCGGCTTGATGTGTGTTGTGTGACCAATGTCACACGGATCGAACATATTTGAACATTGCTAGTAAAAAATTGTGATTACAAACTTTCTAAATTTACGCCTTGGGTTTTTATATCCTTACAGGTTTCTGAGGTATTTAATGTCAAAATGTGTCCAATATTTTTGGAACACCTGTATTACATTTTTTTTTCTGTATAATGAGAAAAACCTCATCGGAATTCATCTTTTGGTGGTAAATACAATAGGAACATTTTTATAGTTACAATTTTGTGTTTTATGGAGTACTTCACATACCTTAGTATCGATTTTTTTTTCAATTTGTTTTTTAGTTCATATTCTAAGGACTTTCAATTTAAATAACCGATTCACATCTTCAAAAAATAAATATACTGTATAAAAACTGAAAATTCCAATCCCCATCCAATGTATTTTCAATGGTTTTGTAAATGATTTGTAGCTTAAAACAAAGCTACCAATGCTTTGCATTTAAGTCAATTTCACTAATTAAGTTCTAGCATTGACCTCATCACCAATGAAGACAAAGTGTGGCTCCACTGTATATACTGTACATGAGCATTGTTTTTAAAATGGTTCACCTTTCTAGGGCCCCCAGTACAATATAGTTGTCAGAACCCGGACAGATGGTAGACCCAAACGTGTAACGTTTTCACACCAAGCTTTATTTTACCGAAACAGGCCTGTCATGTGTGGGAACACAAACGCCAGCGATTCGGCAATCGCTGGGAAGAAGAAGTGAGACAAAGAAGTCAGGCGCGGTAAAACAGGAAGCCAGGGGCAGACGAGGTCGAGCCGGAGAGGACAGACGGGATCGATACCAGATACTGAATACACGAGCAGGATACCGGAAAGATGGGATCAATATTTGATACAGGATGCACGAGCAAGATACCGGATAGGACGGGACAGACGGGATCAATACCGGATACAGGATGCACGAGCAAGATACCGGACAGGACAGAACAGACGGGATCGATACCGGATACAGGATGAATGAGCAAGATACCGGACAGGAGGGGACAGACGGGATCAATACCAGATACTGGATGCATGAGCAAGGTACCGGACAGTACCGGAGAGACGGGATCGATACCAGATGCTGGATGCACGAGTAGGGTACAGAACAGGACAGACGGGGTCGATATCGGATACTGGATACACGAGCAGGATAAAAACAGGACAGACGGGATCGATACCGGATACTGGATATACGAGCAATATACCGGACAGGATGGGACAGACGGGATCAATACCGGATACTGGATGGTATATAAAAATATAAATTATGAAAAATGAAATCGCTGGTCAGTCTTTATGATAGTTTCTTGGCCACAGTCAAGAGTAAGTGAGAGGACAATAGCAGGTCCAAATATATGCAAACCCACCTGAAGATATAACAAGAGTGGCACGAAGGATTAGTGAGCGTAATTCCCGCTACCCAGCTCATCATGTGGATTACCGCTCAATCCCTTCTCTCCTCTCCTCCTAAACTGAAGTCCTCACCCCTTGACATGACCTGTGGCCACGGTGTGGCTCAATATGATGGCCGAGACAACATTGTTGCTGATGTGTATTAAAGGTTAGATCTAGCAATGCAAATACTACCCGGGAATTGCTTTTAACACTGAACGTCAAGGTTGCAGGTGCACATGGGGCGGGTCTGTTCTATGCTTGAATTCAGAAAGATGCTTGCAATATAGTGGTACGGAGAGATAAAGTGAGAGGGTAAGGGAATATTTCTAACATGAAACTGTTTCAAAACACATTAGGACTAAAACTGTATCTTGTGGGACGTCACTGTAAGATCCGGTCATAGACTGAATACTCACTTTAACATCGTTCCCAGAGACTAGATACATTTATTTTCAGAGTGGAGACCAACCTTGAATGGTGCGTTTGAAGAAGGCCTTGCAGGCCTCGCACGACGCCACACCATAGTGGTAGCCGGAGGCAATGTCCCCGCACACCAGGCACAACCTCTTGGGCATGGAGTTCAACATGTACTCGCACTTGATCTGTGAATCTTCGCCAATCGTCGACGAACAGTCCTCGTAACGCTTTGATCCTGGGCCGCCGGCAGGACCCAGAGGCCCTGCTCCGGAGCCGTAGAGACTCGGGGAGTCCAAACCGTTGGGGTGGCCGTTCATAGTGGACGAATAGGAGCCGGATGCGTCGCTGGAACCACCGGGGGAATGGTGGTTTAGACTATCGGTCAGGGAGGCGGGACTGGATGGCTCGGTTTTTATATACGAGGACGGACAGTTTGACTCTAGGTGGCGTTCCTTACTGGACATTCTGCAGAGAAGCCTGTGGGATCGAGACAGAAACAAAAAAGGGGAAATTATAAAAGAAGGTAGGACAGATTTGATTCCTTTATTAAATGTGTTAACAGAGATCTAACACTAAGTCAAAATCAATACTGAGGTTTGACGGTCTTTTTTACGATGCAAGTAAATGATTGCCAAAAAATGACACCATATTTTGTACAGAAGAGGATGACAATCATTTTGCCATATAACATGATAAAACAAGCTAATGCGCATAAGAAGATGAAAATACAGATGAAAATTATTTTTAGTTTTGAAGAAATTAATGCAATTGTGAATAAATTGGCAAGAAATTTGAACGTGCGCCTTATAACTCAGTGCGGCTTGTATACTGACTAAATAACAAATGCGTACTGGTAGATTACGATGTTTGTACAACTTTTGATCTGTTGAAATTTATCACTGAACACAATTGTATAACAATCGTGTCAATGGGGATCGAAGCCAGATAAAAGTGGTGAAAGAGCTGAACCTTAACCACCAGACCACTAATGGCAAGGGAAAATGCAATGGGTCTTATCTCATTATCACACTATTTCTAGTCACAGTACTAGATAAGAGTCTTAGTGAATGAAAAAAACAGAAAACAATTAAACATGGGTATAAAATTTTGTTTGACTTTTTTCAGCTAAGCATTGTAAGAGACAAATATTGTTGAATTTATTGACAACATAAACTATTAACACAATACCAACATAAAATTAAAGTCAAGTCAAGTCATGTTTATTTGTATAGCCCTTAATCAAGGAGTCTTAAAGGGCTAGACAGATCACAGATTATTGCAAACCACAAGCTATTATTACGTCTGATCTAAAACCTACATGAGGGCAAGGAAAAACTCAAAAACCTCCGCATGAGGAAAATGAAGAAACCTTGAGATAATCCCCATTATATATACATTATATATATATATATATATATATATATATATATATGTATATATATATATATATATATATATATATATATATATATATATATATATATATATATATATATATATATATATATATATATATATATATATATATATATATATATATATTCTTAGTAATATGGGAGGAAACCGGAGCGCCCCGAGCAAACCCACACAGCTTTAAAGAAGCAAAGATATACCCCAAATGTGTTGTTTGGACAAATAATTAAAATTCAAAGGGGCCTAGGACCAATCCCGTAATTGATTAATTAATTGATTCGGGGTCATGTCGCTCTGCTTATGTATGCTTCCTCACAGGCAACAAAGCTCTTAAAAATCCATCAGTTGTTGCGCCGTTATCCCCTCTCTCATTTATTTGACAGAGAGAACGTCGGAAGCCAAAGACAGAAAAAGGAAAACCGAACCACTGAGGGCAGCCCGCCTAGGACAGAGCAGCAGGGAGGCGTGTGGCCTATCACAATAACAAACACATACGGAAAGCGCATGAGCATGCTTGAGGCCGGTCGCTCATCCGTCACTCGCCAGTCAATAGGCGCTTGTTCAACATGAAGGTAATCAGTAAGCAGCCCCTTTGCTGCTCCATCATCACATAGACAGCCACACAGGCACACAACACGCAATAACACCCCTACAAATCTACACCGGTGAATAATTTAGGGCTTGCAGAAAAAACATATTTCCATTGTTGATCAAATTGTTTCCCTTTTCTTTTCTTGTACAAGTCCCCTTTTACATACTCGACTAAGGAGTGTTGTTAATGCCAATTGTAATTAACAACTTTCTTTTTGCTGTCTATATCTTCCCGATCCTTTGTCCAGTTTACAATCTTTCTGCTGTTTCCCTATCACCTCCTATTCACCGCCATCTATCTCTTTCTCTTGGTCTTTGCATTGCCACCCTCTTTCTCTCACTCTGCCACTAAACCTCGCCCTTCTTTCCCTTCCCTCGCTCTTCATTGTTAGCGGCGGAACGCACAAAAGGGGTTTTTAATTAAGGCAGGATGCTGCTAAACGAGGGGCTTCTAAAGTCCAGTCGGCCAGTAAAAGATCCCCGTTCTACTGGGACCCATAAAAGACAGACAGCGTCTTCACGAAGAATGGGCTGCCTGGGAGAAGGAAGGCCCAGGAGGGGGTTGGGGCCAGGGAACGGATCCAGAGCAGGAAATCAGGTAGGCTGACTGACAAGCAAAGAGGAAAACGGACAATATCAGGAAGGACATTTAGCGGTTTGGAATTTGACCCAATATCTAATGTAAATGATAAAATTGTCGAGGGACTAGTGTATACAAAAGGGGTCGGGAGCCTATGGCTCACGAACCATATGTGGCTCTTTTCACGAGAACATTTGGCTCAGAGATAAAATGGAACGTGCACAGTTAATTACTTCATTGACCCCTGCGAAGCCTACTGAAGCCTAAATGAAATAACAAGTAGGTGCATATGAGCATTTAAGGTTTGCTCCAGTATATATAGGGCGAAATCTCAACTGCAGTTTACAGTCAATGGTTCACACCAACATACCCTGTTTTGGTTGTACATCGCTAAAGAATCCTTTACATGGAAGCTCGTTAAAGAACCTATGTTTATTGTTATGTCACTTTACTATGACATAACAATAAACATAGGTTCTATAACAAACTATAAACGATGAGCGGTGGGAATGGGCAGAGGTATAGGCACAGTGAGGGCACAGTGCAGTTCTTCCCCTTGTCCAGTGCCGTCTGCAATGAAGGTAAATACGCTGGCATTCTCCTTTGCAATATTTTGTGACATTTTTACAAAAGACTATGCTTGCACCTTGTTTTGAAACCATTACTTCGGACAAAAATTAGGGCTCTTTGGGTCAAAAAGGTTCCCGACCCCCACTTATATCTGATTATCTGTCATTGGTGATTTTAAACGCAGCTAACCTTTAAACAGATGAAAACACACACTTAAAACAAATGACTCAAAAAAAACTACATGTTGGCTCCAAAATTGGCCAACCCGCTACTTGGAACAAACCACCTCAGGCTGTTCTGTACAAAAAGACACAATTATTTGGATTCTTTTAATATGCATATTTTTACAACTATACGGCGCAATAAAAGTATTACTTCTTCAACATGTGTGAAACACCCATTAGTGCGGTGCACCCTGTGTGTGTGTGTGTTGTTGCAAGGAGGCCGTAGTTGAAGGCACCATGAAAACGTGAAGGGGGAAGTGTCTGTGCTGATTCCAAATGAAACAACGAGTAGGTGCATATGTGCATTTTGAAGAATATCGTTGAGTACCACGTATCTATGCCTGTTTATCTCAAGCCCCGCTCATATCTGTCGCAATCGCCAACATTTACACTGATCAGCACACTGTCTTCTTTATCAGCTGTACAATTCAAATCTGGGGATGATCATGAAATAATTTCCCCCTCCCCCATTCCTCCTTCCTAATGTGTTCCACCCCAAACAGCTTTGCTAATTTCTTTGTACAGCCCTTAATCGCAACAAGTCTCAAAGGGCAATAAGGACTATTGACTATTATTACAAATTCCCTGACCTAAAACCCACAAAATATTCTAGGTGCGTTAGAAAAAAAAGCATAAGGGCTCTTTGAACTCAGTTAGGCATTGTTAACACATATTTAAAAGAGAAAACACTCTACTTTCACCTTTTTTAAATCACCTTAAACCGCAATCAAACTCAGTTTTGATCACTATTGTGACATTTTGTCAGAATTAGGATTAAGTTAAACTATGGTTGGAATTAGAATAGAATCAAATAAATGGATATAATCTTTATTATCATTGATAACAACATAGTGAAAATTATTTGCAACGATATGAGACATGGCACTCCAGGATGAACACGTAATAATGACCGAAAATATGAAAATAAATGTGTGGGTTTAGGCAAGCAGTTTCGATGGTTATTAAATGTATTGTGTGAATTTCTCCACTGGGATAAAAAACATATTTGATTCAAAACTAGGTGAAAAAAGAATGTTTTATTGAGTCCCATATAAAATAGCTTAGATCAGGTGTGTACAAACTTAAAGTGCCGGATTCGATTAACTGAAAATGTGGGAGGGCTGACTATTAAGCCTGGTATTTTTTGAACAGTCTTTAATGAATTCACCCTCCTTGAAAAGTTGCAGTGCTTCGCCATCAGTATCACAACCTCATAGCTCGCCTTTGTAGCATTTTCATTTGACTCGCAGGGTCTTGTGAAAAAGTGCTACTGTGTCGTTAAAACAGTGCCCTTCACCCTTTTACAGCGTTCATTTCCAAATAGCTTTATGTAGTCAGCATGTTTCGTCTGGAAGTGCTTCTTAATATTATATTATTCGACAATAGCCACAGTCTCTGGGCAAATAAGGCTGACGCAGTTGTTTCGGATTTCGGTGAAAACTTTTAATTTCAAATTTTCCTGGAATCGGCATCCCTCACAGTCCACTTTCTTTTTTTATATATATTCACCATGTCAGGATAGGGCGGGCTAAAATTCTCACAGAAAGCCAAGGGCAAAGTAGCCAAATGGCTACTGCCATTATCTGGTGAAATTGTGATTTTTTTTTAGTACACATTTAATTTTATACTGCTGTCCACATAACTGCCGGGCCACATATCAATAATCATGACAAGAGCTGCGGGCCCAAAAAAAATTTGATCACGGGCTGCAACTGGCCCCCAGGATGGACTTTGTCCATCCCTGGCTCAAAAAGTCTCAAATGTCGATTGTGACATCAAAACACAAAAATATTATTAAAAAACACAGCCGAATATTTAAAATGATATGCCAGACGTTCATTTAAGGTATAGTCAGGAATCTAATCTTACGGATTAAGCAAATTGTCTAAAGATTGGTAAAACATGCCTTAAGAGGCTTTGATTTTTATTTCCCTTTGGCTTCTTTAATTCTGTGGGTCCATTAATGGAAGTTTTGTGCTGTCTAGCAATGCTCATAAATCAATTTCTGTGATGCTCAGGCAGGGCTTTACTTAAGGATGAAGGAAAAAGTTTCTGGACGCAAATCAAGACTGGGGGAGGACATACATTGTGTATGTGCCGAGGAGGTGTAAGAATGGGTGGCAGAAATGAGTGATGAGATGGAGATGGATCATCACTTCGATTCATCTGCCAAAGGGAGCAAAAACACACTGATGACAGAAAAAAAAGCCAGTAGACCCATTTAGGCTGATGACGTGATGGCAATGATTTAATCTCCCTCTTTATGCACTCCTGTGTCCCTCCTTTTCTCCCGTCAATCCCTCCAAGTGCCATTAAGTGAAAGAGTTTAAGTGCCAAAAGATCCCCTTTTTTCCCTCCCTCTTCTTTCTCCTCTCTCCCTCACTCGCACCTTTTCTTTCTGCTTATAAATGAAAAATAATGGCGTTGAAAGAGGGGAGGAAATAAAAAAAAATGGGAGGACATACGAGGAAGTAGAGGAAAGAAGATTAAGAAATCAGGCTGCGCACTGTGCCGAGCCAGAGGTTGAATGCATTTATGTATGTATGTTATCAGTATAATTATGTCGCTATGCCGCTGCTGAAAGAGCAATCTTATTGTGCCTGTGCCTTCATCGGATGAGCGTTGAAAGAGGAGGGGAGGGACGTTCATGGCTCCTTTATGATTTAAAGTGTTTAAAAAGAGACGAGGTCTGGCAAACGACGGTTAGCTCAAGTTGAGCGTTACAGAGCTTTCTTTTGTAATTTTAAGGGCTTGGTTTCATTTGTGTCATTTCTAAATTCAAACCTTAAAACCCACGTGTGTAAAATTTGACCACTAGATAGCATTGTATAATCTAATGCGAATGAAAACAGGTGCCACAGAGCACGGCGTAGCAGCAAGATGCCAGACAAACATGGCGGTGATTGCTAGGTAGGGATTACACAATGTATAAGAAATACAAATTTCTGGACCTAGATTTTTTTTTATAAAGTTAACTGTCCTTTTGGAAGACACCTATAGAGCCAACCATAACATTTCCCCTCCCTAGCTTCCTGACCTCCTTGTCAGGGTGTGACACTTCTCCTACCACCAGAGTGCCCGAGCCGGGGTATGAACTGGGCTCAGGCGTGTTTAATATCACACACTTGTGCTGAATTATCCAGAACCCTTTAAAAGAACATTTTGATCATTACACGTGGTGTCGTCATTTTCATTTCTTCCACCATTGGCATTTTATATAAATTTTCAGTTCTAAGAGTATAGCGCAGTGTAAATATTGTTATGTGGACTTCAAATGCTCAGGTCAATTTAGCCGTCAAAGACCTAACCCACCTCGGAACTTTAAAGATAACCGCTTTCCCTTGTCTCCATCCCCTGTTATTTTCCCGCTTCCCTTTTCTCTTGTGTCTGTTTATTATCTTCTTTGAGGAGCAGCGTGAAGTAGAGAAAAGAAGCGGAAGGAGGGAACAAGTGTTTTGTTTTGGTGATGTGAGTGAAGGTGGTCCAGAATGGCGTGACAAGCTGTCATTAGAGTGGCGCTTGGATCCAGCGGCCTGACAACCGGCAACGGCAAACATACAATCATCGTATTATAAGCACTATGCCTCACTCTTTCCCAGTGCAGCCTGCGCTCTATTTTTCTCTGCACACTCTTATATCATATCAAGTCTGTGTACTGCCACCTCCAAGTAGGTCGGAAAACAACTCCAAATTGTTTTTGAAAGGCCTCCAGGGAGTAAAATCAAATCAGAGAAAATCTTTACTAGACTTTACCTAACAGCAATTTTGGGGAATTGGGTTTGAGTGGTGATACCAAACAGTTAGACTGGTAAAATAAACCCTACAACTCTGTTTCAGTTGTCTGAGTTAACTACTACAACTAGTGCTCTTAATTGTCATGTAGAAAAAACAATGTATTTATAGGAGAGGTGTCCAACCTTTTCAGAACGCAGGGCGGATTTGGTAAGCTGGAAATGTGTGAGGGTAGACTATTCAGCCTGGCATTATTTGAACAGTCTCTAATAAATTCACCCTCCTGGAAGGTTTGGCAAACAGCGTCGCAAACTTGTGGCTTGCCTTTGTTGCATTTTTAGTTGACTCACAGGGTCTCGTGAAAAATCTTCCAGTTTCCAGTTACTTTACCTTTCACAGTGTTCGTTTTCAGTTAGCTCTTGCAGTGCCTCCTGATATTATACTCTTTGAAAACAGCCAAAGTCTCTTGGCAAATAAGGCAGACACAGTTGTTTGGGATTTCTGTGAAAAAAATTCCATTTGTCCTAAAAGCAGCGACCCTCACAGTCAAATCATTTTTTTTATTTACAGTCGCTGTTTTAGAAATAGGGTGTGCTAAAATTTTCCCAGAAAGCCAAGAGCAAGGTGGCCAAGGGGCTACTGCCCTCATCTGTTGAAATAGTGTTTTTTTAATGTACAAATTTATTTTAAAATGCGGATGGGCCACTCATTATTATTAATCTTATGACAGAGGCCAAGCGCCAGTAAAAATTTGATCATGGGCCGTAACTGCACCCCCCGGGCCTAATATTGGACAGTGTGTAGAATTTGATGACTAGATGTTGCAGTATTTTGCACTGCAAAAGAAAACAAGTGATTTATTTAACACTTAACTACAGAGACTCAAAGTGATCAAACTAAAAAATGTTCCCCCTTGTTTTTTGTTTTGCTTAACTTTTACTGTCAATCACATCAGCACCCTTTCCGTAAGCCTCATGTTATGTAAAATTGTTTATGACTTTTATATGATAGTTCATGCATTTTTGCTTATTATTGGCATTTTTTTTATTGTTGTTTTTAACTAAGGCAATTTTATCTTAGGATTCACTAAATAATACAGTCTCTCTAAACTTTAAAACTGCTTTAGAAAAAAAATACATTTAAATTTGAATGTAAATTCAATTTAAATTCAAAATGCTTTTTTTCCCCTGACCTTTTTTCCTCTTTTTCAAAAAATGCAATATTTGCTTTCTTTTTTATTTTAATTTGGTCCTGTCCATTATAAAAACTCATAGTAATTTTCTTTTCTATTGTCCTACACATACTAATCAATATAGCACTTGACTGCAGCCTAAGGCTTGCTGCTTGTTATCTGCTTTGGTTAGATACAGCTTACTATTGCTCACCCAATCAAATTGCTTCAGGTGCTTTTTGAGTGTTTACAGTTTGTTTTGTGGGTTTTCATTATCAAGTGTCTCCACAATGGACATAGATTGTATAATGAGCTTCCAAAACAATGATTCTTTGGTGATGTACAACCAAAACAGTGTCTGTTAATGCTACACCTTGATTGTAAACTGTAGTTGAGACTGTGCCTTATATACACACTGTACTGAACCTTACTTGTTTGAAGTGTTGTCCCAGCTTTGCATGTACTTCATTCGCCATTGGACATAACAAACAAGCTAATAATTTTGCAATTTCTATTTTACTTCGTCGAGCCAGATGTACTCATGAAAAGAGCTATATTTGGCTCGCGAGTTCTAGGTACTTGACCCCTGGTATATTGTGTTTAATAGCAAACGCTCAGGCAACTCTTGATGCGAGCAAGCTTTTTGCAAACGTAAAAAAGTTTTGGCTGCAACTTTCAGCTTAGGGATAAAAACTTACCCTGAGCCAAAGCCCGACCCAAATTTCAGGCCAGGTTGTTATGTTGGGGTCAGACCGAGCTTCTCTCCTACTGAGTTTTTTATTTTTATTATCCACATGTCATTAAGAATTGTCTCTGTTTATACAGTCTTGTTTAACATTGATGTTCCTAAAAAAGACAGGCTTAATGTGTCGCACAGAGTGCCTTTTAATGTGCCTTCAATATCACTGGTGGTCTAGTGGGTAGGATATTTTGCTTTTACCACTGCGACCCGAATTTGATTTCCGTTGCATACAATATTTTGCAATTGTGGTGAGATATATTTTTCAACTTTTCAATATTTGCAGAAACACCTCATGTATAACGAGTACACAAACTTTTGGGGAAAAAATAATGCATTATAAACGCATAAATATGGTATTTCTGTATCTATACAGTATGAATATAATGTTGTAAAGGCTAGTCAACCCCTTCAGCCGAATAAGTTTTGCCGCATAGTTTTACTAGTGAGAATGTTCTTCATACATTTTCCACACAAAAAGTTCAAATGATAGAAATGCAAAAAGAATAACTACTAAATTGTTCCACGCAAACCCTTGGTTTAGACAAAACTATGCCACTTGTGGGAAAATGCATTTGACAAACATAAGTAGAAAATCCAATCTACACAATGACGAAGTGGATGTGCAGAAGGGAAGGAAGGGGTGGAGTGAGGCAAAGCAAAAGAGGCTGAAGAAAGCATTAGAGCAAGAGATGGTAGAAGTGCTGACAATGTCGCCACCACAGGCTGGCTAATACTATTCCATCACACCGAGCATTGTGCTTGCCATGCTGATAAGAACACACAGTCCAATAAGCAAAAAAAAAAAAAAAATTGTCACATTCTATCTGTTTGATACTAGCAATGCTTTATAATGAAAAGAAGGATGGATTCAATGAATTGAATTAAAGAATGGACTAAGGAGTCAAAGGAAGTCCTTTTTATATTTCCATAGTCAAATGAATACAACAATTTCATCAATAGGGCAGTACGGCGGCGCAGTGGTTAGCGCTTGTGCGGCACAGTTCATGTCATGGGAACCTGTCGTGGGTTCAAATCCAGCTCCAGACTTCCTGTGCGGAGTTTGTATGTTCTTCTTGTGCTTGCGTGGGTTTCCCCCGGGCACTCCGGTTTCCTCCCACGTTCCAAAAACATACATTTCAGGTGAATTGGCCGGTCCTAATTGTCCCTAGGTGTGAATGAGCGAATGAGTTGTCTGTCCCTGTGTGCCCTGCGATTGGCTGGCAACCAGTTCAGGGTGTCCCCTGCCCAAGGCCCGGAGATGGCTGGGATGGGCTCCAGCCCCCCGCGACCCTAATGAGGATAAGCGGTGTAGCTGATGAGATGAGATGAGATGAATTTCATCAATAAGATGAATTGGCTGTTTTTGTGAATGGGGGGGGGGTTGCTGGACTGCCTGTCAGCTGATGGGTGTGCCTGCATGTGCTTAGATTGTACTTCACATGAACACGGAAAATACATGCTGTGCAGTAAGGCTGCTTGAAGAACATGTCTGAACCTTTTTTGACATGTTGTCATGTTAAAGACCTAATGTCATTTGAGCCCGGGGGCCATATGGAAGAAAAAAAAAACCTCACAAGGGCCAGATTAGTAGATTAAAGAGGAAACAAGAAAGAAATGAACAAAAAAAACAAACACAGAGAGAGAGAGAGAGAGAAAAAGAGAGAGAGAGAGAGAGAGAGAGAGAGAGAGAGAGAGAGAGAGAGAGAGAAAAACAGAGATAGAAAGAAAAAAAAATCAGATCGCAACATTTTTGACACAAAGGCAATCCAAATGCACGACACGATGCACAATAAAAGTCCGCAAAGTTGTGAAACCGCGATGAGTAAATTGCGATAAAGCAAATGATTACTGTATTGTAATGTATTTTTTTCTTCCCCATGAAGTTATTTTTTCAAACATTTGTAGTTAAAAAAATGATTACGGACTGCATATGCTCCAAAGAATGATATTTCCTGCAGGATTAGCCCGCTAAAAACAAGGCAGGCTAACATTTTGCTGGTGTGTCACTGCGTAAGTTTCCGTCGGTTTGTTTAGAGACATGGTGTGCCAATGATTACAGTTGTTGCATGGGACAAAAGTGAATAGAGGAAAATCAAATCCAACAGCGATGGCTGATTCAAAACACTTTCCCACCTACCGAGTCTTCTCTCTAGCATCTTTTTTGGCATTTTCTTGTCATTTGGACATCTCACACAAATACACTCTCGCCAGCAGACATGCAACACACACACCAGGGAGCAGATCTATTGTTACAGTGTTAGTCTTGCAGAAAACCTGTAATTTGTTTTATTGGCAGCAGTGTATACCGCTGATTACATACAATCAATGCCATAATGGCTGACACGCGCTCTGCCCAATGGGCTGTATTCTAGTCGAGGCAGTAAATGTGAAACGATATTCCTGACTGGTGACTATTAATCGTACAAACGGAAAAAAAATAATTAAATGAAGTCATTTCGAAACAGAATCTCTTTGCAATTGCATTTTTGAGCTAACAAGAGAATAGTAAATACCATAAATTCCGGACTATAGGCCGCTACTTTTTCCCCAAACTTTCAACCCTGCGGCTTATTCAGTGATGCGGCCGATTTATGTAATTTTTCTAATGGCCGCCAGCGGCGCTCGAGTACAAAAGGTAAGATTTAGACCGGTGGGATATATGCGCCGAGGAAGACTGCAACTTCACTAAAACTGGCCGCATGCGAAAGGCAACTTTTTCGCAAGTCTGCCAGTGGTTCCTGACAGCGTGGGGCAGCATTAAAAAATCCACCATCACCAACGGGTTCCGAAAAGCCGGTCTGCTGCGTGACGGAGAGGAGGGCACACCAGCGACAGTGACAGCACGAGTGAGGCTGCGGGAGCGTGGGACGACGTCTATATGACACTGTTTCTTTCCGACACTGAGGAAGACGACTTTGATGGCTTCAATTGTAAGGAAGAAGATGAGGACGGTTTACTGTGAAGTACGGTATGTTGTTTTAACAGACCCGTTTACTGTGTTGCGAGCGTGTTGCTAGCGCGCTGCTAGCGTGTTGCTACTGTGTTGCTATCCCAAACGGGCACCGTTATTATTATTATTATTATTATTAAAGCTTTGAAAACTCTCTCCGTGTACCGTCTTTCTTTGTAAATATGTGTAACCTATGTATAATTTGTATTTGCAACTGTCTATTTTAGTAATGTATTTATTTGAGACACTTATTGTGATATGTTTTGCGAATTAAAAAAGAGGGGCGGAGCAAACGCGGGCTGACGGGAAGTGGGGTAAAGGTGAGTGTGACCTGTTTGTTGTCGCGGCGGACAGTAGTGGATATATATTTTTCCCACCCTTACCTTTGGAAATATAGACTTTTTTTCCTTGGATTACTTTCAACGGGTACCCGGACTCTGCAGGTCTGCATCAAACCTTAAGTACCACTATCATTTTCCGTTCATTTTGCCGGCTGTGATTTTTTGACTGTGTACTTCAATGAAGGACATTTAGTTTCAACCGCGGGACTTGAAGTCGGGTTTGGATCAATTTTGTGTTTGTGTTACAATTTGTTAATGTGGGCGCATGCGGCTTATAATCAGGTGCGCTCTATAGTCCGGAATTTACGGTAAGCAAGAGGCATCTTTGCAAGTGGCTGTTCTTGCACACTTTATCCCAAAGTTATTACGTAGAATGCAATGCTTGATTAGAAACAGGAATGCCAAGGCAGTCAAACAGATTTTCTTAATATTTAAATCCAAAACAAATCTTTTTTTTTTACTTTCTGTATTTTTGTCACAATTTATGTATTTTTTTTCTCGTTTATAGAATCATTTAGCCTTATTGTTTTACCAAATTTAGAATTGTTCTAATTTTATTTTGTATTGCATTTATAAGTACACAATTTTATAAAATACTATATTAATATTAACTATTTTTATCATTAAGAAATATAGGTATGCCCCTATTGCTCAAAAACCTTGTGAAAGGCTGGGCAAAACAATGAGAATACAAATACTGTGGTTTGGTGCCTTTAACTTTTTTGTAATTTGTATTTAAGGTTGCACTACAAAATACAGCGACCTGAGACAACTGGTCAAGTAGCAAAAGTCAATAACCATTCAAATATTTTGTTCACAACAAAAGTAAACAGTAAAACAATATCAAGTGACTATCCAATCCCTCTCCCAAATGAAACCCACACAACCTGAAACAACTAGTTACGTAGAAAAAAATAACTACTATTCTAATATCTTGTTCGAAACAAAAATTACAGTAAAACAATTTAAAGTGACTATCCAATCCTTCTCTCCACTTCTCTCAACCCCTCTCCTCTCTCCGCCCGTGTACATCGTCCTCTCCATCTCTATCCCCTTTCTTTCAAAGGGAAAAGAGCAGCAGTTTTGAAACGATAAGTGTTTAAAGACGCACGGACAACTTAGAAATAATCCTACACTAGTTTCCCCCAAGTTATATGTTAAGTATTGTGAATCTAATGGCACTCCTACTTACTATATTACTGTTAGACGTTTAGCTTTGTGTGTTGTCATTACACTCGCACCACATAGTTTCGTGGTAATGTAGATGGCTGCACACTCCGACATAACCTTAACATGAGACCACATGCTGATTTGTACTTGACTAAATAATGCACTGCTTTTGACCGTTACTAAAGGTAATGGCAGGAAAAAAAAAATAGTTAGATTACCCCGTTACTGAAAATATTAACACCGTTCTTTACAACGCATTTATAGCATTATTCCCATCAATTTATAACATACATGCACACGGACTCACACCTATATGTAGACACCACATGGTGCATTGTGATGAGGGCTGAAGCTTACAAGGGGCCCACGGGTGGGGCTATTAGGATGCATCTTGGGGTTTGTAAAGTGTACACACCCCATCCTCTGCACGTGAATGGATGAGCGGTCGGGGGTGTGCTCACACACGCAGTGAAAGCTGAGCCAAACACTATTGATTAGGAATTATGAGCTTTCCAAACAGCGGCACGACGGAATTTTGAGACGGCTGTCGCAGGGCACAAATGTTAAACCGAGGAGGCATTCTTCGCCGCAACCCACGGAAAACGCTCACCTTCCTGGCGTATAAGAGGAGCAGGATTTGACAGTGTATGTCAACACATGAGCAAGGAGAGCGTGTTTTGGGTTCAAACGCTGTCAGATGAATATCGTAATGATTTAGGTCATTTTCTGGCGAGCACCAGCTGATAAATGTGTTGCTGTCTACAGCTATCTTTGTCACTGTGTACCCCTCCCCTTTTGCTTTCTAACCTCCCAAGCCCTCACCCTTCTTTCCTTGCAAACCTCCTTTTCCTGACTTTTTATTAGCATGGTGTCGGTTGTGTTCTTGAGGGCAGTTGCATTTTTTTAAGGTAGTGTGTTTTCACCACTTGACCATTACATGTGTATAGTGTCGAGCAACCGAAAAAAACTAGTACCGTATTTTTCGCACTATAAGGCGCACCTAAAAGCCTTTATTTTTTTCAAAAGCTGACCATGCGCCTTATAATACAGTGCGCCTTATATATGGATCAATATTAAGTCGCAAAGTCTTGCAACTAAAGCAAGCAGCCGCCAACTACATTTTCCCCCGAGGGCGAAGTCGTCCGCGGTGTATGCTGGGATTTATATACCGGCGTTTCATTTCCTAACCAATGTGTCAATCATCATTTGAATCAGTCACTATTGGCTAAAGTTATTCAGAGGTAAAGGGGGCGGATCCTTTTTATCATTTACAGGCTCGCATAGGCTAAAGGGGCGAAACAAAGCCTGCAATTGGCCGAAAAAGATGAATGTGAATCACACGTTGGTTTGGGTTGCACTACGGCATAGACAAAACATTTTTTAATATTCTGTATTTGTAAATGTTTTACTCTCCTGGATTTACTACACTCACGGTTATAAGAAGACCATGGTTACGTGTCATTAGTGAACGTGAAGGCTGCAAGCGAACTTAGGTGAGCTATGTGGATTTATATTTTCCCGGTATCTTGTTTTAGAACGATCTTGATGTTTCTGTGATGAGTCTATTTTTAAACTAAATTCAATTCAAAGTGTTAATTGTCATATGCACAGTAAAGAACCCCGTTTCCCTGCACAATAAAATTCTTACTTTGCTGTCCACACAGTTGCCAGCAAAAAATAAAATGGAAACTAAGAAATGTTTGTTTGGTCACATCGTACGGACAACGCATCCGCACATGTCTACGACACGTATTTGCTTCTTTGCCAGCTTTCGGAATGTTAAGGGGGTAATAAGTTTGACTGAACTATCTGACTCTTTTGTCGACGTTCCCATTGTAGCGCCTTATAATCAAAACTATTTTTAGGGGGTGCGCCCTATAACCCGATGCGCCTTATAGTGCGGAAAATACGGTAATAAAAACACGTGGAAGTATACAAAAGACTCAAAATAGCAATAACACATAATTATTTTCTCTCACCTTTTTCCATAGCTTAAGCACTAAGCACTGTATTGTGTAGTGCAACTGTAAATGAGTGCTTAAAAGCTCATAGAAGATTGCAAACTACCGAGATTCATAGAGTACCAAACTGCACAATTTAAAAAAAAAAATTGCCAAGCCTTTCACAAGGTTTTTGTTTCTTGACCTACGAGTGTATTATACGAAATGCATGATTTTATGCTTATTCATGTATTTTTGCTTATTATTCAAATCAATATTATCTTTTTAATGAATTATGTTTTTTTCTCCCACTTTTACTGTCATTAGTGATCAAAAGAGGCAAAGTACTACAGCAGCAAAATCCATTTAACTGAAGAAAAATATTCCTAACAAGAAAACTATTGGTTTTATTTTCATCCCTCTTATGGTTTCAATACCTAAAATCCTAACATCAATTTAACGTTTCCCCAATGTTTCTGTGAGAAACGTAGAACACTTAAACTGAATTTAATTTAACAAACAGGCTATAATCTAACTTGTTTGTTGAAAAAAAAGTAATTGATTTGAGTGGGTACCTGCAACTTGCTTTGCCTGGTGTCATGTGCTTGTTTTCAGATGACATCGCAAGGAAATGTGCATGCATGAAAGGATAGAAATTGGTTGGTGCGTTTAGAAAAGAAAGGTTATTGATCAAGGTTAGTGTTTGTCTCATTTACATGTGTGCGTGTGGATGGCATGTACCATCATCAAATATTCACAGCGCAACAGAATTTTACACATACATCCCGTGCAATTTCTCTTTCTGCCTACCCAAAACTCAAAGAGAAAGACAGAGGGCCAGCCCAAGCCTTCATGGGGCCCTAAGCAAAATTAGATTTGGGGGGCCCCCTATTACTTGATCATTTGCATGTCTACTATAATTCGTTCCATGCTGTACTCTGTCATTAAAAACCTTTATTTAGACCTTTTATGTGCCGTTATCATAAGTTTCCCCTTTACATTCGTCAAATGGATTCTTCAGTTTCTCAAGCCTGTGACGAATGAGCTCAGTCAAGCCTCGACCAATAGATTCAGAAGCTACAAGAATCCACAAAATGTTTTCCTTTTTGCCAGTATTTCTCAATTATTTTCTGTCACTTCCCCCTTCGGAAGAAATCTCCTGACAACACCCCCCCACCCTACGGGTTGTAATGTCTTTAAGTAACAACGTAATTTATTTGACTTCATGCTTTCCGCTGCCAACATTTTAAACATAGCAAGCAAGCAGTCCTGGGTCTTCTCCCCCCATCGTTGCTGTGTAGCGCCACGTACGCTTGACCAAACTTTCATGTCTAAGCTTTCGTGAGAAGACTTTTGTTCGTCTCATCAATCTTTTCCCGTCTCTGTTTTAAATATTTTTTAATGGGGCCACTTAAGGGTCCTCTCCACTTTGTGTCCACACTATGTACTCTGTGTTTAATGCACTGCGTGCAGGCTAAATGTATATGAAACACTCTGCCAATGAGAGTGCCACTGCTCCCTAGTGTAATGGAGGTTCAATTGCTCTTGATTTCGGGAAATTTAAAAAAAGGAAAGTTCCAAGAGGTCAAACACACCCATGCCTCCTTTGACGGAGCCTTGCGCCCTTCAAGAGGGTCTCA
Source organism: Urocampus carinirostris (assembly GCF_059441175.1). Classification (NCBI taxonomy): domain Eukaryota; kingdom Metazoa; phylum Chordata; class Actinopteri; order Syngnathiformes; family Syngnathidae; genus Urocampus; species Urocampus carinirostris. The sequence continues at coordinate 49,170,313 of NC_142352.1, forward strand.
CCCCTTTATTTTAGAACCACTGTTTTTTTATCAAGATTTATAGTACATACCACAAATGACATTATTTTTGTAAATAAACGTATATTTGATAATATATATCAATAATCATCACAGTCACACACAAAAAATACATTTCATTATATTATATCATATTATATATTATATATTATATATTACATATTATATATTATATATTATATATTATATATTATATATTATATATTATATATTATATATTATATATTATATATTATTATTATATATTATATATTATGTAATATATATTATATATTATATATTATATATTATATTTAACTTTTTGTAAGTTGACTGCTTTTGAGGGCCCCCTACTTGTCCCGAGGCCCTAACAGCCACTTAGTTTGCTTATGCCTTGGCTCTGGGTAGACAGATGAAATTGGACAGAAGTATACTAAAAATAAGCGCTTAAAAACAAAAAACAAATATCCTGAATCGGATTAAAAGCACATTTTTTATGAAGCAGATGGTGAAAGAGGATTTCCACTCTAGTAAATATGACAGGGCGTTCAAATGTGACACAGGAGGGAGCAGGATGAAGAGAAGCGACAGGGAGGATATGTGGAGGCAAAAAAGAGAAAGGGGCCGTAAAAGCCAGTGCGCGTAGTAAAACGGGAGTACATTTGAGGAAGTGGGGGTGAGGACAGGGCAGGATAAGTAGGAGTAGAGGCGAGGAGACACAAGTGAGTGGAATTCTTTAAGCAGATCAGATTGGAGGAAATTGGCCTGTCACCACGGGATTGGCGTGATTTACACCCGTCCATCATATTGAGAGACGGTCGCAGGAACAGTGGACAATAATGCACAGCCGACGCATCCATTGAAAATATTCTTTGGGAATAAAAAAGGGGGGGCGACGCCTCAGGGACAAATTCGCACAGCCATTGGGAGAACTTGTAAATGCGAAATCAGCTTTGAATCAGGATCCAATTGAATGTGATGCAGACATGCCAAACAACTATACCACTGTACTGACCAGTGACGTGCGGTGAGGTTTGTGTCTGGTGAGGCACAGTCAGATTTACAAGTAAATGAACCGATATTTTATATCACAGGGGGGCGGGAACATATGGCCCATGAGCCATTTATGGCTCTTTTCACGAGTATGTATGGCTTGAAGACAAAATAGATTCTATGCAATTTTTTTTCCATGAGCAAAGCTAATCCAACAGAGATTAATAGTGGTATGGTCAAGTACTTATAGGGAACATTTTTGACGACAGTATATGTATGTATGTATGTATATATATATATATATATATATATATATATATATATATATATATATATATATATATATATATACACACACGCATATATACATATATAGCTCCGTCTGTTAAAGAAACTAACTCACATCCACTAAGGTTTGTTGGTTGGTTGGTTTGCTGTCTGCTGCCTCTGCACTTACTTCTAACGTTTTGTCACAAGGAATATACCATATTTTTGGGATGACCAGGCATTCATAAAAATCTAGATTTGGCCAGAAATTGTAAAAAGCGCCCCTTAACCCAATGTGCCTCATATACCGTAGAATACGGCAAATAAAATTGGGAATTCAAACAGTAACTATAGGTATGCAATACCATACAAGGTTTTACGTTAATACATCAAACCCCAACATCGCTCATCTAAATAGCAAACGATTGTTTACAATGGAAATGGAACCCAAGAAGTTGCGGTGTGAGAACCTTTCTGCACTTCTTCCCCAACGAATGTTGGATAATGGTGAAAAAAAAAAAATCGTTCAACAAAATACTATACAAGTTCTTTGACTAGCGCATGCATATTAAACCAAGAGGTTAATGACGCACATTTGAAAAAGTGGATACTGTTCAACCCATCAGAATGCACTAGCCAAATCAGTGGTTGAAAAGTAGTAACCCTAACCCTAATGAGATAAGCTCTAGTGCCATTCCATTTATCATCTGTTCCACTGGTGGTGTAGTGGTAAAGTGTTGGCATTTTTTTTGCCACTACCCAGGTTCGATTTCTGTTGCATGCAGTATTTTGCGATTTTGGTCAGTTAATGCATTCATATGCACCTGGTGCGCCTTATGTATGACAATATATGACAAAATACTATTTTTGGGGGTTTGCCTCAAAATCGGTTGCGCTTGATTCTTCTTGAATACTGACACGTGACGTCTCTTGTGTATGTTCGTTTGCTTAAAAACATGTGTTTATGTTGGTGTATTGCGAGGTGAAAAAGGTGGAAGTTAATGAGAGGTGAGTGTCTGAAAGTCTGTCTCTCTCTTTCTCCCTCTCGCTCTCTCTCTCTCTGCTCCGCCAGTAATCCTCTTCTATAAATCTGCAATCCAATCAGCGTTGTCCACTGACACACACACATTCGCACAATCGCACACTCGCTCACAAGGCTGTTGTGAGGCCCATCTGTGTGTTAAGGCAATCTGCTTTATCATTATGATTACATTGGGTTCAGTTTACAGCAAGTCAATGTGTGTATTGCACATACACACACACATACACACATGTGCGGGTGTTTGTGTCAGTGGTGTGTAGGCGTATGACATTCATCACATTCCCATGGTTTGATGGCCTAAATAAAATGGGGAGTAATATTGTCGGCGTCCAATGAAAACAGCAGAGCTCCAAACACAAATTAAACATATCCCACAGAATTACCTCCAACTTTATGGCTATATCGGAAAAATAAATCCCTTCATGTTTTCTTCATGTTGAGAAATTGTCCGTAATATCTCAATAGTTATAATTGTAATGTGTTTTCTGCAAATGTCAGTATCGTGGTACCTTATCCTACAATTGATTAATTCATGCTGTGTTCTGTCTTGTGTTGTGTACATTTGAATATATTTTTTAGCAGTTTTGTAATTGTACAACTTTTAAATTCTGTTACTTTTTGAATTATATGTTACTTAAATTATGTGTGTACAGTAAGACCTCGGTCATCGCGGTTAATGGGGACCAAAACCACCCGCGATAAGTGAAAATCCGCGAAGTAGCGGCGCACCTTCTAAAAAAAAAAAAAAAAAAAAAAACTTTTTTTTTTTCATTTTTTAAAATTATTATTTTTTAGACCCGGTTAATGGGGACCAAAACCACCTGCAAAAACTGAAAATCTGCGAAGTAGCAACGCCCCTTCAAAAAGAAAAAAAAAATCTCATCTCATCTCATTATCTGCACTGCTTATCCTTATTATTCGCGAGCGAGCCCCCAACTTTCGGGCGCGATACGCACGTCACTTCCGAGCCTGTCTGAAGCGCATCAGAATGCGCGTTTACGCGAGGGGGGGAAGATTTTGTACGGGAGTGATTTGGGCACAACACCGGCGCGCGGTTTTGGTGCGGCTTCCGCTTCACCGCCCCACTAACCCCACAGGTCCCCCCTACCCCTTTCCCCTCGACCGCCCGGCTGTCGGCCGGAGCCATCGAGGGCCGTGTAGCGCCATGTAGAGCCATCGCGGCCCGAGCGGGAGATGTTGGTGACTTTTTCATCCGCGTTAACAAACGCATTTTGTAGAATACGATCGTGCTTTATTGTTTAAATAAACACATTATATGGACTACGATCGCCCAATTATTTTAATTCAGATTCAGATTCAGATTCAGATCTACTTTATTGTCATTCTAGTACACGTGTATACAGAACGGAATGTCGATACATCTGACCCGCACAGTTTCCTTGAATGTACAGATATAAATAAAATGTTGTATTGAGTTGTAGTGTTGAGTGCTAATGATATACTAAATAATTATGGCTATGTATAGTATTTTACAGTAGCGCAAATAGTGCAAGAGGAGTAGCCAACCAGATGTGCAAGATGGGCAATCAGGTAAACAAGTCTGGTAAACAGAACAATAACACTGTAACAATAACACTGTAAGTACGATAGTGCAGAGAAACAGATGTGCAAGGAGTGGCTAGCTATACAGAACTGCCAGTAGTGCAAAAAGTCAAACAGAACCCACAGATGTACAGATTAGCAGCAGTTTAGATTTACTATGTGTTTGAGTGACCATTTAACAGTCTAATGGCCAGGGGGACAAGACTATTGTGGAACCTGGTGGTCCTGCACCGCACACTGCAGTACCTCTTCCCAGAGGCTAGCAGAGTGAACAGTCCATGATGGGGGTGAGAGGGGTCCTTGATAATGTTCTTAGCTTGGGATAGGCAGCGCTTCTGGCCAATGTCCTGAATGGAGGGAAGAGAAGTCCCGATGATTTTCTCTGCTGTCCTCGTCACTCTCCTCACACTACCCCAGTCGGTAGCGCTGCAGCCTCCACACCACACAGAGATACAGCTGGTCAGGATACTCTCTATGGTGCCCCTGTAGAATGTGATGAGGGAGGGTGGGGGCAGGCGGGCTCTCCTCATCCTCCGCAGGAAGTACAGGCGCTGCTGTGCCCTCTTAACCAGTGATGCAGTGTTCACGGACCAGGTGAGTTTGTTTGTGATGTGCACCCCTAGGAACTTGATGCTGCTGACAACCTCCACAGCCTTGTTGTTGATGAAAAGTGGGGCATGGTTGGGCTGTTTTTTTCTGAAGTCGACAATGATCTCTTTAGTTTTGTCAACATTCAGGACCAGGCTGTTGTCCCTGCACCAGCCCACCAACTGCTCCACCTCCTCTCTGTAGGCCAGGTCGTTGTCGTCCCTGATGAGGCCCACCACTGTTGTGTCGTCCGCAAACTTCACGATGTGGTTTGTGGTGGACCTAGGGACGCAGTCGTGTGTCATCAGGGTGAACAGCAAGGGGCTCAGGACACAGCCTTGGGGGGAGCCCGTGCTGAGGTTGATGACATCGGAGATGTTCTGACCAATCCGCACTGACTGGGGTCTGTCAGTGAGGAAGTCCAGCAGCCAGTTCTGCAGGGGGGTGTTGAAACCCAGGAGTCTCATTTTGTCTACCAGGTGTTGTGGGATGATGGTGTTGAATGCTGAACTGAAGTCCAGGAACAGCATCCGCACATGGGTGTTCTTCTCCTCTAGGTGTGTCAGGCTCAGGTGAAGCGCGGAGGAGATGGCATCCCCGGTGGAGCGGTTTGTCCGGTAGGCAAACTGAAACGGGTCGAGTGAGGAGGGGAGACTGGAGGTGATGTGCTCTTTAACCAGTCTCTCAAAGCACTTCATTATGATGGGAGTCAGTGCAACGGGCCGGTAATCGTTGAATGATAAGATCTGGGGTTTCTTTGGCACTGGGATGATGGTGGCAATCTTAAAGCATGATGGTACTGTGGCTTGGTCTAGCGAGGTGTTGAAAATGTCTGTTGTACACAAGCCAGCTGATCGGCGCACTCCCTAAGGACCCGCCCTGGGATGTTGTCCGGGCCTGGAGCCTTCCGTGTGTTGACCCTTCTCAGGGTCTTCCTCACGTCAGTTGAGTCCAGGTGGAGCGCTCTTTCGTCCTGATTTGGAACCGCTTTTGCTGCAGGGGTGCCATTTTGTGCCTCGAACCTCCCAAAGAAGTTGTTGAGGTCATTCAGAAAGTCCATGCTAGTGTCCTGCACAGGGACGGTGGTTGGCTTGTATCTGGTGATGGCCTGAATGCCTTTCCACATATCCCTGGTGTTGGTTGTGGTGAGGTAACGGTCCTGGATTTTATGACTGTGCGATCGCTTTGCTAGTCTGATAGCACGGTTCAGGTTAGCCCTCGCTGATCTCAGCGCCTCCTCGTCACCAGATTTAAAGGCAAGGTTCCGTACCTTTAGCAGTTTGCGTATCTCAGCAGTCATCCAGGGCTTCTGATTGGCACGGGTGCAGATGGTTTTGGTATTGCTGACGTCTTCTGCGCATTTACTGATGTAGGCTGACACAGACATGGCGTACTCATCTATGTTTATTTTGTTGTTGTAAGTGGCAGCCGATTTAAACATGTCCCAATCTGTGCATTCAAAGCAGTCCTGTAGTGCCTCCATTTCCCCCTCAGTCCACACCCTCACCTGCTTCACTGTAGGTTTTTCTCTGGTCAGCAGGGGCTTGTATGCAGGAATTAGCATAACAGAAAGGTGATCTGATGAGCCAAGGTGGGGGCGGGGGGCTGCTCTGTATGCTCCTCTGATATTTGTGTAGGCCAAGTCTAATGTGTTCCTACCTCTTGTAGCTTGCTTTATGGTTTCAATAAGCGTATTATATAGAATCGCTTTTGTCGGAAGCGCAGCAGAATGCGCGTTCACCATATAATACTTTTTATAATAGAAAAAAGGACCGATTTCATCTTGCCCACTTCGTCTCTAATCCAATTTATCTTTATCAATGGTAGCAGACTACAACCTCATCGTACATCGCAGATATTGCCACAGTATTCTACATTTGTTGGCCTGGAGAGGGTTGGGAGCCAGCAGGCTGTACTTGCCCAAGACTCACCACAGGTAATGGTGCCCCTACTACTCTAGTGGTTAAGGGATCCAACCAACCACAACCATTCTACATAGTCTGTCTTGCTGTGAGTAGGTGCTGCGTTATTGGTAAGGTTTATTATCGCTTCAAAGGCGGAAATGAGATCAATGTTTTTTTTCCCTGTAGTAGTTTGCTAAGCAGTCAGAGTGGTTAACAGTGATAGCCTCTGGCACCGCTCTGGAACTGCATTTTCCTTCAGAAAGCTAGGTCAGATGGTTTCTCATAAACACTACGGTCGTAAGGGCACCATTCCTGTGGTATGTCTTGGGCAAGTCTAGTCTGGTGGGGCCAATCCCTTTCCAGGCCAACCAATTCCTTGTTAAAACTTGTATACAGACGTTCTGGTGTTTAGAGGTGTTAAGTCAAAGCGGTGCCACTATTTTTTAAGGGTGAACCCTAACCCTAACCCTTTCAAATCAGTTGTCAACGCTTAGTTTTTACATGACCCCAAAAAACACGAGTGTAAAACAATGCAATTTTGTTTAATATTAGCTAATTATTTAAAAACTATGTATATTTTACTTAAATAAGAAAAATATTACTTTAAATGTGCAAAAGTGTTAGCCATCTTTGGTGTGTTTGTATTGTAAGCAGCAGGAATAAATCCTATCAACACAGTCAGAGGTCGCCCACCCTAACATGAGTGCTTATTGGAACAGATGTTGGCCTTCTGCTCGGAAAATGACTAAATTCATTTTCAATCAAACATGTTTATTTTTATTTATAGGACAGACATATTTCACAAAAGTGATGAATAAATAATTTACCTAATTTCCACTTCAGGATTAAAATGCGTCGCTAAAAATAATGTGGCTGCCTTATTTTACTATATTTCTGAAATACGTTTTGTAAGTGGTAGACTTCAATTCAATAGGCATGAAATATTTAATCGATTCAAATATCATTTATCAAACACACGTACACATACACACAATGTGATTCGCCAAGAGTCTGCGTGAGAACGGCTCGCCAGACCTCTAATTGGCTTGACCCAGACTAACCCTGAAATCCTGTTGGCCTAAGACTTCCAGTCTACACACAAACACAAGCACATGCACACAAAACCGAACGGCTTTGTAAATTTCAGCATAACGATGATATCTCAACAGATTTGAAATCACAACAGCAATAAAATGATTTTTTTTCATAGTATTCAAAGAATTACAGTGGCAGCAGACTAAGTCAATGTGGCAAATTCAAGACTACAAGACATCGTCATGTGTCAAATGTAAAGCTGACAGCACAATAAAACTGTAACTGCTAATTAGGATTAAATGGTATACTCACAATGAGAATATCGCATCATGGTCACACAAACTGGGAATGATTAAAAGACGGAACAGGAGAGAAACGTCAAGCGGCTAGAGATTGAGGAGAAAGAAATACATGCTTTCTGTGTTGACACATGAAACAAGTGGCTTATTCACGGTTATGTTTCTAAATATGGATGCCTGCCGTTTTGTTGATTTGCATTCAGTTAAAAAGTCTCTTTTAAGGATTATTTGTACCACTGGATTGTCCTTTAGCTTGAAAATTAAGCCGACTTTCTGGGGATAGCCAGCATACAGTATAATGCAGGGGTCTCCAGCATGGTGCCCACAGGCACTGGGGTGCTTCTCAAAGGTAGCTGAGGTACCCTCAAACCTGTACCATGACAATAGATAAATTTGCCATTTTTTTCTTTTAAATAAAAGGAGCGAACTACATTTTTTGTTCGTTTATTTTAATTTTTTTTTTCACTCATTTAGGTACAGAGTCTAATTTTGAAGGAGATCCTTGTTTTTTTCATTTTATTATTTTTACTTTTTTTGTAAGGATCTTTAGGTGAACCACTGATTTAACTGAACAGGTCCAGTGGCCAAGTGTTGTTTAAGCACGCCGGATGAGCGTTTTTCGGCATGGGATTACCTTGGGTTGTAAAGGGCATGTGGGTCTCTCATGTGGTTGGCCTCGAGGGGCTCGTAGTTCTGGTGCATCCTCCAAGCGCCAGCGTTGCATTTACCGTACGTTGACTTGGAGCTGTCGTCAGTGCTGCTGTTCACCAGTGGACCCTTCGATAAGTTCATTCTGGAACACACAAGGAACCATTTCAATATAAGTGTTACAGTACTTTTGCTAGAGTCATGGTTCATGTAATGTGATTTTATCATTGAAATACTGTATAACAATGTGTATGCTGAATTAAGGAAGTGGTAAATGGACTGCAATTATATAGTACTTTTCAAGTCACTGAAGACCTCCTAAAGTGCTTTACACATAATAATTCACAGACACACACACACACACACACACACACACACACACACACACACACACACACACACACACACACACACACACACACACACACACACACACACACACACACACACACACAGTGATAGCAATGACAGCCATGCAAGGCTTATTGGGGGTATTACAGTGTCTTGCCCAAGGACACATCGACATTTTACTTGGATTAGCCAGGAATGGAACTTGAGACCTCTTGGTAGCAAATTAAGCACGGTGGTTCGGTGGTTAGTGCGTAACCCCAGAGTGCGGAGAATCAGTTATGTTGACATTCTAATTAATTTACTTTAAAACGGTTAGGTCACAGTTTTATTTGAATTCTTAACAAATATTTTTTGCTAATATTTTTTTGCTTCTTTTTGCATGATTGCAAAATTGTCAAGCAATTTTTTTAAGCATTTACAGCAATTCAATAACAGCTCGAAATATGGGTTATCGGCCTCCTATTAATACTAATTATCAGTAATGGTATCGCCCCTGTGTAAGTATTTAAAGGGTCTTTACAGTTTTTTCATAGTCAATTTCAAGCAAATTTAAAGGACCTTTAAAGCCAATTTTCCAATTTCTCCAAAATCTGCTGTGAATCATGCATTTTACAGATTCACAAATATATCTGCGATTTACATATGTGATTTTTAATCTTACGTGTGCATACATTAAGACAAATAATTTTTAGATTCTCGTAAATTACAAATACATTTGTCGATCTGTGTGTAAATGGTTTTAGACAAATCTTTCCCTATATAGGTGTAGGGTAAAATTACAGTAAAATGTTGCTTACAGTTTCAGTTGCAGGAAGTTCTTCACATTACAATTTACCAATGGGAAACGCTACCTTCATTTTTTACGTGGCTCATGATAAATGTCTGTAATGGACATGTAATACTTGCAATAATACACATTTCGTAGTGCCCTGTTCAGGTGTAGCATGCACCTGTCCTCTTAGGAGGTGATGACACTTCATCGGACAATACATACAAACTAATGCCAGCTGCAGTGGATCACGATGGAAAAATTATTATAATGGCAAAGAAAAGCCACCAGAGAGCAGTGTCAGTGTCATTTTTAAGCGGATTTGTTGAGAAATATGGTAACAATTTCAATCATTGACAAGCACTTCACCTAAAACTTGAACCTTTAATCCTTGAAAACACAACATTATTATTCAAGCCTTTTCAAGGATTCTGTATTCAGTAAAAATCCTTAGAAATCAAAAGTATCCCAGGAGTGACCGCTCCGAAAACCGGCTTTGGTCCCGCAAGGTGTCAATATGCGCTTTTGTCAAGCCAGCCAGGCAGCCGCGGCTGCGAATGAGGCCATCAGATGCAGAGACTAAAAAGTGAAAGGCCCTGGAGGGCGACGCGCGATGTGTGAAATCAAAGGCAGAGCCGTGTCAGGGGAGAACTTGTCGCTGGAATGATAAGGTCAGCGCAGTCAATGCAATCAAAATTCCCCTTTTGCTAAAAACTTAATTGATTAGAACAGGCGAGCCACCCGGGAGGAAAAAGACTTTAGCTGATGTCCAAATTAATTTTGCTGTTGTAGGGTTACTAAATTATAGTTGAAATCTAGTTAACTCATTCAGTGTAATAGCGCATACAACAGGCTTTTCAGAATCATTGTCCCTGAGTGAAAAAACGTAAACCTGTTTTTCTTTTTCTTTTTTTTTTATTACAAAAAAAAAAACTATTGTAGAGGGTTTGGTGCAGCTCATCTGCAAGTACCAAGCCTCTGGACATGATTTCAGTATGACAAATCACAATTAGATGGCAAGAGTGGCTTTAATCAGATCTTTGTCCACATCAAAAAAGCCCATGTCCTAGTTTTGCTTCCTGGAACCAGCTATTGAGAGTGTGTAGGCAACCCCCGAGTAGGCATAGTGAAGCAGTGTGGTGAGAAATGTGAATATTTGGATAAGGACAAACAGGCGCTTCAACAGACCTTTTCCTTTCTAACACACATGACAAAGCCCCATTTTCATCATCTGGCCAGAGGAGATTTAATGCACTTCTGCAAAAACACAATCGCCATCGTAATTGAAATCGTGTGATCACGTCACTGCTAAAAAGTTCTTGCAAAGTTCATGCAAAAGTTATTTTCCATGCAAAGCGCCTTTCTGTTTATGGAAGGCATTGTTTAGATATTGGACGTAACACACATGCAAAAAAATAACCGAAAAGAAAGTTATGATCGAAATGTATACTTGCACACAGAGCTGTTTTTCTCATAAATGTTCTTGGTAACGAATATTTTCAAGAAACTTAACAATGTTCAGCTGTTGTTTACCAAACAATGGAAAGATAAGGAGGGCAGCATGTTCTCCCCGTGCTTGCGTGGGCAATCCGGTTTCCCCCCACATTCCAAAAACATGCATGTCAGGTTAATTGGCCGGACCAAATTGTCCCTAGGTGTGAATGAGCGAGCGAATTTTCTGTCCCTGTGTCTGCCCAGCGACTGGCTGGCAACCAGTTCAGGGTGTCCCCTGCCCGCTGCCCGGAGATGGCTTGGATGGGCTCCAGCACCCCTGTGACCCTACTGAGGATAAGCTGAACAGATAATGGATGGATGGATGGAAAGATGAGGGTTCAAGCTTTTCTTTAATATGCCCAATGCGTATATAGCTACAGAACTATATTTACTGTAGGCCTTCAAAAATGAGTCAAAATGGCAAATTGGCTGGCACTTCTTATTGAAGAGAAGCGTCTGCCATTGAATGAATTAAATGTAATCACTAAACATCTGGTAGTTTCCTGCCAATCACTAAAAAGGTATGTTATAATGTGGTACAGGTTCACATCACTGAAAACTATGATAAACCTTTTTTTAATAATCTACAATAGATAGTACGCTAAGACCAGACTGATCCAAATGCTCCTCCCAGCAGAGTGAAAGGAGGAGGGTGGGGTTGTGTAATTTGTTGGTTTTAGTTCCACTCTGGTGAATAGGACCAATCAATATCTTGCTGCTCTACTCTCTTATTGGCTTTGCTTCCCATGTCACAGTACTATGTAGACAGAAAACACTTCATCGTACTTTATTCCCCCCTCCCCCCCATTGGAGAGTGCCCCAATGTTATCACATACAGAGGCTCTTCCACTACAGTAGTGAAAGTGCATGGAATCCATTTACTTTATCTGGACAATTCACTTGAAATATATACACACACACACACATATGTATATATACATATATCAGTGTTCATTTTACCTCTGAAAAGTGATGGGTCCCGGGGACTCGCATGCTCAAAAATCTGTGGGTCCCAACAGAGATCTATGGGTCCCCAAAATTTAGTGTTATCGAGGTTGAAATTGTAAATCAGCGACAAATCAGTTATCACTTCTAGATTTTTCAGTTCACAACAATATTGTATATTATACAAAATAATATTGCTGAAATAATTATATTAATCTAAATATTTATTCAGTTTTAATTACCACAGTTAATTGGTAATACAAGGCAGTTATCACTTCAGATTTTTCAGTTCACAATATTGTAAATTATACAAAATAATATTGCTGAAATATTAGTCCATATATTCATGCAGTTTTAACCATCACAGTTCATTGGTAATAGAAAGCAGTTATCACTTTTTGAGTTCATATATTCTTCGTGGTTTGCTGTCACGCCACAGTTGTAATGCCTTCTCAAGGTCCAATCCATTATTATCCTCCTCATAGCGTAACCAGGAATGAAATTAAGTCAATTTTTGCAGAAAAGTCCTTATCTTGCTTCGGAGTATTATTTTGTCTATTTTATTTCATCGAGTCATTCGCTTCAACACACGTATTTTCCTAGCTTCTCGTGTTTTCCTAGCGATCTTTCGAAGAATTTCTCAGTCGTTTTTTTTCCGTGCCGGAATATTGCTGTTGTTATCACTTTCCGCATTATGTTTCGACTTATTACTGACAGTGAAAAAAATTTGTTTTGATTTTCACCTTAAATCGACGACAACCACCACAACAATGATGTAATCTTGAAGCAACGAGATCTCGTTTGCCGAGATCGGCGTGCAGACGAAAACTCGAACCGCGAGACCAAAACAACAATGGCAGATCTGCTCGACGAAAAGTTTGGAGTGCGGTAAATCTTTGTTAAAAATAAAAGTAATCGGGTAATAATGACAATTTTATGTCGAAATAGAATAGCACGTTGATTTGACACTTTGCGTCCCCGGCAAAAATGATGCGTCTAGGACGCAGGGACACGGGCAAAAAAGAACACTGAATTATACATATATATATATATATATATATATATATATATATATATATATACAAATGATCTGACAACTTTGTAATTTCTGACAACTTTGTAATTTCCCTGTTAATTAGTTTCTTTTACAATAAGATAATTCAGTTACTAACTCCGTTACTATGTGGAAGAAGTAGTAAGTAAATATAACTAATTACTTTTTGAAGTAACATACCCAACACTGTAACTGAGACATACTGTGCCTTTAAATTGGCTTATGCTCTTCACAGTCCAGCCTATAACAGGATCCGTGTGTGATGCAGGCGTGAGTGTGTGTCTATGTGTGAGACGCACTCATGTGTCGCTGGCCCATCTGTGAAAAGAATCGCCATGGTTTGTGTCTGTGTGTGCATGTGTGTGCAAGTGTGTGACATGCAGATGTAGTGATTGATAAGACAGTCGCCATTCTTCATAATGTAAAAGGCACCTACCCCTGAAGGGAACAAATGCCGTTGCAGGCTAATACACCCCAACACACACACACACACACACACACACACACACACACACACACACACACAATTAGCATGCTAGACGGTGTGATGTCATCACAACAGTTACACGTGATATATCAATACTAGAAAAAAAAACTACTTGTGTTATATCATATAACATATTATGTAAGATTAACCCTAATGTAAAATGGCAAAGATTTATTTGTATTTGTTATAAAGTAAACCCTAAAACCCAACACATCTTTGAGGGGTGATAACTGACAAGTTTCTCTGACTACACACACTGTAATACAAGGTAATTTCAAGAGTGCCGAAGTCCACTCATTAAAATGCAGAAAACAAAAGTAAAACAATAAACTTTCTATGTAAAATTAGCAATATATTTTTATATGTATCTATTATATATTTATATATGTATCTATTATATATTTATATATGTATCTATTATATATATATATTTTTTTTTTTCAGCGGTACGGCTAATGAGATGAGATGAGATATATATATATATATTATAGATAATATTATTATATTATATTGTATTATTTCATATTATATTATATTATGGGCGGCATGGAGGCTGAGATGTTAGCGTGTCCGCGGCACAGTTCTGAGGTCATGGGATCAAATCCAGCTACCAGCCTTCATGTGCGGGGTTTGCATGTTCTTCCAGTGCTTGCCTGGGTTTCCTCCGCGCACTCCGGTTTCCTCCCACATTCCAAAAACTTGCATGTCAGGTTAATTAGCTGGTCCAAATTGTCAATAAGTGTGAATGGGCGAGGGAGTTGTCCGTCCCTGTGTGCCCTGCAACTGGTTGGCAACCAGTTCCGGGTGTCCCCTGCCCACTGCCCAAAGACAGCGAGGATGGGCTCCAGCACCCCTCAAACCCTACTGGGCATAAGCGGTGCAGTTAATGGATGTATGTATTGTATTGTATTCTAATGTATTATATAATTATATTATATATTATAAAAACACATTTTTCTAATTTTAGTAATACTTTAAATAAAGAAAAAGGAAAATAAATCCTAAATATAATAATATGTTGATTAAAAATATTAAAAGTCAACAAAAAACAACTGGATGTGATTAAAGCAATTGTGATAAAATTTGAAAATAATTGAAATTCAACATAATGACCTTTCAGTGCAGATATTTATTTTTTTATTATACACGATATATTTTTTTTGCATTTTCAAAAATATTTTCTGCTTGGACGTGGTGAATATGTTAATGTATGTTAGGGACTTCATGCATCAAAAACAAGGAATGCATTAAGAAAATAACAAGTTATTTGATTTGTTTATTGATAGCTTGAAAGAAAAGGTATTTTTTAACAGATAATAAGTGATCTTATTCGTACACGCATGGAAAAAAAACAAAAAACTAGAATTTAAGGAGTTCATACAAAATAGAAATTATTACTACAGTATGTTAGGGTTCTTGGGGAAAAACATTGATTTTGGGGGCTTTTGTTGATATCAATACTTTATTTCGCAGTATAACAGAAGTTAAAAAAAAAGCGGTCTAATATCATAACGTCTGCCGGGGAGTTCTTTCTAGCTAAAACCCAAACATTATGCTATCAGTCCAGTTGTCCTGAGTTGTCCGCTAGCGTGTAACCGTACTGGTTTTCGAATACGCTCCTACTAAATGTTGCCAACAAATAAAATGCACATATTGCAATTTCAAACTAAAACATCTGTCCATCCAAAATTTATTTCTGAAGGTGTGTGATTCTGCTGTCCTCCCGTCTGCATCAGGGCAGATGGGGCTCAACGCTGTATCCGTTAGGCATGTGTGTGAGAGCAACGTGGTGCATGTGTGTGTCTGAGCGGATGCGCTTGTGTGTACACGTTAGCGTTAGCGACGGGAGCTGTTAGCGGGGCAGGCGGCAGATGGGCTGTCGTTCTTAATAGGGACTGAGCGGGTGCCGAAAGGTGACAGCTACGCACGGGAGGGGGAGGACGAGGGATGGGAAGTTGGGGTAAGAGGGGGACGCTTGTAGGGAGGTAAATGGCAGAGGAAGAACAAGAAAGATAAATTATCTGCAGGGAAAAAGAAGAAGAGAGAGGATCTGCTGTGATGAAGGCCTCCTTGGGGAACAATGCCCACGTCATGTAATTTGATTGGACAACTTCAACAACAATCAGTTTTGTGAAAGGTGGGTGATTGCTTTTATGGAGAACTGGCAGAATAACATATAATGTGTGTAAGTCCTAACATGAATCATCTTAAGCCCGAAAAACAATACGTTTCTAAAAGTGGTAGGATATTTCCTAACATTTTTTTCAATGATTAATTTTTTGACTCAACACGGAATGGTCGAAAAGTGAAAAAAGGTGGAAGAACCTAGAGTGATACCTGAATGTCCCACGTGAAGCACTGTAGCGGGACGACCGCGGGAATATTTCACTGTCAGTCTGCAGGTGGCATGGTCATCCATTTTATTTCACTTTCCTCCCCTTTCGAATATATAACATTTCTTTTTCCCTCCCCCGCCTCTCCCATTTTGAAAGTCTCCTCTCCCTCTGTCTCACCTGCATTCCCTTACAGGAGCCACCTCTCTGTCTAAATGTGTTCTATTGTGGCCCAGTCGGTGCTGTTTCCTCCAATCAGCACCAACGTTACCAGACGAGAGCATCACCAAACTCGTGTTGGCAAAATTCGGGCAGAATCGGCCTGCGTTTGGTCGACCCACCGATAGATGAATGTTTTTCATACTGAAACTATCAGACAGCTTGCATTGTAATGTATTTGCACATTTAGAATGGAGGATTTTTTCTCTATCACTGCAGCTTCGTCACTCTTTATCTTGCGATAATTTTATTTCTCTTTTTGTTGTTAGCACATGAAACTGTGAAAAATTACACTTTTGTACAGAAGTGAAAATAAAAATATGTATGTATATATACTTTGTAAATTGTATTGGATTTTTTTTAAATTTCTGATGCCAAATTTCATTGCACTAATTTTCATTGCATCATTGTGACAATGCACTGTTCGTCATTGCGTTATTATTACTATAACTTAGGTCCGTTTTTCTAAGCACTGTTGTAATTATATTTATTTAGGCTATTCATCCCGACAGTTTATATTTTTCCTGTATATTACATGTTTCACCCTGGAGTGCCATGACTAATCTTATTGCATACAATCTTTATGATATTAATGACAATAAAGATAATTCTAATTCTAATTCCAATTCTAATTCTATTTCTAATTCTAACTAATTTTTCAATGTGTGAGCTGCGGTTAAAATGACGTTAAATCGTATACGATAACTCACGTTTAATTTCCACTGAATCAATTTTTGGGTGATTTCGATAAACTATATAAAGATGCCATTGATGAAGGAACACCTTGAATGCACTGTAGGGTCTTCCTAATCTGCTTCGAGTCATCCAAAAAGTGTAAATTGTATATGTATACACTATGGCTCAAACGTTTGGGGCCACCAAAACAATTTTGAGACTTTGAAAAAAATATATTTTGTCTTTCAAACATTGCTTTTGTCAAAAAATTTAATTTTCTAAGCAAACTTAAATTTTTGAACGGTAGTGTATGTATATTATTTATTTAAAACATATTTTTTCTTTATTTGCTGGAATATTGAATCGGAAATAATGATGACTCAAATGAGAACTCTGGTTCAGAAAATGCGGTTGGTACAACCTTTAGTGCCTTGCTCAGGCTGCCCGGAGAGAAGAAAAAAGATAAGGTATAGCCCGTGAAAAATATTCAATTTTAGTTGACTAGAAAAGCAAAAGAGCCAGACCTATTTTAGGTATTTCAATTTGCATACAAGTTTGTAACACTTTTTATGTTCACGTTTTGTGGCGGGCATCTAATTTGTTTGTGAAATACTTTTTTTGGGTCACCTTATTGCAATTCTACGCCCCCCCCAAAAATGTGATGCTTTTTGAGATCTTTTTTTTTCAATTAACTTGAGTATTACACATTATCAATTTGTTTCACTTTGCATCTTGGCAAAAAAGTCTAAAACCTTTAGATGCTAAATTCAGAATTCACAATATCTTAAATAAGGGCAATGTTTTTTTCCCATATCACTCGAACCAGCCAGATAACGTAATCAAGCGCAGTCGATACGCTGAAGGTAAGCAGAACCTTTCTCAGCCTATCCGCAAATGAATCGCAAGATAGCGAAAATGGCGATCATACTGAATGCACATTTCAATGTATGGATCGTTTGGAGTGTTAAAAGTCGTCTGGAGCAGATATGAAAAAGGAAAAGAAGGGAAAGGGAGCGGACGTTAGTGGGGTGTGGGGTTTTGTGCAGGCGCCTGGATGACCGGGATTGCCCCTCACTATACATCACTGCCCTGGCTCTCCCCCGCTCTGTGTTCTTTCAATCAGCTCTTTGGCATTCAATCACAGGACGCACAAGCGCGTTTGGCTTGGCCGTTGTCTCAAGGCTAATTGCGGAGAGTGTGTGTCACATCTGGTACGCTCCCTTTGCGCTGTTCTTTCAACAGATCAAGGCCGCCATTGACCCGTGACGCGTGCAAGTTGATTGATTGCGGGGCAAATTTGCGTCATCGAGGCTCTTTTGAAAGGCGGAACGCAAAAAGTGTGGCTTTTTGAAGCCATTAACGGGAGGGTTGTAGAATATGTGTATGCATGCATGTGTGCATGCTCACACGTCCGGCAAAACACTCGGCGATGAGCGGGGGGGTGCCAGACAAAAGCAGCCAACCCCTCTTCTCTTCTTTCTTCCTTTCACACACCTATCCCTCCTCGTCTGCTCACACCGGGCACCAAATTACTGCCGGAATGTTCGGACCCTTCACACCACTGCAAGGCCGCCGTTTGTGTGCGGTCCGGAGGTGAATACAAACCTGACACAAAACAAATGCCATCAGGGCAGAAGTAAAGGCAAGCAGACACATGAAAAGGAGGAGAATCACCTCCTCTCTCAGGACACTCTTTCACACACGCACACAAACCACATAGGCAACAAATCAGCGCAGCACATATTGACATGCCCTGACAGATGAATTAAGTAAATGATTTTATAAGGAGATTAAAAGGATTTTAATTTACGCAATCTCTCTTTGGTCACCCCCTCCTGCTTTTCCCTTTCAGCAGTCAGCTTTTCTCACTCTAACCGGTGGCGTTTGATTTTTTCTGAGAAGAAAAATATAGAAATAAAATGACACTGCAATAAAAATCTGTTTTTGGCGGAGTTAAAGTAAACATATTTAACAACTTTCAAGCATTTTGAGCACCTAAAATGTTCTGCAGTGTTTACTGTTTCTTCGAAATTCCAAAGATTTTCATCAAATAAAATTGTGGATGTCTTTACTTTTAATTTTGAATTGAATTTTCTTTATTGTAATTGATAACAATTTAGTAAAGATCGTATGCAATGAGATTAGACATGGCACCTCAGGGTAAGCATGTAGTAACGACTTTAGAGAGAAAAAAACTAAAAATATTAAAAACTAGTGCTAAGAGACTGGCCTAAGTTTTCTTAGTAGTGCAATGTTGATGACTACAAAATAATAGCGCATCGTAACAATAGTGCAACGAAAAGAAGTGCAATAACATTAAACAGCAAACAAATCCCCCAAATCATCAACATATACAATATTTTAATTGTTAATATATCATTAAATATACATTCTTTATTATTTGAAATTTAAAAAAAAACATAAAATATACAGATTTTGGGTTACACCTTGCACGCTTTGTGAAATAATCCCACACAAAATTCCAAGATGCAGAAATACTTTAGCCGATTTTACTTTGCAGAGCCTGTATTCGCCGCGGTAACAACTTATCACCATCCCGCCCGTTGAGGGGAAAAGGACAAATTCTGCAAAGTCGCGGGAGAAAATATACTTTAATGAGATGCTAATTGGATGTATATGAAGGCAGGGGGGTGCAGGGTAAGAGGGTAATTATGTAAATAGCTTAAGCGGCACTTGTTGTTGATGTTATTATTGTTATTATTATTATCAGTTTCATCATAGCTAATGCTTTAATTGGCGTCGAGAAGCGGCACCTGAGAGCACAGCAGAGGAGGAGGATCTGGAAAGACGGCCGGAAAGCTTTGAAATTACTCGGCGATCATTTTTATGAGAGCAGTCTGTCGATTCATGTTTTGATGCTTTTATTATGAATATTTGCATTGCAACATATTTTAAAAAAAACACTTATGTGTGCATCAGAGCAGAGATAACAGAAAAAACTAAAACTTTTATTTTACTTCTTGCGCTTCTCAAACTGGCTGCACTGGTTTGGAACTCAACCATGAGCACACAGGCACAGAGCATAATTGTGTGTTGTGTGTGTCTCAGAGTGTGCATGTGTGTGTTTAAAGAAAGATTAATGTAATTTTTTTGACTGGAAATAAAGGTAATCCTTTTACTTTTTGAAGCAGTTTTATTGCTTAAAATCCTGGCAATCAATACATCCTACTTATTTTATCATCAAGATCAATCAGCAGAACCACATCCATCTACTACCTTAAATGCATCTCATCATTTTCTACAAATCTGAATAACGAATCTCACTTAATCATTTTTTCTCCTTCCTTGTCGAACTTTTAATTTCAATGAAAGGTTTCAGTTTATCTATATTTCTTTAACTTTCACTTTTTTCTCACATTAAAAAATACATGCTGATAATCATACACATGCAAAAGTCACTTCACGCATCACACTCATCACTCCACTTTCATCAACACATTTCACACAGATTTCAACAGTATGTTATGCACGGAACTATGAAAATATATACCTTAGGACTTATTTTGGGGATTTTTGTAGCTGCTAAATGTTATTGTATTTCTTTTCATTGCGCCTTTGTTTTACGATGCATTATTCTTTAAACCATTGCACTTAACTCATTATAACTCAGGCCAGTCTCTAAGCACTACATTGTAAATATATATATATATATATATATATATATATATATATATATATATATATATATTTTTTTTTTTTTTTCCTTTTATCCCGACAGTCTTTCATCTTTATTTTACCCATTAAAATCTTTATGACATGTTAACGCTGAGGTGCCATGTGTAGTCTTGTTGCATACAGTTTTTACTACACTGTTATTAATGACAATAAAGACAATTTAATTCATTATGAATGCAATCACCACCACCCCCAAAAGAAGCACCTTGGTGTGTGAGCCCAAATTCACATACGGGTGCAAAGGCCACACGCTGAGTCGGCCGTTTGTAATTCGACCTCCTCGGACGCTTCAAAGTGTTCTTGCCCTCTCCACATCTCACTTACACTTACGGCCCTCCTCCGGACCTTTTTCACAATCATCACGGATGAACATGCATGCTGATGGAGGATGAGAGACCGTAATGAGCAACTTGTTATCCACTCAACCCTAGAGAACCCAAGAACCTTGTTCTTTGGAAAATTATGACCCGTGGGTTCACCAAGGTTAAAAACACCCGAAAGACGGACACATACTCTGAAAGCACAAACAAACTATGCCATTCACAGCAAATGGGAGAGAATGACATGAGGACCAATTAGAAAAAAAGGTAAAATTTACCTACTCTTGTTCAGAGCGCATTAAAAAACACTCGGAGAGCGGGTGTCCTACCAAATCCATCGGCGAAAGCGAGTCATTGTCATGACAACCTCCCTCCCCCAAAAAAAGATGTGAGAAAAGATGTTGAAAAAGTTTCAAAAGGTGTCCTTTGCCAGTCTCTCTTGGTCCTCAGAAGTGACCAATCTGCTCCGCACATGGATGAGAGAGAGTGATCGTTTTGTGAGGTTGTGTTTGAGCGTATGGCCGGGGAGTTAGGAGTGGGGGTCTTGGGGGGTCTACAGGCACAGAATGCGCGATCGGCCAGCCAGTTGGGCAGTCGGGACAGAAAACTGAGCCGCTGTCCTAATCAAGGACTTAAAGCCCGAATGCAGCTCATGAATATTAAGCAGGTGTCTTTGCATATGCAGTCCCTCAAGGCTGCCGCTCAGCCCGCCATTGGTGGACCCTCGGCCAATGGCTGTGGGGAGGGGTGGGGACCTAGGCGGGGCAACATCGAGGGGAGGCTGTGCCTTTCGAGAGGGACAGAGGAGAGAGAAGGTGGAGAGGGTGGGACTGCACAAAAGGGTACAAGAGAGGAGGAGGATGATACAGGTGAGGAAGATTGAAGGAAAGGCAGATTTTAATTTAACCTCATTGTCTTTTATAGCTCCTCGTTCCGCCACCAAAGAACCGATAATCAGGCAAGTGTTTAGGGACAGGTCCATTTTTTAAATTATCTGTTGTGAGACATTAACAAATATAGGATGATCATTTGTTTTGTTTTGCCATTTTCCACACTCACAATATTCCCAGGGCCCCGTTCATACACTTTTTTCATGGCCAAGAAAATAATTTTAAGGAATTTCAAAACCAATTTTCCAATTTCTACAGTAGCATTAAAAAATTAAACGCAGTGTGAATCATGTATTTTGCAGAGCCACACAAATATTTTGAAATTTACATATGCAATTTTTAATCTTGCATGTGCATTTATCAGACAGTATTTTCAGATCTTGAATAAATCACGAATATATTTGTGGTTTTGAACAACACATGTAAAAATAAATCTCACTCCATACAGAGTAGCTTACATTTTCATTTGCAGGAAGTTCTCATGAAAATTTACACCTGTGAAACACCTTCATTTTTTGCAAGGCCAATAACAAATGTCCATAATCGATACGTAATCCTTGCACTAAACCACATTTCTAAGTGCCGTGTTTAGGTGTAGCGCGCACATGTCGTTTTCGCGTGACCAATAGGGGGCGATGACGCTTCATAGGACAACCGTTTAAACTAATGCCAGCTGCTGTTAATCACGAGGGAACAAATGGAACAACAAAAGCAACGCCACCAGAGAGCAGTTTTGGTACCATTTTTGGGCGGAATTATATCAAAACTTGGTAACAATTTCAAGCTTTTACAAGAACTTCACCCAAAACGTAATCATTTTTTAATCTTTAAAAACACAACATTTAAATTCAAGCATTTTAGAGAATTTCAAGCACACGTACAAAACCTACAATGAATATGTTATTAGCAAAATGTAAGGATTTTTTTTTTCCTGTCCAGCTTGGTACCAAATGACCCACGGTCCAAGACCGGTCCGCAGCCCAGTGGTTGCTGAATACCGGTCTAACACACAAAAAGTGCAATTCCTCTCTCAATACATTAGATAGACTAAATATAACTTATTTTACATCGTTTCCTCGTCAAAATCAGACTCAAGAAGGGGAGGGAAAGAACGCCTGAATGCTAAGATGAAAGAAAGTGCTTGTAATTAGAAGCTTTGGAGGAGCGCAGATAATAAAACATTTCCTGAAACCAATCTTTACTTTGATGTTGTGTGTGTGTGTGTGTGTGTGTGTGTGTGTGTGTGTGTGTGTGTGTGTGTGTGTGTGTGTGTGTGTGTGTGTGTGCATGTTTATTTGATATTTCATGCACTATTGCTTATGTTTTTTTGTTTTATTTACTTATTTAAAGTTTGGGAAAATAAATAGCATTTTACCTTTTTTTTCCAAAAATAACTTCACACACATGCAAAAGTAACTAAAATTATGTTCTTACTATAATAATACACAAAACAATGACAGAATGCACTATTTGAAAATATATAGATTTTTGAGAAAAGGTATCAAGTGATTGACATATATTCGGTTTGAAATTTGAATTTCATTGTAAACTTGCGACCTATTAACCTGCAAATGTGAACAGATTTACAAATAAGGGTAGTAGGTAGAACACAAATGTATTAAGTTTCTGCCGCTGTTTGTTTAAATGCGATACTTG
Source organism: Urocampus carinirostris (assembly GCF_059441175.1). Classification (NCBI taxonomy): domain Eukaryota; kingdom Metazoa; phylum Chordata; class Actinopteri; order Syngnathiformes; family Syngnathidae; genus Urocampus; species Urocampus carinirostris. The sequence goes on from NC_142352.1 coordinate 49,193,538, forward strand.
AGAGTTATCGGTTACTCCACTGGCTCTCTTGGGAAGGAGAGAGAAAAATTGTCATGCTGTGAAGGGCCACAGGCAAAAGAGCTACTAAGGGCCCGGTCACACAGCCGTTTGCGTCTGTATTGCGGGTAAAATTTTGCGTTTTTTATTTGCCCGTGGTTGCCCGCGATGGAAAATGCTGTTCATCGGTGGTATGCCCGCAAAACAGACGCCGGCGACTGTTCCGTTTCCTCATCGCGTCATTTCCTCGTCATTTTCTCGTGTGGACCACGGGTATAAAAGCTCCCGAACCGGTGTTGTGCCCAAATCCGAGTCCTACGCAAACCCCCTCGTGTGCCGCCCGCAGTTAACACGTGCTCAAACTTTTGAGCAGCTCAAAACTTTTGAGCAGCTCAAAACTTTTTCGCGCGGCCAACCGCGTGTGAATTTCCAACCGCGAGTAAAGCACTGCTGTATCTCGTCTATATGGCGATCTCAAAGCGTCCAACAGCGCCAAACAGCGTCTGCTTCACGGCCAGAAGTTTCTGGCCGTGATTCAGCCTCGATACGCTCGTGAAAAACTGTGTACCCGTTCTCTAAAGTATTGAGCAGCGCAAAACTTTTTCGCGCTGCCAAACGCGCGTGAATTTCCGACCGCGTGTTAAGCATTGCTGTATCTCGTCTGTATGGCGACCTCAAAGCGTCCAATAACGTCCGCCTCACAGGCTGAAATTTCTGGCCGTGATTCAGCCGCAAACGGCTGTGACCGGGCCCTAACTAAAAAAAAATGTTGTCAAACAAGTGGTTCAAAGTAGATCAAGCCCTTCTTAAAAAAGTGACCCAAATTATATTATAAGTATTTGTCCTTTATCTTGTGTGTTAGGGCTCATTTTCTCACAACTACCATATTTTTTGGATGACAAATTGCTCCAGATTATAAAACCCACCAGCCAAAAATGTGTAAATTGGAAGGAAAAAAAAACATGTATAAAACACACTGGAGTATAAGTCTCATTTTTTTGGGGGGGGGGTTTAATTGATAAAATGCAATCCCCCAAATATACATATTATCTTAAAAGGCAATTTAAAATCAAAATAAAATGGAGAAAAACAGGCTGAATAAATGTACGGTATTCTAATGTTACACAAATGACATGCCTGGAAATGTCAGAAGCGATGTAAAATAATAAGATTAATCCAGATAACTCTAGCATAAATAGCATGCTAATAATTTTACTCAACTATCTCCAAATCACTAAATCCAATAAACTCTTAATACTTGGTGTCACTTCTAAACAACTTCCCAAACACGGGAGGAACATTAAGCGTCACTTTCTCTTCTATGTCGCTTACATCAAACTCATCGTCACTTCCACAATACCAGCCTTTCTGAATCCAGACATGCCCAAAGCACCCTCCCGTGGTTAAGTGTGAAAATATCATGTGAAATGATATAATATGCTAATAATTTCACACATATTATAGCTAAACTATGAAAAAAACTGCTATTTGTAATCCAAAAAAATACAGTAATATATTTCAAAGCATGAAAATCCCACTTCAGCCACATGTGTAGTAAATGATTCAACTGACTTTACATTCCATGAACAAAAACACACACTTAAATGTGTTGAGATACTGAGACAAAAGCACAAAGACCCAAACCCACACACTTGCTTTGAGGTTTATGTACACAAACACACACAAGCACATTTATGATGTATCCAGGGACTTATAAGCATTGACAAAGATGAGTGTGAATCAATGCTGCCGTCACTACCAGGCAAACAAATGCTTTACCAAAAAAAAAAAAAAAAACATCTGTTTTGAACACACACAAATACATAGAAACATACATACATTCAGAATTGGAAAAAATACCTTGAAAGTAATTAGTCATAAAGTCAATTTATTTGGGTTACAATTTTTACAATTTTGCTACAATGACTACTCAAAACTACTACAACATTCGGTCAGGAACTCTGGAAGCTCACAACGAATACATAAAGGACACAATCCAAGTCCACCTTTTTACAATCTACCGCCAATGGAAAAAAAATCCTATACAGTATATTGGGGACTATAACCCTAAATTGTCTGGAAATTGAAACAAGGGTCTCATAATCCACTGTGCCTTATGTATAGAAAACATTAGAAATGCATCTTGGTGCATTCTCATATTTGTGCAATTATTGATGCGGCATTATTTTTACAGTGCGATTAAAAAGTATTTGCCCTTTTACAGATGTCTGTGTTTTTGCATCTGTATCCCTCACAAAGGTTTCAAATAATCAAACCAAGTTTAATATCACACAGAGACAACCTAAGGAAATCAAAAATGCAGTTTTGAAATAGTATATCTTTTCATTAAGGCACCACAATCAAAACTTATCTGGCCCTATATCCAGTTGGGTCAACTTTCGCAGTGATAAAATAAATTAAACGTTTACCTTACTTACTAATGTGTTTCACAACACTTTGGAAGAGTTTTGGCACAATTTTATTTGCAAAATTGTTTCAAATCTGTTATTTGGGAGGGTTTTCTAGTATGAACTGCATCTTTTAGGTCACACCACAGCATCTCCATTGGATTTAAATCTGGACTTTGACATGGCCGAACTACATCCTATAATGCTTTTTTTTAATTTAGTTTAGAATTGCATGCGCTTCATAAAAACTTGGTGAGTTGGCGAGACAATACTGTAATTCAGTTGTCCCCAAAATATTCTTTTCCAAAGACCAGTTTAATGTCTGACAATATTCTCGTGGCGCAACCGAATAATAACAAGGTGGCACTAAAAATAGGGTGTTAATAAAATGCCTTTTCCTGTCTCATCTGTATCCTTAGTAATCTAGTGCAGTGTTTCTCAACTGGTGGGTATCTCAGGATATGATCATTATAAAAATATTTGTTGGGATTTATGATATAAATTTCATTCAAAAATGCGACTTATACTCCGGTGCAACCTATATGAGTTTTCCTTATTAGTTACTTATTTTTGGGCTGGTGCTATATCTATCTATATATATATATATATATATATATATATATCCATCCATCCATCCATCCATTATCTGCATCTATATATATATCTATATCTCTCTCTCTCTCTCTCTCTCTCTCTCTCTCTCTCTCTCTCTCTCTCTCTCTCTCTCTCTCTCTCTCTCTCTCTCTCTCTCTCTCTCTCTCTCTCTCTCTCTCTCTCTCTCTCTCTCTCTCTCTCTCTCTCTCTCTCTCTCTCTATATATATATATATATATATATATATATATATATATATATATATATATGTATATACAGTATATATGTATATATATATATATATATATATGTACAGTGGGACCTCGGTTATCGCGGTTAATGGGGACCAAAACCACCCGCGATATGTGAAAATCCGCTAGCGGCGCACCTTAAAAAAAAAAATAAAATATATATATATATATATATATATATATATATATATATATATATTTTTTTTTTTTTTTTTTTTTAATTATTATTTTTAGACCAGGTTAATGGGGACCAAAACCACCCGCAAAAAGTGAAAATCTGCGAAGTAAAAAAAAAAAAAAAATTGAACCTACGCAGGAGGTTCCCACGACCTCAGAACTGTGCCGCACACGCGCTAACCACTGCGCCGACGTGCTGCCTGGCCTCAGCGCCGAGCCACCGACCTACCCGGCAAGTTCGGTCGCTTCAGCAAAGGCCCTCGCGGCCCGAGTAGGAGACGCCGGGTGCCGGCCTCAGCGCCGAGCGCCCGACCTACCGGGCCGAGTTGGCCCTCGGGCGCCATCGCGGCCCGAGCGGGAGACGCCGGGCGCCAGCCTCTGCGCCCGAACCGCTCGGCTTGTCGCGGTGTCGTGCGTATCACGCCCGAAAGTACCCACGCCGCGGGTTAGGGGCTTGCTCGCAGGAACGACCGAACGGCACCTGCAGTGCACCACAAGTATTTTTTTTTTTAATTATTATTTTTTAGACCCGGTTAATGGGGACCAAAACCACCCGCTAAAAGTGAAAATCTGCGAAGTAGCGACGCCCCTTCAAAAAAAAGGAAAAAAATAAAAAAATAAAAATAAAAAACTATTACAGGCCACGAAGCTCTGAAGCCGCGAACGTCGAAGCGCGAAGTAGCGAGGTCCCACTGTATATATATATATATATATATATATATATACTGTATATATATCGAAATTAAACAGCCTGGACTCAAAGTCTTGTTTCCCCCTGGATGCCCCATTGCCTCAGTGACCCCCTTCTTCACCTTTCCTCCCCCTTTCCAAATATTGATTGTCTCTCAGTCAATGTGCATGTAGACAGTGACCCCTCCAGGCCACTTCTTTCTCCCTCCCTGGACAATATGGCATGTTCACCTAAAACCCCACTTCCCCCAAATAAAAACAGTAAATAAAGATGTTGGTTATTTTTCAAGAGTGTTCTGTGATATGAGCAAAACTGATGATCAATAAAACCTCAACTTGAAACTAGATTTCTGTTAAAGTTATGAATCGGTTGCTATGACCTATTATTAAGTCCATTTTGAAAAAAAAAAAAGGTTTTTTACTTCTCTCAAGTATTTCACTGTTGTTGCGTGCCTGCAAGCACGCGTGCACAGAAGAATTATCCATTGCAAGTCATAGTGTCATCAATCACAGCATTCAATAGGCCACAGAAAGTTCAGCGGGGGTGCAGGCAGGTCAAGCGTGTATTGTCGAAATTTAGGGAGCTGCTCACTTAAGTACCTGACCGCAAGGTACTCATTGATAAATGCCTGGAACTCATACAAACAACATTACATCTTCATGCCGCTTTGTTTTACAATATACCTCAAAATTTGAATAAAACAAGTCGAGGAGGGAGAGAAGGGAGATAGGAGAAAGGTGAGGAAGCGAGTGAGCAAGGGGCTGGAATTTTTTACTAGCCAACAGAGGGCGCAATAGATTATGGATGCTTCAGCAACCATCTGCAGTGCAGAACACATGCGACAGGAGGGAAATAGAGGCAAGTGCGATTGAGTGAGGCTGATATTAAAGAGCACATACTTTATTAAGCAAATAATCAGACTGGATTATTGCTTTGATCTTAATAATGTAATGACTGAAAATGTTGCTGCCAAACATTGATGTTTTTGAAGCAAGAATAAGTGGCTAGGTGGGTGGGTACATCCCTTAACCACTAGGGTCGTATGGGCACCATTTCATGTGGCGTTACTTGGGCAAATACAGCCTGGTGTCGCCAATTTCTCTCCAGGCCAACAAATGTGTTCACCCGGTCTTAAGTTATAAGTAAAAAGCCAAGTAGGTTATAGCGAGATACCTTTTTGAATGTTGCTTTTATGTTTCATTAGGTTCGAGTTGTTGATTGGTAATTTTATCTTATTCCTTATTAATAATTGAGCACAAAGTACAATACAACAAAGGCATATATGACAGACAGTTAATTCCTAGACTTATTTTATACTTCAGTACTTGTTTTAGAGGGAGGGTGTGTACTATTTAGCGCCTGCAAGTTGTAAAAAAAAACGTAATTTAAAAAAACAACAACATCAATATTGATTTTTATGATTTTCAAAAATACATGAACTACAAGCATTTTTAGAAATAGTTATTGGTAGAGAAATTTGCATCTAATTTATGCATCAGCCTCACTTAGAGGGAGGTGACATACTAGTCCGTCATCTTGCTGCTATGGGTACCCAAAAACCTCAAAAATGTTAGAAAAAATGAGAACTAAGACGTTGCGTTTGGGTGACTCTGAGTCTGCCAAGGTAGGCGCCTTGCATGGCTGACTCCGCTATCGGTCTGTGACTGTGTGTGAATGGGTAAGTGTGAAGTACATTGTAAAGTGATTTGGGATTTAATGCCGACCATTTACCATTAACCCTTTCACTAGATGGTAGGAAGGGTTTTGATCAGATATTTGTCAACACATTGCGAATCCTCCACTTTCCTTGTGTTGATTTGCTTCCTTTATCCAGCGCTTAAAGTGTGTGGGCGGACCCGAGTGACCAAAATCGTGTGATTACATCAGCGGAAACATCAAGCGCCGAAAGTTTCTTGCAAAGTTCATGCATAAGTTCAGTGTTCTTGCAGTGCCTTTGTGTTTATGGTAAGCATTGTTTAGATATTGGGGATATAACAAATGCAAAGAAAAAAGCACCAAAGTGAAAGTTCTGCTTAAAATAAATCCTTTCACAAAAAGTGTTTTTTTCTCAAAAGTTTTTTGGGAGACAAGTATTTCCGAGAAACTTGCAATATTCAAATGTCTTTCACTAAACAATTGGAAAGGCTAGCGACAATCCTTTTCTCTAAAGAAAGAAGGGTGCAAGCTTTCTTTTGATATGTCCTATGCCTGTATAGCTACAGAACAACATTTTCCATAGGCCTTAAAAAATGAGTCAAAATGGCAAAAATCGGCTGGATCCCGCACTTCCCATTTGAGAAAAGTGTCTGGCATTGAATGACTTAAAAGGTATCACTAATTATTAGGATAAATATCTGGTAGTTTCCTGTAAATTACTACACTGACGCTGAACTGTACAAAATGTCAAATCTTAACATGCCCATGGTCCGTAAAGAGCATTTAGCAAGACATACACAGCATTCACACACGCCACTTCATCTGTTTCAGTGTCTAACGACATACAAGAGTAATTACTTTCAAGGCAATATGTGTGTACGTGGCCGACACACTCAACATCGACCCGTTTCTCCACCAACAAGCTGGTTTAATGGGGTGCGCAGACATAATCACTTAACTGCTGTTATTGATACAGGTGATGATTTTTGCGTAAAATAACTTCTTAGATGCATGGCACTATACGGTAAGTGGAGAGGAATGAGAGAACCAAATCCATTAAAATTATAGAAGAGTATGAAAACAATCAGAAAGCAAGAGTGAGCTCCATCTCTAATTCTCCACAATAACCCCCCCTTTCAACGTCGCTCCCGAAAGCGTCAGCCTGTGAATTTATCGTCAGCTCAATGATTGCTTCTTGGGCCATGATGGCTGTAAATTGCTTTGCCATTTGGTAAATGCTGGCAGTTAGAAGGTATACAAGTAATTATTTCCACCTGCGCTGATTGAGACATAATTCCAAGACCAGGCCATGAAAAAAAAAATGACAGCATTTCGAAACAACTATGTTTTAATTTCCCGGCATTCCTAATTAGAATCTGTAAGAACACGGCAGTATTTTTTTACATGATTTCCTCCAAGGGGCAAGAAATAATTAAACTGTCAAGAGAAAATAAATACTTATAAACAAGGTGTTATTTTTACAGTACACAGCACCTTGTCAGCCTTTGACTTTTTGAGAGGAAAAACAATGTGTGGGGAACAATACAGGGACGTTGGGGACATGTTTCCAGCAGCTGCACAAAAACAGACTAAAACTGCATGCAAAGTACTTTTCAGCCATTTATACAATTTATTTTAATATCAAATGGAAGATTTACGGCATCTCATGGTGCACTTTCTTGGGTACCAAAAACCCCAGAACGAGTCAAAAATGGACCAATTTACTAATTTGCTTGACTTTTATTCAATTTGAAAAATTCTCTTTTTCATACAGGAACCTAAAATATTTTTTGCTTTAATTGTGAGCATTTAAAATCATTTTGTGGAAACTAATCTATTTTAAAACAAATGCAGAGACATAACATGTCGATGTTTACATTTATGTTTATCAATAAAAACATTGGAAAAGTCTCCAGGGTTGGCCCCTTTGCCAAAATTTTCAACAAAATGTGGCCTGCAACTCCAAAAAGGTGCTGACCCCTGCTTGAGATGCATATAATTTGACTAATTAATTGATCAGTAAATTCAATATACAGTGGTAGCACTACTTACACATTTAATTGGTTCCTGCAGTGCAGTTGTAAGATGAAACCATTGTAAAACGAAACAAGTTTTCCCCATTACAATTAATTGAACCGGGATCAATGTGTTACAAGGTCATCACATGAAACCAAACTCACATCAAATCAACAGTAACTGCCTTGGAGGTACACTGTTCAGTCAATGTTCTTAAAAATACCTTATAGGAAAAATAAACAACAATATGAAGAAATGCAAAAGATGACTGTACTGTACAGTTACTGTACAGTTCAAAGCTTTAAAAGCCAATAAAAGTAAAAACAACAACAACCGAATGGAAATAATGACTTATAATAAGTCAGTTAAAGGCATAAAATAGTGATCCAGTGATTGATGTTACTGTTTAAATCTCAGAATGTTTCACACAGTTTTCATTGAACATCTCCATCCGGTTTTGGCTTTATCGAGATGTCTTTTTGTGATAAAAGCCTACAGTTTTTCCGAGCAAGCAAACACTTCCTTAATTTTCTGCAGTCTCTAACGTGATCGTCTCCCACAAATGCCCCTATTTTCTTATTAAAATCGTAAGTAGCTGTTCCATATCAAAGCGGCCACGAGCGGCTGCCTTTTCCAGCAGCTGCCCTGTTGTTTTATTGTCTGCTCCTATCTTCGGTGTTTTTTTCTTCCCGTTTTGACAACTACACTATGGATTACTTCTATCCTATGGACATGGGTTCTAACGCACAAGAAATGCGTTTATTCAAGGAATTCCAACTCCTTGCCCTGAAGATTTCTCGTGCCGGCGTGATGAAGGGGCCTATGGCGGAGGAAAGCCGGAGCTAGCGAAGCGGCTAGCGTCGTTTTAAGTCTTCGGTACCATCCGTAATCATGGTAAATGCGAACTCACGACCAAATAAGATCATCGAGTGCTGGTGGAAAACATCGAAGCGCACAGGGAAAGCAGTTGCTGTGTTTTGCGGAAACGTAGCTCACGTTTAGCATTCCGGACGCTAACGTGTAGCCACCCGGAGTTACCCGGAGCAATCCGGCTTCAACGCCGCTAAACAGAGACACGAAAACCGGGGAGAATCGGAGAGGAGGCGGACTTGCTAACACGAGGTGGTGTATCCCTGGATTTTCACAAAGAAAAGTTTTCCATCTGCCGCAGGGATGTCGAAATTTTGGACTGGCGTGACGTCATCCACTTCGCTACAAGCACCCCTAGGGCATCATGTTCATCTGTTAATAAACAACAGGGTAGACTGCTGGAAGTGTGAATTTCCCTACGGGGATGAATAAAGTATCTATCTATCTATCTATCTATCTATCTATCATATCTTCATTTATTGCCGTCTAACTTGCATATTTTGTCATAATATTTGGCTTCTTTTTGATTGTAAATGGAGCCCTGGCTCTTATAGTCTCTCCTCTTTTCGCAGCGCCCATGGCTGGAAACATTAATAAGGTGCAATGACAAAAATTCACTGAGCCCTGGTGGCCTAATGGACTAAACCATTCAGAAATTTAATGCAGGGAGGTTGTAAGGGTCTCATCTAGATAATTAACCACTTAGGACGCTGTCAGTCCGTACCTCCGCGGACCTTTTGTGGTCACGTCACTGACTTTGGATACTTTGAAATTGATCGTATAGAGAGGAAATTCTAGTTGGACGCAAACTTCGGACCAAAAATATTCGTAAAACGTGTGGATTGAAAGGGTACTATATACATATATATACATATATATATATATATATATATATATATATATATATGAATCAAAAATGAGATGTTACCACTGTTACTGAGGACTTGAGTATTCTCTTCACCAAGTACTGGTTTACTTTTACTCAAATAGTTATTTGAATGACTACTTTTATTTCTACCTGAGTCATTTGATTTTGAAGTACCAGTAATCTTACTTAAGTAAAATTTTTGGCTACTCTACCCACCTCTGACTGAAATCAAGTGTGTTCGAATCTCAGCAGCGCAGTACATCACTTAGATAAGCTGATAGGAACAAGAAAAGCGAGCGTTTCAAAAAAGAAAGCGGCCTTTCATCCCTGAGGCGTTAGTAACGGCTGGTGGATTAGAGGCTGCCATGTAGTGAGCGCTGATGGAGATGCTTTCCAACTGGCCTTACTCAATTACAATCTGACAACAGCTCGTAGAGCGAAGCATTGCCTCAGTACACACACGCATGAAAGTGCAGCTAAATAAACGCCGTGACACGGCAGATATTGCTGACTACGTAGGGCCCTCAATGAACGAGGACACAAAGTGTTTGAGGGTTAGCTGCTAACACTGTTGGAATGATGGAGTTATAAATAATGTTTTTATGTAACAGCATTAAACGAACTCTTTACTTTCCCACCGTTACAACGTATGTTACCGTTACTGATGGTCAAATGCAGTGTGTTACTTTGGCTGCAGAACACTAACAGCACCGTGTCCTCGTTGGCACACCTGATGCTGTTTTCAGCGGCGCGGTTATCCAGTCTCTATAGAGTTGTTAATGTCACTTATTTTCGGATCATATCACCATTCGAAACAGAGACGACCAAATATTTAGATTGTGATTACGAACAGGGTTGGGTAGGGTTACTTTAACTTGATTACTTTCAATTACTTTTGGATTACTCTAATACCAAATATGCTAATGAAAGACAAAAGAAACTAAATATTAATACAATTACTACATTTTGTGCAGGCTTGGGGAGTAACGGAATACATGGAACGGCAAAAATGATGTTGGCAAGCTGTTTGGATTTATTTTCATTTTGTTTCTGTCGCATTTTATGTTAGTTTTGCCGGAGGTCAAAGAGATCAAAGCCAGGAGAGAAAGCTTACCACGTGTTGTGAGTTATAATTTTATTCATATTTAGTTTATTTTGTCTTTTATTAGCATGTTTGGTATTGGAGTAATCCAAACGTAATTGAAAGTAATCAAGTTAAAGTAACCCTACCCATCCCTGATTACGAATAAAGTATTTACTAATGCGCCTAAAGAAAAGGCGAATAAGGGCTGAGTTTTGACAGCACCCGACTTGTGTCGTTCACAAACGAAACGTCTCTATGAACTCTAGGAAGTGAACGAAGGGGCCATCACACCACACCAATCAACAGCTGGTTCCCTCCGCGATGCCTTTTTTCTTTTGTGATTGGTCAATATACAGTATATTATTTTGGATTATGTGTTGTTGACTTTAAATTTGTGGAGCATAAAAATGTTAAAACTGTTTTGTACTGTATGTTTTTGTAGATCTATATAAATATTGATTAGATTCGTAACAATTATATATATATATATACAGTATATATATATATATATATATATATATATATATATATATATATATATATATAGATAGATAGATAGATAGATAGATAGATAGATAGATAGATAGATAGATAGATAGATAGATAGATAGATAGATAGATAGATAGATAGATAGATAGATAGATAGATAGATAGATAGATAGATAGATAGATAGATAGATAGATAGATAGATAGATAGATAGATAGATAGATAGATAGATAGATAGATAGATATATGATTGTTTAAAACCTTTAAGACAACGCCATTGGTACATTGGATGTCTTTCAAATGAGACTATTTGGATGGTTAACGGGACACTGTTTAATATTTGACCACTACAGGTCACTGCATCATGTAGTACACACGAACACGTGTGTTACTAAGCACAAAAAAAGAATACATAACAACAGCGACCTCCAGCAATGTCTGACTTTTACAGCACACAGGTTTTTGGAGTCGTTGGGTACCTGTAGCTGCAAGATAAGAGACAATCATATCAGCTCCTTCTTGGTGAGCTTGTGTTATGTAAAATGAATACAAATTTATCGACCGAAGAGTATTTAAAGAAATGTACGTTGAAATGATGATTCGATTCATGGATTTTTGCTTATTATCTAAATTAGCATTGTTTGTTTTAATAAATGCAGTATTTTTTGACCATTAGGAGGGGCTAGATTTTACACACTGTCTATGTCACTCTCTCCTGCTACTCCTGGATTCTTGTCATGAATCCTTCTTTTTGGGGTTTGGCTTGGCGTTTGGATTAAAGGCAGGCCTTTTCTTACTTTCAGCATTTCCATGCTTTCAGCTGACAAATAAAAAAAATGAAGAAAATTAACCTGCAGAGAGGAGTATGACATCACTACCCAGCACTCCTTCAAGCCCCTATTCTTTGGGCCTTATGTTTTCTGACCCAAAGTAATATAAAAGCAGATAGGCGCAGTGGTAAGTAAATCATAAGTCCTTTTTTTTAACTCAGTTGGGCATTGTTAACACATTATTAATAGAGACAAAGATTTCGCTTAAAAATAGTAAAGGACACATCAAACAATCCACCCAGACCTATAAATATGGAAAATGTAAATGAAAGTTTTTGCTTTGCTTTTCATATGATAGTCCATGTATTGCTTATTATTCAAAACAACATATATATATATATATATATATATATATATATATATATATATATATATATATATATATATATATATATATATATATATATATATATATATATTATATATATATATATACATTTAACACTAAATGTTGCTAAATAATACATAACTAACCTTACTAACAATACCTTACTAACATAATACATAATACAAAACATTAGTATTGGAGGGGAAAATCACCTATTTGTAATGGCCCTGATGTATATCAAGTTAGACGCAGACAAATGTACAAGCAAGTTAATAGAACATGAGCCATTTGCACATATCCCTAACATTAGGTTAATGACGAACACATGAGACTTGCATTGCATTGAATTTGACCTTAACAATTAACCCATGGAGCAAGGGGAGAAAGCAAGCGCCCACCATTAGTAAGCACTTGGGCAGGGCTACAACTGAGCTATTAGGGCAGAGAGGTGCCTTGCTCAAGGACACCTGAGTCATAAAAATTATTTTTTACGTTTTAAACATGCGTTAATGCTTGTCGGTATTGTGTCGGTCAGAACTTAGTTACAACGAATACACTAATTTCCCTGAGATATTTATTTCATTTTTTGCAGGTATTTAAACATTTTCAGACAAAATGCCGCTTCTGGCACAAATAAAGATCTATACAAAACAGTACTTGAATTCATTATCTGGCCCATGTATTGAGTGACAGCCAAATTAAAAGAAACACACAAAACATGGCAAGGCAAAGGAAAGTGGTCAAGTCAAGTCAAGTCATTTTTATTTGTATAGCCCTTAATCACAAAGAGTCTCAAAGGGCTGCACAGGTTATTGCAAACCACAGACTATTATTACAGAGTATTATTACACCATCCCCTGATGTAAAACCTACATGAGGGCAAGGAAAAACTCAAAAACCTCAACATGAGGAAAATGAAGAAACCTTGAGAAGGGACCGCACATGTGGTAATCCCCCTTCCAGGATGACCAGGCTGCATTGGACGTTGCAATAACAAATAATACACAGATATTGTCAACAAAAAATATAGGTTATTCGTGTGCTATAGAGTAGAAGTGTGTTTTAAGCTTAGATTTAAACATTTACACTGAGGTTGCAGATCAGATCTCAGGGGGAAGAGCATTCCACAGCACCGGGGCCTGAATGGAGAACGCTCTCGAACCTGCGGATCTCTTCTTGGCTCTTGGGATCACGAGTAGACCAGCGTTTTTAGAACGAAGGCTCCGCACCAGAACATAGGGGTAAATTAAATCTGAAAGATATGACGGAGCAATTCCATGCATGATTTTGTATAATACCAAGAGAACCTTAAAATCACATCTTAAAGTAAAGCAAAGCAAAGTAAAGCAACACACAGAAACCAAACAAGAAAATAATTTGACATATATAAGACAACTCTACTCAATAAAGTCCAAATTTTAATACATTCTAAACATAATTTGCCATGTCATATATTTCCCTCATATTTTATTGTTTATTAGTCTCAAAATGGAGATACGATAATGAAAATAAGTATCTGATATTTAAAGGCAAAGATTTTACAAATTGGCAGTTGATGCTTGCAATGGTAATGGTATTCCTAAGCAGGACCATCAAAATTATATACCTCCCACCCTGGCCACCACCTCTTTGACCTATTGCCCTCTGGTAGGCGCTACAGATCCCTTAAACAGATAAAGTGAGGAAAATAAGTATTTGAACACCCTGCTATTTCTCTCACTTAGAAATCATGGAGGGGTCTGAAATGTTCATTGTAGGTACATGTCCACTGTGAAAAAGATAAACTAAAAATAAAAATCCAGAAATCACAATGCATGTTTTTTTAACAACTTGTTTGGGTGATACAGTTGCAAATAAGTATTTAAACACCTGTGTATCATCTAAAATTCTGACCCTGAAAGACCGGTTAGTCTGCCCATTAGAAGTCCACCTGCACTCCATGAATCACGCTGAATCAGATGCGCCTGTTTGAGGTCGTTAGCTCTATAAAGACACCTGTCCACCCCATACAATCAGTAAGACTTGAACTTGTAACATGGCAAAGACCAAAGAGCTGCCCAAAGACATCAGAGACAAAATTGTTCACCTCCACAAGACTGGAAAGGGCTACGGAGCAATTGCCAAGCAGCAAAAAAGGTCCACTGTTGGAGCAATCATTAGAAAATGGAAGAAGCTAAACATGATGGTCAATCTCAGTCAGAGTGGAGCCCCATGCAAGATGTCACCTCGTGGGGTCTCAATGATTCTAAGAAATGTGAGGGATTAGTCCGGAACTACACGACAGTAGCTGGTCAATGACCTGAAAAGAGCTGGGACCACCGTTTCCAAGGTTACTGTTGGTAATACATGAAGATGTCATTCTTTGAAATGATGCATGGCACGAAAGGTTCCCATGCTTGAACCAGAACATGTCAAGGCCCGTCTTAAGTTTGCATATGACCATTTTGGATTATATACACCGCTGGAGTCTTGGGAGAAACATTTTGGTCAGATGAGACCAAAATAGTACTTTTTGGTCATAATTCCACGAAGCGTGTTTGGAGGTAGAAGAATGAAGAGTACAATCTGAAGAACACCATACTTACTGTGAAGTGTGGGGGTGGTAGCATCATGCTTAGGGGGTGTTTTTCTGCACATAGGATAGGACAAGCGCACTGCATGAAAGATAGGATGACTGGGGCCGTGTATTGTGAGATTTTAGGAAAGAACTTCCTTCCCTCAGTCAGAGCATTGAAGATGGGTCTCTGCTGGGTCTTACAACTTGTCAACGACCCAAAGCACACAGCCAGGAAAACCAAGGGTTGGCCCTGTAAGAAGCATATAAAGGTTCTAGCATGGTCCAGCCAGTTTCCAGACATGAACCCAATCGAAAATCGTTGGTGGGAGCTAAAACTCCGTGTTTCTCAGCGATAGCCCAGAAACCTGACTGATTTAGAGAAGATCTGTGTGGAGGAGTGGGCCAAGATACATCCTGCAGTGTGTGCACACCTGGTGAAAGACTACAGAAAATGTTTGACCTGTGTAATAGCAAACAGAGGTCGCTGTACCAAATATTACATAAATTTTCTCAGGTGTTCAAATACCTATTTGCAGCTATATCCATCCATCCATTACCTGCACTGCTTATCCTCAGTAGGGTCACAGGGGTGCTGGAGCCCATCCCAACTACTTCAGGCAGTGGGCAGGGGACACCCCGAACTGGTTGCCAGCCAGTCGCAGGGCACACAGAGACAGACAAATCACTCGCTCATTCACACCTCGGGACAATTTGAACTGGCCAATTAACCTGACATGCATGTCTTTGGGAATGTCGGAGGAAACTGGAGTTCCCCGAGGAAATCCACGCTAGGGAGAACATGCAAACTCCACACAGGAAGGTTCGATCTCATGACCTCACAACTGTGGCGCACACGCGTTAACCACAGCTATTTGCAGCTATATCACACAAATAAATCGTTAAGAAATTATGCATTGTGATTTCTGGATTTTCCTTTTTAGTTTATCTCTCTCCCAGTTGACATGTACTAACGATGACGATTTTAGAAACCTCCATGATTTCTAATTGAGAGAAATAGCAAAATAGCAGGGTGTTCCAAAAAATCTTTTCACTGTAGAAACAGGCTCTTCCTTAGGGCTAACACCACCTTAAATGAGCGCACAAAACTGAAAATCATATCGACTCATTTTTTTTCTTTTTTGCTGCAGCTAAATAATTGTATGTAACTGTGAAAATATATTCATTTTGACATATTTTGCGTTTTCTGTTACTGGTAGATGTTATTGCACTTATTACCTTTGAAATATTGTTACGATGCATGATTATTTTTCATTAAAACGTAGGCCAGTCTCTAAGCACTACATTATAAATATTTTTTCGGCTCTTTTTTCTGATCTTCTTTTATCTTTCTTTCAGTTTAAAGTCTTTATTACATATTTACCTCTAAGTGCCATGACCAATCTTGTTGCAGATGATGTTCCACAATGTTGATATCATTGACAATAAAGACAATTCTATTGTATTCCATTCGAGCGTGGGTATTTGCGAGGGTGTGTGATTTGTTCAAAGAAACACAAGCAACCAGCCCATGCTCGAACAACGCTTGGTAAACATCAATATTTCACTCATGTGTGTCGAAAAAAAGAATGGAAAAGGAAGAAAAGAATAGAGTTCTCCTGTCCAACACATTCCCGAAACTTATTGCAAGTGCACGGTTCAGTGTCAGTGCACAACTGTCCTCTCACATCTCCCCACCGCTGTCACCTTTCCTCTAATCAGGGCTTGAAATCAATGACGCTGTCCAAAACTATAATTGCTGCTCCTTAAACTGCTTCTCTGGCAATACGTTTTCAGCCATAAGCAGGCTAAAGGCGCCTCCCAACCTCCGCCGGTGGATTAAGAGTATTTTCTCTTTATGACAGCAGATGAATGCGAGGAAAGTGCCTCTCACGTTGTTTTACGGCATCCTGGAAGCCCAAAGCTCAGCAGTAAGCAACCTAATGCCCAACAGGCCCACGCAGATGCCCGGGGGATCAACACTCATCAATGTCATTTCTCCACATACACTCACAAAATGGTTTGTAATTACAATCACTTGCACAAGGAAATGCAGACATTTAGTCTTTTTGTTTGATTAGGGCAGCAGTTTTCAAATTTTAAGAACATTCTTTGTAATTTTTAGATCAATGTGTGCCTATGCATGCTAGGTATGATTTATAGCTTTTTTATAATTGATTTTTCATTGCAACCTTGATACTCAATAGGCAGAATAAACATCTCGCCATTACTTAATCTTGTATTATTGGAATTTTTGCTCATTTTAAGTTTGTCAGTGCCAGCCAAAAACAAGTCTATCAGCTTTAGCCATCCGTAGAAGCTGATCCAAAGTGGATCTTTGACATCTAGAGCTGTCAATGGCAGCCTGGCTAGAATGGATCTCAAAACAATGGCAGCTGGTCTGAAATGGATCTTAGAACGATAGCAGTTGATCTTAAAGAGATGTTAGACGTCTATAGCTGTCAATGGCAGTATGGCAAGAATGGATCTTAAAACAATGGCAGCTGACTGATCTAAAATTGGTCTTGGACGTCTATAGCCTAAATGGCAGCCTGGCTAAAATGGATCTTAGAACAACAGCGGTTGATCTAAAATTGATGTTAGAAGTCAATAGCTGTTAATGGCAGCCATGCTAGAATGGATCTTAGAACAACAGCAGATCTTCGAAGTCTATGACGGTCAGTGGCAGCATGCCTACAATGGAATTCTTTGAACGATGGCAGTTGAACTAAAATGGATCTTAGAAGTCTATAGCCTTTAATGGCAGCAATGCAAGTATGGATGTGTATATATGTATATATATATATATATATATATATATATATATATATATATATATATATAAATATATATACCGTAAACTCCGGACTATAGAGTGCACCTGATTATAAGCCGCACCCATCACATATTAAGGGGAAAACCGATTTTGTCCATACACAAGCCGCACCTGTATATAAGCCGCATGCACCCACTTCAAATAAACACGAAGTTAATCCAAGCCAAACTTCAAGTCCTGCGATCGAAACTAAATGTCCTTCATTGAAGCACTCATTCCAAAAATCACAGCCGCCAAAATGAACGTAAAATTATATAGGTACTTAAAATTTGTTGCAGACCTGCAGATTCTGGGTGCCCGTTGATAATAATCCAAGGAAAAAAAGTGTATATTTCTAAAGGTAAGGGTGGGGAAAATATATATCCATTATTGTCCGCCGTTTCCACAAAAACTCACCTTTACCGGTCCCCACTTTCCCATCAGCCCGCGTTTGCTCCGCCCCTCTTTTTTAATTTGCTCGTGCAGAATAAGTGTCTCAAATAAATACAAATAAATACATTACAAAAATATACAGTTGCAAATACATATTACACATTTTTAAAAAGAAAGACGGTACATCGAGAGAGTTTTCAAAGCTTTAATAATAACAATATAACTTTCATCCTAAACCGTGCCTTTGGGAGGTAGCCTCACGCTACTAACAAGACGCTCGCATACCTGCAAATTACTCTGTTCAGGAAATAAATGCCGCAATCGTTAGGATCACGGCAGACCATCCGCTTCTTCCTCCATGGTAATGACATCTAGGTCGTCTTTCTCAATGTCGGAAAGAAACTTTATCATGATGACGTTGTTCCACACTCCCTCACTTCATTACACCCCAGCAATATGCCCGTTTGCTTTTAACATGGAAGCTGCATCATGAGCCTTATTTTGCGCTCATAAGTTGTGATCTTCCTCGGCGCATATATTTCACCGGTCTAAATCTTACCTTTCACACTCAAGCACCGCTGGCGGCCGTTAAAAAAATTACATAAATTGGCCGCATCTCTGAATAAGCCGCAGGGTTGAAAATTTGGGAAAAAAGTATCGGCTTATAGTCCGGTATATATATATACCGTATTTTCCGCACTATAAGGCGCACCGGGTTATAGGGCGCACCCCGAAAAAATAGTTTTTGGTCCTATTTTTGACATATATAAGACGCACCGGATTATAAGGCGCTACAATGGGAACGTGGACAAAACAGTCAGATAGTTCAGTCCAACTTTTTACCCCCTTAACATTCCGAAAGCTTGCAAAGACGCAAAGACGTGTCGAGAACACGTGCGAATGCGGTGTCCGTAAGATGTCACTCAAATGCATCGTTCCATCATTCGGAAGGTTAAAGTCTTGGGATTCAAGAAATGATAACCATTCCTTCGTATCTATTTTCTTTTTCGCTCGCAACTTTACTGTGCATATGACAATAAACACTTGTAATTGAGTTTAATTTAAAAATAGACACTCCATTCCATCCATTATCTGCACCGCTTATCACAGAAACATCGAGTTCAGTCTGAAACAAGACAATATAAAACCGGGAATAGCTCACCGAAGTCGTTGTGTTCATAATAATGTGCAGGCAATGTCCTCTTATATCCGTGAGGGTAGTAAATCCAGGAGAATACAATATTTACAAATAGAGAATAGAAAAAAATGCTTTCTCTATGCCATCGGCCACATGCTATACGCATTCATCTTTTTCGGCCAATTGCAGGCTTTGTTTCGCTGTTTAAGCCAATGGCAGCCTGTACATCATAAAAAGGATCCGCCTCTTGACCTCCGAATAACTTTAGCCAATAGTGATCGATTCAACTGATGACTGACACATCTTTTTCGGCCAATTGCAGGCTTTGTTTGCCGTTTGAGCCAATGGCAGTCTGTAAATGATAAAAAGGATTCGCCTCTTGACCTCCGAATAACTTTAGCCAATAGTGATCGATTCAACTGATGATTGACACATCTTTTTCGGCCAATTGCAGGCTTTGTTTGCCGTTTGAGCCAATGGCAGTCTGTAAATGATAAAAAGGATCCGCCTCTTGACCTCCGAATAACTTTAGCCAATAGTGATCGATTCAACTGATGATTGACACATCTTTTTCGGCCAATTGCAGGCTTTGTTTGCCGTTTGAGCCAATGGCAGTCTGTAAATGATAAGAAGGATCCGCCTCTTGACCTCCGAATAACTTTAGCCAATAGTGATCGATTCAATTGAGGATTGACACATTGGTTAGCCAATGAAACGCCGGTAAATAAATCCCACCATCCACCGCGTACTACTTGGCGTTCGGGGGAAAATCGAGTCGGCGGCTGCAAGTTAGTTGGAAAATTGTTGATCCATAAATAAGGCGCATTGTATTATAAGCCGCATGGTCAGCTTTTGAAAAAAATAAAGGCTTTTAGGTGCGCCTTATAGTGCGGAAAATGCGGTATATATATATATATATATATATATATATATATATATATATATATATATATATATATATATATATATATATATATATATATATATATATATATATATATATATATATATATATATATATATATATATATATATATATATATATATATATATATATATATATATATATATATATATATATATATATATATATATATATATATATATATATATATATATATATATATATATATATATATATATATATATATATACACACACGCTCAGTAGCCTAGATGGTAAGGCGCCCGCTTTGAGACTGGGAGGTCGCTGGTTCGCGCCTCGGCCGAGTCATACCTAAGACTTTTAACATCGGTAAATTATTATATATATATATATATATATATATATATATATATATATATATATATATATATATATATATATATATATATATATATATATATATATATATATATATATATATATATATATATATATATATATATATATATATATAAATAAATATCAAACTCGGTGTTTCTCAGTGAAAGCCCAGAGAGTTGACTAATCTAGAGAAGGTTTGTGTGGAGGAGATATTTCCTGCAGTGTGTTCAAAACCTGGTAAAAAACTAAAGGAAACATTTGACCTCTGTAATAGCAAACAAAGGATACTTTAGCAAATATTAACATTCATTTTCTCAGGTGTTCAAATACTTATTTGCAGCTATATCACACGAATAAAAAAACATGCATTGCGGTTTCTGGATGTTTCTTTTTAGTTTATCTCTCTCACAGTGATCATGCACCCAGGATGACAATTTCAGACCCCTCTATGCTTTCTAAGTGGGAGAAATAGCAAAATAGCAGGGTGTTCAAATACTTAATTTCTTCACTATATATATATATATATATATATATATATATATATATATATATATATATATATATATATATATATATATATATATATATATATATATATATAGTATTGTTATAGTTTTAAGATCCATACTAGCCTTGCTATGTAGTATTTTTGTGTTATATCTAGGGTTCTCTTGGATGCCATTGTAAGGACGGGAACGGACCTTTTAGCTTTTAATTACACGAGCAATTTCAGCTACGACTTTTATACTAGAGAACGAATTAGGCTCATATGAAGAAGTCGTACTGTACATAAAAACAAAACAAAAATAGTCAGTATTTAAAAGATCCAGGGATGGCCAAATTGAGCTATGGAGAGTTGGCCTTAAGTGAGCAGGCATAAAATAAAGATGGAAATGGAGGAGAAGGGTTTCAGTAACAAGGTGCTGAGCACAAGAAGCCCTTGGTAGTGCATGATCCTTTACCCCCTAAGATTAGACATCTCTCTCTGCTGCGGCCACGCGGGGGAAACAAGCCACTGTTACGGTGTGTGAAGGGGTAAGCAAGGGTAGTGGGGGTGGGGGTACTTTTTCTTCCTTCACAGAACATTAATATACTTTGTTCTCCTCTCTCCAATATTACTGCCAAAAATAACCATAAAAGCGCCCCCAAATACGAGAATTTTTTGTTTTTTTGGGGGAACAAAAATCATGCTCACTATACAAAGGAAAGTCCAGGTAATGAGCAGTCCTAGAAGCTACCACAAGAAAGCACACAAGACTGCTTACTGCCAGTATCAGCAGGTTCTAGTTTAAACATGCAAATTACTGCAGGCAAAAAAATATTGTGAAAAATATGTGTATGTAATTCATTTATAGTTACACTAATTTTGTTTTAAGTGTAGAGTAAGTTCTTACGTATCAGCAACAGTCTTTTGATCTCATTCATATCTGTCAACCTAATTAAATTGCTCCCCTAATTAATAAATGCAAATCACCCTCATTAGGCGATAATACACCTTACTAACATAAAGTGGTACCTATTTACTCACAGCAAGACGGACTATGTAGCATCACATTTTCGTCTTTTACCAGTGACCAAGACGATCCATATTAGAACAGAAATGAGAAGGACGAGATTAGTATTTTTATTTGTATTTTTCTGGTATGAATATTAGAAGCCAATTTGAAATGTTCAAAAACTGTAACGGAAAATATATCAGTCGATATGCACTCTTTGTCAATCCTCCTAGCATAGTTTGGCTAGGGGTGTGACATATAATTCTGTGAGACTGCTATAATTAATTATTAACACAGGTCCGGAAAAAGGTTGGCAATGGGCATCAGGCAGAGAAAAACAGGGCAGGAAAAATGTCGGATGGAATGAGCTTGCCTAGCTCGGAGCATAGGGTCGCAACGATCAGACGGCGTTCTCTTGAAAGCCGGGGGTTTAAAATGAGTCTCTTAGCCAATCAGCTCTCAGGGCTGTTGGCGCCAATTGGGCAGTCACAGGTGCCTTGAATCAGCAATCATGACACACAGAGGAAGACGTTTTCACTGGATTTAGTAATTTGGAGTTAAATGGATAGTTTGGTAAGCATGTTCTTTATCCTAGAGTTATCTCAATAACATTTAGTATGTTACGTCGGTACTGATATTACCAGGCATGTCAATGATTTGAATGTATTGTACACTTATTCAGTCTCTTTTCCTCTATTTTATTCTAATTTCAAATTACTTTTCAAGATAACATGTATATTTTAGTGTTGGATTTTAGCAAATAAATCTCCCCCAAAAATGTGACTTATTATATATATATATATATATATATATATATATATGTGTGTATAATGCCCTGCGATTGGCTGGCAACCAGTTCATGGTGTCCCCTGCCCACTGCCCGATGATTGCTGGGTTGGGCTTCAGCACCTCCGCGACCCTACTGAGGATAAGCGATGCAGCTAATGAGATGAGATGAGATATATATAATGTATATACTGTGGTTTTAATCATTACATATGGGGAAGATGTGCTCGTTTAACGAGCAGTTCAGGCTATTAGCATGATCCGGGTATGAATTAAACCTGTATGAAGCAGTACCGCTGTAATCTGATGATTTTGATGAAACGGATAAAGGCGATTGCACCATTTCATTGTGTCTTCTTCCTCCATCCCCCCGTTTCTTTGACTGAAGTTGTTTGACACCTTTCTCCCACCTGAGCATCTCAATGTGTCACGACAAATTAGCTGAGACTCACATCTGTCTCGCTTTCTCCGTCTGCTCCCCACTCAAGCGCACAGGACGCTAGGTAGTGAAAGGAAGGGGGAGAAAAGATTGATAATGTGTGTACAATGGGGGTGCAGTACACATCGGAGGAGGCCTCGGGACAGAGATAGTGGGGGTGAGTGAGAGACGACTTGAAGAATAAATTAAGTTTGAGAAGTGGAAAACACAAAAATGCTGAACATTGCAATAATTCAAGAAACTTTTCAAGAGGGCAACACAAATCCTTGCAGTGTACCAGAAAGGTTTATAATTGCATAAAAAGCTCACAAGCTGCTATCGGGGCTACTTTCATACTATACTAGTCATTTTAATGAGGCGTGCGTCTAGTGAGGTACAGCCAGATTTACAAATAAAATAAACTACATCTTATTTATTTGTTTTTCTTGTTTTTTTTTTTATTTTTCCTTGCTAGCATATTAGTCTAAGATCAGGGGAAGTGTAACCTGTGCATTCCTTTGAGACATTTTGTGTTTAAGGGCTATACAAATAAAAGTGACTTGACTTGATAATTTATCATTTGATTGGCAAGGGAAAAAAGCAATGCCGTATTTTCAGGACCAAAAAGCTCTCATAGAAGCCTCAGTTTTTCCTCAAATTGTGCGACGGCCCTATCAGGCAGTACACCCTGTGTGCGATTTAGAGCAGCAGGCATAGCTGAGGCTGTGTGGGTGCCCAACCTTGGACTGGGGGGGTCACAGGTTTGAGCCTTCGCCAAGTCATACCTAAGACTTGCAACATTGCTTGGCCCTCAGAAATAGGGGTTGGACTAGGGGGTTTGGTCACCTGATGACTTGAAAAATCCAGAAAAAAAAAATAAATAAAAATAAATAAAAAGGAAGCTGTGCGGAGAGTGAGGGCGTCTCTGCTAAAGGGTGAGGTGCGGGTGTGTATATTAGGATAGCTTTACACTGAATAGCTTGATACTCAGTTCTGATTTTTAGGTGAAAGCTGATGTTTTCATCTAAATGCGACTTGTATGCAATCTCCTGTGACTTTTATGTGTCTCCTGTGTAAACGCCACCATGTCCCGCATGCATGGAAGAGTACATGTCATGTCACACGCAATGCATCCATGGTTTGCGTTTCATACCAATTGAAAGTTGGTGTGTTACCGGAGACTCAACCGGGTAACTAAATCCAAAATATAATTTTTCCCCTGATGAATACTTTCTGTGTTTCCATCCACAATGGTGTGTGGATTTCTATGCTATGGAACAAGATGGAAAACGAGCAGCTGCAAGATAATTGAAGATTGATAATCAATATTTTCACTTCCAGACTTTGACTTGGCCACTCCAGAACTTTCATTTTTCTTTTTTTTTGAGCCATTCAAAGGTGGACTTCATGGTGTGTTTTAGATCGTTGTCACGTTGCATGATCCAAAAGCATTTGAGTATCAGGGCAAAAACTAATGGCCGGAAATCATCCCTCAGGATCTTCAGGTAAAACCTAGAATCTATTATTTCGTCATCGACAGCAAGTCGTCCTGATGCTGAGGCAGCAAAGTAACCCCAGGCCGACACAGTCACCACCATGCTCTACTCTTGCCATCATTTTCTTTTTATCAAATGCTGGGCCATTTTCACACCAGATGTAACGGGCTGCAAAACTTCCAAAAAGTATTTTTTTCTTTTTTGTCTGATCAGTCCACATAATGTTTCTACAAAAGTCTCGAGGATAATCAACATGTTTTTGGGCAAATGTGGTACATCTCTTTGAGTGCTTTTGTGGCAGCAGTGGTTTTTGCCTGCATATTCTCCCATGGATACCATTTTTGGCCAGCGTGTTTCTTATAGGAGAGTTATGTACACGGACCTTAACTGAGGCCTGGATGAGCCACGTTGGAGTAGTCTTAGTTGGTGACTATACCTGGGAATGTTATCACTGTTTCCAGATTTCTACATTTGTTTATAATGGCTCTGAAAGTGGTTCACTGGAACCATGCAGCCTTGGAAATTGCTTTGTGACCCTTTCTGGACTGATAAATTCCAATCACTTTTTAAAATTTCTTCTGGAATATATCTGGATCCTGGCACGTCAGTTGTGTTTTGAGAATTTTGAGCCTGCCTCACTTTGTCTAACAGATTCAATTTAAATGATTTATTTAATAAACACATTTAATGGCAATCAATTTTGGGTCTAACCTGTAGAATTGATTCAGCGCAATCCCATTACTAATCCCATGCTCTCTATTTTCCAAAACACACTTCCAAGCACATTATTGTAAAATATTTACTTAAATCCCTTAAAAAAAGCTGGTTTCAACAACGATGCCGAAAACTGGTATTGGTACTTAGGCATGTCTACTTTATACATTACCATATACTTAAAATGTCGCTCCAATTGATTCAGCATATATTTATACAGCTGGCAGCTGCGAAATGGCCGTGGCAGCGATGGTAACATTCAATTTTACTAAGTTTCAACTTTTATCTACCTCTGTTACAAGTTTATTGAAATCTAAAGTTATATATTATTATATTTGGAAAAAAATTGGTAACTGAGTCTTCTTAATTTGTATTCTTGCACTACGTAATACAGCTACGTGTTGTGGTCAAATATTACACAGTGTTCTTTTAAGTTGACTGAGGTGACATTTCTTTAGCTTCCAAACAAACACTTAAACGGTTGTTCGAAAATTTTTACACAAAGGCCTATGCGATGCGACAATGAGATCAGGGAAAACGAGCACAAAATAATATAATCTTCATCCAGAGTAATCCATATTCATTCTTCTCATCCATCCCTGGCTGAACGTCTTGCTGACATTCAAATGAGTTGTCTTTTCTCCCTTGTTAGACACACACTAGCACGGACACACTTTCTTGGATACTTTCTGCCCCGTTGCACCCGTGATGGCAAATTGAGCGCCTCCCGTCTCTCTTCTCTCCCACCCGGCCCTCTCTGGCGACTCTTCTCATCTTTCCTCCATCTCTGGCCTCTGTCACCTCCTCCTTTCTTCTCCGTCCTATCTATCTATCTAGTGCGTCATTCTTCATCCGTTTCTCCCTGGTTGTCTGTCGTGCTCCTATTAGCGTAAGATGGAGGTGTGATCATGGCTTCTGTGTGCTAACAGGGAACGCGATGCCAAGGATGACAAATATGGTGGGCAAGCGTGTGCCAAACATGCGCTCACGCACAGGGACGGGACCACTTGGTAGATTTCATCACTGCTTGTAATTATGATCCTGTCAAGCCCACAAAATGGCAATCCATAACGATGTACGCACAGATAATGGCACGCATATTCGGCTGTATAGCCTCGCTTAAACACTGGAGATCAAAATTAAAGAATTATTTTAAAACATTTTAATAATTTTGAAACAATACTATCTTCACTTTTCCAAGGTTAAATTAAATTTTGTTGTGTCTATATTATGGAACTACAATATAATTTTTCACAAAATGACTAGAGGAATTTCACCCTAAAGATTTTTTTGCAGAAAACGCACCGATCACAATTATAAAACACACTGATAAAAATTAGAGAACAGCAATCACTTTGGAATGGAGAAGTAATTGTGAAGTTTACAGCAGTCAGCAATAAGTAAGAAGTATTGAGGCCTCTTCTGTGAATGACTTCAGCACATCTTTGGCCACAGGATAGCATTAGTTCTCACACTGCTCTGCTGTGCATTTATTAGTCCGTTCTTCTTCCAAAATCCTCCACAGTTTGGTGATTGTAGTATAGTCCATAACTTTGTCACCAAGGATTTTCCAGAGGCTCTTTGTTGTATTTAAATCACGACTCTGGGTAGGCCATGCCATTAATTGAATGCTTTCACCTTCAAGGAAATTCTTTACCCGTTGTGCTGTGTGACATGGAGGCTGATTGGGCAATGGACACAAGTAAGGAAACTTGTGTGTTGCAGAAGGATCTGTTTTGCATTCTTTCGGCCATCAAGAGTCCCAACTTCTGCTGCAGAAAACATGCCCCAAACCATGACACTTCCTCCTACACCTTTTACTAACTTTTTTACACACGTTGGGTTCAGTCTTTCTCCGTTGTGTCACTGAACATAATGCTTTTCATCAGACCCAAATAATTTAAATTTGCTTTCATGAATGAAGTGAACTCTGGACCAGTTCTCCTGTGTCCACACAACATGCTCCTCTGGAAAGCTCAGTCTGACATTTAGATTCATTTTGCTGATGGGAAGTTTGGTCACTGCCAAGTGGGCCTTCAGTCCATCCATCCATCCATTATCTGCACCACTTATCCTCAGTAGAGTCGCGGGGGTGCTTGGGCCCATCCAAGCTATCTTCGGGCAGTGGGCAGGGGACACCCTGAACTGGTTGTCAGCCAGTCGCAGGGCACACAGAGACATACAAGTCACTCTCGCATTCACACCTAGGGACAATTTGGACTGGCCAAATAACCTGACATGCATGTTTTTGGAATGTGGGAGGGATTTTTTATGTATTTATGATTGTATTTGTTCATTTTATACAGCCAGCCAGACACTCTGGGTGCTCACCCCCCTAAAGCTCTGAACCTAAATTTGCCCCTGCAAAATGGAATAACATTTCCTGGACATCCGCAGGAACGTGATCGCCATGGTGACCAAACTCGTGCGATCACATCACCGTAAACATTGGGCACTAAAAAGTTCTCGGAATGTTACTTAATGCAGAAGTGTTTTTGCAATACAATGTTAGTTTGCAATCAAAGTGCCATTGTGTTTATGAAAGGCATTGTTTAGAAATTGGAGGTATCACAAAATCTGTTATGGACTTTTTGGACTATTTTACAGGCTTGCTGTCATGCACTTTCTGGACAAATATTAACACATTCCTCATTGTTTTCTTTTATTAATGTTCACTATGTTTTGTGTCCTGCTACCCAATGCTAAATCTATTTCACCCTGGTCATCCTGAAAGGAGGATGACCACTTGTGAGGCCCCTTCTTAAGGTTTCTTATTTTCCTCATGCTGAGGTTTTGAGTTGCTCCTTGCTTGCATGTTGGTTTAAGATCAGGGGATGGTGTATTTGTAATCCTGTGCAGCTATACAAATAAATGTGACTTTACTTGACGTGACTTGACAAATATAAACAAACAAATAAGCACCAAAGTGAAAGCTCCGCTTGAAATTATTCAATTTCTTTCACAAAATGCCTTTATTCTCAGTATTTTTGGAAACAAGTATTTTCAAGAAACTTAGCAATGTTCAACTAAATAATGGTAAAAGCTAAAGACAAATATTTTTTCTAATGAAAGCTTTCTTTTGATATGCCTATGCCTATATAGCGAGAAAGCTACAAATTCTGTAGGCCTTCAAAAATGAGTCGAAATGGCCTCAATTTCTCTTCCAATTTTAGAGAAACGTCTGACAACGAATGAGTTAAGTATGTGTTAACAACGCCCAATTGAGTTAAAAAAGCTCTTATACATCTTCCTCATCGTGCATATCTCACTTGTTAGCCTATATCTCACTTGTTAGAACAAATTAGGTGGGATAAATAGGGGCAGAGAGTAGGGAGTAACTTCATTCTTAACCACACCTTTTTTTTTATTTTAGTAAGAACATGCCTAGTTCAAGTATAGTCCTAACGCCAATCCAAAACCTGAAGAAAGATGAAAAAAGAAGAGTTTATCCAAGCAGGTCTAAGAATTGCACGAACTTGCACGCGCATCAAGAACGAGTTGACGAAGGCTGCAATTATGACTTTAAGCCAGAATATGTTAAAAACAGAGTTAAAAAGTTCCAAATTGTGTACAGTTCCTTTCAAATGTTAGTATTTTTTAAACTCTTGGTAATGTCAAAAAGTCAATTAAGTGGTTCTAAAATAGTGGTGTCAAAGTCAAAAGTACAGAGATTTCCAAAACAATGTACACAAGCCGCTCAAATGTTGATTTTTTTTTCAAATGACGCATCTAGTCCAGTTAATGTAATTTAATATACTGAAAATCTAACATATTTAAAAATGATCGGATCAATAAAGTAATATTTCTTTTTGGCTGTATCAGCAATCTTCAATTCCCAAAAGACAAAAAAGATAATTTTCTTTGGAACAAAAATTCCCATAACATGAAAATTCATAAAAGCAAAAGTGGGCTACATTTACACCAAAGGAAAAAAAAAACATAGAGATTTTCTATCATTCATTCATTTTAAAAATGTTTTATTTTTTTTATATAATAGGATTGACATACAATAAAGTGCAAAATTATGTTAACCCAAAACACTTTCTTCAAGGAGAAATATAATGCATGGTAAAAATGTACATATATAAAAAAAATCCTTGTCAATTATATAATAATGAATTGAAAAAAAGGATCACCAAAGATGTTGGGACATAACTGGATATACTTCAGATAGGGTAAACACAACTTAATATTGACGTCTATTTTTGTACTTAACTACGTCCAACACAGACCAAGGAAACTACAGGACGTCATGTGTTGAATGGTTTGTGTTATCATGGGTATTATATCTCCAAACAGAAAATTGTCACAAAATCTGAATATGACTTAGGTACAGGAAGAGCATAAGTGTGTTGTGCACACGTACGTGATTGAGAAAAATGTGTAGGCACTATATCACATCCCAGTCCCAAGTGTTGACACATCATGTGTCAAGGGAACCTATTAGAGACCCTCACAATGTTACCCCATGGCTGACCTCCACCCTGATGGGCCAGTGCACGTTTTTCTTTTTTTTTTCTTTTTTTTTCTTTTTTTCAGCATCTAAAGTGTCTTCTGATATCTGCGCTGTGATCTCATATCAACTTCATAAATGAGGTCATCAAAACTGACGTTATCCATGTTGAGCGTTTTTTATTTCTAGCACTTGTTTGTGTGTTTGTTTTTGTACCACAAGTCTCAGACAAACTCTGAGGGAAGACCTCAGGTAACCCACTCAATATATGACCTATGACACCATTGCCTCAATAAATCTACTGGGTGCTGTTCTTTGTTTGAATGTGTGTTCTTGTACATACTCCATCGTCAGGAATGGCATGAGATTTTTAACCAACAGAATAAGGACATTTATTTAAAGCGAGGATATTATTGACGGTATTCAAAAATCCAGACCTTTATTTGAAGGTAAAATAAGTTTTGATGTTTTCATTTTGGTTCGGGCAATTGCAAAGTTGTTATAATCATATTTCAGAGTGTACAAAGAGGAATGTTTGGATTTAAAATCTTTTTTTTTCGTCGTATCATCCAAGAGCACTATTTTTAGGTCGGAAGTGGTCCTTGGACCAAAAGACACCACACACCAAATTTGCTGTTAGTAGAAAAGTTCAGCTGATGGCAGTAATGCAACATAAATAACCAAGGAACAATTTAGGTTGTCAATACAAACATGAGCATTGTTAGATTGTTGCTCTGTCACGATTCACTTACAGCAGTTTCGCTACTTTGCGGATTTTCATCGTGTATTGTGTTATGCATTTTGATTGGCTAAAGAGTTTCCAGTCCCTTTTCTCCTCGTCTGCCTGTGCATTAATAATGTTGCGGTCTGAGTTGTACACATATACTGTACGTAAAACAGCTTGACAAACCTGCAATTTGTATGCACAAATAGTTTTCATCTTTCATTTTAAGGTTTCTGTAAAATCCATCTTATCAAAAAAATGCAGCAAAGGGCAGAGGAAGATTTCTAAATGGACTTCTTCACCAGCGAAACTTGCTCTAGAGCAGTGATTTTCTACCACTGTGCCGTGAGAGATCGTCAGGAGTGCCGTGAGAAATTATCCAATGTCACTTTTTAAAATTTTAAATTTCATAAAACATTTATGAATCATTTTATGCAAATATTATGTCATTGTCAAGTGTATGTGCTGGGGGTATTATAAGTTATATAGTAATTAAACATACTGTTCAGCGTCATTTTATAACGCTATATTTTTGGTTAGTGGTGTGCCGCAAAATGTTTCCGATGTAAAAAACGTGCCCTGGCTCAAAAAAGGTTGAAAAGCACTGCTCTAGAGCAGCATGTAAATCTTTGGCTCTTCCTAATTTCTCCCTGGTGCTTTTTCAAATATGTTTGAGAATGAAAGAAAAAAAATTCTGCAGGAAAGAACCGGAAGGCAAATGCAGTTTTCGATAACCCCCACATACACAATCCACTTTACCACCAGCTTGTGTCCTGAATATATACAGTTGTGCAATCAAACGGGAATAATGTTTTTAATATTATAGTTTGACAGTGTAAAACGTATTCGTAAAAAAAAAAATCTTCAGAATGTACAGTACGTTTATTTGTTAAAATATTTGAGCCTGTAAAATGGATTTGCTCGTCATTAATAAATGAATAAATACATAGAAGTTTCTACTTTGCGGCTCTTGAATATCGCAATAAGTTTTTGGAAGGCAAACCCTGAACGAGTGATCACTGTATTCAACGTACACTTTTAAAGATTTGTAATATTTGGTAGCTCTGGGAGAAGGCAATTAGTCTTAGTGTTTGAAACTCACAGAGAGACGAGTAAAAGTGATGTGCGGGAACCTGAAAACGTCCGTCATTTATTTCACAATTGCCCTGTAACAGAACTTGGTGCGTTTTGGAAAAATATGTTGTTGATCAATTTCGGCATGTCATTGTAGCGAATATGGGTGGTAAATAAATTATTCCAGCAAACATTTTTTTGACCAATTAAATTGAAGTGTATTCTTTTTAAAACTCGTCCCGCCTTTTTGGAACACCACATATGTTTTTAGATCATTATGTCAGGAAAACGGATGAAAAACCTTGTTTGGTTATTCTGAAGGGTTGACTGCCTTAAATGCCTTCCCCAACATTCTGAAGGACACACTTTAGGTGAATTATTTTTACTGTTTTGATAGTATACTTTAATCGAGACACACACACTCTTTGATTAATAGACTTTTCTTTTACCAATCATCTACTGAAGAAGCTTGAATAGAACACAAAACAATTATAAGAAAATAAAACAAAACAAAACTAGAAGTTGAGAACTTAAACTGGCACCATTTGGATAGACAACAACATTGGCCGAATTATTACGTTTTTGTATTTTGATAGAGTTCCTCATTTTACGTCACACCAACACCACTACCGAGAAACAACGAGATGTTCTGCGCAGTTCTGCGTCGATGAAGAGGAAGGCCCAGTCTTTATGTCCTCGGCTGTAGAGCAATAAGGCATCCTGGTAGGCCTGAGAGCCAGTTGGGAGGATGACCACAGTATGCAGAGTGTTTAAGGAGAGGTTGACTGCTGGTGGCTTGAGGCTTCTATGAGGTCACTGGCTTTGTTCCTCCAGTTTGGCCACTAGCTTGATCAAGCTAGGCTGCAGACCTGGCAAGGCTCGCCGGCTGCCTGTTGAGCTGAGACCTGGTCAGGACCAGCCAGGTCCAGCTTTTTCCTGTTAGGACATCCCTCTTGCCTTGTGGATGGCCAAAATCAGACTGCCCTTGCAAGGTGAGACCTGAACCAGCTCTGGGTTCCGGTTTCTTGGAGGGGCCGACCCCCCCTGTGGTTGAGTTGTCATGGAGACCTTTGATGCGGACATGCAGAGTATGGCCCCCGCCCCAACCTCACATTCTAGTAGTATCAGTTAGATAACAAATCTATGTGATTGACTTACAACACAGTAAAGGTATTAACTTCACAAGTTTTGACATTGTTTGATAATTTTTTGACACTGCAAAACGGAATTCTGACCAAACGTTGAATACTCTACTGTATACGGTATAGAGTGCCCTTTCGTGATTTCTATGTCTTTTGCATATTTATCCCTCACAAAGGTTTTAGATCATCAAACCAATTTTATTATCACACAAAGACAAGCCAGGGAAATACAAAATCCAGTTTTGAAATGTTGATTACATTGATCAAGGCACATAAAAATCAAAACCCATCAGGTCTTATGTGAAAAAGTAATTACCCCTGAACCTAATAGCAAGTTGGACCACCTTTGGCAGTGATAACAGAAATCAAACGTTAACGATAATTGGTACTGAGTCTTTAAAAACACTGGAGGAATTTCGGCCAACTTTTCTTTACAGAATTGTTCTAAAATCTGCCATATTGGATTATTTTCGTGCATGAACCGCCTGATTAAGGTCACAGAACCTCAATTGTATTTAAACCTGGACTTTGACTTGGCCACTCCAGATCCTTTTTTTTTTTTGAACCATTCAGAGGTGGACTTTTTAGTGTGTTTTAGATTGTTGTCCTGCTGCATGATCCAAAAATGCTTGAGGGCATTAACTGAAGTTTTCTTTCAAGATCATCTAATAACCTTCAAAATGTGTGTTTCTGTCAACCACAGCAAGTTGTCCTGGTCCTGAGGGAGATAGACCTGCCTCAGCGGCACCTCCTCGAGGTTTGTTCATTTTCCTCATCCTGATGTTTTTGAGTTTGTCCTTGCCTTCATGTTGGTTTCAGATCAGGGGATGGGGCCTTTGAGACTTCTTGTGATTAACTCATTCAGTGCCAAAACGTATAAATACGTTTTAAGAAGCATTGTTCCTAAGTGCTAACATGTAAAACTATTCTAAAGCTTTTGGTGCAGCTTTTCATTAAATATAAACCCTTTAGGACTATTCAGGATGACAAATCACCATTACATGGCAGGAGTGATCAGATTTTTGTCAACACATATTGTGCTGAGTTTTGCTTCCTGCATGACACCGTTTGGCAGCGTACTCAGTGGCCCAAATAAGTAAAGACAGTTAATGTTTCAAAGCTTTATTCTTACTTAAAAACATGAGGACGTGCATTCGTAATGGTCAGGATTAAGTGGGATGACGCTCAGTGCACATCCGCGATCGCCCTAACCATCAAAATCAGGAAACATAGAGGGCTGAAAAAGTAATTTTTCATTGCAATACAATGTTATTTTGCATTACTGAATGAGGGCTATAAAAAATATGACTTAATTGACGAATGAGTGTAAATGCACTTGGTAGTAGTTTCAACCCTGAGTTGACACATTGAAGCACACCCACTGTGAGGTTCTAGCACACCAACGCCAGCCAGAGGGCACCGTGGAACTGATTGCCTAATTTGGCACACTTATTGTGACTTTGATATTTGAAGCCATCTTAGACCGACAGTCATTGTCAAAATGTTGCTGTATCACTCTTCCTCAAAAACATTTCTACACCTAGAGCTCTATAGCAAGAATTTGCATTTGTACCAGCCTCGTTTTTGTATGGACGGTGTTTCTTGTTATTAGTTTCCTGTTTTCTTCCTCTATGGGGTGCCTTGTGTTGAATCACTATTCCCTAATAACACTCCCAATTTAACGTGTGTTTCTGTGCTTGGATCCAAGAAATCACAACACACGCAAAATTAAGCTTAATTTTTTAAAGTTTGATGTTAAATGTTTAATTCTATTGGATATGCCTATTCTACCAAAAAGCTTTTGGAGATATCGCTACATTGTCTTTTGGGCCAAATCCCTCAGCATCCCTCATTTCTTTTATCCCCTTGCGAACGTGTCGGCTTTCCCTGTGGCAACAAACATGCTTGTTTACTCACTTGCCAACCTTAATTTCCGCTTGCAAACTTCCCGCCTCTCTTGTTGCTTCTTCATCCTCACGCAAGCACACAAGCTATCACACGCCTCCCTTCTTGCGTGGCTTGTCTCTCCCAAAGTCGCTCAAGCACAACTAAGCCAGGGGTTTGAGTCCCAATGAGAGTGGTTAGGGCAATCAGTGCTTTTCACACCCTCTGATGTTCTTAAAAGGTGGAGGGATCAGATGCCCCCTGTTGTACTACTGCACCTCAAACACACGATCACAACACACACACACACACACACACACACACACACACAGACACACAGACACACAGACACACACACACACAGGCACACAAAGATTTTCCATGAAAAGCAACGGAAATAGTTACTTTCCCTGGTAACTAGTTACTTTTACTATAGAGTAATTCAGTTACCAACTGAGACACTTTTTGGAAGAAGTAGTGAGTAACAATAATTAATTACTTTTTTTTAAGTAATGTGCCCAACACTGGTAAAGACGAATTGCACTTGTACGCACTTACTCAAACGCTTCAGCACGGTGTAAAATTTACATTTTCCTTAGATGGACACTAGGGTGGAGCTTATACGACCAATATATTTTTTTTCATGTATTCTTTCATCTTACCCCACAAAAATGTTCCACTTCGACCATGAGTTGTTTCGTTGATGCGCTTGTCATACAAAGCGAGTGTAACCGTTTCTGGTGGTAGATACCACAGGTGATTAGAAATTTTCTGAAGGGCAGCCTTAGATATTGCAGCATTTATGTTTGAATATTTCACACAAGACTTTAAAAGCTGCAAATCAGTGCGAGGGGCACTTGCAGCAAGAGTTGGCTTGATCCAGGCCTTCACGTATATCCTTATTGTGAAGACACACACTTCTAGTCAAACGGAACTGAGATCGAAACATCCGTATTTTTAAAGAATAAATCTGATATGTCATGACTTTCTCCTGGTTTATCATCTTCCGAACTACTATTGCTACATGATAATTGAACTGACTCATTCGCAATTCTTTGCTCAGCTTCAGATTCTAGGCGTCGTTTCAAGGTCTTTTCTTGTTTTTCTTCAAGTTCTTTTTCTTTCTCTGCTAATTTTTTGTCATTGACCCCTTTCTTCCCTTTGCTCTTTGAGCCAACAAAGACTCTTTGTCTTCTGGAATTGTCATAATGTTGAGCATTAGAATGAGCAATGTCAAACAAGTCATCAAGTTCTTCTTTGAACTCACTTTCCTCTGCTTTTTGTGTTGCCGTTTGTCGTCCTTTGTTTTTGTTTTACTGACATATCTTATACGGTGATACTTTGACACTCAAATCTGAACAAATCAGTGTTCGACACAATTGTTTTTGCCAATTTTTACCTGATAATTTTTGCTTCAATATTCAAATAAAAACTCGGAACACGAACACAGTCCAATGCGTGGCCGAGTTAGTGATAAAGGAAGGGAAAATAGGAAAACCTTGAGAACATTGATCGTGTTGAAGACGCAAAATGTATCGCAAAATATGCAAAAGGAGTGTCTGCCATTTAACAATGACGGGTAAATATTTAAGTTTACTATACGAAGTTTTCTTTAATTTGCCTGAAAAGCATCATGAAGAGATATGCTTTCACTAGTATTAGCAATATTTACACACTATTAAGTATGATATTACAATAATATTAATCGATTCCATTATTCATGTCGTTTCAAAATTAAAAAAAAAAATGTTGCCAAAAAAAAATCACCTTTCTTCGTATTTTTGTTTCGCTTGCTCATTACAATACTTTATTATTTCATAAATTATTTATAATATTATTTTTACAATATTTTCTTTTCAAAAAGTAAGATGCTGCTTAAAATAAGACACATTCTTATTAAAATGTAAGAATTATTACTGTAAATCAATAGGAATACTAATCAACATAGGTGAAAATATTTTAAATCGGACGTACGTTTCCTCAATTCAAAATCATTTTGCGATATTTCAGATGAAAAATAGGGTTAAATGACAGTTAAAGAAAAAACTAATTAAACATTTTAAGCAGTTTAATGAGAAGAGATATTACTTAAAATGTAAGTAACATATGTTCTTTTCTTAATAATAATAATAATAATAATAATAATAATTTCCTTGTATTGTCATTCTGTGTAACAATGTACACAGAACGAAATGTCGATTGCACCTGACCCGTTGTAGCGAGCCGATGCAGCCGCAGCCAACAGAGGGCGCCGCCAACCACTTTTTAAGTCTTAGGAATGACTCGGCCGGGGCGCGAACCACCGACCTCCCAGTCTCAAAGCGGGCGCCTTACCATCTAGGCTACTGAGCTGGTGATAAGTGCAAATATGAATAATTCGGAATAATGCTCGCGTTGTTAAAAAAAAGTACTTTACACATCCGTACTAAAGGACAAACTCAAAATTTACAAATGCATAATTGACAATAATCTAAAAAGTGTTGCATTATTAAGCAGAACACAACTTTCATCATCCCAACAAAAGGCTAGCAACATTCCAAGAAAATTTTTTTTTAAAAAATAGTTACAAACGAAATGAAATTGAAATGACATAATAACTATATGACACTGCAGGTTCTTCACAAAAAAAAATCCATTGAACATAAATGTTCTGTCATGCCTTGCACAGGCTAAACAGGTCCACATCATCTGCAGAAAGCAAATATGCAATGCTAAGGCTCTCAAACTGCACCCTTTCCCAGCAAAGGCTGGGCCTGGAAATTCTGTCCATAAAAGGAACGAACAAACTATGTTACAAAGGGCAGCCTTGGCAAAGTCCAACAACCACTGAAAACAAATCTGACCTATTGCCGGTAATGCAGACCCAACTCTGGCACCGAGCATACACGGACCGCACAGCTCAGATATGACTGTGCAGTACCTCATACTCCCGAAGCATCCCCTACGGGGATCCCTGAGGAACAAGGTTGAATGCCTTCCCCAAGTCCACAGAACACATGTAGACCGGATTGGCAAATTCCCATGTACCCTCGAGAACGCTGCAGAGTGTGTAAAGCTGGTCCAATGCTCCACTGCCGAGACAAAAACCACACTGCTTCTCTCAGATATGAAATTCGACTTCTTGGCGGACTCTCCTCTTCAGTAACACAGAATAAACCTTACCAGAGAGGTCAAAAAGTGTGATTCCTAAAGTATTTTATAATCGTTTTAATGTAGACAGTACTCACTAAGTGTGAATCATGGGCTTGTTTGGATGAACACAGGGCTGATATCACGGCAGCAATTGATGAAAGACACACACGAAGCTCTTCCTCTCTGTCTTTCTCTCTCTAATTCGCTTGTAATCAGCTACCTGCTTCTGCTGCTGCTGTCACTTGTGGTATGGAAAAGTAATACATGATTACTTTTCTAGGCGCTAGACCACACAGGCACACACATTGGATCATTCCCTACAGCACACCTGACAATATCTCGCGGCACACTGGTTGAAAAACACTGATCTATATCACTGGTGGTCCAGTGGTAAGAGTCCAGTGCTCTCACTGCGGCAACCTAGGTTTGAATTCCATTGCAACCAAAAACGTGTACCTTGACTTTTAGTTCTTTACTAAGCATAAGAATAAAATGCACGTCAAAATGCGCTCTGGTATTGTTCGGGTGGCCAAAAGTAATTGCGGACACGCAGTCACTTTGCTCCAAAGTAAAAGACCTTTGTGCAAAATTTCAGGACTACCTTTGTTTTCTTCATTCCCTAAAATGACTGACAGCCTCCTGTCATCTCTTCATCAATCTCTCTTTTCCGTTGCAGGCTGGCCCTGATGAATGAGAGGCTCTTAGTCACATTGAGGTCAGTTTTTACCCGCAAGCACACAAACCAAAGGTCATCATAGCGGGGTTACGCTGCACAAAGTCAGTTCCCCGTAATGTGTCCGGTGTCGCCCGCATCACACCCTCATGATCCAATTAGGAGCCTGCTTTCCTCCAATCAGCTGCAGAGGCAACTGCTGGGCAGACGAGCAGGCACAAGCAAGGCGGGCAGCGCCAATCTCATAAGTGCTTTTAAGGGATTAGAAGGTGGTGGAGGAAAGTGTGATGTGGGGGGATGCACCTCAACGCCTCCATCCCCGCTGCCTCAAATTATTGTCGGGCTTCCAAATAGGAGCGAGGGGGAAGTTGCTTGGAAATTAACCACAAATTGAAATAGAGACGAGTGACAATGGGACGGCTTGCTCAATCAAGAGAAAATATAGTCACTAACTCTTTGCCTCGCAAACTTGATGAGACCACCAGATGAAATGCAGAGAAAGTTTAAAAGGACCTGATGAATAAAAGAAAACAAACTTTCAAGTCTGTTAAAAGTTTGCATTTGTGCAACTTTCTAATGATTTACACACGGAAAGCAGTTTAGGTTATTTGGAGAAACGTCTTTTTTTCTCTGCTTTATTTGTATCAACAGGGTTTGAATAACTTTTTAATGGCTAAACTCAAGTACTTTTGAATGACTTTGTAAGGCACATTGTGTAATACCTAGTGAAAAACATTTAAATTATTTAAAAAGTATTGATTTCATTATTAAGCAAAAATCCATGAATTATAAAAAAACGATGTTACTTCTTAGAAACATTTTTAGGTTGATAAATTTGCATTTATTTCACCTAGTGGAATCCCTACCTAGGGGTCACTGCCATGTTCGTCTGGAATCTTGCTGATACGCTGTGCTCTGTGGCACTGGTTTTGGTTCGCATTAGACAACAGTGCTATCTAGGGGTCAAATATTACACGTTAGGGCCTCAAAAGATAGAATTTAGCGTAAATCATGTATTTTTCAGATCCACAAATATATCTGCAATTGACATATGCAATTTTTAGTCATGCGTGTGCATTTATCAAGACAATACGGTATATGTGTACATTTTTTTAAGACAAATCTCTCCCCATATAGGTGGCAGGTAAAATGTAGTTTACATTTTTAGGTGCATGAGTTATTACTTTTACCACTGGGAATTACTACCTTATTTTTTTTTTTTTTGCATGACCCATAATTAATGTCCACAATTAATATGTAATCCTTGCACTAATGCAGATTTTATAGTCCCCTGTTTAGGTGTAGCATACACTTGTCCTATTGGGTGCTACCCGTAGGGGCGATCACGCTCCATATAACAATACCGTACAGACTAATGCCAGCTGCGGTTAAGCACGAGGGAAGAAATGCAATGGCAAAGCGAATCCACCAGAGAGCAGGATCGGCGTCATTTTAAAACACACATTGTTGTGAAACATGGCAACAACTTCAAGCATTTACATGCACTTCACCTAAAACACTTTTTAACCCTTGAAAACACAACATGAAAATGTAGGCATTTTCAAGTGTTTCAAGCCCCCATATGTACCCTGTATCCAGGTTATGAGACAGGAGGTTGGTCAAAATTAAAGCTGAAAATGAGCAGTTTCTCCATAAGTTCTATTATACATTCTGGTCACTAATGAGTTACAGGAAAATTGCTGTAGAAATTCTTTTTTTCAAACACTGAAGTGGTTTACAATTCATTCTTATATAAAAACAGAATTACAAAGCTAAATTTTAAAGGGATCCCACAGAGCACTGTCTTACTGATATAACCTGTCACCTTTAGGGAAAGTCTTGCTCAAGCCATTCAACCTTTACCTGAGGAAATTGACAGTATTTTGTTAACAGGGACAAAAGCTGCACTTTGTTTTTTAGCTGATGACATGTTTTTGGAGTTAAAATAGATGTTTCCTGTCTGTATTTTACTCAAAGAAGTAAGGTGATAGACATCAAATTGGCCACTTCTGACTAGAAAACAAAATAAAACTGAAGTTTCATAATTATAGCTAAATAGGTGAGGACGTAATACATAAACAAATTACAAAATCAGGACTAAATATCATCAATAAACATTGCAACAGTCAATACTATAAAACTCAGTCCAACAATGTATTATTTTGATAGCCCGACAGCATCAAAACAAAATATAAATTTGACAACACAATAAACGTTGATTGAGCAAATATATCTTCTTGTGTAGTATAGCTTGGCAATAGGTAGGATTTACAGTGTGAAAATATGAATTTTGAAATAAACAGGATGAATTTGAGACAGTAATATGACATTTCTTAAGGCTGAAGCTTATTAATCAATATAACTAACTTGTAAATAGTGGCATTTGACCAAGTTAGTACCTTTTTTAATGGGCACAAAGTATGACTTTTAGCTTTTCGTTGAAACAAATTTAAAATCAGTCATTCCTTTCTGAAACTTTTGCAAGAATAATTTTCATACAAAAACAATATTTATTTAATAAAAGTTAGTTGAAAAGAGTTTGTCTTTTCAAATGTATTTAAACCATAATCATCCAGATTGCCTGATGGAATGCACATTTAATTTTTATTTTTTTAAACAAGAATTATTCAAATGTACATATAAAAATAATACAGCAGTAAAAAACAGGTGTAAACAATTTACTGTAGCTTTAAGCAGCACTATGATTGTAATGGTACATCATTTTCGTATTTTGCCATAATTTCCTTATTTGACTCGATTGTTGACATTCCTACCTGCCCCTTTCTTCACTAATGTTCTTGGGTCTGAAAAAGCAATAAAACACACCCAATCGCAATGAAATTAGATGTGGTCCCTCTCAAACACAACAGCAACGATTAACTGAACAAGAAAAATAAATTGGGCGAGGCAGGGGAATGAAGACACGTGTCCGGCAGTGAGCCGCTGAGTGGCTATTACTATTTTACGCTCCAATGTGTTCATTTTGTTGTACACACTTGTAAGCCGACCCCTTGATTTCAGTATTGTATTCCATAGTTCTAAAATAGAATGCGAGTCTATACGGTAATTTTGGCGAAGTACCTGATAAAACAAAATGCCCAAAATTGTCTGTCAATCTTCCTAAACAAATCACTCGATCCTTGAAACCAGGACTATAAAACAACTCGTTTGAATGCGTTTGTCAGGTAAAGCCATGCGGACACCCTAGTCCTTTTGCATGTGTGGTGAACTACTCTCGCCCAAGCATTTTGCTTGAGGCATCAGGACCTCAATTAAAGACACACATACTTGCAGTACCTCTAAAGTATGAATATTTCACTATATCTAAGTCCTTTTACCTTGGAATGACCTGATTGTCCCAATCGTTTATGTGTGTGTATGTGTGCATGTCACTTCATTACCATAGAGGTG
This sequence comes from Urocampus carinirostris, assembly GCF_059441175.1. Taxonomy (NCBI): domain Eukaryota; kingdom Metazoa; phylum Chordata; class Actinopteri; order Syngnathiformes; family Syngnathidae; genus Urocampus; species Urocampus carinirostris. Next base: position 49,235,365 of record NC_142352.1, read on the forward strand.
TGTGGAAGTGCATTCAATCTAGTGCTCGGGTAAAGACACGGACACTAATACAGGCACAGAGGACTTAGTCCAATGACATAGCATATTCCAAACATTAACGCCCTTGTTGGCCTCAGAAAGGCATCTCGGGGTCTCGCTGATATAGTTTGTCCTACATTCTCGACGAGGCCACATGAGCACAAAGTAATCACTGCCAGTTGCCATGTAGACCCGATAAGCCAAATAGTGTAAATTTACCCTATGATTACTTCGATGACAAGGGTGTCCATGTTTTTATTTGAGGGCTGAGTACAGAAAAACGAATGGACAAAAGTCCATTCATCAAGCTACACTTAAAAATTCTTTGATACTAATCAATCAAACACTTTTTACACTTACTCATTAAATTGATGAAGTGCCAAATAAACAGCTTCCTATAAAAGGTGCAAGGTTTTTTTGTGGTCTTTATTCACTAGATTCACTGCCAGAACCTAACTTTGCAAAATCCAGACCAAAGTTTTTCTAAAGACCACACATTTTAAAATTGACTACAGCAGGGGTTGGGAACCTTTTTGACCCAAAGAGCCATAATAGCAAAACATTTTTTTTTTGAGAGAGGGCCATGTCATATATTTTCAAAAATAAATTCAGAAAAAAAACACCAAACCCGCTCTCCAGAGAGAAAGAAACAATTTTTTCAGCACATCATTTCTCTGTATGACGTTAGATGTTTTAATCAAATTCGGATTCAGATTCAGATTCAGATCTACTTTATTGTCATTCTAGTACACGTGTATACAGAACGATATGTCGATACATCTGACCCGCACAGTTTCCTTGAATGTACAGATATAAATAAAATGTTGTATTGAGTTGGAGTATTGAGTACTAATAATATACTAAATAATTATGGCTTTGTATAGTATTTTACAGTAGTGCAAAGAGTGCAAGAGGAGCAGCTAACCAGATGTGCAAAATGGGCAGTCAGGTAAACAAGTCAGGTAAACATTAACAATAACACTGCAGTACAATAGTGCAGAGGAGAACAGATGTGCAAGGAGTGGCTAGGTATAAAGAACTGCCAGTAGTGCAAAAAAGTCAAACAAAACCAACAGATGTACAGATTAGCAGCAGTTTAGATTTACTATGTGTTTGATTGACCATTTGACAGTCTAATGGCCAGGGGGACAAGAGTATTGTGGAACCTGGTGGTCCTGCACCGCACACTGCAGTACCTCTTCCCAGAGGCTAGCAGAGTGAACAGTCCATGATGGGGGTGAGAGGGGTCCCTGATAATGTTCTTGGCTTGGGATAGGCAGCGCTTCTGGCCAATGTCCTGAATGGAAGGGAAAGAAGTCCCGATGATTTTCTCTGCTGTCCTCGTCACCCTCCTCACACTACCCCAGTCGGAAGCGCTGCAGCCTCCACACCACACAGAGATACAGCTGGTCAGGATACTCTCTATTGTGCCCCTGTAGAATGTGATGAGGGAGGGTGGGGGCAGGTGGGCTCTCCTCATCCTCCGCAGGAAGTACAGGGGCTGCTGTGCCCTCTTCACCAGTGATGCAGTGTTCACGGACCAGGTGAGTTTGTTTGTGATGTGCACCCCTAGGAACTTGATGCTGCTGACAACCTCATCGGAGATGTTCTGACCAATCCGCACTGACTGGGGTCTGTCAGTGAGGAAGTCCAGCAGCCAGTTCTGCAGGGGGGTGTTGAAACCCAGGAGTCTCATTTTGTCTACCAGGTGTTGTGGGATGATGGTGTTGAATGCTGAACTGAAGTCCAGGAACAGCATCCGCACATGGGTGTTCTTCTCTCTAGGTGTGTCAGGCTCAGGTGAAGCGCAGAGGAGATGGCATGGAGCGGTTTGTCCGGTAGGCAAACTGAAAAGGGTCGAGTGAGGAGGGGAGACTGGAGGTGATGTGCTCTTTAACCAGTCTCTCAAAGCACTTCATTATGATGGGAGTCAGTGCAACGGGCCGGTAATCGTTCAATGATAAGATCTGGGGGTTCTTTGGCACTGGGATGATGGTGGCAATCATGAAGCATGATGGTACCGTGGCCTGGTCTAGCGAGGTGTTGAAAATGTCTGTTAGTACACAAGCCAGCTGATCGGCGCACTCCCTAAGGACCCGCCCTGGAATGTTGTCTGGGCCTGGAGCCTTCCGTGTGTTGACCCTTCTCAGGGTCTTCCTCACGTCAGTTGAGTCCAGGAGGAGTGCTCTTTCGTCCTGATGTGGGACCGCTTTCGCTGCAGGGGTGCCATTTGTGCCTCGAACCTCCCAAAGAAGTTGTTGAGGTCATTCAGAAAGTCCATGCGATTGTCCTTCACTGGGGCGGTGGTTGGCTTGTATCTGGTGATGGCCTAAATGCCTGTCCACATATCCCTGGTGTTGGTTGTGCTGAGGAAAAGGTCCTGGATTTTTTGACTGTGCGATCGCTTTGCTAGTCTGATAGCACGGTTCAGGTTAGCCCTCACTGATCTCAGCGCCTCCTCATCACCAGATTTAAAGGCAAGGTTCCGTGCCTTTAGCAATTTGCGTATCTCAGCAGTCATCCAGGGCTTCTGATTGGCACGGGTGCAGATGGTTTTGGTATTGCTGACGTCTTCTGCGCATTTACTGATGTAGGCTGACACAGACATGGCATCTATGTTTATTTTGTTGCTGTAAGTGGCAAGCGATTTAAACATGTCCCAATCTGTGCATTCAAAGCAGTCCTGTAGTGCCTCCATTGCCCCCTCAGTCCACACCCTCACCTGCTTCACTGTAGGTTTTTCTCTGGTCAGCAGGGGCTTGTATGCAGGAATTAGCATAATAGAAAGGTGATCTGATGAGCCAAGATGGGGGCGGGGGGCTGCTTTGTATGCTCCTCTCATATTTGTGTAGGCCAAGTCTAATGTGTTCCTACCTCTTGTAGCAAAGTCGACATGCTGGTGGAAATGCGGGAGAACTGTTTTCATGTTGGCCTGGTTAAAGTCCCCCGCCGCAATAAAAATGCATTCGGTGTAAGCATGCTGCAGTTCACTCACAGTTCGGTAGAGAACGTCCATTGCTTCCTTTGTATTAGCGCTGGGGGGCACGTACACGGCAGTAATAATGGTAGCACTAAACTCCCTCGGTAGGTAGAAGGGTCTGCAAATCACCGTCAAAAGTTCAATGTCTCGTGAGCAGTGATTCGATATTATCCTAGCATTTCTACACTAGTTGTTGTTGGTATAAATGCATAGTCTGCCACCCCTGCTCTTACCGGTGAGCTCGCCGCTTCTATCAGCGCGGAAAGCAGTTAGCCCCACAATGCTAACAGCGTCATCCGGGATAGGTGAGTTTAGCCATGTCTCTGTCAGAATTATAGCGCAACAGTTCGTCATCTCGCGGTTCGATGTAAGTTCCACTTGTAAATGGTCCCGTTTTTTTGTCCAGGGAGCGAACAATGGAGAGGAAAATGGATGGGAGAGGCGTTTTGAAGGGTTTAGCCTTCAGCCTAGCCGTTAGCCCGGCCCGACAACCTCACTTCCTCCTCCGGTCACAGCGCCTCCTCTTGCCACTTTTCTTCGCTGCTTTGTAGGCCGCCGGGTCTTGTTTTTGACGTAGCACTCCGAGGCTAAGTAAACACTCCAGAGTGGTCGTAGCAACGAGCGCTGGATTTCTGGATGTTCGCATATCCAGCAAAAAACTGCCATCGTATATTAATCTGCAGTTAGAGTTGTTTTTGTTCGCCCTCAAAAACTGAGTCGAAGACTGGGGTTTTTGACCAAAATGTAAGAAACTGTAGCGGGCAGATGCAGCCGCAGCCGTACAGGGCGCCGACATATTGCTATCTAAGTTAATGACATAATAACAATGCCATCATCAAATATACCACTTTGTACTTGTTTCCCTCCTTATTTAAAACCATTGAGTCTCATTTTGACCTTCATTTTTAAATAATGGTTTCAAAACAAGGTGCAAGCAGAGTTCATTTGTAAATATGTCACACAAACTTAAAAAAAAACGTGGATGTATTTCCCTTCAGCGCGGAGGGGCGCGTGTGAGGAGGCAGCGTGGTGTGTTGCATATTTCCTTCCACCCCGATCACTCACTCAATCAAATGGTTCTGTGTGCTTGGTTAGTGTTTTCTTGGTAATAACAGTTTGCTGTGTGGGTTTTTAGCATGAACTGTTTTAACAGTGAACATACATTGTTTAATTAACTTCCATATAATGGATTTTTTTGCGTTGTATTGCTAATTGGGGTCTAATGGTGTGACACATTGACTGTAAACTGAAAAAAATAAACTGTACCAAACGGGAGTGCTATAGAGCAGTGTTTTTCAACCTTTTTTAAACCAGGGCATGTTATTTACATTGGAAAAATATTGCGGCACACCACTAACCAATTTTTTTTATAAAATGACAGTGAATAGTATGTTTAATTACAATAGTATTCATAATACCCCCAATTTTTACAGCCCAGACACTTGACAATGACATAATATTTGCAGAAAATGATTCATAAATGTTTTAGAAAATTTTAATTTTTAAAAAGTGACAGTGGATAATTTCTCATGGCACACCTGACGAGCTCTCACTAGTGTGCCGCGGCAGACTGGTTAAAAATCACTGCTATAGAGGAATATGCTCAAGTAGCATTTTATCACCGAGCCATATGTACTCATTGCATGAGGCATATATGGCTTGCGAGCCACATGTGTCTGACCCCTGGACTACATCGTGGCTGTCATGTGAAAAACATGTTCTCGTCTTTTTTTTTTTCACTCTTTTGCCTTTATGCAATGTTTACACTGTAAACAGGAAAAAGTAGTAAAGGGTGACAAAATTTTAAATATGTGTTTTTACATGACCTCCCTTGTACCAACTCGGTAGCCTAGATGGTAGGGCCTCCGCTCCTAGGCCTCGGCTGAGTCACCCCTAAGACTTACAACATTGTTACTCATTGCCTCCCTGCTTGGCGCTCGGCATCAAGGGTTGGAATTGGGGGGTTTGGTCACCTAATGACTCCCAACACAGGAGACGCCCTGTTTGGCTGCAGCTGCATCGGCTCGCTACAGTTTAATTGTACAATGTGAACAAGCAAAGAAAATGTTAAAAAAAGATTTCCAAAAAACTATGTCTATTTGCTTGATGTTTTTATTTTGCCTTTTTCAAGTGTTTATAATGTAAACGTGCAAAAAGTAGAAAAGGCAAAAATGGAGATACTATTCTCTTCACATTCTCAACTCAGGCCATTCTCTAAGCACTACCCTGTAAATATTTTACCTTTTATCCCTACATTGATGTTATCTAACATTTTTTCAGTTTCAGGTCTGAATAAAGTGTTCATCTGGGGTTGCCACGTCTAATCTAGTCTTAAACATTGTAGACATTATAAAATTAAATTATTAAATTATGATTATAAGCCAGTCTTTAAGCACTATGTTGTGTGTATGTTTGCTGAATTATTCTGACACATAATTTTTCTGTTTAAAGTATTTATTACATGTTTAAACTGTAAATAAGTTATTCTACTGTTGCATACTTTGTTCTATTCTTGCTTAGTGTGCCATTCTCGCCTAGTTCAATAGTAGTAATATTGTTGATACGATAACATGTTGTTGTAAGTTTAAACAGGTGTTGATACGATAAGATGTTGTTGTGAAAACAGATCTCAAACTGTTTTTGTCAGACAGGACGAAAGGAAGACTGAGATCACTTGCGCTCGTTTTTTGGTTTTATTGAAAGGAAGGAAATGACAAGGTGGGATTCTTCGATCCGTTGGTTGGTGGATTGACGGAACTTGACAGGCGGGTGAAGGCTTGGCGGGAATGGTCGCGGACAGGCGTAATCTTTGTGTTGTTGGCCGGGGCTGGAGAAGAAGGGCGTCGTAGTATTCGGAAGCGTGATCAGGAGTCAGACGGGCAGGGCAGGTCGTAGGCAAATTCGGAAACTGGTTGGCACCGGAGATCAGGCAGAAAAACAGGTGGCAGGCAAAGAGTCGGAGGTACGGGCTTTCTGAGCAGATGGCAACAGATCGCATAGTACAATCAGGCAAAGTGTTACCGGAAGCAGGGGATTTAAATGTACAGGGTGCGCCAATCAGCTGTCCTGGCTGTTGGCGCCAAAACCTGAACACAGGTGTTCCCGATCCGGGTGATTGTGACAGTTTTTTTTGTCACTCCCCCTCCCTTTAGCAGAAGAAACATTATGTAAACTAGGGCGTTCCTAATACAATAAAAAGGCAAGGACGAAATAGCCTTTTTTATAGTGTCTAGTAGACTGTAACAGGCAGTCTATGGTCATTCTCCTTGCAAGTAAGTCATACCCACGTCTCTGTGTCTTCTTTGAGTGCAGGTTTTTATTACAAGTGTTGCGGTTAACCTAACATTTACCCTGACTGACATTTCTAATCTCATTGCAAACAATGTTCCACAACGTTGATATCAATGACAAACAAAAACTCCATTCTATCTTATTCTATTATATCCTACTCTATTCTAATGGCAGATCATTTGATGCTGTCCCAATCAGATGCAGAGGTTTTAATTAATGTGTTTATTACTTCTCGGCTTGATAACTATAATGTATTGCACTCTAGCATCAGAATGCGGCAGCTAGACTTTTGACTAAGACCAAAAAGTTGAGCATATTACTCCTGTATTGGCCAACTTGCACTGGCTCCCAGTCCACTTAAGATGTGACTTTAAGGTTATCTTATTAACATATAAATGTTTGCATGGACTTGCACCCTCTTATCTCTCTGATTTGATTTCCCCCTATGTTCCTGCACGGAGTCTGAGCTTCGAAAATGCCGGTCTACTTGTGACTCAGAGGGCCAAGAAGTCTGCAGGCTTGAGAGCGTTCTCCATCCGGGCCCCGGTGCTATGGAATGCCCTGCCTCCAGAGATAAGATCTGCAACCTCAATGGAAGTTTTTTAATCAAGGCTTAAGACACACTTCTATTCCAAAGCTTATGATTGATGCCCACCTCATATTCTGTATTGTCCTGTTTTTTTCCGACTGCCTGCCTGGTGGTGATACGAAGGAGAAGGACGATTTGAGATGAGTCAGCGGACCAGCGTTTGACCTGAAGCATGTGAAAGCCTTCATGAACCAGCTGGCAGAGATGGGAAGCTGCGTCGTGGCCGTCATAGGCTTTCTGGACTAGTTTACAGGCTGGGGGCGTCGCTGCTGTCATGCACTTTCCGGGAAAATTTTTCAACATGTTACCTAGTGTTTACTATGTTTGTGTACAGTAATGCTAAATGTAATTCACCCATGTCATCCTGAAAGGGGGATCCCACTTGTGAGGTCCCTTCTCAAGGTTTCTCTTTTTCCTCACGCTGAGGTTTTGAGTTATTCCTTTCCCGCATGTTGGTTTAAGATCAGGTAATTGTGTCATTGTAATCCTGTGCAGTCCTTTGAGACATTTTTGCGATTTAAGGGCTATATAAATAAATTTGACTTGACTTGCCTTCTAATCTTTCTAATCTATTTTATTTTGAACAAATTACGGTATGTTGCAATGATTGACAATACAGATGACTAAAATTATAAATATAATATCTTAAAAAAGGCTTAAGTTACTTTTATACATTTTCGTCTCAGCTCATTTAAATCTTGTTTTGGTTCTGATTTTGAAGAGCAAAACCGTACATGTTAAAAATGTTTGTACGAATCATGATTAAAAAAATCATGGTGCGGCTACAGGCGGCCTGCCGCTCCTTGCCTGGCCGCTACGGTTGGGAGAGGCCGGGCCACGGTGCTACCTTCCTCCACTTGCCCCTTTTCTGCCTTCCCGGCGCGTGCATTTGCTCCTCAGATTCTGGCCTTTGTTGCTTTCCCCTTTGCCCCCCCCACCTGGCTCCTCTGTTTCCCTAGCTTTTCAGTTGTCCGCCTTCCCCTTGGCCTCCCTTTCTTCTTATTCTTTTGCCGAGCGTTTCCCAGGGTTTTTGGGGGTACACGTGGCAGCAAGATGGTGGACAATTGTGTCACTTCCCTCAAGTTTAGGCTCATGTTATGTAAAATAGAGCCTAATCTCTATTTTTAAAAATGCACATTAATATGGTGTCTCATGTATTTGTACTTCTTATTCATATCAATATTAATGTTTTTACTGAATGAAGTATTTTTACCACTAAGAAGCATAACACATTGTCCCTTTAAGGAACATGTCTCCTTTAAGTCTATGGCTAGAATCTATTATTTCTATTTTCTTTTAGGTTGATTTCTTAACTTTGCGCGGTGATATTTCTTGCATAAGATGAAAAAATATATCAGAAAATAAAATAATATATGAAGCTTTTTTTGACTTACTTTGACTCCTCCCAGAAAAAACGAAATACAGAACCGCACACACAAAGAGACACACCAGTGATAGTTGGAAGAGAAGGGAAACCCGAGCAGGACCAAAGTAGGATAACAGGAGTCCAGGAATAGTCACAATCGATGGATGGATATGGCCAGAACGGGTGGGCTGAAGGGTGAGAGATGAGTGGTCTCTTGGGTGGGAGGGCTGATAGTCTTGCTTGGGGTATGCGAGACCAAAAACCAGGGGAGGAGGTGGTGGGGGACAGCGAGGAGAACAGGAAAGAGATGAAAACAATCGAACGACTGCCACAAAGTAAAGGTCAGCTAAGAAGCGGTTTGAGTCTAAGGTCTAGAATTCTGGGTGCATATGCCTTTTTTATGGCCAAATCCAAGAACTTTCCAAACACTTTCAAGGCTAATTTCAGTGTCTGAAATAACGTCTGACCGGATGTCCGGGGCGTGCATCTTTTACGTCGGGCGTACAACTTACAAAACGTCTCTGCCCGGGTGGCCGACAACTTTTTCAAGAAAAAAAAAAGAATGTTTTTTTTTTCAAATCAAACGTTTGCTTTATTCCGATTTCGAAATTTTCATTTGGTTTTGAAATTTCAGTTCGTTAGGCAATTTGCATACTCGGCAGCCTGCATCGAATAACTTCGTGCTTCCAGACTCTCCTGAGCGTTATAAGGTCGTGCATTTGCATATCATTTTCTAAAGTAGACGCACAAAGAACACAAGAAAAAAGGAGAAGTGGTTAGGAATCAAGCCAAAACCTCTGCCCCAGAAGAAGGATTCAAAAGAAGCTAACACAATTTATGACGCTACAAAACGTAAACGTACAGCAAAAGCATAGCGGAAAGAGGAGTGCACGTGGCTCGTAGCAGACGATGCAACGCAAACAATGCATGAATAAAGATGAGTAAATACAGGTACATACTGATGGCACTTGGAAAACAGCGATGTCATGAATGTTATAAGTAGATTTATAGTAAACTTCATTTTAAAGTGTTGTTTTGTTATATATTCTGATTATCAATCCTTAATACTTTGCAACAATGTTTTTTTTGCGATTAGTTGTCTTATTGTGTTTCAAGTTGGGAAAAATGGCAACCTTTCAGAGTTGTCTGCCCTGGTCTCCTGTAACTTTTTGTCATGAGTTTCAGACACTGCTAATTCATTATGTTTCCTAGTACCTTCAAAGCGAAAAATCCAACGTCGATCAAAGGTACATTGTTTTACTTATTTTTATGTATTTTGTGTGTTATTTTTAGAAGATCTGTTTTAAATTTGTTACAATTGAATTGTAAATAGTTCTGTTGTTTGCATTTTATCAGTTATTCATAGCACTGAAGAGTCAGTATTTTTTAATTTTGATTTTATAGTTATGCATTTCAGGTATTTTTTGTCATTGTTTGACTCTAAATCTGTTCAGTGTGTAAGAAACTGAATTGTCTTTGTATTTTTCAACATTTTTGGTAGATATGTGAATATTTAATTTATATTTCATGTGTTTTACAGAGATCCCTTGCCAAACAAATACAATTACTAATAACTACAAAATTTGGTGCACAATGTTTTATTGTTATTGATAGTAAATGCTCAAGACAACAAAAACATTTAGGAGCCGATTGGGAGTCAAAAGAGCCGGGTTTCTAAGTAGAGCGTTCCTCTTGGGTGCAACCAGTTAGGGGCGGTGAAGCTTCACATGACAATGCCACAATGAAAAGCCACCAAAGCAGGCATCTAGGCTTCATTTTCATGCACTTTTTAAAAATGTTTCTTCATTTATTGCATGGTTTATAGTCTGACTGCCGAGACACATGGCAATGGTAACCATTTTAAGCATTTTCAAGCACTTTAGCCAAAATGTTAAAATTTTCCTCACCTTGAAAGAGAACATTTTCTAGGATTTCCAGCACCCGCCTAAACCCTTAGAATTGCTGCAAAAACAGATATCGATGAAGGCTCCCAGTCAATGGCCATCAGAGGAAAACAAAAGCCGCCATTAGCCGACCAGTCAATGGCTAAAGTATTTTGGGTAATCCTAGCACTTAAACAAACCAGTGGAAATAGGACACCCCATCAACAATTTAGAATCCCACCGTGTCCGAAGTTCTCATGAACTTCTACGTATTAGTATTTATCATGATATATATAAATATATATATATATATATATATATATATATATATATATATATATATATATATATATATATATATATATATATATATATATATATATATATATATATAGACATATATGTGACACAGTTAATTTTGTTTAAGATATCGCTGGTGCACAGACTTAACTGTGTTTGTAGGTGTTTAAAGGCATGTGAGATGCACATTAGCTAGTCAATGGAGGAAATCCACTGAACCTCGGTTCCTGCTCATGTTACCGCTGTCACGATTTATAGATAAACACACATGCGCGTGTTCATGCTTGTGTGCATATGCAATCACGGTTGAATTCAATACAGCTCAATGTGATCATGAATCATACAATGACCTACGTGAAAAAATATGGATGAAGAGGTATAGCACTTAAAATTTAATCCAAGAAGTGTGGCAGAAACTCTCATTATCTAACATTATGTACGGGTTATGTTGCTAGGTTAGCAATTAAACCTGCACTCACATGCAATTTTGATTTTACTAATAAAGTCAACGTTTACATTTAAATACAGTAATCCTCGCTGTATTCCCGTGTAGGAAGGCCTTAGTGTAGATTACATTTAGTTAATTGTGTATTTCTCTGTCACCTATGTTCCAAATATTCCTGATGAAATTAACTTGCATTTAACTTGTTTTTCTTATTTCTGTTTTCCCATTTTGAATATATGAGTAATCATTAAAATACACACACATAGTCTAATTTTAATACACACACACACACTTCAGGTATTTCGTTGTACTGGACTGTCTCAGAAAATTAGAATATTGTGATAAAGTTCTTTATTTTCTGTAATGCAATTAAAAAAACAAAAATGTCATACATTCTGGATTCATTACACATCAACTGAACTATTTCAAGCCTTTTATTATTTGAATATTGCTGATTTTGGCTTACAGCTGAAAAAAACTCAAAAATCCTATCTCAAAATATTAGAATACTTCCTCAGACCAAGTAAAAAAAATAATTTTATAACAGCAAAACTAAATCAAACATTTGAAAATGTCCATTGATGCACTCAGTACTTGGTTGGGAATCCTTTTGCACGGATTACTGCATCAATCCGGCGTGGCATGGAGGCAATCAGCCTGTGGCATTGCTGAGGTGTTATTGATGCCCAGGATGCTTCGATAGCGGCCTTCAGCTCATTTGCATTTGTAGGTCTGGTGTCTTTCATCTTCTTCTTAACTATACCCCACAAATTCTCGATGGGGTTCAGGTCAGGGGAATTAGCAGGCCAATCAAGGACAGTGATGCCATGGTCAGTGCACCAGTTACTGGTGGTTTTGGCACTGTGGGCAGGTGCCAGATCATGCTGGAAAATGAAATCCTCATCTCCATAGAGCTTTTCAGAAGATGGAAGCATGTAGTGCTCTAAAATCTCTTGGTACACAGTTGCATTTACTCTGGACTTGATGAAACACAGTGGACCAACACCAGCAGCTGACATGGCTCCCCAAACCATTGTTGACTGTGGGAACTTCACACTGGATTTCAAGCAACTTGGATTTTGCTCCTCTCCAGCCTTTCTCCAGACTCTGGCGCCTTGACTTCCAAATGAAATGCAAAACTCGCTTTTGTCTGAAAAGAGGACTTTGGACCACTCTGCAACTGTCCAGTGCTTCTTCTCCATAGCCCAAGTCAGACGCTTCTTCCATTGTCTTGAGTTCAGAAGTGGCTTGACCATGGGAATACGGCTATTGTAGCCCATTTCCCGGACACGTCTGTGAACTGTGGCTTTTGATACCTGGACTCCAGCTTCAGCCCACTGTCTTTGAAGCTCCCCCAAATTCTGGAAGCGGCTCTTCTTCACAATTTTGTTAAGGCTGCGGTCATCTCTCTTGGTTGTGCAGCGTTTCCGGCCACATTTTTCCCATCCAACAGACTTTTTGTGGATATGCTTTGAAACTGCACTCTGTGAACAGCCTGCTCTTTGAGAAATTTCTTTTTGTGTCCTACCCTCCTGATGGAGGGTATCAATGATGGTCCTCTGGACAGCAGTCAGATCAGCAGTGATTTAGTTTACTGAACCAAGCTGGGTGTTTTTAAGGCTCAGGAAACCCTCGCAAGGTGTTTCGAGTTAATTAGATGATTCAGGTGATTAGTTGAATAGTCTACTTGTATACTTTTTCATGATATTCTAATATTTTGAGATAGGATTTTTGAGTTTTCTTAAGCTGTAAGCCAAATTCAGCAATATTAAAATAATAAAAGGCTTGAAATAGTTCAGTTGATGTGTAATGAAACCAGAATGTATGACATTTTTGTTTTTTTAATTGCATTACACAAAATAAAGAACTTTATCACAATATTCTAATTTTCTGAGACAGTCCAGTATGTAAAGAAAAGACGTATGTGTGACGTCATGAAGTTTCTACGCATGCGCGAAGTCCTGAATAAAACGAGACCGCCTACTGTGAACGGTGTGAGAGGAGAGTGGATTGACCTGCCGGATCATACCACTTTTCGCTCCCCGTTGTACATCGGTCCATTTAAACTGCAAATTTGCTCTCTGCCTGATTACTTTATTCAATAGTGGATTAGTACCTTTAATAACTCTTTCACTTTGCCCCCCGGACAATGGGGATAAAAAAGGCAGAAGCCCAGAGCTGTGGCCCCTTGGCGAGGAAGCCTGGCGTAAGCCAACACGAGGCCTGAATTAATTGACACAACATACACATGCAAATCATTAATCTTTTGATTACAAATGACCACTTTGGGATTTCAAATCTTTATCACACTGCAGGGGAGTCTGGTCACTTCCTGTAGGTGACCAAAATGTCTGTCTGTCAACACTGATGTGCATCAGCATTTTGGTTTGTGAATCTTTTGAGGTCCCTGCTTGTTTTGTCATAGTTTGTGTTTGGAACTGGCTAGGGAAAGTGTAGTGCAGTGTAGTCCTGTGCAGCAGTTTACTTTTTGCATTTTAAGACTTTGCGGAATATAAATGTATTTTTTTATCTTTTTATATTCACTAACACATCTTGCATTGTGTTTTGCAACAGACAGCACTCAACAAATGCTATCACAGGGGCAGGATGTGTGTGTTGGGTTGGCATTACTGTCTGTGTGCCTGACTGTTATAGGCTGCTGCTTGACCTGGACCTACAAGTTGTGGGAATCTGCTACATTAAGGAGGGTTGTTTTTTTAATCATCACGGAGACCTGGGGCAATCCAAGGAAAACCAATGCTATCGTGCAGCTAGCCAGCTGCTCTCTAAATCACTTTCTCTCACTAAAACAAAAAGCCCTTCAATGTTGTATTTTTGCCTTAGGACTATAAATAACAATTACGCAACTGTGATTTTGTGTTCTGTATTTATTTATTTAGACATTTAGTTATTATGTTACAGTTGTTTACTCTCAGTCGGTAAGGACGTCAGCGTGAGGTAAGATTGGCCCTTGGGGGCTTTTATTAAGCGTCTTCGCTACTTTGCGGGTTTTCACATTTTACAGAGGTTCTGCCCACGATTAAACGCAGTAACCGAGGTAATTAAACTACATGAAAACAAGAAATAAAGTAGGAAAACCGTTTTCTTCTTTCGTGTGCTCCGTGTGCTCCAATCAACATACCGGTCCCAAGACGAAAGGGGTGAAAGCAGGTCAAAGAGGTGGTGGCCGGGGTGAGAAAATTCCTTGATGATGTTTCCTGCTCTGCTGAGGTACCGAGAGCATGCGATGTCCTCCAGACTGGGTAGAGAGCAACCAACGAATCTTTGGGCTGTGTTGATGACCCTCTGAAGTGTTTTCCTAATTAGTCCATATTGAAAGGGATTACAATCACAGGATATATGTCCTTTAAAAAATGTAATCAAAACGATGAGCCCTCATTTGCCACAGGGTTATGTTCCAAAAAGAACCCATGATAGTCATTATCCATGAAGAAAAAACATTTATTTTTGGTTGTTATTTTACAATTAAATACTCAATTATATATTAAAACCCAAAAGCAAACCTTTTTTCCAGGCCCAAGCATTCGTTTAACAAATTAAAGTACTCCATAATGTACCTGCTGAGATATATTTATTTTTAATCAATACCAACTCTCTTAGCAACTGTAATGCTCACCATATTTCAGAATGAATGAATGATGAAAATATGTGAAGTAGCAGAAGGTGAAGGTGAACCACTTTATAGCAAGGGATTAGTGTAATGGTAATTTTATCTATCCAATTTGTATTTTCCCTTTGATTTGATAGAGAATATTTAAGTTGGTTAAATTATCTGAAAGGGATTGTTTTATACAAAAGTGGTTTGATTAGTTTAATAGAAAAAGTTAGTTAAATTGAGTTGTACAAAACATATCCCAAAGCTAAATTGTATAGAAAGTAGGTTAGAAATAGGAATTGGGCTATAATAAAATGAATGAACCACAAAACATATTACCTCGCGTTGACGTATAAAATGGGCTGTTTTAAAAAAGATGCATTCAGAGTTATCACTCATTTTTGTATATACTGATTTATGTATGTAATGATGTCTAATCATTGTTTTCCATTGTTAACATTTAAAAATGTCCATGGTTCACAACAACCCATCACTGGTGAACACCTTTTTGGAGCTTATTTGTGGGCAGCACAGGTTTGATGGGGGCTACCCTGTGCCAATGCGCACCATAGTGGTAGACTGTGATTGAATCTGACTTCCCTGACTGCCCCCAGTCAAAACAAAGGACAAAATCAAAGATAATAAACTTTAAAAAGTCGATAGCAGGGACTTGATGACAACTCTTCACAGTGCTATATTCAGAACATGGAAAAAACACGAGTTGCTCTTTCGAGTCTCTCCGAGCCCCTCATCCTTATCTATCGGTCCTAGTGGGAGGAAGACAGATTAACGTCACCCTCTGTTTTCTGTTTTACTTATCATACTGGTGCCAGCACAACTCTGGGAGGAATCGAGCTGGAGTACACTGCATCACCAACAAGCATGAGCGAGCTAATCGGCTGCTTAGGGCCCCAGCACCACTAGAGGGCCATCAAGAGTG
This sequence comes from Urocampus carinirostris, assembly GCF_059441175.1. Lineage (NCBI taxonomy): Eukaryota > Metazoa > Chordata > Actinopteri > Syngnathiformes > Syngnathidae > Urocampus > Urocampus carinirostris. The sequence goes on from NC_142352.1 coordinate 49,250,793, forward strand.
GTTATTATTTTGGGTGCCAACATTGTCCCCATTGTCCCTTTGTGTGTCCCCTCAAAATACATCTACAGAAATACAATACAATTAATACACAATAACTACAAAACTATACGTCAAATATAGTACTTAAAAACAGGTCCATCATATATAATTTTGCTTTCATTCTGAAAATTAAAAATTGTATAGAATTACTCCAAAAATACTACTAAAGAATGATCTACTCCAAAAATACAACAAAAAGACAACTTGAGTAATATTACAAATATACTTAAGGAATATGACATAAATATTACCACGGATATACGACAAAAATTCTACCCAAAATATAAAAACTACTAGAGAAATATTACTACAAAAATACTACTACAAGAGGATTACAACAGAAATACTGCAAATTATACCAGTAGCGATATGACACAATTCTCCCATGGAAATTTCACCAAGATACTACAGAAATACTGCATTTATACAACATGTTTATATATATACAGGTATATATATATATATATATATATATATATATATATATATATATATATATATATATATATATATATATATATATATATATATATATATATATATATATATATATATATATATATATATATATATATATATATATATATATATATATATATGTATAAATACTACAAAATAAAACAGATAGAACAAACATACTAAAAAATATGAATACAGTAATACTACAAAAATACAATAATCATAAAAATACTGTTATAATACAAAAATACTCCCAAAGTACGACAGATATACAAGTCAAGTCATGTTTATTTTTATAGCCCTTGATCACAAAGAGTCTCAAAGGGCTGCACAGATCACAGATTATTGCAAACCACAGACTATTATTACACCATCCCTGATCTAAAACCTATATGAGGGCAAGGAAAAACTCAAAAACCTCAACAAGAGGTAAATGAAGAAACCTTGAGTGCGACCGCACGTGAGGTAATCCCCCTTCCAGGATGACCAGGCTGCAATGGATGTTGCAAAAACAAATAATACACAGATATTGTCAACATAAAATATAGGTTATTCATATGATATAGAATAGAAGTGTGTTTTAACCTTAGATTTAAACATTTCCACTGAAGGTGCAGATTGAATCTCAGGGGAAAGAGCATTCCACAGCACTGGGGCCCGAATGGAGAACGCTCTTGAACCTGCGGATCTCTTCTTGGCTCTAGGGATCACTAGTAGACCAGCATTTTTTAGAGCGAAGGCTCTGGACCGGAATATAGGGGGAAATTAAATCAGAGAGATATGAGGGGGCAAGTCCATGCATGATTTTGTATACCTCCAACAGAACCTTAAAATCACATCTTAAGCTAAAAGGGAGCCAATGCAGGTTAGCTAAAATCGGGGTAATGTGATCAAACATTCTTGTCTTAGTTAAAAGCCTCGCTCCAGTATTTTGTACCAGCTGAAGGCTCTTGGTTTTGGACTTTGGGAGACCGGAGAGTAGTGCATTACAGTAATCGAGACAGGAGGTAACAAACGCATGAATTATAATCTCCGCATCCGACTGAGACAGCATACGGCGAATTTTAGCAATGTTGAGATTATGGAAAAAACATGTTCTAGTAATATTCTTAATGTGTGTTTGAAAGGACAGATTGGTGTCAAATATGACACCTACATTTTTGGCTGAGTCACTCTGGGTGATATTACATTTGTCAATGTTCAGAGCAGTTTTTGAGAAGAAGTCAAGGCATTTAGATGGACCAATAACTAACATTTCGGTCTTTTCAGAGTTAGAAGTTGAGTGACATCCATTCTTTTATCTCGGTGAGGCAGGCCTCCAAATTTAATAACATTTTAATAAAATCATTCAGCTGCTGTACCACAACTTTTTCAAGTACTTGAGAAAGAAATGGTAGGTTTGACACAGCTCTATAATTACATAAGATTCTGGATCAAGGTTGGGTCGTTTCAGTGTAGGTTTAATAACAGCGGACTTAAAAGCCGTTGGAACCACACCTGATATGTTTATAATATTTAGAACTGAATTTCCAAGGACCCCAAAAACACCTTAAATCAGTAAACCCGGAAGCGGGTCAAACTGGCAAGTAGTCGGTTTGGCCGTATTCACCACTTGTTAAGGAATATCAAGTGACAGATCACTAAATCTGTAAAAAAATCACTGGACAGCCACCTTGTCGCGCATCTATAATGTTCAGACCTTTAATATGTGACATATGTACATGGTCTTTAGAAATCTCTCCTCATATGCGTTGAATCTTCTTATTAAAGAAGACCATAAAGTCATGGGCTGAATGGGTAGAACTATCTGGAATAATCTGTTGCCTTGTTCGTAATGCTACAGTGTCGAAAAAGATTTTGGGGTTATTATTTTGTGTGGCAATCACCTTCAAAAAATAGGCTGATTTTGCAGAGGCAAGGGCTGCAGTAGCTCAGGAGGTAGAGCGCTCGTCTTGGGATCAAGGGATCCCAGTTCGAATCCCGGCTTGTCCGTGTTACATGCCGAAGTGTCCTTGGGTAAGACACTGAACCCCTAAAACCCCCAATAAGCAGGTTAGCGCCTTACATGGCATTACATTGTAAAGCGCTTTGGGAAGTCATTGACTTGAAAAGCGCTATAGAAATGCAGATCATTTCATTTCATTTCATACTTTATAATTTAACAAGCTGTCATACAAGCTTTGACGACAAAAACCTCAAGCTTAGTAGCGCGCCATTTTCTTTCAGACTTTCTGCAGTCCTGTGTAAGCTCTCTAGTTTCATCAATAAAAAAAGGTGTGCGTCTTTTAGGTTGTGATTTAAGCCGTAGGGGCGCCACGGGATCCAGGACACTACCCAGGGTAGCATTAAACTCATTCATGAAAGAGTCAATAGAGCCCTTATATAAATAAAGGAAATGACGCAACTACTCCTGAAAGAAGATCAGAGAGCTCAGAAACTTTGCCAGTGAAAATATTATCCTTTAGTGGGCGGCAGTGGCTCAGGAAGTAGAGAGCTTGTCTTGGGATCAAGAGATCGCAGGTTTGATTCCTGGCTCCTCCGTGTTACATGTCGAAGTGTCCTTGGGTAAGACACTGAACCCTTATTACCCCCAATAAGCAGGTTAGCGCCTTACATGGCTGCACGGCCGCTATTGGGAAATGTGAAGCACACTGTAAAGCGCTTTGGGAAGTCTTGACTTGAAAAGCGCTATATAAATGCAGATCATTTCATTTCATTTCATTTTACAGAACATTGTGCCAGCACCTCAAATGTAACTAAATAATGATCAAAAATACAAAAAATAAAAACAAAAATAATTTTTAAAATACAGAAAAGTTCTGCGGCAATACATAAAAATGCTAGTATGGAAATACTACATAATGTTACTTCAGAAATACTACAAAAATAGTACACAAATAAAAAAACTGTACGACTACAAGAAACCAACAGTTATTGATAAAAATTAGACTTCAGAAATATGTTAAAAAACGTAAAAAATACCTAAAGTAATAGTTCAAAACTAAATAGCAAACGAAGTGCTTAAAACAGGGACCTATTATATTATTTTGCTCTAATTGTGGTTGTTTCAAAACCAATTTAATGAAACTAATCTATTGAAAAAGAAGTATAACTTGTCACATGCGGCACTTGACTCCAAATTGTTGCCCAACCCCTAAGAAGAACATGGATTTAGTTGTAGTGGGTATAGAAATTATCAAGCAATAGGGGGTCCCAAATCTAATGTTGATTAGGGCCCCTGAAGGCTTGGGGCGGTCCTGCCAACAAGCATTGTCGGATTTGAGATGGCTTGTACTCCTTGCTGCTGCCGTGATTGACAGCAAAAATGTGAAGCATTGCCCTCTTCAATAAAAAAAGGTTTGCATCAGGTTTGAAACTGTTGTATATTTCCTTTTTTCCAGACCCTTTCATACATCACGAATTACATTACAGACAAAGCTTGAGGAAAAAGTAAATACTCCGCGCTGGTCAACATACTGAAGAAACCAATATTTCCTTTCCACTAGTCTGCTGATAAAATATCGTCATGTTGTGTGTTTGTGTGCCAAAATCAAGAGAGAAAAAAAAACAAAAAACATATTGATCGTAATTTGAAGTTTGACAGGATCACAGCAAACTTCTGAGAGAAAGTTGTATTAAAATGCATTAAAGCAAAAAGATTGGACCGAGGTACTCAATAAAATGCTCTAGTTTGCAGCACACACTTAATATCAGGTAAGATAAACCAAACGTTTATGATTGTTGCTATCCAGTCCATATTAATTATTATTTCGGCAAATTATTTTTTTTTGTTTGCTTCAGCTAACTTAGCGTGTTGCCTAAAGGCCATCAAGAAATGTTTCTCAAAAATAAATAAATGAATAAATAAATACATCCATTATGGGCACCGCTTATCCTGATTAGAGTTGCGGGGTGCTGGAGCCCATCCCAACTATCTTCATACAGTGCGGCAGTGGTTGCCAGCCAGTTGCAGGGAACACAGAAAAGGAAAACTGACTTGTTCATTCCCACTTAGGGACGATTTGGACCGGCAAATTAACCTGACACATATGTTTTTGAAATGTGGGAAGAAACTGGAGTGCCTGGAGGAAAAACCCACAGAAGCATAGTGCGAACATGCTAACTCCACACATGAAGGCTGGTAACTGGATTTGACTCCATGACCTCAAAAATGTGCGGCTTCCGTGCCACCTATGGCAACAATCACAAACGTTTAATTTCTTTGACCTGATATTAAGTGTGCCTCAATCCAATCTTTTTGCTTTAATACATTTAACCACAATTCTTCTTTTTCTTTGATCAAGGGTGTCTGCTGGGATCTTGTAAAACTTTAACTCACGATCAGTAGCTTTTTTTTCCCGATTGTGGCATAGAAACTTACAACATGACAACAATTAGCAGCGATGACAGCTTTCTTTCCCCCTGTCTTTTGACCAGTGCATGTACTGGTCCTTCTCCAAAAATTAGCATATTGTGATAAAGTTCATTATTTTCCATTGTGTAAAGATAAAAATTAAACTTTCATATATTTTAGATTTATTGCGCACAAACTTAAATATTTGAGGTGTTTTTTAATACTATTGACTTTTGGATACAGCTCATGAAAACCCCAAATTCCTGTCTAAAACAATTTGCATATCATGAAAAGATGCTCTTAACAAACTACGTACCCAATTATCTGAGTCAACAAGTTAACTCTAGACACTTGCAAATGATTCCTGAGGCTGTTAAAAACTCACGGCCTGGTTCATTACTCAAAACTGCAATCATTAGACTCCTGACCTGACCAGAAGGCCACCATTGACACCCTCAAGCAAGAGGTTAAGTACACAAAAAGAAATATCTAAGCAAAAAAGCTGTTAATCAGAGAGTTGTATCAAGGCACCTCATTGGGAAGTCCGTAGGAAGCAGTGGATTGAGTCTGGAGTAGAAGCACCCAGAGCTACATTGCACAGGCATGTGCAGGAAATGGGTCAAGACACTTTTGAACCAGAAACAGCAGCAAAAACGGCTGGCCTGGGAGACAGAGAAGCAACACTGGACTTTTCAGAAAATAAGGTGCCTGAGTCTGGAGGAAGACTCGGGAGAAGGAAATGCCGAAATGCCTGAAGTCCAGTGTCAAGTACCCACAGTCAGTGATGGTCTGGGGCACCATGTCAGCTGCTGGTGTTGATGCACTAGGTTTTATCAAGGGCAGGGTCAATGTAGCTTGCTATGCAGGAGATTTTGGAGCACTTCATGCAATCATCTGCTTAAAATCTTTATGGAAATGAAGATTTTATTTTTCAGCACTACCTGGCACCTGCTCAAAGTGTCAAAACCACTAGTAAATGGTTCACTGACCATGGTATTACATTGCTCAATTAGCCTGCCAGCCTGCCAACTCTCCTGACCTGAACCCCATAGAAAATATGTGGCATAATGTGAAGAGGGAGTTGAGAGACACCAGACCCAACACTGTGGAGGAGCTTAAGTCCGCTGTCAAAGCGTCTTGGGCCTCCATAACACCTCAAAAGTGTCACAGACTGATTGCCTCCAGGCCACGCAGCATTGATGCAGTCATTTCTACAGTCATTTCTGCAATAGGATTCCCGACCAAGCATTGAGTGCATAACTGAACATAATTATTTTAAGGATGAGTTTTTTTAATAATTAAAAACCCTTTTTTGATTGGTCATATGAAATATGCTAGTTATTAAATGGATTTTTTTCTCTCTATTTTTGCCAATATCATCAATTTTAAAACAATAAAAGGCTTGAAATACTTCAGTTGTGTGTGATGGATCTAAATATATACGAAAGTCTAATGTTTATCTTTACATGACAGAAAAATATGAACTTTATCACAATATGCTACATGTTTTAGAACAACCTCCTGTATATTGTTTTGACTCCAGGCAAAGCACAGCCCACCAGATATATCGTGATGTTTACAAAAAAATGAAAGGGTCTATAGTGGAATTGAAATAAAATATTGACGCTTCTAGTACATTTAATCATACACTTATGTTTGAACACTCAGTAAAAACTAACAAAAAGATGCCATGCAACAGTGCACATGAGCAAAAATGTGAGTGTGACAAAGTTTGTTGTTATCAATAACTACACAATCACAACAAGCGCACACAAATACCGTGGGCTTAATAAAGCAGATCTTAGCCGAGTGCCCATTAGCCTGGTAATTAATAATTTCTCCCTTCCTCTTAACACTTATCTTCATGCAGGTGGGGGAAGGGCTGGGTGGCTGATCTTCATGTGCAATGTTGTGCCTGATCAATTTGTCTGATAGAAGTGTCTATAATGTAAGGTTTGTCGTACTTTAAATGCTTCTGACTGGGTAAACATCTTCTCTGACTTGAGTTGAACCTTAACCCTAACCCTGCTGATTTCCCATTTACAGATAACAACAAAAAAACAAGTCTTTTGCCGATTGCATGCTCCTGTGGAGTCACATTTGGTAAATTCTGGTAAACGTTTAAATGCTTTTGACGGAAATTCCCATCAATAAGAGTCAAAACAAGAAACGTGTACAATGGAAAGTTGAGGTTATTTGTTAGATACGGTCTTGGACCGCTGTTTTATAGATCTCCTCAAATAATTCTGATCAGCAGAGGGGGGCATTTTTTATGAAATCCTTCTTTCAAGGGATCAATTTAAGATATTCAGAACACGTGGATCTTAAAAGATACATTTTCAGTATAGCAAACAAAATTTAAAAGTAAAATCTACATTGGCTGTGTTAAAAAAAGAAAGCAGACAGAAATATGTTATTATTGGAAATAGAAACAACTACTAAATGACTGTATGTTTAGGGACATAAACGAGCAAACTACCTTATTGAACAGCTTTTAAATAATTGTTAAAGTTTGTCTAGTGAAGAATATTCAAACTATTTATTTAGTGGTAACATACTGTGTTACTTTGACAACACTGTAATAATGGATTATTTTGTATTTGAAAGCATCTGATGAATATATAATTTAATGTATGTTGAGATTTCTATTTCATTCTGCCTTCTTATGTAGTCCTGTTTGCACTATTGGCAGCCTGTTAAGTAGATTGCTTAGGATGCCAGGGTTGTTTGTTATTTCGACTTTTGTTCTGCACCGTTGTTCATTATTCTGACTATTATGCTCCGTTACCAACATTGTCACTATTTGCGAATCACGTTGCTGTTGTTTGATTTCTACAATAAAGGTCTGATAAGCTTTTTGTTGCCTTAAAAACAGCACCTTAATGGTATTTATATGGTCCTCTCCTATTTTCCTTGCAAGCTCAAAATGTATTAAGGTCTTCTCTCCTTATGTTGAGTGTTTACTAAACTCTCTAGGTAGTATTTGCTTTTTCAAGCTGGATTTGAATCAGCATCACTTTGCAAACAGTGTGGCGTCACACAAGTAAAAGATAATGAACATCAGCCTTAATTTCGTCAAAAAAAATATATTAAAAAAAAAATCTTATTTTGAGACATTATGGGACTAAAATGGCAATATAGAAAAAAAAGCCACACTTGTACTACCGTGTGTCTCTTATTAAAAATATCACAAAGCTCTAAAAGAGTACCAAAAATTTGATTGAATTTTCTTGTAGCCAAAATTAGTAGTAAAATATTGATTATAATGTTTTAAATGTATGTTCCTTATAAAACTATCTAAAAACGGATGTGGTGTTCCACATTAGTGAGCTACAGAAATAAAAAAATACAAAACGTGCTAAAGGAACCCTCCTCTGCTTTACCTTCACATAAAATGTTTTATTCAGTGGTCTGGAAAGATCTAAAAATAAAATAAACAACCAACCTGATATCTGTCGTATTTTTCGGATTACAAGTAGCATTTTATTTCAAAGTTTGGCCGGAATTGCGACTTATACCCTGGTGAGATTAGTAACACATTTTGACCGCTATATCATCCATCCACCCATCCATTATCTTCCGCTTATCCAAGGTTGGGTCGTGGGGGGCAGCAGCCTCAACAGGGAAGCCCAGACCTCCCTATAGCAGCCATTTATTCAAGCTCATCCGACTGGATCCCAAGGCGTTCCCAGGCCGGCTTAAAGACACAGTCTCTCCAGTGTTGGTCGTCCCCGGGGCCTCCTGCCGGTGGGATATGCATGGAACGCCTCCCAAGGCACCCTTATCATATGCCCGAGCCACCTCAACTAGCTCCTTTTAATGCGGAGGAGCAGTGTCTCTACATAGATGACGGAGCTTCTCACTTTATCTCTAAGGGAGGGCCCAGTCACCCTGCGGTGGACACTCATTTCAACCATAAGTACCCAGAATCAAGTTTTTACGGTCATAACCCAAAGTCTATGACCATAGGTAATGGTAAGAATGTAGATCAACTGATAAGTCAAGAGCTTGTCCTTTCGGCTCAGCTCCCTCTTCACCACTACGGACTAGTACATGACGGCAGACGCTGCATAGACCCGTCTGTCGATCTCCCGTTCCATCCTACCCTCACTCGTGAACAAGACCCGAGATACTTGAACTCCTCAACTTGGGGCAAGATCTCATCCCCAACCCGGAAGGAGCACGCCACCCTTTTCCGCCTGATTACCATTGTCTCAGACTTAGAGGTGCTGATCCTCATGCCAGCCTCTTCACATTCAGCTGCAAAGCGCTCCAGTGAGAGCTGGAGATCACAGCCTGAGAAAGCCAACGGCACCACATCATCTGCAAAAAGCAGAGATGCAATGCTGAGGCCCCCAAACAAGAATCCTTCCCCACCAAGCCTGCCCTTAGAAATTTTGTCCATAAAAGTTATGAACAGAACTGGTGACAAAAGGAAGCCCTGGCGGAGTCCTACTTCCAATGGAAACGAATCCGACTTACTGCCTGCAATACAGACCAGACTCTGGTACCGGGCATACAGGGACCGCACAGCCCGGATAAGACTGTGCGGTACACCATACTCCCGAAGCACCCCCAACAGTGCTTCCCAAGGAATGCCTTCTCCAAGTCCACAAAACACACGTAAACCGGATACGGCAAACTCCCATGCACCCTCAAGGACCCTGCAGAGTGTGTAGAGCTGCTTCACTGCTCAATGGCTGGGACAAAAACCACACTAATCCTCTTGAATTGGAGATTCGACTTCCTGGCGGACCCTTCTCTTCAGTACCCCTGAATAGACCTTAGCAGGGAGGCTGAGAAGTGTGATTCCCCTGTAGTTGGAAAACACACTCCGCTCCCTCTTCTCGAAAAGGGGAAACTCCACCCCAGTCAGCCAATTCAGAGGCACTGTCCCTGATGTCCAGGCGATGCCCACAACTTCCAGAGCCTTAATGAACTCTGGGCGAATCTCATTAACCGCTGGGGCCTTGCCACCGAGGAGCTTTTTGACCACTTCAGTGACTTAGACCCCAGAGATTTCGAAAGCCGACCTAACAGTCCCCTGGCTATGCTTCCTCAGATGAAGACGTGTCGGTAGGAATGAGGAAGTCTTCAAAGTACTCTGCCCACCGATTCACAACGTCCCGGGTTGAGGTCACCCTAACCCTAACACTATACACAGTGTTGATGGCACACCGCTTCCCCCACCCTAAGATGCCGAAAGGTGGACCAGAATTTTCTTGAAGCCATTTAGAAGTCGCCTTCCATGGCCTCGTCAAACTCCTTTCATGCCCGAGTTTTTGCCTTAGCAACCGCCAAAGCTGCATTCCGCTTGGCCAGCCGATACCTGCCAGTTGCTTCCCGAGTCCCACGGGCCAGGGGGGGCCCGATAAGACTCCTTTTTGAGCTTGACGGCATCCCTCACTGCCAGAGAATTGAAACTCCTTCTTGACAGGAGATTCTGCTTGACATTCCTAGCAGATCCTCACAACACACTTGGGGCTGCCGGGCTGGACCGGCATCTTCCCCCACCATCGGTGCCAACTCACCACCAAGTGGTGATCAGTTGACAGCTCCGCTCTTCTCTTCACCCGAGTGTCCAGAACATGCGGCCGCAGGTCCGATAAACCGACTATAAAGTCAATCATCAAACTACGGCCTAGGGTGTCCTGGTGCCAAGTGCACACATGGACACCCTTATGTCTGAACATGGTGTTCGTTATGGACAAACCATGACGGGCACAGAAGTCCAATAGCGATACACCACTCAGGTCAGGGGGGGCCGTTCTTCCCAATCACGCCCCTCCAGGTCTCACTGTCATTGCCCACGTGAGCGTTGAAGTCTCCCAGCAGTATGAGGGAGTCCTCTCAAGTACACCCTCCAAGGACTCCAAGAAGGGTGGGTAATCTGAACTGCTATTTGGTGCAAAAGCACAAACAACAGTCTGGACCCGTCCCCCCACCTAAAGGCCGAAAGAAGCTAGCTACCCTCTCGTTTACTGCGGTCAACCCCAATGTACAGGCGCTGAGCCGTTGCGCAAATAATATGACCACATCGGCCCTGCGCCTCTCACCACGGGAACCTCTAGAGTGGAAGAGAGTCCTACCCCTTTCGAGAGGAATGGTACCAGAGCCCAAGCTTTGTGTGGAGGTGAGTCTAACTATAACTAGTCGGAACTTCTCAACCTCACACAAAAACTCCCTATCCTTCCCCACCAGAGAGATAACATTCCATGTCCCAAAAGCCAGTTTCTATAGCTGGGGATCAGCGCGCCAAGAACCCTTCCTTTGGCTGCTACTCAGCTCTCTACACACCCGACCCCTTTGGCCCCTCCCACAGGTGGTGATCCCATGGCTACAGGGACCACGTCGTCCCTTCGGCCGGACCCCGTGAACAAAAGCTACCAGGCGCTCGCTAGCGGACCCCACCTCCAGTTAACCCGCGCCTGGGGGAGGGAAATCGTGGAGAAGTTTTGTTTCATCATAAGGGGTCTTTTGATCTGCGTTTTGTCTGGTCCCTCACTTAGAATCTGTTTGTCATGGGTGACCTACCAGGGGCTTACAGCCACCAACATTGTTACAAGGATCATTGGGAAACACAAAGTCCTCCACCACAATAAGGTAGCAGATCATGGAGGTATATCATTTGACATGTTATTTTCGTGACATGTTATTTTCGCTTATTACTCTGAAATGAACTGTCAAATTATCCACAGATAAAGAGGGAGTGTTTAAAAGGCTGCATTTTGCCAAAGTAAAAACTTATTTAACTTATTTAAAAGGGATTTGCATACAGGGTGCAGCTGGTCTTTGTTTCACTGTTCTAACAAAATCCCCAAAATGAGACACATTTCCTCCGGGGGGGCATTTTTGTAAATTTTTATCTTAAATTGACATTGAATATGACATGTTTTTGGTGTTTGATTTTATCAAATAAATTCACCCCAAAAAATGTGACTCATACCGAGTCCCTACAGCTGAAGTTAAGATACTGTAAATTCGAGACGTTTAATGCCTTTTGAAATCTAACTCAAGACCGAGTCAACAAAAATAACACAAATGAAACAAACAAAATAAAAAATAAAAAACACCACACAAATGTTTTTTTTAATCACATTTAGGTCCAGTCAAAATTTGCCATCTGAAAAACAAAGCACTCTCTAAAGTTTTGGAATTGGAAGACAATAGTTTAAAGGGATGTTTACAGTAAATCATAGATTCTTCAGTCAAAACTGGCAGTTCACTACGGTGTTTTTACGGCCACTAAATCCTCAGATTTCCTTCAAATTAGAGCTGCGCCCTATCACACTTTTTTGGTGGACGTGACAGAGGATGGCAGTGGAGGATTCCCCACGGAAATTTGAATCGTGAGCGTCAACACTAAACGTTTGAATCGTGGGCGTTGCCGGTATCATTTAAATCATCGGCATTGCCGCTATCGTATCCAGATGCAAAATGGTACATACGAACATTATTTGCGGGATGTCAAAAAACATCCGGACATTGCTGTAAGTTAGATTTTGTATAGTGTGCACCTTTCTACGAGTAGAGGACAGTACCGTAGTGCTTCTTCCCTCCACATGGCCGTAGTGAGAGGTCACCCAGCATCCACACCGAAGAAGAAATCCGGCTTTTACTCTCTGGTTCGTGTGCAATTATAACAACGTGTACTGTAACGCTAGCGCGCTACGGACCTTTGACATTTGTATTGTTTAACATCTCGTGCATCCATTTAGTATGGTTGGTGTAAAGTGTAGGGAAGAGGCGAGCCGTTTCTTTTGAAAGGAAAGTGGAATAAGAAACCTTGATGCGTTTGAGAAATTGGTCGGAATGTTTTTTTTCGGCCACTTTTTACCACGAAGGCGGACCTCTTGAAGTCCTGAAAGTAAGTATACGCCTAATGGTTGTGAAAATATGGTACTAATTCGAAATAACTCTTCCACTTCATTAATGAAGCATTTTTATCAAGATGCATGATAAAATGACTTTTACTAGAGCTTTTTAGTTCAAACAAATATAAATCCCATTACTGTGTTAACATTTATAAGACTTTTGAAGATTGGATAAAAGACATTTTAATGCAAGTTAAAGCCGTATTTTTCGAATGATTAAGTGCTTTTTATGTCTTTTTAAGGTCTTGTTTTTAGAAAAATGGATTAAATGCTTTTTATGAAATTTTAAGGATCCAAATGAACCCTGGTCCAGTGCTTATAACTTATATGTGCCTTTTTTTCTTAATTATGTAAATGTTGCCTGTTTTTTAAGGTAAATTCAAAACTTGCATTTAGCTACCATTGTGCTTTAGAATGGAATATATTTTGTGTAGTTGTCTTCCTCTTTGGTCTTTACACCCTGAGTCAGCATTTTTTTAATTCTCCGTGATCTCCATGTTGGACCAAAACAAGAAGGAAATGAGGAAAGGAATAAAAAGGACGAAACGTAGAAGTGAAAGGTCAGACGGTTCGCCAGAATCTCTGAACTACAGAGATCCCCTAGTTTTCACGGTTAATGGGGACCAGCACCACCCGCAAAGTTAAAATTTGCAAAGTGATGCTTTTCAGGGGGCATAAAGAAAAAAAAAGAAGCTGGACACAAATTCTTCTCAGCAAGATGGAGAAGAACGCAGAGCAGGGTTCTGGTGCAGTGTGTAAAGGCGAATTGATATAAATTGTCCAATCCAAATCAGAGATTTCAATTCAAGAGGTGCCAGCCTAATCGGCATGAATTTTGGTTGCCCACTATGTTCCTCGGTGATGCAGGAAGGATCGTTTTTTTTTTTTTTTTTTTTTTTTTTTTTAATTCGATCTTTTTCCTGTGAAGCGATAACTGAAACGTGAAGTTGCGAGGGGTCTCTGTATTGCTTTATCGTCTGTTTATTCTATCCTTTCCTTCACTTCCTTGGGAAGCACTGTTGTTGTGTCCTAGTTTTAGTACCCGCTTGAAAACTACAATCCATTGTAATTCTGAATTTAACTCTCGATTCTCAGTCTGATATACCGAGATGAATAAAGTTCAATTTACATGCATGTGGAATCATTCAACTATAAAACCATTAGCTCTTCACATTTTATTTCTACAAGACACGTCTGGCTTTAATGATCTTCATCATCAGCTCCTTCATTGTGCTTTCCTTTTCCTCACAAGTGGGGAAGAAAAAAAATGAACAGTGTTGCACTCAAGACCTGCAAAGAATGATCAGCAATTTCTTTGAAGTCCAAGCCAATGTCCTATAGGGTGCATCTGTTCATAACTGATAATTGTGTAGCATCATATCTCATCATCCTTCTACCTTCTCTTCCATTGCCATTTTTTTCCACAGACTCTTCACTTCATCTCACTGTTTGTTTTAATTATTCTCTCTAGAATCCAGTCGGTGTGTGTGTGTGCCTGTTTGTCCCCCGAATGCTGAATAGTGGGCCTCATGGTGTCAACAAAACCAAACGGTGTTGGTTTTGGCGCAGAACGTTGGTAATTCCTTCAAACCGTCAAAGCTGTTCTATTAAACCCCCGCTGGGGGTGCTGAAAAAGAGACATCATGGCACTCCAAATCACAAAGAGCACAACCAAACATGACAGAAACACACAAACACGCCCACTTCGGTGACATGGCTTATACAGCATGAATAGATGCACACACATTAGAAAATGTTTTAAAAAAAAACAATATTCAGACCTAAGAATTGGGACAACGCTTGTGATGAATATTACTGAGATATACCATCTCTAATTATATATTACAGTGCCGTGAAAAAGCATTTTTACCACTCTAGATTTCTGTGTTTTGGGCATATTTATCACTCACAGATTTCAGATCATCCAACCAATTTTATGATTACACAGAGACAACGCAAAGAAATCAAAAATTCCCTTTTGAAATGTTGATTGGATTTATTAGGGCACAAAAATAAAAATCGATATTGCCCGAAGTGAAACAGCAATTGCACTCTGAACCTAATAGCGAGTTGGGCTACCATTGCCAGAACTAACAGAGATCAAATGTTTATGATAATTTGTAATGAGTCGTTCTCAATGCTGTGGAAGAATTTTGGCACACGCATCTTTGCATAGTTGTTTAAAATCTGCCATATTGGAGGGTTTTCAATCATGTAACGTTACACCGTGCACTCATTCAGCCTGTCCTTATCTACTTTTTTTTAATTTTAAATTGCCTTTAAAGATGACATTAATGTTTTTGGTGTAATTTTTCCCCAAAATGTGACATCTATATGTTTTTCCCCTTTAAATATGCATGTTTGGGTTGGTGCGACACAGATGCTGGAGCGACTTATAGCCTTAAAAATTCTGTTAACACTTTTAATTTTTTAATGAGAAAAAAAATTGCATTGGCCTCAAAAAGGTTGAGTAAAATTCCACCATGGGATGTACACAAGCCCACGTACCATTTGGGATATTCCGACCTGCCTTTGAATAGGGTTACCTCTGTCCGGGGATGACTGGTATCCCCTCATCAGCCCGCTAACTCTGTCACGCACAGCACTCAGCAACATGCTTCACCGGGCAAGCTGATAAGAACGTGTGTCTAAGTATGTGCACCACAGAGAAATCTCTGATGGCAAGGAGCGCAGACACTCGACTCACTTTGTGAACAAGTAAACAGCAGCAAAATATGAGGAGATGTTTAAGAAGTAAATCATGCTTGCTCTCTCATATGACATCACACATCACATGCACAACTACGCTCACATTCAAACAATCATACCCATGCACACACTCACACTACTATACTCTCTCACACATACTACTATGCTCTAATACACACACTACTTACTCTCTCACACACTACTATACTCTCATACTCACACTACTATACACTCTCACACAGGCCGCTATACTATCATAATCATGGACAATCCATCGCATCATCAATCTCATAACTGTCAATTGCTCCCAATTCTAATAATTGCAAATCCTACTTACTAAGCTATAATAAACTTTACAAACAAATTGCGGCACCTATTTACACACATAGAGACGAACTACGTAAAATACTGTAACAATAGTAACGTCAATGACGTCGTCGCCTGCTACTAGCGCCCGAAACAATCCGGATTAGAGCTGAAATGGGCAAGACGAGATTTGTATTTCTGTTACCTGCGTAAAATTTTTGTAGCCAGTACACAATTTTAGATGATCCGAAAATGTATAAGATACAGGCAAAATGTATAAGTTGACAGGTATGTGATCTCCGTCACTCTTTGCAAAGGCCCTCCCACCGCCCCATTCTTAACAACACACGTACAAATTCCTTTTAATGAGTCCCTAAACATAGTAAGTGCTTATAACAAATTTCATTTTATTTTCTTATCTTATTGCTGTATTTTTTAACTACTATTAAATGTGTTTTAGTAATCAGGAAAATCTATTTTTAACTATTTAGTGTTCACGTGGATGCTTTTAGGAAAACGGGAGAGGAACATACTAGCCAAAGAAATAAACAATAACGACATGAATATTGGCATGATTAGTTAAATGTACTAAAAACAGTACCCCATTTGTTTTGTGCTTTTGGCCCCAACACAAAATACCTGTTTTTTTAATTAATTAATTGAGTCATTATTTTTATAGCTGTTTTTATTTTATGAAAAAAGTTATATATATTTGGTGTTTGAATTCTGAAAATACAGTACTAACACAGCCACGTTAACATGTGGTCGATGGGCTGGATCTGGCCGGCTAGAGAATTTAATCTGCCCCAACATAGATTTTTGAGTATGTCAAAACAGTAGTGAGTCTCCAAGTAATTTCTTTCAAAAGTTATGAACCAAATGCTCTCTTTTCGGCGACTAGAAGATAGTTTTGAGTTTGTTTAGCATAGTGAGTTGGCTCAGGTGTGTAACTGCATCCTCTCAACTGTGAGCCAGTGAACACATTCAATGCAAAACAAAGTATTTCCCCCCATATACTGCGAATAAATATGTTATGTTTAGAAAATATTCCTTGTCATCTGTGATTAAAACAGGTTTCTATTGTAGGCTGCATGATAAAGCACAACATTGAAAAAAAATTTGAGTTGACGTTCGTTTACTGATCCGGCTGCCTCTGAAGGGAAAGTCTGATTCCAAACTGAGTTTTACATCCCGGCACAAAAGAAACCAACTCAAGTTCAACCAGTAAAAATTATTTTGTTTAATCTTAGCATTGACTCAGCATAGCTTGTATGACTAAAAACAATGTCAGCAGAGCGCTTTCGCAGCAAAAAAATATCAAATGAGTGGTTGCAGCAGAGCAACGCAATTGTAGGGAAATAGAAACGGGAATAACATGTCACAGAGGACAAGACAAATGTTAGACAAAGGGAGAAGGAGCACTTAACCCCCGGTTAGTGGGGTCGGGTCCCCATGGTAGTCGCTTCTGTACACACACACAACAGGCATATTAGGACGCAGAGAAAAACATAAAAACTGTTTTACTGTCTTACTGAAGGTAAAATGTATTCCAAAGATTATATTTGTCAGGTCAGTTTTTCTTACCTACAGGAGTCGGAGACCATTTTTATTGCCAATTATAGGCACTTTCAATTGCTTCAGTACCATTTAAACAAAAATCTGTCGTGAATCATGTATTCCGTAGAGCCACAAATAAGTCTGTAATTTACACATGCAAATTTTAATCTTGCGTACGCATTTATCAATATATATGTTAAAGACAGGGCAGCATGGCGGCGCATTGGTTAGCGCGTGTGCGGCACAGTTCTGAGGTCATGAGATTGAACCTCCTGTGTGGAGTTTGCATGTTCTCCCCGTGCTTGCGTGGGTTTCTTCCGGGCACTTCTGTTTTCTCCCACATTCAAAAACATGCATGTCAGGTTAATTGGCCGGTTCGCATTGTCCCTAGGTGTGAATGAGCGAGCCAATTGTCTGTCCTTGTGTGCCCTGCGACTGGTTGGCAACCAGTTCAGGGTGCCCCCTGTCCACTGCCCGGAGATAACTGGGATGGGCTCCAGCAACCCTGCAACCCTACTGAGGATTAGGGGTTGGCAACATTTTTGACCCAAGGAGCCATAATAGCAAAGTTTTTTTTTCTAAACAAGAGACCCATACCATGTATTTTAAGAGAACATTCAGCAAAACCGCCAAACCTGCTCTCCGGACAAAAGCTAACTTTTCGCACATTTTTTTTCTCTGTGTGACGTTAGATAATTTGAACAAATGAATTAAATAAGAATAATGCCAGAGCCTGTGACCCATACAAACAAATTTACCACTTTTAACTTTTCCTCCTACCACAGTTACTTGAGATAATATATTGATTATAATAAATATATAATAATATATTATATGAATATTCAAAATATATAATTTTAAACACCCTGTATAAATATAAAAAATAGGGTGGGAATAAAAAATATGGTCTCGGCACATCAATTTCCCCTCCTTTTAAAGGTTTCCAATAATTTAAAAATATTACACTTTCTGATGTTATCTTCTGGCCGAAATAATTATTGCAGCTTTGTTTATTGAACATGCAAGTATGTTTAATTATAAAACATATTCGTATAAACGCTTCCTTTTTCATCTTTTAGGGTGATTGGATTAGCATTTTGGTCTGTATTTGAAACAGTCCTTTTCTGACTTTTTTTTTGATCCTAGAGTAAACGAGAACAGCGACCACACACATACAGGGAGTGCAGAATTATTAGGCAAATGAGTATTTTGACCACACCATCCTCTTTATGCATGTTGTCTTACTCCAAGCTGTATAGGCTCGAAAGCCTACTACCAATTAAGCATATCAGGTGATGTGCATCTCTGTAATGAGAAGGGGTGTGGTCTAATGACATCAACACCCTATATCAGGTGTGCATAATTATTAGGCAACTTCCTTTCCTTTGGCAAAATGGGTCAGAAGAGGGACTTGACAGGCTCTGAAAAGTCAAAAATAGTGAGATATCTTGCAGAGGGATGCAGCACTCTTAAAATTGCCAAGCTTCTGAAGCGTGATCATTGAACAATCAAGCGTTACATTCAAAATAGTCAACAGGGTCGCAAGAAGCGTGTAGAAAAACCAAGGCGCAAAATAACTGCCCGTGAACTGAGAAAAGTCAAGCGTACAGCTGCCAAGATGCCACTTGCCACCAGTTTTGCCATATTTCAGAGCTGCAACATCACTGGAGTGCCCAAAAGCACAAGGTGTGCAATACTCAGAGACATGGCCAAGGTAAGAAAGGCTGAAAAACGACCACCACTGAACAAGACACACAAGCTGAAACGTCAAGACTGGGCCAAGAAAAATCTCAAGATGGATTTTTCTAAGGTTTTATGGACTGATGAAATGAGAGTGAGTCTTGATGGGCCAGATGGATGGGCCCGTGGCTGGATCGGTAAAGGGCAGAGAGCTCCAGTCCGCCTCGGACGCCAGCAAGGTGGAGGTGGGGTACTGGTATGGGCTGGTATCATCAAAGATGAGCTTGTGGGGCCTTTTCCGGTTGAGGATGGACTCAAGTTCAACTCCCAGTCCTACTGCCAGTTTCTGGAAGACACCTTCTTCAAGCAGTGGTACAGGAAGAAGTCCGCATCCTTCAAGAAAAACATGATTTTCATGCAGGACAACGCTCCATCACACGCATCCAAGTACTCCACAGCGTGGCTGGCAAGAAAGGGTCTAAAAGAAGAAAAACTAATGACATGGCTTCCTTGTTCACCTGATCTGAACCCCATAGAGAACCTGTGGTCCCTCATCAAATGTGAGATTTACAAGGAGGGAATTCAGTACACCTCTCTGAACAGTGTCTGGGAGGCTGTGGTTGCTGCTGCACGCAATGTTGATCGTGAACAGATCAAAGCACTGACAGAATCCATGGATGGCAGGCTTTTGAGTGTCCTTGCAAAGAAAGGTGGCTATATTGGTCACTGATTTGTTTTTGTTTTGTTTTTGAATGTCAGAAATGTATATTTGTGAATGTTGAGCTGTTATATTGGTTTCCCTGATGAAAAAAAATAATTGAAATGGGTATACATTTGTTTTTTGTTAAGTTGCCTAATAATTATGCACAGTAATAGTCACCTGCACACACAGATATCCTCCTAAAATAGCTAAAACTAAAAAAGCCCCACTCCAACTTCCAAAATATTCAGCTTTGATATTAATGAGACTTTTGGGTTCATTAAGAACATGGTTGTTGTTCAATAATAAAATTAATCCTCAAAAATACAACTTGCCTAATAATTCTGCACTCCCTGTAATAAGACTGAAGGCTCTGTGTCTGTTTTGCACCCTTACACTTTTTGTCTTTTTCTTACTTGATGTTGTGCGGATGCCTGTCTTTTCCTCCATCATCTGCTCTCAGCAGCAAACTTCTGCTTATTAAAGAAAGATGGAGAAACAGAGAATGATGGGAATGATTCCGTAAAACAGACACACGCAGAGCAAATTCTGCTTGTCAGGAATTCTTCATGTCTGTCTCTGGCCGTGCAATATACAGGTATACATATATATATATATATATATATATATATATATATATATATATATATATATATATATATATATATATATATATATATATATATATATATATATATATATATATATATATATATATATATTTTTTTTTATATTTTTTTTTTTATCAGTACAATAACATTCTGACGTTTCCATCTCTCTAATGTGAAAACGTGGTGTTAAGATTTTGATTCCTGATAGGATGCGCACACACGCACTTGGATGTCATGGCGGTGCAGATAAGAGGCATCTGGCATGTTTGAGGCAGAGTTGCTGAGTCAGCCATATGCATTCAAAGTCGTAGGACATGCGCTACATTTATACGCGCATACAGGTGAAAAGAAGCTTTTAACACATTTTATTCTTCAGCTTTAGCCACAAATGCTGACAAGAATAACATGGCTACTAACTTGCAAAATCTTAATCCAGAATATATAATTTCCAGACTTTGAAAATAAAATCCTAGTTGCATTTTAGGTTGAAAGTGATTCTCATACAATGTTATTTCTTGAAATAACTGCAAACCACATAATAACTTTATTGCACACAATAGGTATGAATATAACTAACTAATATCAAAAAATTGATTGAATAGTAAATAGTAATGGACAACTGGTTTCATATAGCTCTTGGGATATTACTTGACTCCTGTAGTTCAAAGGTTGGAAAATTATTTCTCGCAAGCATATATGGCTCTTTTCATGACTACATCTGGCTCAGAAATTAAATAAAATACATGCACAATTATTTTTTGTATTGAACATGCGGAGCTGATCGTGGCATGTGCAAAGCCGAGACTACACCATAAGGTTCTGTCCAGTATATATAGACCACAGTTTTGACCACCTTTTATAGGCATTGTCAAGTCAAGTCAAATGTATTTATATAGCCCTCAATCACAAAAATGTCTCAAAGGACTGCACAGGATTACAATGACACAATTACCTGATCTTAAACCAACATGCGGGCAAGGAACAATTCAAAACCTCAGCATGAGGTAAAAGAGAAACCTTGAAAAGGGACCTCACAAGTGATATCCCCCTTTCAGGATGACCAGGGTGAATTACATTTAGCATCACTGTACACAAACATAGTAAACACTAGGTAACATGTTGAAAATTTGTCCGGAAAGTGCATGACAGCAGCGCAGCCTGGCCTCCAGCCTGTAAACTAGTCCAGAAGGTCTATGACGGCCACGACGCAGCTTCCCATCTCTGCCAGCTGGTCCACGCAGGCGTTGACATGCTTCAGGTCCAACGCTGTTCGCTGACTCATTCCAAATCGTCCTTCTCCTTCGTATCACCAACAGGCAGGCAGTCCAAAAAAGACAGGACAATACAGAATATGAGGTGGGCATCAATCATAAGCTTTGGAATAGAAGTGTGTCTTAAGCCTTGATTTAAAAACTTCCGTTCAGGTTGCAGATCTTATCTCCGGAGGCAGGGCATTCCATAGCACCAGGGCCCGGATGGAGAACGCTCTCAAGCCTGCAGACTTCTTGGCTCTCAGAGTCACAACTAGACCGGCATTTTCGAAGCTCAGACTCCGTGCAGGAACATAGGGGGAAATCAAATCAGAGAGATAAGAGGGTGCAAGTCCATACAAACATTTGTATGTTAATAAGAGAACCTTAAAGTCACGTCTTAAGTAGACTGGGAGCCAGTGCAAGTTGGCCAATACAGGAGTAACATGCTCAAACTTTTTGGTCTTAGTTAAAAGTCTAGCTGCCGCATTCTGAACCAGCTGCAAACTTTTGATGCTAGACATCGGGAGATCAGAAAGCAATACAATACAGTAATCAAGCCGAGAAGTAATAAACGCATAAATTAAAACCTCTGCATCTGATTGGGACAGCATTGAACGAATCTTCGCAATATTACGGAGGTGGTATAAAGCTATTCTAGTAATATTTTTCACTTGTGACTGAAACGACGGATTAGAATCAAATATAACACCTGGATTTTTGACCGAGTCACTATGGGTGATATTACATTTGTCTAGGTTCAGGGTAGTGTTTGAAAACAACTCACGACAGTGAGCTGGACCAATAATCAACATTTCAGTTTTTTATGGGTTAAGGCGCAAAAAATAAGTGACATCCATCTTTGAATCTCAGTAAGGCAAGCCTCCAGATTTCTACAACTTAACTGTCCAGTTGTCTCCAGTGGTACATACAGTTGAGTGTCATCTGCATAGCAATGGAAACTAATATACTTGTCACCAAGCGGGATCATATGAATACTAAAAAGAAGGGGGCCAAGTACAGAGCTCTGTGGAACACCACAGGGGACATTAGATTGTTTAGAGGACAGATTGCCATAGTTAACACATTGCATCCTGACTGACAGGTAGGACTTAAACCATGAGAGTACAGTTCCTGAGATACCAATGCATTCTAGACGAACAAGTAATATGTTGTGGTCGACAGTATCAAAAGCAGCACTGAGGTCCAGCAGCAGTAACATTGATGAGGCACCGGAATTTATTGCTAAAAGGAGATCATTGGTTACTTTAGCCAGGGCTGTCTCAGTGGAGTGATTTGCCCTAAATGCTGACTGGACAGTTTCAAAGAGGTTATTTTCTGACATGAAGTCATTTAACCGCTGTGCAGCGACCTTTTCAAGTAATTTTGCAAAAAATGGCAGATTTGACACTGGCCTATAATTACGTAGGCTTTCTGGGTCAAGGTTAGGTCGCTTAAGCGTGGGTTTAATGACAGCAGACTTGAAGGCTACAGAAACAATACCCGAGGATAGCTATATATTAATAATATTTAAAACTGATGGTCCTAAGATCCCAAACAGATCCTTTACCAGTGAAGCTGGAAACGGATCAAGCAGGCAAGTAGTTTGTTTGGTCCTACTGACCATCTGTGTTAGACTATCAAGGGACAAATCATTTAAACTGGAGAATGTTTCTGAACAACTGCTGACACGGTCCTTACCTAACACCTCCACATCATTGAGATAGGAGGAGGTTACAGAGCGTTCTTTTAAAATGTCATTCCTGATTAGTTGAATATTTTTGTTAAAACATTCCATAATGTCTTTAGCAGAATAAGTAGAACTATTTGGGTTAAGTTGTTGTCTGTTAAGTTTCGCCATTGTGTCAAACAAAAAAATCGGATTATTCTTATGTTTAACAATAATCTTAGAGAAAAACAATGCTTTAGCTGAGGCAAGAGCTACTTTATATTTCAGCAAGCTGTCACACCAGGCCAGTTGGAAGACCTCCAGATTTGTAGTGCGCCATTTTCGTTCAAGTTTTCTGCAACCTTGTTTGAGTGACCTGGTTTCTTCAGTAAACCAAGGTGTATGCTTCTTAGGTTGAAATGTATGCCTAAGAATCAAGAACCTTAACCAAAGCAGCATTAAAGTTGTTTGTAAGTGAGTCACCAGACACAGTGTACGAAGGGAAGGCTGCAGTTACCATAGGTAATAGTTCTTTTAAAGCTAATGCCGTTGTAGGGAGGATATTGTGACTGCTAAAGCCTAAATTTTCCTTATCACAGTAAACATTAAACAGCACCTCACACTTAATAAGATAGTGATTAGAGATGGCATTAGGATACGGTAACACTGTAACATTTGAGGCCACTACGCCACGGGTCAGAACAAGATCTAGAGTGTTCCCATCTTTATAAGTGGGCACATCAACTATTTGTTTGAAACCAAATGTATCAATCAGTGACTTAAAAGCAATTGCAAGTGAATTTGATAAGGAGTTTATGTGAACATTAAAATCACCAATAATTACAACATTGTCCTCATAAGTTACTAAGTCTGTTAACAGTTCCGAAAATTCATCCAAAAAAATTGAGTATGGTCCAGGTGGGCGATACACAACAACTACATAAATTGGTGTCTAAATTAGGGACCTCATAACAAGTGCTTCGAACGTTTTAAAAACAGTAAGGGTACCGGGAGTAAATTTCAACTTACCTTCCGATATAAGAGCAACGCCTACACCTTTTTTGCATGGTCCCGCCAAGTGCGAACTGACAAAGTTAGGGGGAGAAGCCTCATTTAACACTACAAACTCATTTGGTTTTAACCAGGTCTCACAAAGGCCAATAAGGTTACGATTGTGTTTATTAATAAGGTCATTGACAAGTAAAGCTTTGGAGGCTAGTGATCTAATATTCAGAAGGCCAAGCTTCAGCACTGTGGACTGAGCTGAACGCTTTCCCGAGTTTTGAACCTTAATGGCAACCTTAGTGGTAACCTCCACCGGATTATACTGCCAGTTCCAGGTCTTGTGCCTTGCATGACGGCCGATTCGGCCCAAATTCCATACCAGAGGAATATTGTTGACAGGTGGAGTAGCAGGATGACTAGTGGTAGAAAACCATGTACGAGGTAAGAAGCACAGAAGAAGATACTATAGAAGAGTACAGATCAGGGTGTGTGGTGCAGGCAATGAAACACACTAAACTACAAAAACTATGGGAATTGCATGAATCTAGCATAGCGCTAGTTAGCTCTAGCATTACAGACTCCACACCTGTGGTTACAGGTTCACTAATCACCTGTGACCTGGCCTGCACTAGTGTCCCCTGTCATGGAAGGCTTAAACAGTAATCTATATTTTTAGAAAGAGTGAGAGCACCTTCCCAGTTAGGGTGAAGGCCGTCTCCCCTCAGCAGGTCAGGTCGGCCCCAGAAAATAGGCCAGTTATCCACATACCTAAATCCCTGCTGACTACAGAAACTTGCCAGCCACCGGTTTAGCGAGACTAGTCTGCTAAACCTCTCATCATTTCCTCTCGCAGGCAAGGGGCCAGAGACAATTACTCGATGCAGACTCATCTTGCTGGCGAGATTACAGGTCTTAGCAATATTTTTCTTTGTAATCTCAGATTGCCTCAATTTAGTATAATTAAAGCTGACGTGAATGACAATATCAGTGTAGCTAGCCCTGTCTTGGTGTTTAGATTTTCATGTCAGCTCCCTCGAATTAGCCTCAATGTCTGGTGCTCTGGAAATACACATAACCATGGCTGGGGTGCTAAGCTTTATGTTACGGGTGATGGAGTCACCTATAACTAGGGTGCGGGAACCAGTAGACCGGGGTGGAGTGGGACTAGCTAGGGGGCTGAACTTATTATGTGTCTGATTTCGCTCACCGCGATTAGCATGCCATTTAGGGCTAGTCCCTCTAGATTCTAGAGTCTAGAAGGGCTACTTGCCTAAGGAAGCGGGAGCAATCTTTCCAACAACCCATACTCACTTGTGAGCAGTCGGAAGCCGAACAGCGTCTTAGCAGCCGTGGGAGGGGTTGCCCTTCACCAGCGATCGGCAGCAGCGCAACTGTAAAACAATTGTGTGCGGCACTTACCTTACGCCAATCGTCCGAGATACTTACCTGAAACTTTTCAACTGTTTGAGATAAAAGATCTCAGTCCAGAATTCTGCTATAGTAGGAATATATATATATATATATATATATATATATATCTATATATATATATATATATTTGTAAATTTTTGTGCCCAGGCATATACCACCTCGTGTTAGCAAGTCCACCTCCTCTCCGATTTCCGCAGCCGGGAATCGGAGAGGAGGTTAGCTATGGTAGCTACCGGTTGCTCCAGGTAGCTACGCGTTAGCGTCTGGGATGCTAGACGTTAGCCACGTTTCCGTAAAACAAAGCAAATTGCACTTCCTGTGCGCTTTGTTTTTCATCAGCACAGCCAGTTTATCTGTCTTATTTGGTATAGAGTTCACATTTACCATGATTACGGACGGGACCGAAGACTTATAACGCCGCTAGCAGCTAAGCCTTAGCTCCGGCACTGCATCCACGATAGGGCCCCCTCATCACGCCGGCGCGAGGACTCTTCAGGGCAAGGAGTTGATTCTGGCAGCGCCAGCAGACTTTTGTTTGAAATGGTTCTTCGTCTCCATCTTGCGGTGGATTGTTTTTACGATTTTATTTTTTTATTTTTTTAAGGGGAAACCTGTAGTTTTTGTGATCCAACCGTAACACCGTAGTGGGTTCAAGTAAACCGTACTCATTACAGCAAAACCGTAGTACTTGGCAGGTATGTAAGTGGTGTATCAATATTGATATGGGACACAGGCTCTGGCAATATTACTTTTGTCGAATCATCAAACATCACACAGTGAAATAGAATTTGCTGAAGAAATAGCTTTTGATTAAAAAAAAACTTTCATTTTTTTAACATTACTTTAATAGTTTTGATTGTGAAAGGGACAATGAATTAGGGTACTGATAGGTCAAGTAGATGTGGATCTCTGTCTTCAGGAATTGTTTCACCATCTACTACACAGGCCCATGAAATGCTAGGTCATGGTGAAAAGTATTTTACATTATACAGACAACTGAGAGAGCCATACTCAAAAGTTGTTTTGTATCTTATTGTAACATTCATATTTGTAGTTTATGCTGTCTTACAATGTCCTCATGTTCAGTTTCAGTTTCTACTTCATTATAATCCTGAAAAATACAAATCAGTTTTTTGGTTTTGTTCATTATTTCAAACTGTTATTACATTGTCTTAACACATAGTTATGGTATATATTGCAAGTTATTGAAAGTTTGGGTTGAAAGAACCAAAACTCATAACATGATGTCTGACTCTTTCATGGCTAAACTAACAAAAACATTACAGGTGGGCTGTATTATACTTGGTCAATAAAGGATTTTAATATTAATAACTCATTCACGATCAGACCACTTACTAAAGACAACGTTTTGACGTGTATATTAGTTAATGGTAGTATATGCTTTTATATCTACAGGGATTATTTAATTGAAAAGTCCTATTGACTGCTGTCCTCCTTTCCTTTTGATGAAGGAGAGATCACATTTTATACATACCACAGCGGGGCCAACTATTGTCAGATGAACAAACAGTTGGGCCATCCCCAAATCCCACTTGAAGGTTTCACACACACACACAGGCACTAACTTATACGCCAATTCCCTCTGTGTGTGTGAACAAACAGAGGATGAAAGGAAAGACAGAAAGGGGAAGAGCACATATAAAAAGCCGCTGTTTTATTAATGAAACTGGAAACAGGCTTGGGATTCCTGGGATGTGCGTGTATGTGTGTGTCATAATAAAAAAAGCAAAGGTGGGTGCCTGAGTTGTATTTGCACACGCACAATCACACACACAAGCATCTCTAATAAATTCAACCTGATTCATTCTCTTCCCTCTTTGGGGACCCAACAGCGGTTTGCTCGATCCAAGGAAGCTTCATGTTACCTCCGCTAAATAATTGATGCCTTCTCTCTCTCTTACTCTCTCTCATTGTCTGTCTCCCTTGCTTTCTCTTCACTTTAGGTTGAACTCACTTGCTCCCACTTTTCGTTTTTGTTCACTTTCAGTTTCATTAAAAACACTGAGAAGCATGTCCTGCTTTTTGCTATCAAACATACATGATGCCTGTATTGTGTCCATATCTGTCAACACTCAGGCCATTAGTTATTGAAATAATAATGACCAAATATGACATCACTGTTATAGAAAAAAACAAAACAAACATAACAATAATGCTTTAAAATTAAATCAGCTGACCCTACTTATTAAAAATATTCTACGCATTTATTTTCTTTCTGATAATATATTCTGATATTATATAAAAGTAACACATAATTGCAAATAAGTCAAATTTGGAACTACATAATTTGTTACTAAAATGAATGGGTTGGCTTATATACGCATAAAAAAAAAATAAACACAAGAGAGCAAAAGACAAGCAGAACCACCCAAGTTGGGGTATCTTTTGGTTGAGCTTTACCAAGCCCATCCTTCGAAATGAATTGATATAAAAGATAAAATAAAAAAGGTTTAAAAAGCACACCAATTGTATTATTTAAACACTAATTTGAGGCTGTAAATTTGGTTTGTTCTTTTGTTTCAATGTATGATAGAGTACTTAATAAATAAACAGAAGTTTCCACTTTGCAGGTTATGACAAACGCAGGAACTTTTTGGAACGCAATCCCCGCGTTAAACAAACGGTTACTTTAACGGCTTTGAGCCTAAATGTGCAGAAATGCACTGTCCAGGGTGCTGAAAATGGCCTGACATAAAGGTGCATGAAAAATTGAGTCTCAATTGCAAAACAAAGGAAAATACTAAAAAAATAATATACTCTATTGATCCCCAGAGCAACATTTTAGGAGTTACAGTAAAAAAACATGACTGCAATTTAAATTAATTTCCGATAAAAACATACTGCCTTACTAAAATCAAACCAGACGGTAATGTTGAATAGCATCTGTGGTGTTGTTAGACAAAAATTGGTGATCAAAGTTTGCAATCCAATTTCCATTTTCAGTCATTTTTATTTATTATTTTATTATTATAATTATATATATATATATATATATATATATATATATATATATATATATATATATATATATATATATATATATATATATATATATATATATATATATATATATATATATATATATATATATATATATATAATATACCTATATATATATATATATATATATATATATATATATATATATATATATATATATATATATATATATATATATATTTTTTTTTTTTTTTTTTTTTTTTTTTTTTCATTTTTGAATTTTACATTGTATCATTTCCATAAGGCAGCACGGCGGCACAGTGGTTAGCGCATGTGCGGCACAGTTCATGTCTTGGGAACCTCCTGCGTGGGTTCAAATCCAGCTCCAGACTTCCTGTGCGGAGTTTGTATGTTCTCCCCGTGCTTGCCTGGGTTTCCTCCGGGCACTCCAGTTTCCTCCCACATTCAAAAAACATGCATGTCAGGTAAATTGGCCTGTCCAAATTGTCCCTAGGTATGAATGAGCGAGTGAGTTGTCTGTCCCTGTGTGCCCTGCGATTGGCTGGCAACCAGTTCAGGGTGTCCCCTGCCAACTGCCCGATGATTGCTGGGATGGGCTCCAGCACTCCCGCGACCCTACTGAGGATAAGCGGTGTAGCTGATGAGATGAGATGAGATCATTTCCATACTGCAGTAGCAGAAATAATTAATATGTCTGTTTTATTTACTGTGCATTCAAAACATGTCTGTTGGGCGGTTTAAATTAAGATATTTTTTTTCTTTACATTTGTCTCTCGTAGCCTATAAGAAGACCCATAATTATGCATGAAGCGCACAGCAATGTAATAGCCGTTTGACTTCATGTATTCTTGTTTCTCTCAGGTACAAATAAAGTGAAAGAGATGGGAGAGCAATCTCCAGGGACTACACTCAACTCTATCTCCCGATGGAGGAATCTGCCACACTAAACTGTGGAAATTTGGAGGCCTGCCTCACTGAGATAAAAGAGTGGATGTCACTCAATTTCCTGCGTCTTAACTCTGAAAAGACTGAAATGTTAGTTATTGGTCCATCTAAGTCCTGTGACTTATTCTGTAAAACCGCTGTGAACATAGACAATTGCCACATCACACAGAGCGACTCACTTAAAAATTTAGGTGTCATTTTCGACCCCGATCTGTCCTTTCAAACACATGTGAAGAAAATGACTAGAACCGCTTTCTTCCATCTCCGTAACATTGCTAAAATTCGTCCTATACTTTCTCAGTCGGATGCGGAAATCATAATTCACGCGTTTGTTACCTCCCGTCTCGATTACTGTAATGCACTACTTTCCGGTCTTCCGATGACCAGACTCAAGAGTCTTCAGCTGGTACAAAATGCCGCAGCGAGGCTTTTAACAAGGACAAAAAAGTACGATCACAATCACCCCAATTTTGGCCAACCTGCATTGGCTCCCTGTTAGCCTAAGATGCGATTTTAAGGTTCTCCTATTACTACACAAAATCATACATGGACTTTCCCCCTCATATCTTTCAGATCTGATTTCCCCCTATGTCCCGGCTCGAAGCCTTCGTCCCGAGAGCGCCGGTCTCCTGGTGATCCCAAGAGCCAAGAAGTGTTCCGCTGGTTCGAGAGCGTTCTCCATCCGGGCACTGGTGTTGTGGAATGCTCTTCCCCCTGAGATCCGATCTGCAACCTCAGTGGAAATGTTTAAATCTAAGCTTAAAACTCACTTCTACTCTATAGCATACGAATAACCTAAACTTCTTATATGTAATAACTTGTGAAGCCCTTTGAGACTATTTGTGATTAAGGGCTATACAAATAAAAATGACTTGACTTGACTTGACTTTTCAATCTCTTTTAAACCTAATTTTCCAATCCATCCAGTGCTATTAATAAATAGTGATCAGGTGTAAATCATGTGTTTTACAGAGCAACACATCTGCAATTTTTATTCTTAGGTGTGCAGTCATCAAGACACATGATTTTTAGAATAGAATAGAAGAATAGAATATACCTTTATTGTCATTGTTACAAAATGGGTTAACATATTTTGACAACGAAATTGGGCATGACACTCCAGTTTTACACATTCACAGTGAGGTATGAGCCAAGAAGATAAAGGAACAGAGAAGATAAGGTTATAAAACAAGGGGGATAAGGCTATAGTTAGAATTTACATGGTAGTTACACAAGAAATGTCGGCATGTGGGATGTTACATACAGTGTTATCGTGATACCGTTGGTATCGTAAGGGTTGTGCAATATTGCATTTGGTGCAAAGTCATCATAGTGCAAAAAAATAGTCAGCATATGCATTGGTGCAAACATAGACATCATAGTGTAGAAAAAGGAAATGGTCAGACATTGTGCAAGGTGAGCAGGAAACGTAGTGCAGTCGACATGTGCAAGAACATAGACATGAGTACCATTATATTCGTATGAGGTAGTGTTGGCACGAGTTTTCTGTTTTTGTGTGCGGTGTCTGTTTTGAGCAGTGAACAAACATAGTACAGACAGCATGTACGTGAGTACCATTTTACATTCGTGTGAGGTGGGTTTTGCAACAGTTTTCGTTTTTTTGTGCGGTGTCTGTTTAGGGTGGTAATGGCTGTGTGGAAGAAACTGTCTCTGAGTCTGTTTGTTTTTGCTTTGTGTGACCTGTAGCGCTTGCCGAAAGGCAGCAGGTCGAAGAGGTGGTGGCCGGGGTGAGAAAAGTCCTTGATGATGTTTTCTGCTCTGCTGAGGTAGCAAGAGCAGGCAATGTCCTCCAGACTGGGCAGAGAGCAGCTGACGATTCTCTGGGCTGTTTTGATGATCCTCTGGAGCGTTTTCCTGTCTGCTGCTGTGCACCCAGCATACCACACCGTGATGCAGTATGTTAGAATGCTCTTCACTGTGGCTTTGTAAAAGGACACCTGCAGCTGCTGTTTTAGATTATTTTTTCTGAGCAATCTCAGGAAGTGCAGTCGCTGCTGGGCCTTCCCTACCACCGCTCTGGTGTTTGCAGACCAGGAGAGATCGTCGGAGATGTGCACACCCAGAAATTTGAAAGAGTGGACTCTCTCTACACAGTTTCCTTTTATGGTGAGTGGTGCTGGATTCCTGCCATTCCTTCTGAAATCCAGAATCAGTTCTTTTGTTTTTGTGGTGTTCAATATGAGGTGGTTTTCCGAACACCACGTTGAAAGTGACTCCACCTCATCCCTGTATGCCGCCTCGTCCCCTTCAGAGATGAGGCCGATCAAGGTGGTATCGTCAGCGAACTTAATTATAGTGTTTGTGGGGTGGGGTCGGAGCTGTAGAGGGTGAAAAAACAGGGGGCTCAGTGCACAACCTTGGGGGGAGCCAGTGTTCAGTGTTAGGGTGGGAGAGACGTGGGTACCGAGTTTCACCGACTGTGGGCGGTTGGAGAGGAAGTCCATTATCCAGTGGCAGATGGAGGGAGAAAGTCCTAGGTGTGCAAGTTTCTCCACCAGGATCTCCGGGATAATGGTGTTGAAGGCTGAGCTGAAGTCCAGAAAGATTATTCTGACGTAGCTCCCCCGGTGGTCCAGGTGTTTCAGCACGGTGTGAAGTGCTGTGTTTATGGCGTCGTCAGTGGAGCGTTTGCCCTGTAGGCAAACTGGTGGGGGTACAGTGTGAGTGGCAGGGAGTTTTTGATGTGCCGGGACACTAACCTCTCGAAGCACTTCATGACCACAGGCGTAAGAGCAACAGGCCTGTAGTCGTTGAGGCTTTCCACTGCTGACTTTTTGGGGATGGGAATGATGGTGGAAGTTTTGAGGCAACGTGGGACGGTCGCCTGTGACAGGGACCGATTGAAGATGGTGGTGAAGACCCCAGCCAGCGGATCGGAACAGTCCCTGAGTACCCTCCCTGGTACTCCATCCGGGCCAGTTGCCTTCCTGGGGTTTATGGTATTCAGCGCACGCCTAACTTCGTGCTCCTGAAATGTGAGGAAGTTGCTGCTGGTTGTTGGTGGGTGTGATGTGGCTGTTTGTGGCCTTCCAGCTTCAAAGCGAGCGAAGAACTGATTAAGGTCCGCAGCTAGTGAAGCCTCAGCCTCAACAGTTGCCAGGTTGTGGCCTCTGAAGTTGGTGATGTGTTGAAGGCCCTGCCACATCCTCCTCGGGTCATTTACAGCGAAGAGGTGCTCGATCCTCCTCGTGTAGGCTGCTTTTGCTTTCTTGATGCCTCTCTTCGGGTCAGCCCTGGCCACCCCGTAAAGAGCCTTGTCTCCAGACCTGAAGGCGGTGTTGCGGTGTTTGAGGAGGGTGCGCACCTCGCTGGACATCCAGGGTTTTTGATTTGGGTAGTTTTTTATTTGTTTTATTTACTGTGACTTCATCCGTGCAGTATCGGATGTAGGATAAAATAGTGTCAGTGAATTTCTGGAGGTCATGGTGTTCAAATACCTCCCAGCAAGTTTGATCAAAACAATCCTGCAGCTTAGAGAGGGCTCCCTCAGGCCACGTTTGTATTGTCCGCGTTACAGGTTTTGTTTTCCTTCGGATGGGGGTGTATGAGGGGGTAAGGGATCAGAGTTTACTGGGTGGGGGAGGGGGGAAGCTTTGTATGCGTTTTTGATGTTGCCGTAAACGCGGTCCAAAGTTTTTTCACCCCCTTGTTGCACAGTTCACATGTTGAAAGAATTTTGGAAGAACAGTCCTTAAACATGCCTTATTAAAGTCGCCAGCGATAATGAAAGCTCCGTCGGG
Organism: Urocampus carinirostris; assembly: GCF_059441175.1. Lineage (NCBI taxonomy): Eukaryota > Metazoa > Chordata > Actinopteri > Syngnathiformes > Syngnathidae > Urocampus > Urocampus carinirostris. Next base: position 49,284,125 of record NC_142352.1, read on the forward strand.
GTGTGCAAGCTGTTGTTTGTTGATGGCAGCGAGCAGGAGGTTTAGCGCTGTGCTAGCGTTAGCATCCGGAGGAATGTAAACAGCTATCAGTTAGCTCTCGCGGTATATAGAATGGTCTACACTATACCGCCAGAAACTCTATATCGGGCGAGCAGTGTGTATCAATAATTCTGCTGTTATTGCACCACGCATTATGTACGTAAATGCATAGTCCCCCACCTCTTTTTTTGCCGGAGTCTTCGTTGCGGTCGTATGGGTGTAGCGTGCGTCCTGCTAGCTGAACTGCAGCGTCGGGGATCCGCGGGTCAAGCGATGACTCCGTGATCACAAAAATATTGCTATTCCGTACGAAGCTGTTGGTAGCTATCCGCAGCTCAAGCTCACTGATTTTGTGTACGATGGATCTGGCGTTGGTCAGGAAGATACTCGGAAGCGCTTGTCGGTGTGGTCGCCTTTTTAGCTTCTCCGCTAAGCCTCCCCGAGAGCCTCGTTTTTGTTTACATTCCCTCCGCCGTCTCCGTCGCTTGTTGGGCGGGCAGGTCACCCAGGGAGATCCCGGTGGTCTTCGTATGTCCTTTGGGATGTTGTTGTTGGTGTTGTAATCGTGAAATGAGTCGAAATCGAATCTTAAACCCAGGTTAATAAGTTCCTGGCGACTTAAGGTGATAGTTGCCGAGCAGGTATTTATCAAGGAAAAGATGAGAGATAAAAGAACACTTAAAGCAAAAAGATTTACTGGAGAGACACGTGAAGCCGCTGCGTATAGACGCCCCGCCATGTTGAAAAAAAAATAAAAAAAAATAAAGTAAATCTATATTAGTTTTTGAAACAAATCTTTCCCCATAGAAGTGTTGAATAGAAATGACAGTAGAATTAAGCTTTCATTTTTTAGTTGCAGCAAGCTCTTACCATTACAATTTCCCACAGGGAGACAATATTTTATTTTTTGTATAGCCAATAATAAATATCCATACTCTGTATGTAATCCTTGCACTTGTACAAATATAGGTACCCTGTTTAGGTATAGTATTTACATGTCCTCTTCTGCGCAACTCGTTGTACGCGTTGACGCTTCATACGATAATGCTGTACAAACTATGAGAGAAGAAGCAATGCAATGGCAAAGCGAAGCTATCAGGGTGCAGTGTTGCTGTCATCTTTAAGCAGACTTGTTGAAAAACATGATAACAATTTCAAGCATGGACACGCACTTAACCCAAAATCTAAGCACTTTACAATCCTTGAAAACACAACAGTAAAAATATATGCATTTTAAGCCATTTCAAGCACCCATACGAACCCTGCATTTTGAACATCCACATGTTTTGACAACCTCGGTGGCAATTTTAGCTCCCAAGTTTTTTCAATGCTCTCTTTCTTTGATTGGAAATACAAGAAACATGAAAAAGTAAATAATGCATGCCAGGGGGGTTAAACAAAATACCATATGTTAAAAAAAAAAAAAAAGGAAAGTGGTGGTTGTTTTGAGGGGAGGAGAAAAGAGATCTGAAGGCATAGTGGGGATTTGAGGAGAACGGGTAAATGCGATGGGATAAGAGGAGACGAGGGAGGTGAGCGGGGTCAGATGCTGGAGGGGGAAGCAAAGGTTTTTATTTTCCGGTGAGGCGGGACCTGGCGTTTACCCCGGAGGTCATTGGTCATTGGCAGTGTCTCAGTGTGAGGCTGCTGGAGCGGTAGGCTATATCTCAATGGTGAAGAATATACACAACACAAGACAAGACAAGCAATGGGAAGAGAAATAAGTGGGAACCCAGAAGGTGACAGTGGAAAGGTGAAAAGGTTGAGGGAGGTTGAGGAGGTGATTGTAGACAAGGGAGGGAGGAAGAAACATTCACACACACAAACACATGGACAAAAGCTAAATGAAACATCAACATATATAGACTAAAGCTACATTTGCATTGTCTAGTCCGGAAGTATTTTTGTTAGCAAGTGTATATTATGTTACATTGCAACCACATCATTATTAAAAAAACCTGGACTGAAGAAATTCTCGCCTGCATTGGACTTTCATGCAGCTATCATGTACACAATCTTTAAAGTTAGCACAGAGTTATGACGTTGTTATGGCTCTCAAAAGGTAGCGAGTAAAATTCAACACAATTAAATACCCCTGATAGGCTCATGTGTGCTATCAGTCAAGCAAATGGGGTGGGCACGCACAGTCTACGTATCAGGATCAAAACAAACTCTATGCCTGTGCATGGAGTTTATTTTGATCAGCTATGGCTAGCTTACATTGAAAATCTCATCTCATCTCATCTCATCTCATCATCCGTACCGCTTATCCTCATTAGGGTCGCGGGGGGGCTGGAGCCCATCCCAGCCATCTCCGGGCAGTGGGCAGGGGACACCCTGAACTGGTTGCCAGCCAATCGCAGGGCACACAGGGACAGACAACTCATTCGCTCATTCACACCTAGGGACAATTTGGACCGGCCAATTCACCTGAAATGCATGTTTTTGGAACGTGGGAGGAAACCGGAGTGCCCGGAGGAAACCCACGCAAGCACGGGGAGAACATACAAACTCCGCACAGGATGTCTGGAGCTGGAATTGAACCCACGACAGGTTCCCATGACATGAACTGTGCCGCACAAGCGCTAACCACCGTGCCTCCGTGCTGCCCTACATTGAAAATAAACTCTTTAATTTTATCAGACTCTAAGGAAAGTCAGAAGAACACAAAAAATTCTGATCACCAGAGAGTGCCTTGTGGAATTTTATCGGATTCCAGAAACGACTCGGGTGGTATCTGGAATCCTTTTGTCTCAACATACCAGTACATTTCCATGTCCCCTTGTTTCAATAAAATACAAAAGCAGGCTGGGCAAAAGCCAGAAGGAGCGTGGCCAGCGAGTAAATTATCCCTTTCTCTCACGCTTCTTCTCCAGCTGCAGTTGTAAAAAAACTAAACAAGTCTTTGCCTGAATTTCTTTCTACGGTTAGCAGATATTTTTTTTAGCACTCCCACACTTCAGTGGTTGTTTTAGACCCAACAAGAGCACAGTCCAAGGGGATAGGAGGAGAAGAAGACAGAAAAAGACCTGGGCTGGCAACTAAGGATGGCGGATCATTCCGAATATTAATATAATAAATACCAAGCAACAATTTGGATTGCATCAATAGTTCACCCCGCCATTAATTTACATAAATCGCCATGTCTATATGTAGATAGCGCATTCCTCCTCTCTCACCCAGCACCCTCATCACTACGTATGTTTATTTATCCCTGAGTAGTGACTTACAGGCAAAGTTTTAGCAACTCTCTTTTTGTGACCTACTGCTGCATCTTGCCTGTCAGACAGAAGAGAGGGACAAATCTTTGTGCACGCCGTTATCAGAAGCTAAATAACTGTCAGCAGTGGAAAAAGCTGTCCAGAGTTGCATTATCTGTTTTGTCGTAGCGACCCAGGTATATATGTATATATATTAATGAAATAAGAGTGGTGACTTCAGAAGTTTTAACTGATATACCGTAAAAATGCCTTCACAATACAAATTAAAAAGCTCTCAACATGATAATTGTTAAGATCTAACAAAGGTCTGAGAGAGTGCCCACCTGAGCCAAATTTGTAAATTTGTCCCAACACCTGCATTTCATTGTAATTTCAGATCCTTATGTTGAATGTGCCCGACACCAGAGGTTTTCGGGTCATTGTCTTAGTCATTGTCTTTGTCCCGGTCATGTCCTTTCACGTTTTGTTGTCTCTTGTTTGGACATTATGTAAGTTTATAGTTGTTTTGGGCCGCTTCTTTGCTCTGCTCTACCTCTGCTGAGTTTTGTTATTTTTATTTTCATGTCGACCTCAGTTCCTACATTCCTGCGTATAAGGTCCAACCCCAAAACTTAAAATAATGTGTCATACTGCCATCCCCAATGTACAACATGGAAAGTAATCACCATTTTGTGGCAGAAATATTCAGATTGAATAGATGTTAAATGAATGTTTCTTGTATGCACAAACTGATATTTTACTTCTAATAACTAATTCAGCATTATGTTACTTTATCAAACAAAACAAAACACAGGTTGTGAGAGTTTGATTAATTCATTTTACACTGCAGTATTAAACGGAATTTACATTGTTAAACTGTAGGCTCTGTCTACTTGACCAGTTGTATCAGGTTGTGGGAGTTAGATTTAATTTATTAAACTCACTTCATTTTGTTTACTGCTGAATGTTATTTTTATTATATTGTTGAAGGTTTTTGTTGCATTTCAACAGTAGGATAAATCTGTTGCTGGTGAGGTGCAATAAATATTACAAGGGTCTCAAACACAACTACATGTCTATTCAACTGACTCGAATATTGCTAAGAACATTTCAAATTATTTGACATACAACAGGTAAAGTAACGAAAAGGGTTGCTTTCCCTGATAACTAGTAACTTTTCCTTTTTTTTTACTTTTTTGGAAGAAGTCATTAGTAACTATAACTAATTACATTTTTAAAGTAATGTCCCCAACGCTGCAAACAAGTTTTGGTTTCAGTTTTGGATGAGAATGGAATGGCCGACCGATGATCCAGAGGGAAATTGGTAACACCACAGAAAGGTGTGTGATCCTGGTTTCCATTATGTCCTTAAGACAGTTATTCAGGCGTCCCAGGACGCAATGGACATCTGTATAACAGAGGATGATTCAGTCAGCTAAAAATATGAATGGCCGTTTAGCTCAGTCAGCCACATGAATTAACAACTAGTCAATTTTTTCCACTGGGCTCAAATTCTGCAGCAGGCGTTTTTTTGTTTTTTTGGTGAAGAGACCCAACAGTTAAATGTACACATAAAATAGGAATTTCATCATTGCGTAGATCATCCTTCATTCACATTAAATTCTAGGAAAGAAAAACATTAACAATTAGACCAGGGGTCAGTAGCCTATGACTTATGGGCCTCTTTTTATAATTTCTACTGGCTTGTAGATAATATTTAACTATTTCCCAGTTCTCTGTGACTCTAAAACTTAAGTGATTTCATTCTGATTTTGGTACATGTAAAGCCAAAACAATGCAAGTCTATTTTCCACAACACACTTACTAGATTAATGGTTCATTCCATTTTATATAGGGCACATTCTCAACTACAGTTTACAGTCAGCAGGTCACACCTAAATACTCTTTTTTTGGCAGTAAGCTACACAACCCTTTAAAATGCAGTGCATTCAACTATGTATGTTCAGTGTTGAGATAGTTTATGATGAAAAAGCACTGATGAAACTCTAAATAAATGAAAATGCTTGCAAACCACTCAAAACATTTTATTTGGGTGAGCGGTAGTGGTGAGCGGATCTCTGCACACAGTGCAAGGCACTCCTCTTCTCTCTCTCACTCAGTGCAGAGGGCACTGAAGGTAAATATGCTGATATCTTTATAGTTTGCTGTATTTTGTTTTTACATTTTTACAAAAAAACTTTGTTTGCACCTTTCTTTTAAACCACTATGAGGATGAAACATGACCTTCAAAATGATCCTTAACACTCTTAAATAACTGCAGAAGGGACACATATGTTTAAGTGTTGTATTTATATGGGACACAGGCTCTGGCATTATTATAATTATTTCATATATTTTACCAAATCAAATGAAACACAGTGAAACAAAAATGCTGAATTACTTGCTTTTGTCTGGAAAGCAGGTTTTTGGTTTGTTTTCGATATTTTTACTTTTATGGCTCTTTGGGTCAAAATGTTTCTGATCCCTGGTTTATACTATATAATAGTAAATGCGCAATTTTCCTTCTTTTTAAATGCCTTTGCCTTTGTGTTCAACATTATGATGATGGATCACAAGGAAGAGTAAATCTGTGCCACTGATGAGGAAATTACATGTAAAGGCTTTTTTTAAGTCTCTAGTAAAAAGAGCGCTGAGGGGCAAATCATGATGTCCCCCTGCTAATGAAGCTTTCAGCCCTGTGCCACATCCCCACAATGACAGCTGGCAGGGGAGGGGCAGAAACTACATGGCATGAAATAAGAGGGGGTAAAAATTGATTAGCAATTTTCATTTGTGGCAAGTGAAACAAAGAAGCTCCGCCGGCGTGCTCGCTCCAGACGTTGTCGGGGCAGGATAGAAAGTGATCTTTCGAGACCTCAAGGCATCTATTGTTTAGTTAGAGAAAATGTGTGTTAGGCTGTGAATGTGCATTGGGGATTTCCAATGGGAAGGCTGAGGTAAGAAATTAGAGACAAGACGGCATGAACTTAATGGGCAGAATAATAAAGAGTTACAAACCGACAGGTACAGTTGGAAAGAAAGCATGTAAGGATGTATCAAAAGCTGTGAAAAATATTTAGGAACCATGGATAAATGTGTATCGAATTTTTCTCTTTGAACTATATCAAGTCATGTAAATAATTCTCTATTATTTAAGATATTTATTTTAGATGGTGATAGCATGTTAACTGTATCAACTGTATCAGGTCCATGCGGATACAGTAAATCCTCGCTGTATCTCGTTTTTTTTCAATACTTTGCAGAATTGTATCATGCATTGTGTACTTCAGCAAACAACACACAGCAAATGCTATCACGGGGGCAGATCGCCGAGGGCTGTTTGTGTGTGTGCTGGGTGGGCATGACTGTGTGCATGAATGTGATAGGCTGGTGTATGCTGTCAAACAAACAGCCAGGGCTGGTGGGTGCACAAGGTTGTGTCCACTCACCCAAAGTAAACTGAGAAGCATAGCTACAGCTAGTATTTTAGCAGCTTGTTACATTGGAAAGAGATTCATCAATCAAATCAAACGCTGAGGCCAGTCAGACGAGCGCAAAACAAGCTGTTGCTCCCTGGATTATTATCTGGCAGATAATACAACAGATGACCTGGAGCCACAACTTGTGGGAAACTGCTACAGCTGTGACTTTTGTACTTTAATCATCACAGATACCTGGCTCCTTCCGAGGATCACTGATGCTTGTGTGAGGCAAGCTGGCCGCTTTCTACATCTCTTTCTTACTGTTTATGTAATTGAGGGGCTGATTAGCCTAACTTACTTGTTCAATATGGATTCCAACAAAAACAAGTCATCATGTTGATATTATGCTGATATTATAACCACTTAAACATCTGCCTTTTCAAAGGACAGCTAACTTATTGCACACTTCTGTAAATCCTACAAATTTAATTTTATTTCTCAAACATCGCTGTGTTTGTCTGCTACATGATTTATATACTTGAAATCGCTGATCCGAAATACCAATGATTCAGAAAGGGAAATCTTAAAAATTATATGGTGGGCACAGATCTTTTAATATGACTGTAGTTAATAATTTTAAACCAAAAGCAAGGCATACAAATGAGAGTAGTTAACTGTGAGCAAATGGAGGATCAGACACAGCATTGTACAGCGCATGTCGTCTCAGGAACTATGGAAACTAACTCCGTGTCTCCTGATGACATCCCCAAGGGGAAGCATATAAAGATACAATAAAACCGGGCATAGTATTTAACGTTGGGGAACTCCACATTTAACGTTGTGGGTTATGGAGGAACTCGACCCTTATCAGTAAAAAAATATTGGTCTCTGCGTTCGGAATAAAAACAGTTAAAAAAAAAAGTACATGAGATCTCCATCAGGTAGGTTATTTAATACAATGTGGTGATCAACTAAAGGCAGCATTGAGATCCAGTTGCACCAGAACTGTAAGTTTATTAAGATCCATGTTCTACCTGATATCATGTAAAATCTTTAAAAGGGCAGTATCTGTACTGTGGTTGATCCTAAAACCAGATTGCAATTTCTCTACTTCTGTTACTTCTGAAACAAATTTAACTGAAAATGTATTTTTTCTGAAATCTTGCGAAAAAAAGATAAGTTGGCTGGGCAATATGTCCCAGCCAGATGTGGTACACATTTACAGGTGAAAAAAGCTAAACAACAAAACGTAGATATTGTCCTCTGGTGCATTGCCCTATTTGGAGGACTTGTCACAGCTTGGAAAACCAAATACACGAGGAAGGAGCAGAAAAAAGATACGACTAAAAAGATTACTTTGTGATAGTTTTAGGTACTGAAATATGGAAATTGGCAAACCAAAATCTCATTTTGACAAGGCTGAGAAGCAAAGTGTCTTATTGAGAGTGACAAACAAGCAACTGACAGTTTGTTTTAGGGCTCGACATTTTTTCAAATTAATCAGTTTAATTAATTTGTCTTTTTAAAAGCTCTAAATTGTGAAATCCATTTTATAAAAGTATAGACTGAATGAGAATAAAACAACAGCTACTTACTAGTTAATTGTGGTGTTAACAAACTTAGTCACATTTCATGAGTAGTATCTTATTCGTGTTAAATTCACATTGAAACTGAATTACATTCTGCAAAGAATGTATTTTTTAATCTATTAAACTTTTTTGATAAACGTGTATGGGTTGGGATTTATTGTTTGAAATACATTAAAAAGCGCCTGGACTGACTAATAAATATTGAAATTTGATTTTCGAGCATATGCATGTATGTCAAAACACATACATATCGTCATTCATGCAAAAACAAACTAGCAGCTTAATGGATGAGAGCAGGGTGTAGGGGGGAAAAATCAACAACTTTTAAACAAAGCACTAAATGATTCTAAATTTAATTTTCTGCAAGATTAAACACAATAATGACTAGCTTTATACAAACCCATAACTAATGGCTTCCAATGAGCTAATCTATAGGCATTGATCTGCTGGGTCTCTCAGACTCGGTGCAAAGTGAATAAATGAAATAAAAGGGCGAGGTGTAAATGGGTGGAAAGAGGGAGCCAAAAAAGGGATAAACATCAGATTTTGTCAATGATGTTGACATTAAAGTAACAAAGACGGGCATGTTTTCAGGATAATGATATGTTACATCTATGTAGCAGAGATATACAGTTTACAAAGGTTTCTTGAATCATTATTTCCAGTAAAGGAAAAAAGCCTTTTTTAGGGAACCATTGCTAGCAACAAGGCAGTGATGTGCAGTCAGGGGAGGCAAGTGAGGCTGTGCCCCACCTGCCTCCATGGAATTACAAAACTAAAAATATATTAAATGGTTATATTTATTCAGTGGTAAAGTTATATAATTTAACGATTTTTTTTAAATTGCTGAATTTTCATACTATGAACAATGTTCCCTCTAATTTTCCACGGGTCTGAGCGTTCACACCAAGTCGGTGAGCAACGCTTGAAACAACAGTGAGCAACAGCAATCCCAAGTGTGGCAACAAAGTCATTATTAAACATGTCCAAAACTTGACATCACGTTACATTTTGCTGAGTTTCCGGCAATGCAAAATTGTTTTTCACTTTTAAATTAATTGACTAATGTATTATTGCAAAGGTTGTACGGCCTACAAACTTCATTTGTTTTTACAAAAATTTTTCACAAGATTTCCATTTCTTTTTTTTCCTGGTATCTTTTGTCGCATAATACTAACATTTTCGGGGGCTTATTTAGTCGGTTGCACGATACACAACTGTATTTAATCATATTCTTAGTGGAAGTACAATGTTGGCAACACGATTGACTTGGTATAATTGGAAATTATTTGAATACAACACAAACTTTTTCTTCTTTTTCCCAGTTTTTCTCTATTTTTTTTAATTATTTTAAAAAAATCTCATTGTGTTTATTTTTTCCTAGCTGTTACTTTTTTCCCTTTGTTGCTTTATTTTCTTTTTTTCTGGCCCTTTTCTTTTGGCCAATTTTTGCTTCTCTCGTCCTTTTGTTTCTTTTTTTCTCAGCTTTTCACTACTTTTTCATTTTGGTATTTTTTTTTTGTTCTATTCCCCCTTCCTTTAAGTCATGTTGTGCATAATCCTACATAATATTTGGTCATATAGGGATGAAAGAAGCAAAAACAACCTGAAGAGCGGTTTAGGACCCGAAAGAGCCGGTTCCTTTTAGTGAGCCGAGCCGAAGAAGCTGGTTCTCGAAAAACTCTGCTGACTTTACTAAACTTCGTTCTAGTTCGACCTCGACTTCAAAATACCGCATTTAGAACACGTCAGGGGAAACCTTGTATTTTTACCTTTATGCACTGTAACTTTGACTTAATTCGCTTCTTAACTAGCAATTTCGAGCCCTGATTTTTGTGAGCTGGCTAGATTTTCTTGTGCGAGGAAAAGCTCTGGGTAGTGGGCAATTGCGCACACACGCAGTTTAGAGGGAACATTGCGCTGGATAGATTTTCTTGTGCGCTGAGAATGTGCGGGCAGTGCGCGATTGCGCACGCTCGCAGCTTAGAGGGAACTTGACTATGAACATTATCAATGCAATTACCGTATTTTCCGGACTTTAAGTCACAGTTTTTTCTTTCTTAGTTTGGCCGGAGGTGCAACTATGCAAAATTATTAACATATCATTTTAGCAGTTTTGCTTTTGTATTACTGGCACTATAAACAATTTCACATGTTTTTTTTTCACACTAAATCACAAGGAGGCGCTCTAGGCCTGCGTTTATCATTTCAACCTTGCCCTTTTGTAGGGTGACACTTTTCAAACCCGAAAAAGGAAGCGGCTTGGATGATTTGTTTATCAGTAAAACTAACACAGAGGATGAATATTTAGATTAATTGATCCGGAGTGAAGCATGTTCCCTATGTTTGAGTTATCTGAGTTATCTTAATATGTTACGTTCCGTTGTTAGTTTTGTTTTTTGTTGGTCATAGAAATAGTGTTTTGTAAAAGGGAGCAGATAATACAGTAAACCCAAAGAACATACGTCTGAAACAGAAAATAAGGGCAAATTGCAAACAAGCTGTTATTTATGTCATAATAATGTACTTGACAACTTTTCCGAGTTTAACCGATAAAGAAGCAAAAAGGTGGCGGCAAGTACAGAAGGAGGAACAAGCTAGATAACAGTGAAATTAAACAATCCTCATTTTATTACGGACAGAAGATTAAAACCGGAGAGGGTTTCATGCCCTAATCCCTGCGGATTAAGCCTTTAAATACTCCTATTCAACACAATTAATTCATGCATATATCACTACTCGGTTCTTTTCATATAATTTCCAATGATGGCGAGCGACTTCCTGTGAACTCAGAGGGAGGTTGAATATGTATAGCGATATTAATGCACGCCACACTATCACTATTGGATCATGTTGCTACGTAAACCCTGATGCAGCACACACACAAAGAGACGACAGCAAAGATGTACACACTGCCATCTTAAAGAGCAAACGAGTCAGCGAGTGTGACGGCCGAGAGGGGCCTCTAAAAAGTTGACTGACGTATTCAGAAAACGGAATACAAATCATGAGATCAACCTCTGGCTAAATCTACAGTATCTCACTGGGGCTTCTGACTGGAAAGAGCGTACAAAAGGATTAGCAGTAAATACAGAAGGTTTAAGGAAAACCGTCAGACACCAGTACGTCTCAATAACTTGGAACTAAAAGCAAGAACCAATCATGACCGTAATGACAGAAAAATGCAAGGGAGTGGAGAAAACTGCAGCAAACTCGGGAATGATTTTTGTTAAAAAGGAAGAAAAAAAAAAAACAGTGACACCATGCTGTTCACCTAACAGTCAATGTTTGAAGGGGAGCTATAATCCAAGCAGGGTAGCTCTCGATTTTAAAAACAATTACATGTCAAAGCATTTGAGAGGTTGTGACTGGTGTTGTTGGGTGTCATATTATAGGGCTTAGATTTTTTAAAAAGGTGGGGAGTCAAAAAGCACAATAACTTATTGATAACTACTAAGGAATTCAAAGAGGCTTTTTAGTGTGTCTATATATAAGAATCATGTATTTTAGGCAAACATTAAGGTATGTTGAACATTTTAAGTATAAATATCTTTCAGGTGAGTAGAAACATGGCTCCCATTGTCATTAGGGTTGAAACTACAAATCATTTTGAATATCAATTTTAAAGAAGAGGGTACATCTGTTTGTACTGGATTGAATCATTCCACTTTAAAATATCGAACATTCATTTGTAATTGTGTTATATTTGATTTATATATTTTGCCTTTAAAGGCTGGTTTGGATATAAACAGGTAAATGGGGACATATGTAAAATAACAACAAAAAACGGAGTCAGGGAATTGTAGCTGAACAATATTAAATCAAGTTTGCATCCCACAAGTTTGAAAATAATAGAATCATTATTCGTTCCATTTAATACATATTTAGATATTTTCACCCTGGTCTTGAGGGCAATTTGCCATGATCTTGTGCTCAACCCAGTGACGTTGAAGCCAGCAGGAAACATGCGTCCATAATGGCAACTATTGAACAACCAACAGTGGTTACCATCAAACCACTGTAGTATTTACTCAGAAGTGGCGGAACTGTGTCTTACGCATAACTTGAGAGAGTAGAGTCTTCTAGAATCTGGAATAGATGTATAGGATGACCCAACCCATTGACGTACATACCATGTATCTACCTGTTGATGGAGTATCTTTATGTGCTGCATATCTACTTAGCCTTGATCTACTACTTGGGTATGAGGGCATTGGATCTTTACCTAGCAACATTAGAGAGTCACACATCGTCGACAAAGTTTTATTTTTCTGCTGGCCCACAAATGGACAATAGAAGAAGGGAAATTCAAAGAAAAAAAACCCCAAAACGAAACAACTAAACAAAAAAAAAACTACAACAACAAAAAAGACCTTTACAGAAACAAATGACCCAACACTGTCATACATGCAATATAATATAATCAATATAGCAAATAATGAAAAAGAAAACACAGATTTCAAACCATTCCAAAAATTCAGGCTACAATGTGTTCACCCAAAAGTCACAATAATAACGAACAGGAAGTTAAATCCCATGCAAAACATACCATATAATTTACATAGGGATATGAGGATGCACTTTCACTATTCGTAATAAGAAACAATGAACACAATGTGAAAAAGACAATTTAGCTGAACACAAAAAACAAAAAGCAGAACCTGAAAACTAGAAATCAGCCATCACTGAGAGGATACAAGAACTTTGTTGAATGGAAATCTTGCATACTTATAATCACATAAACCAATCAACCAAAGAGATAGATTAAGGATGCAGAGACCCAAAGATAATCAGGTACAAGGGAACCAATATGCTTCAAAAAACCTGGACTTCATTAAACAACAGCACCAGGCGATTTAGTTTTTGAAAGGGACTGGGGACTATTCTAATTGTTTGGAACAGAATGGGAGTACTGTCATTGACTGAATGACAATATCACTAACAGACTTCAACGTAATGCACAAGAAGTGTGAATTTCAATTTTTATAAAGACGTTATGCGTTTGGGTCTACCATTTGTCCTGGTTCTGACAGTTAATTCCTGGTTTGAAAACGTAATGACCAGCTATTCGATAATTGGCTCATCAAAGATCTTGGTTTCAGAAATCCCTTTCTGTGGGGTTGTCCCTGTGTCTTGCAGAGAAGTCCAGTCACATTTATGTGTATGGCGCTTAATCACAAAAACAAAAAAGATTATTAAACTAAATGAGATCACTGGAAGGTGGGCCTTGCGAGGCAAGGGTTCCCCTTGGCCCTGTGGCAGTTTTAAGACAGGAAGTGTAAAACTTTTGTCCGAAAAAATAATACCAGAACGTTAGAAAATAATTGTCTTTATTGTCATTGACATCAATGTTGTGAAGCATTGGGTGCAACGATGTAGACATCACATGAATCAAAGATTAAGAAGAGAAAAAGGACAAAAGATCTTTGCGCAAATCAACAAAAACAATTACAACATAGTGCTTGGAAAACAGGCCTAAGTTATTGTAATAATAACGCAATGGAGAGTAGTGCATTGTAACAATAGTGCAATGAAAATATGTGCAATAACATTTATCAGCAGCAATATAAAAATGAATACAGTTCACAGCGTATATATTTTCGGTTTCATGCAATAGTATATATTTTTTTCAGTTTCATTTAGCAAAAACAAAATGATAAAAATATACCACCATATTTTGTGTTTGCTTAAGGTGGTGATGGCCCTAGGGAAGAAGTTGTCCCTAAACCTGTTTGTCCTAGTTTTGAAGAATCTGTAGAACCTACCACAGGGCAACAGGTCAAAGAGGTGGTCGCTGGAGTAGGAATTATTTTCTAGAATGTTAAAAGCTCTGCTATGGTATCGCAAATCAGCAATGTCTTCTAGACTGGGCAGAGAGCAGCCAGTGATCTTTAAGGCTTTGTTGATTACCCCCTGCATACTTTCTCTGAACTTGGTGGAGTGTTTCTCCAGGACAATTGTGTTGAACGCAGAGCTGAAGTCTAGGAAGACCATTCTGACATAGCTGCAACATCTCTAAATGGCTTAGCAGGCATTAAGAGCAGTGTTTATCGCAATAATAGTAAATAGTTTGGTCTTTCATCAATGTGCTCACAAAACTGATGAGGGTTCAACACTTTTGTGTATGATTTCCTCTTCAACATGAATTTTCTAAAGGTAGAACCTGAGATCGATGATCCAAACCACTCACTCTGCAATCTACAAACCATCGCTATGGTCCAATTTTCTTTCGTAACAGGCAAACTGCTCTGGAATCGGACGGACGTTTGTCTCACAGTTCGCCGGACAAAGTGCCCAAACTAAACAGTGACAAAATTAACATATTGAGCGTCCGACCTCAATTGCTTGGATTGAGCGGGCAAACAGTGACGTGCAGTCGGATTTACAAATAAATTACCTTAAACTTTATTTATCATTTGAATGGCAGAGCAAGAAAGCAATATATAAACTGTGTGTGTATATATATATATATATATATATATATATATATATATATATATATATATATATATATATATATATATATATATATATATATATATATATATATATATACATACTTAGATCCCAAACAAAAACATTATCACCACCCTTGCTTTGCTTGCAGTTGATGATAAACCCATACATTACACATTGGTTGGTTGGTTGAATCCCTGAACCACTAAGGTCGTATGATTTCCTGTGGTGTGTCTTGGGCAAGTACAGCCTGGTGGTGACCATTCCGCTCCAGACCAACATATGTTTCCACTCCATGTTCAATTAACTCGTTTAATGGTACAAGTTTCTCTCAGATAAAAGCTAATTCTTCAGCAGATTTTATTCCACTGTGTGACATTTGATGATTTGGTAAAATTTGGTAAAACCAGAGACCGGAGGAAGTGCTCGCACTTTTTGCTCACTTAAATTGCTCTGGGTGCTCTGCTGGCATTTTGGCGTATTTACAGTTTGTATTGTTGGTTTTTATCATAAGGTGTCTCAACAGTGAAAATTGAATATTTAATGAGATTCCATATAAATGATTCCTTAGTGATGTACAGCCAAAACGTTTTTTTTTTGGTGTGACACCTTCACTGTAAACAGTAGTTAAAAATGTTCCTTATATACTGTATATACTGGACGATACCACTATTAATCTCATTGTTGATTCGGCTTTTAGCGTACTATAAAAGCCTTTGCTTATGCAAATATGGAACGACATGGCAAACATTTGCATGGAATCATTTTTTTACCTAGCCATACATACTGATGAAAAGAGCCATACATGGCTTCTTAGCCATAGGTTCCCGACCTCTAGGTTAGAGCATGTAAATACGTTACCTGATTTACAGGCATGATTCACAGTGAGGCATATATCAATATCAATTAATGGAAAGTGGAAGAAATGAGCTTAAAAATTATACCATAGTCAAAGCTTTATGATAAACTATTTTGAAGATAAGGTAATTTTAATATTGGCCTTCCATCTACCTTTTTCTGCTCAAAAACCTGAAGAAATTACATTTAATGTTTTCTTTGCCTTTTCTAGTATGATGTCATTCAAATGTTTTTTTTCAAAGTTGAAGGGATAGTTTTATTTTATAGTTTTCTTTTAACAAAGGCATTTTTACACATATGAAAAAAAGAAATAGACCAGACTGAAAGGCATTTTAGCACATATTTATATAAATACACATTATAAAAACTTTAATTTTGATTTCCAAAATCGGAACATTTGAACTTAATGGGTGTTTTTGTTACTTTCCCTATTTATGTGGATTATGAAACTCGGGAAGTGTTTTCAAATGTCCATACATCCATCCATTATCTGCACCGCTTATCCTCAGTAGGGTCGCGGGGGTGCTGGAGCCCATCCCAGCATTCATCGGGCAGTGGGAAGGGGACAGCCTGAACTGGTTGCCAACCACTCACAGGGCACACAGGGACAGACAATTTGCCCGCTCATTCACACCTTGAGACAATTTAGACCGGTCAATTAACCTGTCATGCATGTTTTTAGAATGTGGGAGGAAACCGGAGTGCCTGGAGGAAACCCACGCAAGCACAGGGAAAACATGCAAACTCCACACAGGAGGTTCGATCTCCTGACATCAGAACTGTGCCGCACACGCGCTAACCACAGCCCCGCCGTGCTGCCCGTTTTCAAATGTCATATCTTTCAGAATAGTGAAAAATGTCAAAAACGATTTTTATCATGATTTTCCTCGTTTTTACTGAGTTGACCTGTAGCCAAAATTAGAACATTGCTTGTTGCAACTCATTTCTAAAAAGCGGGTCACATATGATCGTTTGTTTTTTTTTCAACTTTTTATACGGCTTTCATAAAAATGTAAATGAAAACAACTTTTCTTTTTTGTCATTGTTCTATTGTTGGAACCAATCCAGGAAAAATCATCCCAAAATTGAAATAAAATTACTAACCAAAATTGTTTTTTTCTGGGTTTTAAACAACACAGTGGGGGAACATTTTTGACCTGAGGACTCATAAAAAACTAACTTGCAAAAAAAAAAAAAAAAAAAATGCAGTTTTTTGTAAAAACAAGAACCACATCGAAATTGCAACACTGGTCTAAAAAATCACAATTATTTTTGAATTTCAAAATTGTGCAATCCTACTACGTATGCAAACTATGTGCTTTAATTTCACATCAAAATATATTTGCTGAGTCTGCTGGCCATGCATGTCCCGCCAAACTGGACAGATGATTCCCACGAGGCCTCATATGACACACTGCAAACTGACGAGTTTTAGAGACGGGATGCGATGGCATCGGCACTCACCACAACATTTCCACTGGCTGCACATCACAGACGGCATGAAAGGGGAGAATCGTGCATTTGCCGGTCAAATTTCATGACGTCAATCGTTTGCCGCTCTATGCGGAAATCTTGCACTGTAATGACATATCTCTTAAACGCTGCGTGAAATATGAGCAACACGTCAGGCGCTAGGCATACCCTGTGGATTATGTCTGATGAGTGGTTACAAATACTTCAGTGGGACAAGTTGTCCTGCAAACCCCATCCGGTTCAAGCAAATCCCTTGAATCACAAGTCACGTAGATAAAGGGGACCTTAAACTCAATTGAGTTGGGGGCCTCTGAAAACACGATCCGAGTTAGGTTGGGCCGAATGGGGTTTTCCGCAAAAACAGCACTGATAAAAACATTCTGCTGTTTTTAAAGGGGCGTTGTTTTGTATTTGTCTGCTAGATGTCGACGTAATGTGTAGTGGAACCAAAAATGACTCCAAGGAAGACTACAAACTACGGACACTGAAACTAAGCAAAAAGTACGCCTTTTCTTCCCAGGTGACGAAAAATAAGAAAAAGAGGGAAAACGGGAATAAAAATAAAATTAATGGAAAAGAAAGAAAACAAGGAAAATTGAGAAAAAGAAAAGAAAGGAATCAAAAAGAAAAAAGACAAAAATGAAAAAAAAAAAATTATCTTTTTGGTTTTTATTTCTTATTTTTTGCTTTTAATTTTTTCATTTTTCTTTTCTTTTTTTTTTAGTTTTGCTTTTAGTGTTATTTCTTTTGTTTTGTTTTTTGTCTTCGGCTTTTTGAAATTGTTGTCCTCTTTTTTCTTTTCTTTTTTCTTTTTTCTTTTATTATTTCTCTTTTTTTTCCAAAGTAGTAAGGTATATTTCAGTCACTTTTGAGTCTATGTATTTCGTCTTCTTACGTTGTGCTTTTGACATTAATTTTTGCTGAAAAAAGAGAGTATAGTGGCATATGTGAGAGAGCATAGTAGTGGGTATAAGAATATAGTAGCATGTATGACAGTGTATAGTAGTGTGTGGGAGAATATAGTGGTATGTATGTGAGTGTTTAGTTTTGTTCATGCATAGTGCATGACTGTATCTGTATGATAGTATAGTTGTGCATATGTGTGATGTTTAATGTGAGAGAAAGTAATAGTTACTTTTTCATGCTTTTCGATCTGTTTAAGGACTTTTTTAGACTTTTGATGAGCTTTTGCACTTTTCCACTCTTTTCAGTATCTTTTAATAATTTTCCATTTATTATTCCTACTTTTCAAATTTTGTTTCATTTCTGTGTCAGAAAATTGTCAGTGTGTGTGTGTGTGTGTGTGTGTGTGTGTGTGTGTTTGTGTTTGTGTGTGTCTATGAGAGACTAGTGGCATGTGTAAGAGAGTATATAAGTGTTTGTATACGAGTATAGTAGTATGCGTTGAAGACTGTACTAGTGAATGTATGAGAGTATAGCACCAGTGAGAGAGTAAAGTAGTGTATATGACAATATAGTGTTTTGTATGGTAGAGTATGGTATTGTGTGTGCATGGTGTATGACTGGATCTGTATGATAGTATCGTTGTACATGTGTGAGAGTGTGATGTTATGTGAGAGCAAGTAGGATTTACTTCTCAAACAGCCTCTCATGCACACATGCACGCACATGCGCACACACAAGTTTTGCAGGGCAGCATGTTACTCACTCTGTCCTCCGGCTCTCCTCAAAGAGTTGCTTTGCAGTTCTCAAGGGCGCTCTCACATCTCCCGTCTCCCCAGTATAATCTGTCCCCCTGCACTCTCATTCGCTTGGTAGCTACAGAACGCCGCCGTCCTTTTTTGTCCAGGGTAGCAGCTGAGAAGCAGCTGTGTTTCTGTACCGCCATTGGGGCAGGGCTGGGCTCTTTCCTCAAGTGTCGGCTAGTATGGGAAGGAAGAAGCAAGACTCTCAGAGGGAGGGAGAAAAAGGAGGTGCCGGAGTAAGTGACCAGATGGACGTGCCACTCCAGGACAGCAGATATGTGAAAGAAGCCGAAAAAGGTATTGCTGCTGCTGGGGGAGAAAAAGAAGAAAACAAATATATAGAGTAAGTTTGTCAGAGATCACGTAAAAGAGGGCGGGGAAAATGCACACAGGTGCCTCCTTATACGAGCACGTCTGAATACAAAACATTTCGATAGACAAGTTTTAGTACTGCAACGAAAATCTCTCTCGCTGGATAAAGGTAAATCTAAGTCACAAACAGTCCCAGGGGCTACCACTAGAGACCTTTCACCGCTTGTGATCGCTCACTGCCAGCATCAGCTTGTCCAGTTTGCACGTACAAATTACTACAGGCAAAAAAAGAATAGTTAGTGCTTATGTATAATCAGCAGTCTCTTGATGCCGTACATGACAACCTCAACCAACTGCTAACGGTAATAAAAGTTGCAGTTCCACTTATTAAGAGATAATAAACCTTATGAATGAAATGTGGAACATATTTAATCACAGCAAGACAGACTGTACAATACTGCAAAAACATTGGCAATTTTTGATGACGTTGTCTGCTACCAAAGTGTTTCTCTGTAGCTTTTATTGTCAGCATCTTTCTCTTAGTCTGATTTTTCTCTAAAATTTGCAAAATGTATATAAAAAAATATTTAATAATTCATGTTTTTGCAATCAAACAAACCTAAATAAAATGTGTTTCAATTACAATATTTTATTTTAGATTACGTTTTAAGGACACACTTGCTCAATTCTTTTGTGTCTGCAGTACAATGTATTCAACTTCAAGAGGTGTAGGCCATACAATTTTAAAACATTTTTTCTTTTGTAATTTGATGAACAACACTAAACATAATTTCATTTTGCAATTGTATGTTACGAATGTACATGCGGCTTATAGTAAAGTGTGGCTAATGTATGTCCAAAATGTTCAAAAAATCTACTGGGTGCAGCTTATAGTCAGGTGCGCCTTGTAGTCCGAATTTGACAGTACTTGCTATTTTGTTTACATGTCCCAGTGGTAATTTTCCACCCTGTTAGAATGTGCTCAATTGCCCCAAAATGAATACAATTCCATAAAAGCCATTTACAGGAAGTGACATCATTTGATTTTGGCGGGAGTTTAACTGTAAAAAAAAAGGTAAGCTTCAAATTTTACTTTTTATTTTACACAAGCAATTCGAGCTGTGAGCATGTTACGTTATAATCCTGTGCACCTTTAGATTGGAAACACCGACAATAAAAAAATTAATTCATTATTACAATAAATTGCTTCTAAATACTGTTACAATTTATAAATGAATCTAGTTAATCATGTGATGGAGAGGGCATGGCATTGGAAATAAGGTTGCATGGACAGGTGCTGGAAGAAGTTGAAAGCTTTAGGTACTTAGGTTGTGATGTAGCTGCAGTTGGTGGAATTGAGTGTGAGGTATTGCACAAAGTGAATCAAAGAAGCGAGGTGTTGAGTGATAACAAGAGTATGAATATATATGTTAAGATAATGTGATTGTGCGGACTGTATTGTATGGTGCAGAGATTTGGAGCCTGAATGCAGATTTCAGAAGGAAACTAAATGTTTTTGAGATGAAGTGTTTGAGAAGTATGTTAGGAGAGAAAAGATTGGATAGATTGAGAAATGAAATTGTGAGAGACAGAACTGGAGTAGTAGTGCAACTGAGCAAGCGTGTGGATAAGAGAGTACTCAGTTGGACGAGGAGCGAATGTTGAAGATGATCTACATAGCAGAAGTATATTGAAAGAGACCAAGAGGAAGGCCGCGATTGACGATATGAGTGAACTGGCGAAAAGAGGTCTAAATGTATTAGTGGGATGTTTGGATGCGTTCTAAGGGATGGGCAGGGCACCTGTATGATGCGGCAGGTGTAAAGCAGTGAAAACTGTCAGGCAATGCTGTTGAACAGAAGAGTTTGTGGTGTCACCCTGACCCGAGTGACATGGCCGCTTTCTCGTGTCCCGTTTCATCTGGAGGGACGAAAGCATGACCAACTTGGGTGCCGAAGTGCTTAACTTGTTTGGGTGTTTGGGCATTTGGGTTGGCCATGGTCAAAAAATAATAATATTAAAAAAATGTATGTGTGTTTTTTTGCTACTATTTCCCTTTCTTGTTTTCTTTGTTTTTTGTGTATGTGTTTGTCTTGCTGTTGGTCACCCCTTTCGAGGGATATGACCAGGGTAGATGGATAGTTAATCAAATGTGAAACCAGATTTATCAATATCAATGTTCCATGACAAGGTTCTCAAGCTTGTTTCCCGGGGGGCCAATTGTGCCCAGTGAAATGATAAGTTGAGGCCCCTACCTTAATGTGACAGTTTAAAGGTACGGTGTGTATTATTCTAATGGTAGAAAAGAAATATTAATTAAAGAAATTAAAAGAAAAGTATCAGACATGAACTATGATATAAACATGCATTGAAAAAAATACTTGATGATTTGGTAAAATTTGGTAAAACCAGAGACCGGAGGGAGTGCTCCCACTTTTTGCTCACTTAAATTGCTCTGGGTGCTCTGCTGGCATTTTGGCGGGAAATTTGCATTTAATTCACATAAAATGAACCTCACCTAGAGGATCCTGACATAATTGAACGCCGTCTTGCTGCTACGCCCCGCCCCAAACAAAAAAAAGGTGACTTGATTTGAAAAAAAGTAACTGAGTTAATGATGAATTACTTTAAAATAAAATGTACCAGTGAAGGATTTTATTTAACTATAACGGATTTTGTATGATCAAATACAAATTACATTTAAACGCAAAGGATATTCACTGGCTGAGCTGTGGGGCGAGGTCAATGCAACCTTGTGAAGAATGATGTTTACAGAAACAACAGGAACTGGACAAGGGCTGATATGATAATCAGCACTTCCCGCCGCAAGAGGGGCCCTGGTGACGCAGAGATGTTCGGGGTCCAGACATCGAGGCAAGGGGGCTTTCCTGGCACGCCCATGCAAGGAGCCGGCACACCAGCTGGCGGAGAGACGTGGGTCTAGAGAAGAACTTCAGAAGACCGAGAGGGAGAATGAAGAGAGAAGGCTTGTCGGAGACTCGAGCAACACTACTTCGGCTAATTCGATGGAGTTCACTTGGTTAAATTATTTAAGAAATTAAATCTGCCCCCGTGTGGAAATGCCGGTCTCTTGTCCGTCTTTTCACATCAAGAAACGAGCGCGCATTGTTAGGAGAATGCAGGTTGTGTTTGGTTGATGGAGTCAGATAACTAATTCGAACAATTTGGTAAACGGTACATTTTTACTATGAAATCCTTAACACGAGTTACCGGGGAAAGTAACTTAATCCATTACTTTAAAACTAGTAGTTTATTAGCAAAGAGGTATTAAAATCACTTGAATAGAAAACGCAGGTGTCTGTGTAATAGAACCGTATAATATGCATTGCACCTCACCAGCAACAGATTTATCCTACACTAGCTAACAAAACTAACAAAAAAAACAGTAAAAAATATTAAGAGAATTTAAATAATAACATCCAACTCTCGCAACCTGAGACAACTGGTCAAGTAGACTCAACTCCCAAAAATGTTTTCTTCTCACCAAAAATTGATGGTAAAGTAAGATGAAGTGAGTTTCACTCGGTAGCATAAATTACAATCTCAAGTCAGACAAGGACAAAGGTCAAGTTAAGATATGCTACAGTACATTAAATATTTTGTGAAACAAAACTAAACAGTTAAAAATTAAATAGACAACAAATAGTTTTTACCACTGCAGTGTAAATCTACTAACCTGAGACAAATGTCCTTCTTCCATCATGTATCTAGCCAACCAGACTCTTCTCCCCCTTCTCAAACCAGTGATTGTATCCGAGGAGGAAAAGCTTCAAACCTCATGTCAGATAGCTTGTTCCTCAAAAAAACAAAAACAAAAAAACACTCGATCCATGGGTTAACAATAAACTAGCTTCCACATAGTGCAGCTTAGTTTGTGATCAAAAAACTTTTTACCCTTCCGGGTCAGATCCCTGCCAAACAATACTTGCTATCTTTATACGCAAACAAATTAAGGTGCTCCACCCCCCGGACAAAACAAGAATAACAATGAATGACACCCATACATTTTGGCTCCAACGGGTGCTGTTCTCGAACATACATGGATGACAAATAAACAGAGCAAAGTCGACTCACTATGGCTTTCCTTCAATTTATTCAGAGTAAAACACTTTGACACTTTTGACCATCGGTAACTGTGACAGCGTTTTAACAGCAGAAACAAATATTAGTTAGATTACCCCTTTAAGGAAAAAATAACACTGTTACAAAACTGCATTATTTATCACTGCATTATACCCAATACTGGTTTTCATTATGGAAAATTATAGTTTGACATGTTTGGTTGTCTAAGGTAGTGAGTGTGTTTCATTTTATTTGTCTACCAGAAGTTTTAAATTTTTTGTGCAGTTAATGGCATAGTAGCCTCAAATGTTACAGTGTTACCGTATCCTAATGCCATCTCTGATCACTATTTTGTTAAATGTGAGGTGCTGTTTAATGTTTACTGTGATAAGGAAAATTTAGGCTTTAGCAGTCGCAATATCCACCCTAAAACGGTGTTATCCTTAAAAGAATTATTACCTACGGTAACTGCAGCCTTCCCTTCGTACACTGGGTCTGTTGACTCACTTACAAACAACTTCAATACTGTTTTGGTTAATGTTCTTGATTCTGTGGCGCCCCTAAAGTATAAATTCCGACCCAAGAAGAATACACCTTGGTTTACTGAAGAAACTAGGTTACTCAAACAAATTTGCAGAAAAATTGAACGAAAATGGCACACTACTAAGCTGGAGGTTTTTCGACTGGCCTGGTGTGACAGTTTGCTGAAATATAAAGTAGTTCTTGCCTCAGCTAAAGCTTCGTATTTCTCTAAGATTATTGTTGAACATAAGAATAATCCGAAATTTTTGTTTGACACAGTGGCGAAACTTACCAGACAACAACTTAACCCAAATGGTTGCACTTATTCTGCTAATGACATTATGGAATTTTTTAATAAAAAGATTCAACTAATCAGGAATGAAATTTTAAAAGAACGCTCTGTTTCCTCCTCCTATATCAAAGATGTGGAGGTGTTAGGTATGGACTGTATCAGCGGTTGTTCAGAAACATTCTCCAGTTTCAATGATTTGTCCCTTGATAATCTAACACAGATGGTCAGTAGGGCCAAACAAACTACGTGCCTGCTTGATCCGTTTCCAGCTTCACTGGTGAAGGATCTGTTTGGGATCTTAGGACCATCAGTTTTAAATATTATTAATATATCGCTATCCTCGGGTATTGTTCCTGTAGCCTTCAAGTCTGCCGTCATTAAACCCACGCTTAAGCGACCTAACCTTGACCCGGAAAGCCTAGGTAATTATAGGCCAGTGTCAAATCTGCCATTTTTTGCGAAATTACTTGAATAGGTCGTTGCACAGCAGCTAAATGACTTCATGTCAGAAAATAACCTTTTTGAAACTGTCCAGTCAGCATTTAGGGCAAATCATTCTACTGAGACAGCCCTGGCTAAAGTAACCAATGATCTCCTTTTAAGAATAGATTCTGGGGCCTCATCAATGTTACTGCTGCTGGATCTCAGCGATGCTTTTGATACGGTCGACCACAACATATTATTGGTTCGTCTAGAACGCATTGGTATCTCAGGAACTGTACTCTCATGGTTTAGGTCCTACCTGTCAGACAGGATGCAGTGTGTTAACTATGGCAATCTGACCTCTAAACAATCTAATGTCCCTTGTGGTGTTCCTCAAGGCTCTGTACTTGGCCCCCTTCTTTTTTAGTATTTATATGATCCCGCTTGGTGACATTATCCGCAAGTATAATATTAGTTTCCATTGCTATGCAGATGACACTCAACTGTACGTCCCACTGGAAAAAACTGGACATTTAAGTTTTAGAAATCTGGAAGCTTGCCTTACTGAGATTCAAAGATGGATCTCAAATATTTTTTTACGCCTTAACCCAGAAAAAACTGAAATGTTGATTATTGGTCCAGCTCACTGTCGTCAGTTGTTTTCAAACACTACCCTGAACCTAGACAAATGTAATATCACCCATAGTGACTCGGTCAAAAATCTAGGTGTTATATTTGATCCTAATCTGTCGTTTCAGTTACACGTGAAAAATATTACTAGAATAGCTTTCTACCACCTCCGTAATATTGCGAAGATTCGTTCGATGCTGTCCCAATCAGATGCAGAGATTTTAATTCATGCGTTTATTACTTCTCGGCTTGATTACTGTAATGTATTGCTTTCTGGTCTCCCGATGTCTAGCCTTAAAAGTTTGCAGCTGGTTCAGAATGCGGCAGCTAGACTTTTGACTAAGACAAAAAAGTTTGAGCATATTACTCCTGTATTGGCCAACTTGCACTGGCTCCCAGTCCACTTAAGATGTGACTTTAAGGTTCTCTTATTAACATATAAATGTTTGCATGGGCTTGCACCCTCTTATCTCTCCGATTTGATTTCCCCCTATGTTCCTGCACGGAGTCTGCGCTCGGAAAATGCCGGTCTACTTGTGACTCCGAGAGCCAAGAAGTCTGCGGGCTCGAGAGCGTTCTCCATCCGGCCCCGGTGTTATGGAACGCCCTGCCTCTGGAGATAAGATCTGCAACCTCAACGGAAGTTTTTAAATCGAGGCTTAAGACACATTTCTATTCCAAAGCATATGATTGATGCCCACCTCATATTCTGTTTTGTCCTGTCTTTTTCCGACGCCTGCCTGGCTGATACGAAGGAGAAGGATGATTTGGGATGGGTCAGCGGACCGGCGTCTGACTTGCAGCATGTCAACCCCTGCATTTACCAGCTGGCAGAGACGGGAGGCAGCGTCGTGGCCGTCATAGACTTTCTGGACTGGTTTGCAGGCTGGGGGCGTCGTTGATGTCATGCACTTTCCGGACATTTTCAACATCTTACCTAATGTTTACTATTATGTGTACAGTAATGCTAATTGTAATTCACCCTGGTCAATCCTGGAAGGGGGATTACCACATGTGAGGTCCTTTCTCAAGGTTTCTCTTTTCTCCTCACATTGAGGTTTTTGAGTTTTTCCTTGCCCGCATGCTGGTTTAAGATCAGGTAATTGTGTAATTTTGTAACTGTAATCCTGTGCAGTCCTTTGAGACATTTTTGTGATTAAGGGCTATATAAATAAATTTGACTTGACTTGACTTGACTTAATAATCATACATTACCTTGCTGTTGACGGGGACAATGCACATACTCTAGCCAATGAGGCCAAAGTGAACCCATGCTTATGCATTTATAAATAAGCAACAATTGATTGGCTTCAAGAAATGCAACACATCAGCACCAGCTTATCACTCATGGGATCAATTGCTGGATTTTTAGTTACAGAGATGTCACCGCTTTCAGTGTTTTTTCCCCTTCTAACACAGTGGTTGTGTTTCAGACACCCACACATAATTTACTGTAAAAATTGAGCAAATTACAGCTGAGAAAAACTGAAACAGTCCTCAGTTTTTTATAGAGTTGGAATAATTTAAAGTAAGAAAGGTTTTATCTTAAAAGTGGTGATTAATGTTTATAGACAGTGTAAGTGAACAACACAGTGGGTCCAAGTTGGCGACATCTCTGATCCTTGAGTGGTTATTTGACCTGGGCTGGGTTTGAAAAAATATTGATTGTTTGAATATGTACATTTTCGATTTTCTTAAGAAATGTTATTTTAAAAGCCCATGTTTTATAGTTTGGTATTTACTTTTTACGGGATATTTGAAATAGTGCACTGTTGATGAGATGAATATCCTAGTAGTATAGTTTAAAGGATTTCGTAACATTTGGAGATACGATATTTGAGATAATGCCATAATAAACACTATTTAAACAATACATATTTGTAAAGTGTTCGTTGTTTTGATAATACATCCAGAATGTATAACATTTCATGTTTTTTTAATCGCATTACAAAAACAGGAACTTTATTACAATATTCTTATTTTCTGAAACAATCATGTTTATTAAAGCCATATACCCCTTATTTTAATTTGTGACAGAAAACAGAATAAGAGAGAGACATTGACAATGTAAATAGCATTTATATTGCGCTTTTCAAGTCAATAAAGACCTCCCAAAGCGCTTTACAATGTGCTTCACACTTTTCTCTTTTACACACTAACCGATAGCAGCGTCAGCCATGCAAGGCAACTACCTGCTATCGGGGGCATTAGGGATTCATTGCTTGCCCAAGGACACTTCGACACATAACACGGAGGAGCCGGGAATCAAACATGCGACCTCTTGATTCTAAGACGAGCTCTCCAACTCCTGAGCTAAAGCTGTCCCGAAAGAGAGAGAGAGAGAGATACATAGAGCTACAGAGAGAGCGAAATAGAGTAACATAGAGAGACATAAAGGGGCATAGAGACATAGAGATACACATAAGAGAGAGACATAAGAGAGAGACACAAGAGAGAGACAGACAGACGGATGGACGGAGGGAGCGACGGACGGACAGACAGACAGATGGATAAGATAGATATAGTAAAAAAACATCAACTTTTAAACACATTCTTTGTAATTGACGGCTTTAAACTTCAAATCGTCATGTTCCTTCTTCAAAAAGTTAAAAGAAAGTGAATGAGTTTACATAATTGACATTAACAATAAGTTCAGTTTTTCCTCATTCCTAGTACTGTATTTAATGTTTTAACATCAAGAGGTTGGCCAATACTGTACTGTAATATAGATGCAGACCTCGTCAACATGCTTTGCCTTTACTTCTATTTATTGTTGAAAAGAAGTCAGAGCTTCAACAAGGAGCAGATAAGGATAGATTATATGGACAGCAACAAATAAGAAAACTAATTGTCAAAATTTCTAAGTCGTTATAGCCCAATGGCAAATGTCCGGGCGACAAGGTCGCTTGAAGTCGGATAAAAGTTAGAGTGCGGGGCAGGTAAAGATGGAGGGCAAGGACAGGGGTGTAGGGTGTAACTCACTCTGTCCCCATCACAAAGTCCTAATTTACCCAGAACAATCAATCACATGAGGAGGCAGACACTGATAGAGGACTAGCGTGCAACGGGATCCAGCATGCACACACGCACTGCCGGCTTGAGGTTTTCAATGCAACAGGATACATACACTTTTTTTTGCTGATGTGAGGAAAATAAAGTTTGCGGCTCATATCTGTCGCCGACTTCCAGCAACTTGGCTGCTCGGCCAAACAATGTAAATTCGGTTCCACAAGGTCCGTGGCGCTAGGTTGGTACCCACAGGGAATAGCAGAGATATTGTGCACGAGGAAAAGTCTCCTGGTCAAAATTAGTGTTGAGGTTTGGTGGTAGATGATGACAGGCCCTTGTGGGGGAGGCGGGAACTGGAGGCAGGGGTACTCAAAAACAGGGGTGGCATTTATTACACAAAGCAGTAGCAAAAACAAAAATGGGTTATCTAGACAAGGAAAATCCCTCCCCAGATAAAAGACCAAAACTAGGACTAGAAAATCAATGTAGCAAAGTAAAAATGATAACCAGAAACAGACAAAAACACACATGGTGTGGTAGTGGAAGTAAAAATGACAACCAGGTGGACAATGTCAAAGGTAAAGAAAAATATAATAATTTGTTGCATCATGCATTATTCGTTTTTGATTGGAAGAGCAATTATCACTTAAACATTAAGTATTTGTGTTGCTCTTTTTAAATAAAAGCATACATGAATAGATTAAAAAAGTCCATATAACAACAACAAAAAAAATACCAAATGGCTTGTCTTGCTGTTAACGTGCTAATATTTTCATTAATTCTATTACTTGGGACTGAGAAGAGAGCCATATCAGAATCCTTTGTCTCTCAATCGTCCTCTGCCATGAGGCAAGAAAGTTGTGTTCCTCATCTGCAGACACTCAGCACACCAATACGTTACATACTAAATATATTTATTATATTCATAATATACTGTTGAAATTTAGCACTTTTTAAAAAGAAAACCCAGAAATATGAAGCTAAATGACAAATAAATTTAACACTGAAAAAATATAACTATGTAAAATCTTTTAAATTTTAGATTACCCCTGCCCACTGCCCGAAGATAGCTGGGATGGGCTCCAGCACCCCTGCGACCCTACTGAGGATAAGCGGTGTGGATAATGGATGGATGGATGGATTACCATGATGCCAGGCGAGGCACTGTCCACAATGTAATGACTAGTTTTAGTATGTATGACTCATCTGACTTAAAAATAATTGAAGTAGTGCTTTATATTTTCCATTAAAACACCCCAAAAAACCTTTTCGTTTGTGAGTTTTACCAACAGACATCTCCATTATTTTTCCGAAATAATTGTCACATTTAATTTAAACCCTGGACACTATTAATGGAAATGGAGCACGGGCAAATAACTTATTATCGCTTTTACCGTATAAGTTAGACTCGGGTGAACGTGGAGGGTTGATATTTGTTTTTCGTTTCCATAAATTCATTTGTCAATTAATAAAGTACACCTTGCTTGGACGCTACGAGGCTTTTAATTCAAAGTTGTTTTTACCTCACCATAGCGAGAGTCATCGAGGTTATAAATTGATGTAAATCTGGCTTTAATTTTGCTCCAGGTTTGCCAATCTCATGCCATTAAATGGACAGCCTGCGTAGCACTTAAATTGATTAACAAAACGACAACAGCGTCAATGTGTCACAATGTTCACTTGAGGTCAGGGACTTATTGCTCAATTTCGACTCTTTCCCTTCCCTCGTGCCATCTCGCGCTCATCCGTTGGCCGTAACGCCGTTTAAATAGGTATTGAACTTTTCTATTGAGGGCAGAAGCTGTTTAAGTTGCTGGAGGTGGGACGTGAAAGGCAGGTAGAGGGCCATCCATCTCTTTATCCACCCTCTGACATCTTTAAATGCTATCGACACCCGCGGCAAGTATTTGCATGCAAAAGCGCGCCATCCGTTTGATTTGATTAGCTCATCGTGCGCGATCGCGCTCTCATGGCTCCACTACGACATTGAGTCCATGCAAGACCCCGTAGTGTGAATTTCCAGTGGACCCAAAAGCAGAAAACAGGAAAAGGAAATGTGCACGAAAAGATGGCATTTAATAAAACAGTTAAAAGCAGCATGAAAACAATAAAACAATAAAACTGTCATCACCAGAAACAAAACAAACTTCACAAATCAGGATGCAAGTGGTAAAGCTGACAGTGGAAAATGAAAATCACCCAACACTGGTTGCTGTCTAAAATGTCCTTATGACAGGTTAGGCTAATTAGGGATAGGTGTGGAGTGATTCGACACACCTTTCCCAATCAGACGCCCTCTGGTAGACCGAGGTGCGCCAGACCCTCCCCCTCAAGGACTGGATTCCAAATGTCCCAAAAGAAAAAAAAAATGCAGCAACACAATTGAAGATCCTTGCTGGAAAAGTGAGGCAAGCGCCCCAGGGCCCTTCTTGCAGCCAGGGCGGGTAGCCAAAGCGTCCAGGAACCTTCCTTGCAGTCGGGGACTCACCTTGCAGCTGCGGCAGGAAGCCGAAGAAACCTTGGTCTCTCCTCGCAGCCGGTAAAAGGAGCCGAAGCAACTGGGGACTCTCCTTGCAGTCGGGGTATGGAGCCGAAGCGACCAGGTCCCTCCTTGCAGCCAGGAAGCGACCAAGGATCTCTTTGACCTGTTTCCCTCTGGTAGGCGCTTACAGGTCCCATAAAATAAGAACTTACAGGCTCAGAAACGGTTTCTTTCCTAGTGCAATCACCACCCTAAATGAGCGCACAAAACTGTGTAAATGTACCTAAAGTTGTATCTTTACGCAAAGGTACATTTCAATGTGCTATCGGGGCGGCAGTACCTCAGGAGGTAAAGCGCTCATCTTGGGATCAAGAGGGCGCAGGTTTGATTCCTGGCTCCTCCGTGTTATATGTCGAAGTATCCTTGGGCACTAAATCCCTGATGCCCCCGATAAGCATGTAATTGCTTTGCATGGCTGACGGCGTGTGAGTGTATGTTAGTCGGTAAGTGTGAAGCACATTGTGAAGTGCTTGCCTTGAAAAGCGCTGTATAAATGCAGACCATTTACATTTACATCAAGTATTTTGGATGCCACCTAATGCAGCTCTCACTCATTATTTTTTGTGACTAAGTTAAGCCTGCAAAGGACTTTGCAAGGATGACAAGTGCTTAGTAGGAGGTCTCGGGTAGAATAAATCTCAGATTTTGCTTTCATTAGAGATGATTGCAGTATGCTTATTTCAGGGTTCGTACAACTTTTTTTACCATATTCAAGCACCTTTAAAAACATTTAAGCCATTATTTTCCAATTTCTCCAGCACCATTGAAAGAAAAATCCGATGTGTATCATGCATTTTGCAGAGCCACAAATATATCTGCGATTAACAAATGTATTTGTTTATGAACATTTATCAAGACATGTGATTTTTAGATCTTCAGTAAATCGCGGGTATATTTATTTTGGGGACAAATCTCTCCCCATATAAGTGTAGGGTAAAAGTCACAGGAAGTTGCAGGAAGATCACACCATTACAATATATCACTGGGAATTGCAACTTTGATTTTGTTGCGTGGCCTCATAATAAATGTCCATAATCAATACATAATCCTTGCACTAATACACATTTGAGAGTGCCCTATTTTGGTCTAGCATGAACCTGTCCTTTTGAGTGAGACCCTTCGGCGCTTTATAGGACAATGACACACAAACTAATGCCAAATGCAGATAATCCCGAGGGAAGAAGAAATACAATGACAAAGTGAGGCCCCTAGACTAGATCATTGAATTGTCTCTATTGTCATTAATATTAACGTGGTAGAGAGAGAGAGACGGAGAGAGAGAGAGATAATCGAAAAAAGACAGAAAAATAAGTCAAGTCACATTTATTATATAGCCCTTAATCACAAAAATGTCTCAAAGGACTGCACAGGATTACAATTACAAAATTACACAATTACACAATTACTTGATCTTAAACCAGCATGCGGGCAAAGAACAACTCAAAAACCTCAGTCTGAGGAAAAAAAGAGAAACCTTGAGAAAGGACCTCACATGCGGTAATCCCCCTTCCAGGATGGACCAGGGTGAATTACCATTAACATTACTGTACACAGAATAGTAAACACTAAGTAAGATGTTGAAGATGTCCGGAAAGAGCATGACACCAACGACGCCCCCAGCCTGTAAACTGCCTTCAGCAGTCGGGGGGATACTCGATCTGGACCAGCTGCCTATGCTGGTTCGCAGCCTCCTCAGCTCTCCACACACCTGGGCTGCAGTTATCTTGAGTGGGGGGATGTCCTCCGTGCTAGTGTCCAGAGGGGCAAGGACAGCTGCAGTACTCTGGGGTGAGGATAAGTTGGGGTCGTCAAACCTGTTTAAAAAGTTGTTCAACTGGTTGACCCTCCCCACAGCTACATCCACAGCCACACCCTGCTTGGTGCTGCAGCCAGTAATGGTTTTCATCCCTTCCCACACCTCCTTCATGCTGTTGTTCTGCAGCTTTTTCTCCAACTTCCTCCTGTACTGCTCCTTCCCTTCCCAGAGCTGGACTCTGAGCTCCCTCTGTACTCGTTTTAGCTCCTGCTGATCACCATCAGACCAGAGAGCAATACATTACAGTAATCAAGCCGAGAAGTAATAAACGCATGAATTAAAACCTCTGCATCTGATTGGGACAGCATCGAACGAATCTTCGCAATATTACACCTATATTTTTGACCGAGTCACTATGGGTGATATTACATTTGTCTAGGTTCAGGGTAGTGTTTGAAAACAACTGACGACAGTGAGCTGGACCAATAATCAACATTTAAGTTTTTTCTGGGTTAAGGCATAAAAAATTAAGTGACATCCATCTTTGAATCTCAGTAAGGCAAGCCTCCAGATTTTTGCAACTTAATTGTCCAGTTTTTTCCAGTGGCACATACAGTTGAGTGTCATCTGCATAGCAATGGAAACTAATATTGGCCTATAATTACCTAGGCTTTTTGTGTCAAGGTTAGGTTGCTTAAGCGTGGGTTTAATGACGGCAGACTTGAAGGCTACAGGAACAATACCCGAGGATAGCGATATATTAATAATATTTAAAACTGATGGTCCTAAGATCCCAAACAGAGAAAGAAAGAGAGAAAGAAAGACAGACAGAAAATAAGAAAGAAAAAGAGAACAAGAGAAAGTGAGAGAAAGAGAGAACATTAAACAAAAAAGAAAGAAAGAAATACAGATCCCGTTGCATTGCAAGTGGTGCCTGGCTTTGTCAACAACAAATGGGCACATTTCAAACAGCAGCAATCTTTCTTGTGTGCTTCCCTGGGTGTTGTCTCACAGGCCAAATTAAAATCCTAATGGGCCTGATCCGGCCCGTGGGCTGCATGTTTGATACAAATGATCTCTATAATAACTTCTTGCGGATTCCCCAACACACTGGATAGCTTTAGCACCCCACCATTCTGTTCGTTCACGCTATCAGTGTACACTGCACCCCCACACAGCATGAAGGCATCGCTAACCCACATCTCGCACGTCTCCGATGCTTTTCTTTTTAGTGATGGTTCACTTTGATTATTATGAAAATTAAATCAAATGTAATCAGCGGATTAATGCGAGCGATGAGATAATTCAGCCGCATGGTAATGAGATCAGGGTGGATCATCTATAAATCTCCGGCAAAACGGCACGAACGAGGCAGGGTGGAAGCACCCCGGCCCCACGAGATGGGTTGTAATGTCCAGGATCGCTTTCACGTCCCCTTAGTATGATGTTTTGTCTTGAAAAAAAATCTGGTTGTGTTTATCTCAAAGCTATGTATATATATATATATATATATATATATATATATATATATATATATATATATATATATATATATATATATATATATATATATATATACCTGCTGTCTTGGTTAACAAATGAAAGCAAAAACGTTTTATTTATATGTTTGTCATATTCTAATCATTTGTTTATTTATCAGATCAATACCAGTAACTTACAAGTATTAAAGATTTGTTTTCTTGGACAATAATTTAAATAATTACTTATTTAATGTAATACTTTTTTATTTACAAATTGTGTAAAACTAATTCAGGACTTTTCTTGGTAAAATAGGAAAAAATTCTGAATTTAACCATAATCATCTGCCATATCTGATACTTTTGCTAGTTAAATGTCTTGTTGCAAGGAGTCAAAAATACTTTTGTTACAAGAGGAGTCATAATACAGTACAATATTAGATCAAATATTAATTATTTTGCCAATATTTTTGAAAAAGATCTTCTAATAAAAACAATAAGACAAGCAGTCAAAACTGGAAAAAATTGAGAGAAACACCGGGCACTGAATGAGTTCATCACAGAATGAGGTGGAATTGATAGCCTTCTATTACCATATGTTGCTCCGTGATTAATGTTCTCAGGTCATTCTCGTTGTTTCTCTTTCATAGCTCATGTCATGGCCCATAAACGAATACCTAAAAGATATCTGAGAAATGATTCCCACTCCAGGAGGGCATGGCGAGCGCACGGGTGCTTGGTGTTAATCTTCAAGTCTTAAAGAGGGCCGTTAAGTGTGCTGTAAGAAAGCCGAAAGAAGACACCAGAAGAGAAAGGGGTTCTTCCTCCTTTGTCGCTAGATGAAATATTCTGTTCCATTTTGTCCAGCCGGGCAGGTGTCAGCGTTTTGCCAAATGGAGTTATTAAGGGCATAAATCTGAGGCGAACGCTGATTTGTTGCATCCATCACACCGTGTTTATTAGCTGGCTTCATTCTGTTATGAAGCTGTTGATGACATTTGACGGGTATTGTGTTGGGGAGGCGCAAGCTCTTATCAGAAAACAACAAAGATATTTTCATGATCATAAAAACCCTTTTTCCTGGGAAAGAAAGGAAACTATAAATATCAAATATCATGTAATTTTTATTTAAGTAGTGAGCCAGTAAATGAGTTAAGTCCGTATCTGCAGTACAGTGGCGTGCAGTCAAGGTGGGCACAGTCTCTGCACAAAGCGACGGACAGACCCAAACGTGGGACACAAGGAATGTGGTCCAACCCCACTAGGTTGGGGACGTTTTTTTAAACAGCAACAACAGAATACATTTACCGGCGAGAAGGGAGTGTGGGACTGAGATAGCAGAGGAGGAGATCTTGAGAGGGTGCCTTGCGAGGGAAACTAGAGAGGGGTAAAGAAAAATCTTGAAGTCAAGTCAATTCACATTTATTTATATAGCCCTTAATCACAAAAATGTCTCGAAGGACTGCACAGGATTACAATTACAAAATTGCACAATTACCCGATCCCAAACCAGCACGCGGACAAGGAACAACCCAAAAACCTCAGTGTGAGGAAAAAAGAAACCTTGAGAAAGGACCTCACATGTGGTAATCCCCCTTCCAGGATTGACCAGGGTGAATTACAATTAGCATTATTGTACACAGTATAGTAAACACTAAGTAAGATGTTGAAGATGTCCGGAAAGAGCATGACACCAACGATGCCCCTCAGCCGGCAAACTAGTCCAGAAAGTCTATGACGGCCACGGCGCTGCAGGGGTTGACATGCTTCAGGTCAGACGCTGGTCCGCTGACTCATCTCAAATCGTCCTTCTCCTTCGTATCTGTCAGGCAGGCAGTCGGAAAAAGACAGGACAATACAGAATATGAGGTGGGCATCAATCATAAGCTTTGGAATAGAAGTATGTTTTAAGCCTCGATTTAAAAACTTCCGTTGAGGTTGCAGATCTAATCTCCGGAGGCAGGGCGTTCCATAACACCGGGGCCCAGATGGAGAACGCTATCGAGCCTGCAGACTTCTTGGCTCTCGGAGTCACAAGTAGACCGGCATTTTCCGAGCGCAGACTCCGTGCAAGAACATAGGGGGGAATCAAATCAGAGAGATAAGAGGGTGCAAGCCCATGCAAACATTTATATGTTAATAAGAAAACCTTAAGGTCACATCTTAAGTGGACTGGGAGCCGATGCAAGTTGGCCAATACAGGAGTAATATACTCAAACCTTTTGGTCTTAGTCGAAGTCTAGCTGCTGCATTCTGAACCAGCTGCAAACTTTTAATGCTAGACGACCACGACATCGGCAGACCAGAAAGCAATACATTACAGTAATCAAGCCGAGAAGTAATAAACGCATGAATTAAACTTCTGCATCTGATTGGGACAGCATCGAACGAATCTTCGCAAGATTGTGGAGGTGGTAGAAAGCTATTCTAGTAATATTTTTCACGTGTAACTAAAACGACAGATTAGGATCAAATATAACACCTAGATTTTTGACCGAGTCACTATGGGTGATATTACATTTGTCTAGGTTCAGGGTAGTGTTTGAAAATAACTGACGACAGTGAGCTGGACCAATAATCAACATTTCATTTTTTTTCTGGGTTAAGGCGTAAAAAATTAAGTGACATCCATCTTTGAATCTCAGTAAGGTAAGCCTCCAGATTTCTACAACTCAAATGTCCAGTTGTCTCCAGTGGCACATACAATAATATGTTGTGGTCGACAGTATCAAAAGCAGCGCTGAGATCCAGGAGCAGTTGTTGTCTGGTAAGTTTCGCCACTGTGTCAAACAAAATGTTTTGATTATTCTTATGTTTAACAATAATCTTAGAGAAAAACGATGCTTTAGCTGAGGCAAAAGCTACTTTATATTTCAGCAATCTGTCACACCAGGCCAGTCGGAAGACCTCCAGCTTAGTAGTGCGCCATTTTCGTTCAAGTTTTCTGCAACCTTGTTTGAGTAACCTGGTTTCTTCAGTAACCAATGTGTATTCTTCTTAGGTCGAAATTTATGCCTTGGGGGCGGCACAGAATCAAGAACATTAACCAAAGCAGTATTGAAGTTGTTTGTAAGTGAGTCACCAGACACAGTGTACGAAGGGAAGGCTGCAGTACCATAGGTAATAGTTCTTGTAAGGCTAATACCGTTGTAGGGCGGATATTGCGACTGCTAAAGCCTAAATTTTCCTTATCACAGTGAACATTAAACAGCACCTCACACTTAACAAGTTAGTGATCAGAGATGGCATTAGGATACAGTAACACTGTAACATTTGAGGCTACTACGCCATGGGTCAGAACAAGATCTAGAGTGTTTCCATCTTTATGAGTGGGCACACCAACTATTTGTTTGAAACCAAATGTATCAATCAGTGACTTAAAAGAGATTGCAAGTGAATTTGATGGGGAGTTTATGTGAACATTAAAATCACCAATAATTACAACATTGTCCGCACAAGTTACTAAGTCTGTTAACAGTTCCGAAAATTCATCCAAAAAGTTTGAGTATGGTCCAGGTGGGCGATACACAACAACTAAATAAATTGGTGTTGTGATTAAGGACCTCATAACAAGTGCTTCAAACGTTTTAAAACCAGTAGGGGTATTAGGAGTAGATTTCAACTTACCTTCCGATATAAGAGCAACACCTCCACCTTTTTTGCATGGTCGTGCCAAGTGCGAACTCACAAAGTTGGGAGGAGAAGCCTCATTTAACATTACAAACTCATTTGGTTTTAACCAGGTCTCACAAAGGCCAATTAGGTTAAGATTGTGTTCATTAATAAGGTCATTGACAAGTAAAGCTTTGAAGGCTAGTGATCTAATATTCAGAAGGCCAAGCTTCAGCACTGTGGACTGAGCTGAAACCTTTCGCGAGTTTTGAACCTTAATGGCAACCTTAGTGGTAACCTCCACAGGATTATACTGCCGGTCCCGGGTCTTGTGCCTTGCATGGCGGCAGATGCGGCCCGAATTCCATACCACAGGAATATTGTTGACAGGTGGAGTAGCGGGATGACAATTGGTAGAGAATAATAATGTTATTTCTTGTCCCTCCTCACCTAACAAGCACAGAAGAAGATGCTATAGAATAGTACAGATCAGGGTGTATGGTGCAGCCAATAGAACGCTCTAAACTACAAAAACTATGTGAATTGCATAAATCTAGCATAGCGCTAGTTAGCTCTAGCGTTACAGACTCCACACCCGTGGTTACAGGTTCACTAATCACCCGTGACCTGGCCTGCACTAGTGTATCCTGTCATTGAAGGCTTAAACAGTAATCTATATTTTTAGAAAGAGTGAGAGCACCTTCCCAGTTAGGGTGAAGGCCGTCTCTCCTCAGCAGGTCAGGTCGGCCCCAGAAAGCAGGCCAGTTATCCACAACCCTAAATCCCTGCTGACTGCAAAAAGTGAAGTGAAGATTTAGGACTACTTTTAAGAAAAATGGCTTGGGTGGACGATCGTGGGACAAGGAGATAACCGGAGGGGGTGGAAAGTGTGGAGGTTCATGGAGTGGTGGGTCTTGGGGTGGCAAAACTGGAACATGGAGGGAACCGAGGAAGGAGGCGAAGGCTTGTCATTTTGGAGTTTAAAAGGCTTCAGGAATCAAAACAGTTAAGCAAAGTAAAGAGGGAGCCTGGGGTTTTTACAGCAGAGGGGGCTGATTGTCTGACTGAAAATGTCTAGGAAGACGGACTGCAGGCACTAAACCATGAACGCTTCACATGTCACCATGAAAATACAAAACTAAGTTTTCTTGCTCATTTACCTTCACAAATCCTAGATGTTTTTTCAAGTCCATTATTCACATTGCACTATGATTATCACTAAGTTAGCACACAACCTCTCACAGCCTCATGCCTCATAGTAGAGGTCGAGAGCGAGACCCAGAAATCTGATTTAGCCTAAACCTCAGACATAAAAAATAGAAATAGCGATAATACGAGCAAGCCAGGGCAGCACAGTTCTGAGGTCATGTGATCAAATCCAGGTATCAACCTTCCTATATGGAGTTTGCATGTTCTACCCATGCTTGCGCGGGTTTTCTCCCACATCGTGAAAAAAAAAACGTGCAAATCAGGCTAATCGGCCGGTCCAAATTGTCCCTAGGTGGGCGAGCGAGTTGTCTGTCCCTGTGTGTCCTGCGACTGGCTGACGACCAGTTCATGGTGTGTCCTGCCCACTGCATGAGGACAGCTAGGATGGGCTCCAGCACCCCCGCGAGCCTACTGAGGATAAGCGTGGCAGATAATAGATGGATGGATAGATCAGCAAGCTAACAGCATATCAAACCATCCATTTATTTTTTACTCATTGTATTGAGTTTTTTTCCATAATGGAAGTTTAAGCAAATAGCAAGTCACGTCATTAACTGTTTTTTTTTCTCATTGCGTGGACCTTTTTTCACAATAGGGGATTACTTATCTTTTGATGGTATTATTCAAAATGAGCATGGCACAGACTTCATTTATTTGTTAAGGTAAGACACCCATCCATCCATTATCTGTACCGCTCATCCCAGCTATCTTTTGGCAGTGGGCAGGAGACAGTCTGAACTGGTTGGCAGCCAGTCGCAGGGCACACAGAGACAGAAAACTCACTCGTTCATTCACACTTAGTAACAATTTGGACCGGCCAATTCACCTAACATACATGTTTTTGGAATGTGGGAGGAAACCGGAGTGACCGGAGGAAACCCACGCAAGCACGGGGTGAACAGGCAAACTCCACACAGGAGGTTTGATCTCATGACCTTAGAACTGTGCCGCACACGCGCTAACCACTGTTCCTCTGTGGCGCCCCTTAAGGTAAGACAAGAAAACAATATGTGATGTGCTGCAGTTTACATGTAGTTTTTTCCCCTGCCAATCAAATGATGAATAAGAAGTTTATTTTATTTATAAATCTGATAGAGCCTCACCAGAGCGACACAAATTTACTACAGTATAATAATGATGTGTTATGACGGTAACAGAACAAAAAACTTTTTTTAGGGTCAAGGGCATTATGTAGGGTTATTTTCAGCAATACTTAGGTTACCAACTGACAGCTGTCAGTGCGCTAAAACGCTCTCACCTCTTGCTCAGTGTCTGACAGGAAGTACAACAGTGAGCAAAAAGCCCTCGCAGTCACTCAAACGCTTGCATGCCAAAATTGGACATCTTACTAATGTGGCCTGGTGAATGAAAACGCTGCTATTTTTTAAGGGACAATTGCGCGATAACATTTTTTTTTCTTTTTAGGCTTCTTTAAAGCGATACGAATAATCAATAAATGTTTTTTTCCTTGCTATAGAACAAAATAAAAAACACACGCAAAATCCAATATTTTGATGAGTGTCATGATTCGAGCTTGACTTCACATAATTGATTGATGCTTTCTTTTTGGTCACAAATAACTATAAACACAAGATATTGTTCTGAGCACCAGAACACTGACAGATTTATATTGCAGAAAGTGGATATGATTAGGGGAGTGTTCATTATGTAAAAATACGTCACTTCAAACATTTTACAATTGTTTACTTAAAGTCACATACGTCTTGGCTAAAAAAAATTGTATTTACATTTTAAGTCAAGTCAGGTCATGTTTATTTCTATAGCCCTTAATCACAGGAAGTCTCAAAGGGCTGCACAGACCACAGATTATAGCAAACCACAGAGGTCTTCTCAAAAAGTTTTGCGCTATTTTCTGAATCCATCTGATGTGTTTCAGAGGGGATGTTATGTGTACACTTAGAGGTGGAGTGCGTAGTTTAAGGAGTCAACTAAAAGTTGAAAGTTTAATATTTTCTCTATTAGGTGTGTGTTAACAATACCAATTGAGTTCAAAAAGCCCTTATGCTTTATTTTTATCTGCTTTTATCTTATTTTATCTATTCTGTTCTGGATAATATGTCTGGGGTGACAGAGAGCGAACAATTCATTGAGACCAGAAGATTTCAACCTGGAATAAAGCTTCGGTTTTTATTGTTGTTTGCTTTCTTTCGTCAATACCCCAGACGTATTATCCAGGACAGAATGAATGCTGATGCATGGATGGGAAAACCTCGTTGAAAAAAAAGTAACGTTTGACCAAACAGACTTCCTGCAGTTTAAGACAAGTTAAATTCATGACTTTTTAATGTCTTTTGAAATCAGAAAAAAACTATCTGCACCGCAATTTGGACCGGCCAATCAACCTGACTTGCATGTTTTTAGAATGTGGGAGGAAACCGGCGTCCCCGGGGGAAACACATGCAAGCACGGGGAGAACATGCAAACTCTGCACAGGAAGGCTGGTGGCTGGATTCGAACCCATGACCTCATAACTGTGCCGCCGATGCGCTGACCACTCAGCTGTAGTGCTGGCTCATCATGATACATGCAAAATTACTTTTCTACCATTTTTTTTGTTTATACAAATAGGAATCTTATAAATGTTATCACATTTTTAAGACTTTTTAAAATTGTATTTAAGAGATTTTAATGCTAATTTAGAATAATTAATTCAAAGCCTTTTAAGACATTTTAAGGATGCGCTGAAACCCCGCCAATTCAACTTTAGATGTTTTTCAATGCGGCACATGAGAAGTAAATTCATGGCAGCCATGATTTTAGATAGATAGATGGATACATAGATAGCTACTTTATTCATCACCGTAGGGAAATTCACACTTCCAGCAGAATCCTTGTGTTGAAAAACAAAATGATAAAATAAAGATATAGAATACAAAAATACCCAATATAAGGTTTTGCTATAGAGCAGGGGTCGGCAACCTATGGCACTGCTGGCACGCGAGGGGTTAACCAGTGGCACGCGAGCGCACGGCAAAATAATAATGTTTTTTTTTTTTCAGGCGCATTTTTAGGTGAAATTTAGACATTTTCAGGTGCGCGCCGTGTTATTTAGAGGCTTTACATTAGGCTTTACGTGGGTTTTTGTGTCAGTGTATGTTTGCGCGGCGCCTCGCAAAGGAGAGATCCGTGTTTTAACCCAGCTAAGGGGCCGGTCACATAGCCGTTTGCGGCTGAATCACGGCTAAAATTTGCGTTTTTTTTTGCCCTTGGTTGCCCGCGATGGAAAATGCGCAAAATTGGCCAACCCGCTGTTCATCGGTGGTATGCCCGCAAAACAGACGCCGGCGACTGTTCCGCTTCCTCATCGCGTCATTTCCGCGTCATTTTCTCCTGTGGACCACGGGTATAAAAGCTCCCGAGCCAGTGTTGTGCCCAAATCCGACTCCTACGCAACCCCAAGATTTCAAGCTATGGCACCGAAGAAGCCAATATGTTATTATTGTAATAGTTTTTCATTTTGATTTTATTATCTTGTTATCAAATGAAAAGAAACGTCAAGAAATAAAAATGGATTAAGACGAGGTCACTACGGTGACGGGGATCCATGTCCACCCCTTGAAGTCTCGAGCTCAACCGACGTGTGCTCGGCAAATCGCGCTGTATACACGCGGAGAAAGGCGTTTGACCGTCACACGCGTAACACGCTAATTTCACGTAATAACACCGCGATACAGGCGCAGAACATGCTATAACCATGCTCCACCCACGATTACCCGCTGAAATTTCCCGTCCTACCCATGTGTAACCACGCCCTGGCCGCGGCCAGAGCACGTCGTTCCGCGTCATTTCCGCGTCATTACCTCGTGTGCCGCCCGCGGTTAACACGTGCTCAAACTTTTGAGCAGCTCAAAACTTTTTCGAGCGGCCAACCGCGTGTGAATTTCCGACCGCGAGTAAAGCACTGCTGTATCTCGTCTATATGGCGGTCTCAAAGCGTCCAACAGCGCCCAACAGCGCCTGATTCACGGCCAGAAATTTCTGGCCGTGGATCAGCCTCGATACGCCCGTGAAAGGCTGTGTACCCGCGCTCTAAAGATTTGAGCAGCGCAAAACTTTTTCGCGCGCGGGTGACCGCGTGTTAAGCACTGCTGTATCTCGTCTGTATTGCGATCTTAAAGCGTCCAATAGCGTCCGCCTCACAGGCAGAAATTTCTGGCCGTGATTCAGCCGCAAACGGCTGTGTGACCGGCCCCTAAGGAAACACAGGTGCGCGATAAATGAATGAATCATGACGGCTCCTCGAGCGAAAACATCGCGTTCTTTCCGGCCAGCGTGGACAGATGACTGAGGCTTTGTGCAAAAAATGACCGTGCTGTTTTGTGCAAAATATTAACGTGCTGTTTTGTGCATTATGCCACGAGAGCGTTGTACTTCGCGCGTCAAGTGTTAAATGTCATTACGAGACAAAACATGAACACAGGAGACAAGGCGGAGACATTAAAACGTGCTGTGTCCAGGTACGGCAAACAAACACAGAACTTGAAACCCTTTGTCAATGCTAAAAACACCATCACTGAAGCAAGCTAATTGATTGCTCACTGCATAGCAAAGCATAGAAAACCGTTTACTGATGGCGAATATTTTAAAGAAGCATGTGTGTGCGTGTGTGCGCGCACGTGTGTTCAAGTTTTGATATTTTCTGCAACAAGATACCATTGATGAATGGTATGGTAGCTGTTCATAGCACATGTTTTTGATTGGAGTTAACTGTTGATGAAAAATGGTTGATTCTGGTCAATTCTTGTGCCAAAAAATGAAGTCATGGATGGCTACAGGCTTTTCCACTTGATATTCACATTCCTTTTTAGTTGATTGATGAACAAGAATAGTGGAAGATAAATTGGTGAGTCATACCAGTGTTATTCAACCAGTGTGCCGGGGCAAACTAATGTGCCGAGAGACCTTGTCTAGTGTGCCGCTGGAATTTGCCCAATTTTATCTTTCCCAAAAATCAGGCCATTTTTCAGTATTTTTGCTATCTTCAGACGAGGAACTGTAATAGTCATCCATATCAGTTAGTGGCAGTAGATTTTTATTTAATTTTTATGTACTAATCTGCTCTTGAGGTAGCACAGTACATTATAAACCATAATTTGTTTAACAAAAAAAAAAAACAGACTGTGGGCGGTTTGAGAGGAAGTCCATTATCCAGTGGCAGATGGAGGGAGAGAGTCCTAGGTGTGTGAGTTTCTCCACCAGGATCTCCGGGATAATGGTGTTGAAGGCTGAGCTGAAGTCCAGCAAGAGCATTCTGAATTAGCTCCCCCGGTGGTCCAGGTGTTTCAGCACGGTGTGATGTGCTGTGTTTATGGCATCGTCAGTGGAGCGGTTTGCCCTGTAGGCAAACTGGTGGGAGTCCAGTTTGAGTCGCAGGGAGTTTTTGATGTACTGGGACACTAATCTCTTGAAGCACTTCATGACCACAGGCGTAAGAGCGACAGGACTGTAGGCGTTGAGGCTTTCCACTGCTGAATTTTTGGGGATGGGAATGATGGTGGAGGTTTTGAGGCAAGGTGGGACGGTCGCCTGTGACAGGGACCGGTTGAAGATGGTGGTGAAGACCCCAGCCAGATCGGAACAGTCCCTGAGTACCCTCCCTGGTACTCCATCCGGGCCAGCTGCCTTCCTGGGGTTTATAGTTTTCAGCACACACCTAACTTCATGCTCCTGAAATGTTAGTGTGTTGCTGCTGGTTGTTGGTGGGTGTGATGTGGCTGTTTGTGGCCTTTCAGCTTCAAAGCGAGCGAAAAACTGATTAAGGTCCGCAGCTAGTGAAGCATCAGCCTCAACAGTTGCCAGGTTGTGGCCTCTGAAGTTAGTGATGTGTTGAAGACCCTGCCACATCCTCCTCGGGTCATTTCCAGCGAAGAGGTGCTCGATCCTCCTCGTGTAGGCTGCCTTTGCTTTCTTATTTGCCTCTCTTCAGGTCAGCCCTGGCCACACTGTAAAGAGCCTTGTCTCCAGACCTGTAGGCGGTGTTGCGGTGTTTGAGGAGGGTGCGCACCTCGCTGGACAACCAGGGTTTTTGGTTTGGGTAGACCTT
The DNA here is from genome assembly GCF_059441175.1 of Urocampus carinirostris. NCBI lineage: Eukaryota > Metazoa > Chordata > Actinopteri > Syngnathiformes > Syngnathidae > Urocampus > Urocampus carinirostris. The sequence continues at coordinate 49,328,800 of NC_142352.1, forward strand.
GATTTTTTTATTCACTGTGACTTTATCCGTGCAGTATCGAATGTAGGATAAAACAGTGTCAGTGAATTTATGGAGGTGATGGTGTTCAAATACCTCCCAGCAAGTTTGATGAAAACAGTCCTGCAGCTGAGAGAGGGCTCCCTCAGGCCACGTTTGTGTTGTCCTTGTTACAGGCTTTGTTTTTCTCCGGATGGGGGTGTATGAGGGGTGGGGTACAGACATAGGTGATCGGAATTGACTAGGTGGGGGTGGAGGGAAGCTTTATATGCGTTTTTAATGTTGCCGTATACGCGGTCCAAAGTTTGTTTTCCCCCCTTGTTGCACAGTTCAAATGTTGAAAGAATTTTGGAAGTACAGTCCTTAAACATGCCTTATTAAAGTCGCCAGCGATAATTAGAGCTGGCGACTTTAATAAGGCAAGCTGTTGTTTGTTGATGGCAGCGAGCAGGAGGTTTAGCGCTGTGCTAGCGTTAGCATCCGGAGGGATGTAAACAGCTATCACAATGAGCACAGTTAGCTCTCTCGGTAGATAGAATGGTCTACACGATACTGCTAGAAACTCTATATCGGGCGAACAGTGTGTATCAATGATACTGCTGTTATTGCACCACGCGTTATGCACAGTCACGCATAGTCCCTCACCTCTTTTTTTACCGGAGTCTTTGTTGCGGTCGTGTCGGTGTAGCGTGCGTCCTGCTAGCTGGACTGCAGCGTCGGGGATCCGCAGGTCAAGCCAAGACTCCGTGATCACAAAAATACTGCAATTCCGTACGAAGCTGTTGGTAGCTATCCGCAGCTCAAGTTCACTGATTTTGTGAGCGATGGATCTGGAATTGGTCAGGAAAATACTTGGAAGCGCTTGTCCGTGTGGTCGCCTTCTTAGCTTCTCCGCTAGGCCTCCCCGAGAGCCTCGTTTTTGCTTATGTTCCCTCTGCCGTCTCCGTCGCTTGTCGGGCGGGCAGATCACCCAAGGAGATCCCGGTGGTCTTCGTATGTCCTTTGGGATGTTGTTGTTGGTGTTGTAGTCGGGAAATGAGTCAAAGTCTAATCTTAGACCCAGGTTAATAAGTTCCTGGCGACTTAAGGTGATTGTTGCCGAGCAAGTATTTATCAAAGAAAAGATGAGAGATAAAAGAACACTAAAAGTAAAAAGATTTACTGGAGAGACATGTGAGGCCGCTGCACTCGCGCGCGCCGTCATCTTGTTTTTGCCCGCAGCTTGTTCAGTGCCCGTCTCTCAGCTACAGTTGACAGGCTGTCCAGCTCTGTGCCCACAACAGAGCTCGCTTTCCTCGCCAGTTTATTGAGACGAGAGGCATCCTTCTTCTTAGCGCTGCCTCCCCAACACACTGCCGCATAGAAGAGGCCGCTTGCAACAACAGTCTCATAGAACATTTGCAGGAGCTTTTTGCAGATGTTGAAGGACGCCAGCCTTCTCAGGAAGTACAGTCGGCTTTGTCCTTTCCTGCACAGAGCCTCTGTGTTGGCAGTCCATCTGCACACCCAGGTATTTGTAGGTCTGGACAAACTCTACACATTCTCCTTTGATAATTACAGGTCCAGTCCTCCTGAAGTCCACCACCATCTCCCTGGTCTTGGTGGTGTTCAGGTGCAGGTGGTTAGCGTCACTCCATTGGACAAAGTCCTGGATCAATTTCCTGTACTCCTCCTTCTGCCCACTTCTGGAACATCACATGATAGCAGTGTCATCAGCAAACTTCTGCACGTGACAGGACTCAGAGTTGTACTGAAAGTCCACCGTATACAGGGTGAATAGGGCCAGAGAGAGCATGGTCCCCTGCGGCGCTCCCGTGCTGCTGACCACAGTGTCAGAAGTACAGCCCCCCTGTTTCACTAATGGGGTCTGCCTGTCAGATAGTCCGTAATTCATGCTACAAGGTGTGAGCTTACTCCCATCTCTGTCAGTTTACCAATAAGTAGCATAGGCCTTATGGTGTTGAAGGCACTGGAGAAGTCCAAAAGTAATCCTCACAGCACCCCTGCCCCTGTCCAGGTGAGAGGGGGATCGGTGCAGCATGTAGACTAGTATCCTCCACTCCCACTTTCTCCTGGTAGACAAACTGAAGAGGGTCGATGGCGTGGCGCACCTGTGGCCTCAGGTGGTGTAGCAGCAACCGCTCCATGGTCTTCATCACATGTTATGTGATGTCAGGGTGACTGGCCTGAAGTTGTTGAGTTCCTCAGGTTGTGGTTTCTTTGGGACTGGGATGATGTTTTCCACAGCTGGGGGACCCTCCCCTGTTCCAGGCTCAGGTTGAAGATGCGCTGTAGAGGGTCTCCGAGCTCCAACGAACATGCCTTCAGCAGTCGGGGTAAAACAGCTGCCTTGCTGGGTCGCAGCCTCCAATTAAAATATGTACAATGAACTTTGTATACGTCTAGTACAGAAAAGTGTTACATTGTGTCCCGGACTATAGGATAGCTGGTTGGATAGCTGCCCATCTTAATCAATCAGCTTTGAATCTCAATCAGAATGCTTGTAAAAGCACATGCAGGAGTGCGACAAAAAAATAAAATAAAACTTTCTAAAAAGAAAACATAACTCACTGTTCCCACTAAAAGTTAAAACTCTCCACAATCACAATAACCTGTACTCAACCTGAGCCATGCAACTAGCTTTGGCCGAACTCTCCTAAGCCTCCAACAGATTATGAAAAGATAGAAAGGAGACACGACCAGGTTGTGCTACTATTTCAATAGAATATCAAAATATATTATTAGAAGAGGAGAGTAGCGAGCCTTGTTAATTGGACACATAATAAAACATATTTTTGTCTGTACTGTCTAGGTACATTTTATGTTATGTATGTGTAATGATTAAGAAAAAAAATGTAATTTTGCATACCCAACGTATCTCTCTTTAGTCTGATTTTTGGAAAGATTTATCTTGAGCAGATCCACATGTATCTTCCCAGCAGATCTTAGACAAAAAGAGGGCCCGGTAATAGGTAGAGTGTAATGTGCACATACACAAAAAAACAAAAACCACAATTGGAATAAAATTCACCAAAACAGGAATCTAAGACATTAGATTAATCTGTAAATGGACTGTATTAATATAGCACACTTTAAGTCAAAGAAGACCTCCCAAAGTGCTTTACAATGTGCTTCACACTTTTTCCCTTTTATACACTAAGCCATACAAGATAACTACCTGCTATCAGGGGCAATAGGGATTCAGTGTCTCGACCAAGGACACTATGACATAAACACGGACAAGCCGGGAATCGAACCTGCGACCTCTTGATCCCAAGCAGAGCGCTCTACCTCCTGAACTAATGCCTGTCAGTTGTCTGTTCTGCCAAAAGTATATTTGATGAAAGGGACTGTGTGTAATATTGAGTTCCTCCTAGTGGTTCAAAAGTTTTCATTCAGAAAAAAAACATTAGTTTGATTAGTTGACAAAAATAGGTCCCAGTGTGAAATATTTGACCACTAGATGGCACTGTGGTGTCTAGTGGGAGCAAAGGCCAGATCCAAAGAGCCAGAGAGAACTGCGTGGCAGCAGGATGCTGGACAAATATGGCGGCGACCAAAGTGGGGATCCCACGGTGCAAAAGAAATACAAACTTCTCTACCTATATTTTTTACAAAAATTAACATTGGGATGATTGTTCTTTTTTGGCATATTATTCAAGCTAATTTTCTTTTAACATGAACATTTTTGTACCATTAGGAGGCACTAAATATTTTATACTCTTCCTTTGAAGAAACCTCCTTTATTCTTTAAAACATGTGTTTGAATTAACTGTAAAAGAACACTACAATAGTTAGAATATTGGTTACTGTTTGTTGTATAACGCGTTGGACAATATTCAAAACTGTTAATCATTTCTAATTGGTCAATCTTTTTTGAATTAATGGATTAATCGAATTTAAAAAAGAAAAATCAAATATTGAATTTCCGGAAAGATAGAATAAAAGTGTACAAAACAACACAAATATTATACACTATGAAACAAGAAAAAAAGCTTTTGTCAAATGTCTTAACAATAAACCAAAATACATAGAAATATATGCTACACATCTGTAAAAAGTACAAAAAAGAGACGCATTGTCATAAAAGAATGAGAGTACTTTATGGGATCAAGAGGACCAATTGCATTTTTTACATGTTTATCCTTTTATATATATATATATATATATATAATTTTGTTTACGGCATTTTTCTGCACTATAAGGCGCACCTAAAATCCTTTATTTTTTTCAAAAGCTGACCATGCGCCTTATAATACAGTGCGCCTTATAAATGGATCAATATTGAGTTGCATGGTCTCACAACTAATGGAAGCAGCCGGTGATTAGATTTCCCCCCGTAGGCGAAATAGTCCGCGGTGTATGCTGGGATATATATACCGCCGTTTCATTTATTAACCAATGTGTCAATCATCATTTGAATCGGTCCCTATTGGCTAAAGTTATTCCGAGGTAAAGGAGGCGGGCCTTTTTTAGTATTTACAGGCTCACATAGGCAAAATAAAACCTGCAATTGGCCGAAAAAGATCACAGTTAGGTTGCTCTACTGCCTGGAGAAAACATTTTTAATGATTGTAGTCTGTATTTGTAAACAGGAATTATGGGGCTAAACAGAGAGCACACATACTATATATATATATATATATATATATATATATATATATATATATATATATATATATATATATATATATATATATATATATATATATATATATATATATATATATATATATATATATATATATATATATATATACATATATATATATATATATATGTGTGTGTGCAACAAGCAACGTCCATCGATACAGAAATGCTTGATTTTTTTCTCGGCGGATTTTTTTTCCTTGTTTCAGACTGATCTAGATGTTTCTGTGATGAGTCTATTTTTCAATTCAACTAAAAGTGTTTATTGTCATATACACATTAAAGAACGAGGTTTCCCTGCACAATGAAATTCGTACTTTGCTGTTCACACAGTTGCCAGTAAAAAAGAAAATATTTTATCTTCCTAATGATATGTGGAGTTATGCATTTGATTGATGGGTGACATTTGACAGAGACCGTGTCCATGCGTGTCTGAGACACGTATTTGCTTCTTTCCGGGCCGTCGGAATGTTAAAAGGTAACTAAGTTTTACTGAACTGTTTTTGGGGGATCTAATTTCTGGAATATTTTAATGCAAAGCAAGTTTAGTATCGAGCAACATATTACAATGAGTGCGCTGTAAAGAATTAGCCATAAGAAGTCTTATGTGCTATATCAATGTTTCTCAACTGGTGGGTCAGAACCCAAATGTGGGTTGCAGACCCATTTTCCGGGGGTCGTTGGCCTTTCTTTGGCAGAATAATGCTATTAAAATGGGAAAATGGAGGCTCAATTACACTTCTTAACAGTACATAGCAAAGATGCCTTTCTCGATCATTTCTACCTGTTCAGTCAATTTGATTGTTTGAGAGGGACCACATCACATTTTAGTGTGATTTTGTTGGTTTTAGTTCCCATAATAATGGGTACCAAAGATTTTATTGATAAGAAAGGAAATGTGGAAAACGCAGACAACAAAGATCGAGTCAAAGGAAACAATTCCTGGATACAAAATTGGTGTACGAGTGTCTGCATCAAAGCGGTTTAAACATGTTATATCTTTAGCTTCTACCAGTATTTAAATCTTTACTAACTTCATAATTAAGTATCTATTGACCTTTAGATACACAAGTTATTAATACTTTGAATTTGTTTTTCTGTAGCGTGTGGGTATTTTAAAACAGTTTTAGGGGGTCGCTTACATGAGACGTAGACTTATATGCAAGTATATAAGGCTATTAAAGTTGTTTTGGTTTTTCTGGTCATTTTGTTTTTGGAAAAAAATGGGTATATATTCTACATTTGCTTCTTCAAACTGCATACTCCTTTGTATTGAGACATCTGAGAAGTGTTTTTTTCTTGATTTGGTTTGCAGCTTGTCATTAGGGTGGGATGGTGGGCCCTTAAGTCAAACTAGTTGAGAACCAATGCGCACTTTTTAAACATTTTGTGCTTTGTTTCATTGTTTTAACTTTCTGAGAATTTAAAGGCAAATTACATTCGGGTTTTAATTTTAAGCGAGAGCATATATTTCCCAACAGGCCATCTTTCTTCCGCCGGTTCCCAGAGGACTTCAGTCAACTTCAATCACCAAAGACAATTGAGGTCTAATTAAGCCACTTCTAATTTAAATGTCGGTCTGGAAATTATAATAACATTAGCCTTTACTTACAACGGGCTTACTACAATGTGACGTAGAGCTGGTGACTAAAAAGATGAACGCCGTGACAACGACACAAAGACTCAAGTGGAAGCGTGTCGCCAGCAACCACAAACAGCAACCGAAGACGAGAACAAGGGAGAGCTAGTCAAGTGTGCATAACAATGAACGACTATATTTTAATGCCGCAATTGAAACAGAAGCGTCTGACTGGACGGGATTTGCCAGTTAAGGGCCACGCATATATTATTGCCAAGTCGGGATAATTTGTCGACAATTAGCCGGAACAGGCTACGGTAGGGGCTGATTAGCATGTTGGTGCTGGCGCTCCGCAGGAAAAGACGCTGGGGCTTTGAAATCAACATGAATTCAACATCGCGTGCATATGCTACCATACTGTCTTTTGTGCCTTCGTTTTTTCGAAGTATCTTTTAATATTTATGCAGAGGGAAAATATGAATATGGATATACGAGGAAAATGACTTGTTTCTGTGTTGATAACAAGAAGAAAAATGAGGCCCATCGAACACAATCCCGCAGGAAAAGGAATTGTACGCACTGTTAGTTAAATTTCCTTTTTTTTTTTTTTTCTAGGTCAGGAAAGCCAACACATCAGAGACAAAACATTTTCCCAGTTATCCAAGATCTAGTATTAGTATTGTCTCACGTCACTGCCCGTCAATTCCAAGGTCTGGCTCATCTCTGGAGACTAATATGACGCTTTACACCGAAAATAACAGCGACCAGATCAGGGAGCTTCTCTTACTACTGGTCACCATGGAAACCAGTAGTGTTTCATGTGAGGGAGACAACCTTTACCCTAACAACGTGGCCTGGAGAAGGATGGAATTCCACTGTAAAGGACCCTTTACAGTATTCCATTTTATAACATGTTTATATGTTCAATTTGTTATATTCCTTAAAGCCAGGCTATTTTCTTTATTTAGAGCAGACATTAAATATAACATTGTTTTAAAGAATATGCTTTTATTTGGAAAGGGTCTCGCCAAGGGCGTGCACTTCCGAGACTATATCAGCAATCAGAGAAAGTCCACGTGCCAAACAGACAATGTTTTAGCAAACATATCAAAGGAAAAAGTGAGTCTACTAAGAAAGTGGCATGAACTGAGAACTTGGCTAAAAATGGCACAATGTATGTTTAATGTCTCTCATTTGTTTGATCTAAGATTCATTCAGTGGGTTTTGTAGCGTGTTTAAATTGTCAAGCGGGTGTGCTAATTAGCAGTAATTAAGGAGTTTTCCAGGTCCGTCCAAAAAGGGAGCGGGTAAAATGTTTAGTACAGTTAATTTTAATCACAGTCGGTGGTTTTTGATCAGTTTGAATGCTATTTTAATTCATGTTTGCTAGTTCAATCGTGTTTGTAGTTTCAATTACAAATACACAAATGTATCATTACATGTATAAAACTTGTAACATTGTATTTTAATCTTCTTTTCCACTGTTTTCACGTTGCTACCGAGTGAAGGTTACGAAAATTGTTTTTCAAATAAAACGCTGTGTAGCGTCAGTTAAAAAGCTCGGTCATCATTCAGCTGTGAACGCTGCTATCTTTGGATGTATACGACTGTGGGATCCATTATAAATGGACTGAAGAATTTTTGCCTTGGGGAAGAAAATCAAAACAAAAAAATTCTTGGAGTTATTAACCAATGCTTTTTAGCGAGTTAGCCAGAGTTTGTGTATATAATTAGTCCAGAGTCCCATTTTTTTTTCAAGCACCCTGCATATACCTGAAACACCATTTTTTGACAGCCTTGAAAGATCAAAACTCTCAAGATCTGCAAGAACTGGTAGATCTTTTTCCCCCAAAATACCTGGCACTTAAAGATTTAAGACGGCATTATTTTATGGATTTCTTAAACAAAGACGAGAACCATTGGTTTTTTTTTATCCAACGAGAAAAAAAGACACGTTCTACACTGCACTCTGTATATCAAACGTGATCGATGCAAATGATCTTTGAACGTCATCCAACGACTTGAGTCCAGGAGTCACGGGGGAGGAAGCCATAAATTAACCTTTGTGTTGCCAAGTGCTCAGTTGTAGCAGAAGGTGGGAAATTGCATGAGGATGGATGATCAGTGTGTGCAATTCATTTGCAATGAAGGGTGACAAAGGCTAATGCCAGCAAGACAAATATGTGTTTTATGTGCCGTAAAAAATTAAAACTGTGTCAGAATCATATGTTATTTCTGATAATACCCATTCAGGATTTGATATGATCAAGAGAAGCGTGGCAGTTTTTGGATACCTTTGAAAATTGTGTTACTCCCTTTTTTTTTTTTTACTTTTAATAGTGGTGGGTGGACAGATCCCTTAACCGCTAGAGTCAAGGGGGCACCATTTCCTGTGAGGTGTCTTGGGTATATACATACTGGTGGCACCCATCCCTCTCTAGGCCAACAAATGTTTCCACCATAGTACATTTTCATATTTGTAAAGTCATCTTTTGTTAAAAAAACAATAAAATGCTGTCTTATTTTTTGTTAAAAGAAAGATGACATGATAATGATAATGTCACCTAGCATATTTTTTATCTATTTTTCTAAACATTTTCTATTCAATTATATTATTCATAAAACATTTTATCCATCTTTCTACCCTGATCAGGGGTGACCGACAGCAAGACAAACAAATACAAAAACAAAAACAAAAAAAGGGAAAAAGTAGCAAAAAACACACACAATTTGTTGGGACCTTGGCCGATCCAAATGCCCAAACACCAAAACAAGTTAAGCACCTCGGCACCCAAGTTGGACATGCTTTCTTCCCTCCAGATGAAACAGGACACAAGAAAGCAGCCATGTCACTCGGGTCAGGGTGACACAACACACTCTTCTATTCAACAGCGGGGCCCGACAGCTTTCACTGGTTTACCCCTGCCGCATTATACGGGTGGCCTCCCCATCCCATAGAATGCGTCTAAACATCCCACTATCCTTTTACAACTCCTCTCCACCCGTTCCTATCACTTTAGCTTCCACTATATTTAGACCTCTTTCCTGCAGTGCACTCATAACACCATCCATCCATGTCAATCGCGGCCTTCTTCTTGGTCTCCTTCCATTTACTTCTGCTCTGTAGAGCCTCTTCAACATTTGCTCTTCATCCATCCTCTCCATGTGTCCAGACCAACTGAGTACTGCCTTATCCACACGCTATCTCAGTTCCCCTACTACTCCAGTTTTGTCTCTCACAATTTCATTGCTCAATCTATCCAATCTTGTCATGTAGGAGAAAATGTAGGTTCGATAATCTTTTAAGTCTTCTTTCGTAATTTAATTAAGTACACCGGAGCTTGCCATGAGGGGGAGCCTTTTATTTCGTCATCCCAAAAGAACTCAGAGAACTCCAGACATAACAATGCTTTTATAGCTTCAGTTTGAGTACAACCCAAAAGGCGGCCCTAGTCCACAGTAACAACAGGAAGATCCTGTCGTACCCTTATTAGGACATGTTGTTCGCCTCAGTTTGCTCAGAGGGACCTTGCACAGCGGGACCTTGCAGGTCCCATGCCCTTTTAGGGAAACTCAACTGTCTTGCCAAGGATCTTCTCGAATGATGTCAACATTCCCTCACTACTGTAAGCAATGTAAGCAAGTCTTTCTACATTTCTAAATGTATGCAACTCTATTCTACAAATGCAAGTCTATTTTCCACAACACATCCCCCCTTTGGGAGTTTATACTCCCACTTTGAATGGAAATTAAAATTGAAAAATCAATACAGGGTAGTGGTAAAATATCTTAAATCATAGCCACACGGACAGAATTATCGGAATCAAAATAAAAATAAAAATTCTGGCGGTCAGCCTGCTGCGATTATCCCAACTCTTGTTATTCATGTTTCGATAACAAAAAACCCCAACACTCCAAACACCTGACCCATGCACTAACCCCCCCTTCATTTATCTTTATCCGTACATACTGGATTATACACGTAGACCGTCGACGGCTGACAGTCGTTGATACATTTCAAGATGAGTGCATGATTGGATAGTGATACAGTATACACATCGGCCTTTGGCCTGACCCCCGTGAACATTTTGAAGACCATGCATTGTCGTATTTGTCAACGGGTGTCGTGAAGTCAGATGTTGGAGTGAGTGTTCATCCCAGCAGGCATCACGCGCAGTTTCCATGCAGCCAAAAACCCGGAAGCGACGATGCATCCTGACCATCCTAGACAGCAGCATACTCCCCGGCAGTGTGACATACCAACAAGAGAATCACAATTAGAAAACAACATATTTGTAGCTATTATTCCTAGCGCTATTGTGTGTTGTGTGTCAACTGAAAGTACTATTAGATATTTCATTTAGTCCAGATCATCGTATGTGTCCATTCCCTCAGATGCTCCATCATCTAGTGTAGGTTTTCCCGACTGTTGATGCCGCCAGATAAAAATCATGACGTTCTCCTATTGTACTAAAGGCCTTGTTAGTGTAATAAATAAAACGTCGTTGGTTGTAATAAATCAATAAATGTAATTAACCAACTGAAAAACATTTATCTTCCGGGAACTCCATAGGCTCTCGGACGTTATGTTGCACACCCTCAGCGTCAAAACGACTTCACAAAAAACAAACGTTTTCGATTCCTAACGAGATTTGCTATCGTTTCCATCCAAAACAATACATTTCAAACCGTCATACTCTTTAAAAAACGTTTTTCTCGTTTCAATGAGCACAGTATTTCTTCCTTTTCCTTTTTTCTTCGATAGTTTTCTGTTATTTCTTTCAGTTACGTGGGCCGATTAAACACCAGCGCTGGACAACCATATAAGACAAGGAAGATAAGAATACAGGAAAGAATACAAACACTTACAACATTGAACAAACATAAAACATAAGAAAAGACAGATGGCCCACAAAAATGTAAGTTAATTAGTTTAATTAAGTCAGTGCACATTGAAGCCATGCGCCTACACAACTACCGAGTTTTGGCTATGGTTTTCCTTTTCTACACATTTTTCTTGAATTTTACGTACTGGCAGTGCACTCATTTTTGGCCGTCGGCGTTGTAACCTCACTCTTCAGTGTTGTCGCCGTGGATGTAGGTTTCTCTGATCTTTGGTGTGTCGTTACCACTCTCGTCTGTATCGTCACGTTAAGGTTTGGCCTATTATCCGTTACTTTAGTCTGTACTGTCGTTAACATATTTGGTTTCTGGTAGTCAGTCGGCACTCCGACTGGTTGCACGTCTCTCTTTCGTCTGACTCATCCCATAATACTCGGTATTTCAGTAATTCAAAGTTGTCCTCTATTGCGAATTGCACTATTTATACACGCCTTCTACTCAATCAAGGAAGCAAGGTTTTGGGTGCTCTGAGGAGAGTGATGAACAACAAGAGAATGAGTATGGACGCCAAGAGTGGACTGAGAGTGTGACTGTGCCGACTGTGTTGTGCGGTGCAGAGACTTGGGCCCAATCCCATTTCTCTCACTCGGCCCTGAGAACCCTCCAGTGAGGTCCCTCGATAGAGGAGTGCCCTCCGCGAGTGGAGTGCAAAGTGGAGATGGTTTGGACAAGACTTGCAAGGTTCCACCCCTGTCCAGGAGATGGCGGTAATATTAATTGGCTGTAGACCTCAGTGACGTATTGGTCTACGTCACATGTAAACAACTCGAGTTTCAACCTGTGGTGTGTCAGTTGGAGAGTTCGTGCAACGTTAAAAATGCCCGCTACAGCTGTGTTATTACCGATTGCCTGAAAGCTCATCATCTTTTCCGTGTCTCCAATCAACGGAGGAGAAATGTGCTATACTGAAGACAGCTTCGGCGCTATGTAGTGCTGATTCATCTTTACAAGGTACGTACACTCATTAAAAAAAATGACCCGTTCGGTCAAAGACAGTAAAAGTTAACATACAATGCACGTTCACATAATACCTTATGTTTGTGTAGACATAAATGGCAATCTACTTATTAGTATCTTAATGCCATTTTATGACATATAGTAGGGGTCTTTAGTGTGTGACATGATGAAAAGTAAACAAACACAAGAACAGTCCACCTGACCCTTAAGCTGACATAATATCGTCACCAAACTTCCCTGTACGACCCAAAAACCTTAGTTCATAAGGAATTTAATTCAAAAGAGTTGTCATTGGATATAAAAAAGGTCATTTCAACATTTTTTCATGATGCTTACATCATCTATGCCCACATTTATGTCTAAATTGTTTATCTATTGTGTTCCAGAGTGGCTGTCCCATAAGCGTGGACAGGTTGGACAGGAATGTTCCCATCCTGTGCTTATGGTTCGATGTGAAGTCAAAACTCATTCAGGACTTAAGGTTGAGCAAGAAGGTCATGTGGGCCCTGCAGGAGCTGCTAAAGAGGGAACAGGGCCATGGCTGGAGGGCCTATACTGGCTGGCCCACGGTCTGTCCTACCGTGTGGTGTCACGGGTCTTCATGGTTCCCAGGTCCACGATACACAGAATTGTCCACAGTTAATATGGAATAAATTGCCCAAAAGCCATGTTTTAGGCTTTGGAAGTCAGACCCACATTTGCATTCCGTGCTTTTCTGCATTACTATTCAATAAACATCTTTATTTTGAGTAACACCTTGGTGGTTTATTTCATAATGATGTGAGATACTGTGTGTGAACTATGTGACTGTTGGACAGAAAACAACTACAAATCACTCCAGTTTAAATAATAGTTTACTTTCAGAAAAACAAAATCACATTGGGCCGAAATACATAATAGTAAATAAATAATATGTCACAAATTGTAACAAAAATATACCAATACTTCCATAAAGCTGGAAAACACAAACTGGAACTTCATTGAGTTCTTAATAAAATAAAATATTTTCCTTTTATAAAACAAAGGGAAACATTGCAGGGATGTCACTGTTCTGGAAATTTGTCCACGAGCTTCCCAAAAAGGACGGGAACCGTTCAGTTTTGGCCACAGTTTCCTCGAGCCTTTTCCTCACTCCGGCAGACTCCGCTTTCAAAAAGTCAAGGAGTGTATCGTGCTTCCTTTTTTTTCTGGGTGGTTTGGCGCCGGATTAGAAGATGCCAACGACGTGCCCGTCGGTGTGGATGGCGTGGTAGCTGTGATGGTGGCCAGCTCTTCCACGGGACGTTCTACATTGGCCTTTAGGTTGGGTGGAAAAAACAAGAATTACTTAATGCTTGTGTATTGCACAAAAACAACTGTGTATAGGATGATCAACAAGTTGATGTGAGAAATTATAGGATGTGTTCTGGATAATTATTTGATAGTGAATAGATACACAAAATTGACATGTTATTCTTATGGCTGTAAGAGCCTTCTATTGGCCAGCATCACATATGCTTTAGAATTGTCTCCACATTTGGACAACATTTTGAGAAGGTAATTAGTTTACTTAATATGTGTTTACAGAGAAGGCAGTGGACTGTGTGATAGTAATTTGTTTCAACTGTATTTCCACGTGAAATTCGGAGACATTACTCATAATGCATGATGAAAACTAATGCATTCTGATCTCACATGAAATAATCATATTGTAAATAAAACACGACACCCGAAATTGTGTGCAGTAAACAAGCGCGTATGTCCAGAACGTTATTCTGACTATGCTCCTTTAGCGACTGGCCATGTAGATGTAAAAGCACGACTCGTTTAAGATACAAACAGGGATGGGCTGAACCGTGATTTTCTGCACAGTTATCCTACTTTAGAGTTTGTAACGTGAAGATTATTTTTTGGCAGCTCCCTTGGTAGATTTGTGCACTTCGTAAAGTAGCGATTTTGCAATGTTCATGTTTTAACGCGAAAATACGATTTTCTATAGCATTTACGTCTAACTAAGATATCTCAATACATTTTGTTGCAAATACATGCGTGGTTGTGGAAAACTACTTACATTTGTGCGGTTCCTTTCCGGGTATGTTTGTTGATATTGAGAATTCGCAAAGCCTTCTGGGTAGTCACTTCGCCGCCAAGTGAGGTAGGGAGCCCCCTCGGTCTTGAAGTAGTTACGACATGGTTTGAGGTCACTTCTGCCTCGGACTTGAGAGTATCGGGCCACACCCCATTTTCACGTGAACACGCAAACCGAGTGACTAGGGCACATAGCGAGTGAAAGTGCGAAGAATGGGACTCAGCCTTGGAGACGATTCAGTTTTATTAAGACGACAGCAGTGTGCGTGTTTGTGTGTGTGTTTCGTTGTATCGACATTAATAACTAAATGGAGTGGAATGGAACTATGACGACTATAACATGAGACCAAACGAGACGGCACGCTCTATAGAGAATATATTGACTTATTTCATCATCACCTATAAACAGCTCAGAATTTTGCTTTTATTCTGCTTTTTAGAAAGAACCTAAAAAAAATCTGTCATTAAAAGTGCAAGTAACCACCAGTCCATCGTCCCAAAAACAATGGTTCTAGGTCAAGGGTGGGCAAACTTTTGGCGTCACGGGCCTGGGGACACATCCAGTTTTTCTCATTTACAATTATGATGTTATATTTCAATATATTAATTCATGTTTATTTATTTTGTGTATATGTATGAACCTTTACTGAACACCAGCATACCTTCAGGGCAGTTGCAGTTGATTCAACAAGGTTCGGTTGCATTCGGAACGGACTAATCCCGTTTCAATCAATTTCAAATTGATAATGTGTTTCGACAGTTTCATTATTCCATATTAACTGCTAGAACCAATTAAACGTATACGTAGAGGTACAACTGTGTTATTGTAGTTGTGCACGTATGTAGTATCCCTGACATGTCCAGCATGGTCGCCGTGGCGACCGTCTAATTTGCGTGTGTCCTTCTTAAAGGCTTGCCCGTTCCGAGTAAAAGCCTGTTTTATTAGTATTCCTAGTCTGAGTTCCTGTTTGCCTGTAAGCCTGTTTTTGTTTTGTTTTGTCCCTGGGTGTTGGACAATTCTGCTAAATAAAGTAACTGGTCGTTACGCGATTGAGTTCTGGTCCGGTCTGCACTTAACTCAACCATTCCTGCAGTAGTATCTTATAACATTTACAAAATAAGATTCTGTAATATTTTCTAAGTAGGTTGTAGTACACATGAGGCTTTATGTTGAAGGACCTCTTTAGTAGTGCTAGTATTAATGCTGTAGTAGTTTTGTAGCAGTATTCTTGCAGAATTTCTGTAGTTGGTCTTTTCATAGTATATAGCTACACCATATACTATGTGCCTGTTTTTAAGCTCCATATTTCGTTTCCTAGTAATTTCATTTATATTATTGTAATACTTTGCCATCTCATTTCTTGTTCCCTTTTGGTTAACTGCAAATGAATGGCTGGATTAAACCCTAGTGGTTTAATTCTGACCCAATTGTGGAAAAATGTGTTTGATTAACTTGTTTACCCCCGTGCTCAGCACCTTTCTTTTTATAATACAATTTTTATGTATTGTGTGGTATGTATTTGTGTTTTTTGTAAATACTGTATTAAACCTTATCTTTTCCGTTCCTTTACCTCACTTTGAAGATGGAGTGTCATGCCAAATTTAATTGTCAGTTACAATATGTTAACCCGTTCTGTAACTATGTCCGTAAAGGTATATTCTATTCTATCATAAATGGTCTGCATCTATATAATGCTTTTCAAGACCCTGAGGAACTCCAAAATCACTACATAATGTGTTGTTTTTTCATACTTTCGTCGCCAGTTTTCCATACCCAATTATCAGCGAATTATTCTTATTTAAATAACTTATGTTGTATGTTAATATGTCGTATACTAATATGTCGTCTTCTTTGCTTTACTCGTCCTTGCTTTATTAGGAGCAAAACTACACGTCTCAAATGTTCTTACCCTTTTTCCATTCGCATATTCAACGAGAGATGATTAGTTTTGTTACTTAAACATTCTTTCTTTTTAAACTATTCCACTATAAAACTATTGTATTATACACTCAGTGTTTTTATTTGACCATGTACCTGTGTCCTAGACGCATCACTTATGCTGGGGACGCAACCTTTTCCTTTAAATTGTCATTATCATTTAATTCCTCTTTAACAACGATTTAACGCATTACAAGCCTTATCGTTATTTTGGTTTTGCTGTATGAGTTTTTATTTTTCTGCACGCCGATCTTAGCTAATGAGATCTCGTCGCTTCGAGATTACGTCATTGTTGTTGGTAATTGGTTAAGTCAGTCTTTTTCATTAGACAAAACGGCTTTTTTCTCAATTCATTGAAGAGATCCGGCTTGTACTTAACTTCGTATTTAGTCTTGTAGTTATTTATTTTTAATTGATGTAGTGTACTATGTCTTTGTTTTAAAGCACTATATTGAATCGTTAGTTTTGTGATAATGTTTAGTATATCTCTAGTGGCCTTTCTGTATTACCGTATTACTGTCGTAGTACTTCTACGGTATTTTTCCTTCAGCGAATCTAATTTCACTGTGTGATGTTTGAGTGTTCCATATCAATAGAGGTGTAGGACTTAAAATTCGACTCCCTCCCGCCGTCACTTATGAGTGCTGAGGCTCATTTTGTCTGTCATTTTGTCTCAAATTATTGATTCAAAACCTGGTGCAAAGTTATTTTGTGAAAATGTCAAAAATTCTTGAAACTGAAGATACTTAGTATTTACTTTTAGCACAGGCGCTGGGCAATGGAGTAAAATTCGCATGTCCTGTTTATAGTTCCTTACACCCACCCAATCAAATTGTTTGAGTTGCTTTGCTACAGCTTCTGGATAAAACGTTAACGTTTGTTTTGGGTTAAAGCTTTTTCCTGTGAGTTTCTATTAAAAAATGTTACGATAGTGAACCTGAATTGTTTAATCAGCTTCCTTATAAAGTATTTTTAGCAATTTACATCCAAAACAGGGACTGCTGGTGTGACAACGTGACTGTAAACTGGAGTTACTGGAGTTTTCCATAACATGAGCATCACCTAGAGGCAGTGGATATGACACAATAATTAGAAGAACATAGTGCTTCTTTGGGCACTGTGACTCTCCTTATTTATCCTGTTAAGCACTTTTATTTCGGTTGCACTACACAATGCAGAGACATCTTGGGGTCAATTTATACACACTGTCCCTTTAAAAGATTTTGAGTGCATGTTTCTTATGACACCATATTTTACAAATTATATTTTACACGTTTTCGTCTTATCTCACATTTTCTTTTTTTTCTTTTTTCCTGTAATAATTTAACTTTGGTACTTTCGAGCTTCCACACCTCAGGGCCAGTGAGCCCTTCATGAGGTAAAATGTACTTGTACTTTCCAAATTCTCAACCGTTTTGGCATGTTGTACAGTAGTGTCACACTTAACCGGGCTGCTGTCTTTTTGATGCGTCAAGGTCTGCACTTCCGGACCCGCGACTTCCATTCGCCGTTGCGATTTCTCGAGCTCTGCTCCTAGTAACAACCATATCAAACAACTTATTACCACACACCACTTTATCATACACATCTTGTTTTCCTAATTTAACATTACTGCCCTTTTGATCTTGGTTGATCCCATTGACGGTGGCAGCGTGAGCCTTGGTACAGTGGTTCAGATGGTACCAGGTTGAGCTGCCCTCGACCTGGACTGCGGTCGGCGTTTCCCTCACGACGGTGTACGATCTCTCACGCCTCAGTTGGTTCCACTTTCGTCGAAACCTTGATGTAGACGAGATCCCCTGGGACCACCGTCTTCCCCAATGGTTGTTCGACCTTGGACCCTCGTCTCTTAACCAGCCGGTAGATGACAGCCGTCAATTGTCTCATACAGTCTCTCAGTTCAGTTTGTAGTTGCTCAAGTGGCAGCCCCTTATACAGACCTCTCAGATGCGGCGCTGGTCTGCCTGTTAGCATTTCATGCAGTGTTAAATGCGTGATCCAATGAGTTTGCATGCGATAACTCATCAGCGCTAACTGTAGCGCATCCCCTCAGTTGAGCCTAGTACTCACACAGATCTTGTTTATCTTTGATTTTAATATTCCATTTACTCTTTCCACGACCCTTTGAACTAATGCTTATTACGACCATCTGAGCTTATTTCAGACGGTATACCAAATCGCGGAATAACTTCTCTGATCAAAAACTTAACTACTGTTTCCGCACCTAGATCTTTTAATGGAACTGCTCCTGATATTATTTTCTGCACAGATTTCATATACTGGTTGAGCACTTCGTCTACCGTGGCCTGTAAATATGGAGACCCGTAACCTTTTTTTTCTCCAGCTATTTTACAACCTCCCCCCTTGCACAATTTTTTAAATTGTGCTATTGCAACTGATATAAAATCAAAGGTATTCCCCTGTTACCTATTCTCCTTAAAAACCTCCTGACGCTCCTGCATCTGGAGAGACACATCACCGTTTTCCTGGAAAGCAGATTCAAAATACAATTTTAGCAGTATTCCTGTGTTAAAAATAAAATAATTTACAATCCAAATGTATCAATATCCCTCAGATTTGTAAACACTACGTCAATCAACAAGATCCTAACGTGATTCAATGCAGACTCGTGTCGTTCGTTATCACCGCCCCGGCCTTGGACGTCTGGCTCAGTCCATTGTGACGTTCCACTCGCAATCCGCTGCAGGAATGTGTCCATGAGCCTTATCAGTGCAACACTGACCTTGGTCGTGCCCAGTTTTCTTTCTCTTTCTCCTCGAAACTGGCTGCAATCAGTTCAGATTGCCCCCTGCTCACTGTTTGAGGACAGCCTGGATGTGCCCCAGTGTCCCCACGACCCTGCTGTAGACAAGCGGCGCAGACAATGGATGAGTGAACGTCTTTGTTTGTTCTTTGCTTGTTTTTCTGTCCATCTTCAGCCCTTTTCAACAGTCCGTTTGACTTCAGAATCCTGTTAAATCGGTCATGTTTACAAACTCGGATGTTTAGTCTAGGTTAAATGACCATGAAGACATCACCTTAGCAATTAAATTCTTAAATTTTTCATGGTCTTCCTCAAGATCGAGTAATCTGCTCCTCATTGTCTTTTGAAAATGCTTGACAAATCGTTTCCTTAATTTACCCAAACTATACATATCACGTTTAACGGTCTAACATACTCCTCAAACACTTCATCTCAAAAACATTTAATTTCCTTCTCAAATCTGCGTTCGGGCTCCAAGTCTCTGCACCATACAACACAGTCGGCACAATCACACAGTCCCCCTCTTAACATCCATACTCATGCTCTTGTTGCTCATCACTCTCCTCAAAGCACCCCAAACCTTGCTTCCTTGATTCACTCTTTGCAACTCTCGCACTGCATTCCACCAACTGCAGCCACATCACAACCCAAGTACCAAAAGCTTTCAACTTTTTCCAGCACATGTCCATGCAACCTTATTTTTAACGCCATGCCCACTCCATCATGTGAACACTTCATTACCTTACTCTTCCCAACATTCACACATAACTTACTCCTATTACCTTCCAAACTCAATTACCAATCCCCTCAATGTTTCCTCAGAATCAGCCACAAGCGCTGTGTCATCTGCAAACAACAACTGACTTACCTGCCACACGGTTCCACTGTTATCCATCATCTCTACACCTCTGCCAAATACTTTTGCATTCACCTCTCTCACCACACCATCCATGTACACATTAAACAGCCATGGTGACATCACACACCCCTGTCTCACACCAGTCAACACAGGGAACCACTCACTTATCTCACTCCCTACTCTTACACGTGCTCTGCTGTTCACATAAAAACTCTTCAATGCTTCCGACAACTTTCCACCCACTCCATACATTACCATCACCTGCCACAATGCCTCTCTATCAACTGTCATACGCCTTTTCCAAGTCCATGAAAGTCAAATAAACATCCTTACCTTTTGCAAAATATTTCTCACACACCTCTCATACTGCAAACACCTGATCTTCACATCCTCTTCCTTTCCTAAAACCGCTCTGCTCCTCCATTACCACCTCATCTGTTCTTCCCCTCACTCTCTTAATAAAGACTCTTACATTAAGCTTAGACAACACATAGACAACAAACTGATACCTCTCAAATTGCTACATCATACTTATCACCTTTACCCTTAAACAATGGCACCACACATGCACTACACCAATCAACAGGAACCAAACCACTTAAAAAACATACATTCAACAAGCGTACGAACCAGTCAATCATAGCCGTGCCACCTTTCTTCAAGCATTCATCAGTAGAACCATCGAACCCAGGCACCCTCCCCCTTTCATTTCTTTCAGTGACTCTTGCACCGCTCATGTTTCCACAGGCTTCACATTTATATCACCCAACACGGGCATTCTCCCCATTCCACCGATGGCCTCAACTCTCACTTCTCTCACATCCTCAACATTTAGCAACTCCTCAAAATACTCTTCCCACGTCGTCCTGATAGCACTACCGCTAACCAGCAATCTACCGTCCTTATCTTTCACTTTCTCTTCCTTTTCAGACTCGCTCTTTCTTACTCTTTTCACTTCTTTCCAGAATACTTTTATCATTTTTTCAAAGTTCACTACTCATAAAACATGCCAGCCAATTATTAGGCACACATTTAAAGTATCATCATTATGCAGATATAATTTTTCAGCCCTGGGAAATACACATTTTAAGATACAAAAATATTCCTATTGAAGCTTATTTTAACACATTTTAAGGGACAATGTTTATTTTCTAACCACTTGATCATGCTGCATTGTGTCATGCAAACAAAAACAAGTTTTAAAAAGACTCAAAGTGACCAAACCTTTTCATTGTTGTCCGGTCTTTAGCAGGGCTCTTCGCTTTTTGGGTATCCGAAGCAGCAAGATGGTGGACAATTAGGTCAGCTCCCTCCGGTTTAATCTCATTATATGAAATATAAATACAAATTTTTCCACCTAAGAGAGGTTTTCAACAAGCACTTTTATATGATAAACTTTTTTTTTCTTTTCAAATGATTATTTTTTCTTCTTCAATTTTTTTTTTTTTTTGGTTTAATGTAGACCGTTGGCCGGTGCTAAATATTACAGACATGTACTCTGCCCCAAAATAAACAAAAATCTTGCACTAACTCTACAGCTGGTTCGAAAACAGGACTACAATCAAGTAGACGAGTAACAATAAAAGCAATTGCATAATAGAAGCATATTGTAATGTCACATAACATATAACCAGGTAGAATTCCATTTAGTTCAAACGACGGTGGGCTTTTTATTGTGCAGATTAATTTTTGTGAAAATGTTTTGACCAAAAAAAAAAGCAAGGTCTGTCATTTATATAGATCCAGTAATTCAATCCATCTGTAGAAAAATATAAAGTTCTCATTTTTTCCAATATAGCAGCACAGAGCCACCAAAACAATAAACTCAAGTTATAAATGAAAGTGGTTAATTCTTAACACAGAAGGATATTTGGTTACTTTAGCAAAATGGAAAAAAAAACCAGAAAACGATGACGTCCCTTGAAGAAAACTGAAGCATTAATTTATAAATGTTATAATTGAATAAAAGGTTTTGAGTGAGGCATTGGTTTTCGAAAGGATCAAACATTGTTGTCATACACCGCATTATTGTAGTGGTTTCAGGTATTTTCAGAAAATTACCTTGTCCCCTCAAAAAATTGTAAAGTGGGTAAACTATTTGTTCTTGGAAAAAAATACAATTGTTTATTTTATTTTATTTTACCCATCATTTGATCACATTTCAATAATGTTAACATTTGAAGGTGATGTATTTCTTAAGGATTTTTTTAAATTGCAAACAAGCAGCTTTAGAAAGCACGATTTGAAATAAATGTGACTACCATAACAAAACCGCTACCCTTATGGCTAATTCAAGTGGACATGTAAGCGGATAAGGTACCTGGCGTCTCTAGCTGTTAATGCTCGTGTCCACACCAGTGTTATCAGCATGGGCTTCCTCACCATTTAGTTAATGACATTGCACATGTTTCTAAGAGTTAATCCACTATCCAGCTGCATGCAATACTTATTTTTTTTAAAAGCATGTTCCGTCAGAAATTAGTTGAAAGAAGAGCACAACTTCAGAAATAGCATTTATGACGTAACTACCAATTCAACTACCGTATACACACGCATATAAGTCAAATTTAGAACTATTGACTACAATACTGAAATCGGGGTGAGCTTGTATGTGCATAATACAAAATGAATACAAGGGTGCGTAATACCCAAGCCACTCAAGTCAAGCCCTCTGTCAGTTTAGCTCTGCTAAGTTCAATCATTGTATTTCTGACTATTTCACCAATTTGGGTGCTTTGCCTGCCCCCCCGTATCTCATTCTCCTTCTTGTGCCCACAATTGGCAATGGTCAATCCATGTCATGGTCCCTTTTTGCCCCATATCTTAATCCTGATATATCAATCAGAGCTGTCAATCAATATTTAGCTGTCCATTTTATTGTGTTTTAGAGTGATTTATTGCTGTTTTGCTCATAATCTTGGGTCCATAGAAAGTTGGTGCTAAGGGGAGGTCAAGGTGTAAAACAGTGACAACGCCGATCGAGTCGAAGAAGGAAATTAGAAATGGGAAGCGGATGAGAAGATGCATATTAGAGCGAAAATGGGCAAGACGAGTTTTTTTCAATAACAAAAAACGTTTTCCTGCATAAAAATGGTTAAACTGTGTGCATAATTTGAAATGATCAAAAAACATAAAATACAAGGGTTAGGTATATCGTGTCGGGTATGCAATCTTAGTTACTCTTCCTTGCTAACCAGAGAATGTATACTGCAGCTGCAAAAAACTACATGCATTTTCAGAACAACACTGTCGACACGCTGTGTATTTTGAGCAACCAGCTCGCCTGTGCCTTCAATCAGAGTGACAGACAATACAATATTTGCGCCAGTTCCCTAAAAGGCTGCTCAGTCATCTGTCAACTCCTCCTGTGTATGCCTCTCTTTGAGATGCTTTCCTTCTCATTCGTTGAGTGTCAATTAATATTTCTCCATCCATCCCATTGAGGTTCTTCTCTTTCGCTCTATTTTCGCTTCCAGTCGCCTCATCTTTCACATCGAGCTGTTGCCAGTGTGCTTAAGCTGATGGCTGGATAGACGGGCCTTTAGGGTGACGCTTGTTTGCCTTGTGTTTTATGGTGTCAGGATTCTGAGGAAAGCATTAGCTGCCATTAGCCGATCAACACAGTCTGTCACTGAGGTCTGGATAAATAACTAGAGGGAAAAAAACTTTTATTTATTTATTTTTTCTGCTGTTGAATGATTTTATTACATTTTGTCTTACAGAAATCCTACCTATAATGCAGTTCATCTTGTATGGTCTCATGAACCATGGATTATTATGCATTGTGCTCTTGTATTTTGACAGGCTAAACCAGGCGCAATCCAAACTGTTGAAAGAGCCGTATTGGCCGAAAAAAAATGTGCCGCAAAAAAAAAAAAAGTCTTATATAAACCTTATAATGAATGCAATACATCCTTGGGCCATGTGAATTCTGTGTTACAATTAGGGCTGTAGCTAGAGGTTGAGTTATATTGTTATGCTCCCCCTGAAAGGGGCGGTGCTTGTGCCACACTCCAACACAGGAAACACTGGTGATGGAAACAATCCTGGGAGAAATGTGGCGTGGTAGTTGAAATGTACCGTATTTTCCGCACTATAAGGCGCACCTAAAAGCCTTTATTTTTTTCAAAAGCTGACCATGCGCCTTATAGTACAGTGCGCCTTATTTATGGATCAATATTAATTCGCAAAGTCTTGCAACTAACTTGCCGCCGCCGACTAGATTTTCCCCCGAACGCCAAGTAGTCAGCGGTGTATGTTGGGATTTATTTACCGGCGTTTCATTGGCTAACCAATGTGTCAATCATCATTTGAATGGATTACTATTGGCTAAAGTTATTCGGAGGTCAAGGGGAGGATCCTTTTTATCATTTACAGGCTGGCATTGGCTTGAACGGCAAAACAAAGCCTGCAATTGGCCCAAAAAGACGAGTCAATCATCAGTTGAATCGATCACTATTGGCTAGTTATTCGGAGGTCAAGAGGCGGATCCTTTTTGTCATTTACAGGCTGGCATTGGCTTAAACGGCAAAACAAAGCCTGCAATTGGCCGAAAAAGATGAATGCAAATAGCACGTGGCTGACGGCATACAGGAAGCATGTTTTTACTATTTTGTGTTTGTAAGTATTTTATTCTCCTGGATTTACTAAACTCACGGATATAAGAGGACCACGGCTGCACATTATTATGAACACAACGACTTCGGTGAGCTACTCCGGCTTTCTATTTTATCCCTGTATCTTGTTTCAGACTGAACTCGATGTTTCTGTGATAAGCGGTGCAGATAATGGATGGAATGGAGTGTCTATTTTTAAATTAAACTCAATTCCAAGTGTTTATTGTCATATATACAGTAAAGTTGCGAGCGAAAAAGAAAATAGAAACTAAGGAATGGATGGCATTTCTTGAATCCCAAGACTTTAACCTTCCGAATGATGGAACGATGCATTTGAGTGACATCGTACGGACACCGCATCTGCACGTGTTCTCGACACGTATTTGCGTCTTTGCAAGCTTTGGGAATGTTAAGGGGGTAATAAGTTTGACTGAACTATCCGACTGTTTTGTCGACGTTCCCATTGTAGCGCCTTATAATCCGGTGCGTCTTATGTATGTCAAAAATAGGACCAAAAACTATTTTTTCGGGGTGCGCCCTATAACCTGGTGCGCCTTATAGTGCGGAAAATACGGTAATAAAAATAAAAATGTTAATGTTGTGTCGTATTAGTCGTCCTACAGACACCATATTTAAAGATAAACATATTTTCCTCCCCAATCTTTTTCAAATCGTAAACATTTTTGGAAAAGCGCCACTGGGCTGTGCTAAAGAGTCGCATGCTGCTCCTGAGCTGCAGGTTGCAGACCCCTGAGCTAAACCATTGCTTCTCAATTGGTTTGACCTCAGGCCCCACCATTCCACCTTGATGACAGGCTGTGACCCAAATCAAGAAACAATTCCTACTTCTCAAATTCATCCAATGAAACTCTTGTGCAGTTTAAATTGCTAAATAACATTAACTTTTTTTTGTTTTTTTATAAAATCAAGTGACCAACAAAACCATAATGACTGTACATACTCGCATATGAGCATGCATCGCGTACACGCGACACCCTAAAATTGCTTTAAAACACCCACATACTAAAATATTTTCAAAATTTTTAAACTGTCATGATTACTCATTGCCCTCACCTGTGCCCGCTTGTTTTGCGCCAGCTGCTGCTTGTTGCCTGATTGGTTCTCCTCCTATTTAATCTCAGTAATCCATTCACTCATTGTCAGTCCGTCAGCGAACCACCGCATACGCAAAGCAAGCACTATTTGACTCTGGTTCCCGTCTGTTCCGTCCTCACCTGTATCCTGCTTGTCTGTCCCTGACTTCCAAATCTCCCGCTTCGGCTACTTGACCCGTTTTGCCCACCAACCACACTACAATATCCCGCTCCGGCTACTTGACCTGTTTTGCCCATCGACCACGCTCCAATCTCCTGCTCCCGGCTACTTGAGCCTTTTTTGCACATCGTCCACGTTCCGATCGCCCGTCCCGGCAACTTCACTTGTTTCCACATTCCGACTATGCACTGATCCCGTGAGCTTCTTTCTCCTCCTGCCCAGTGAGTGAGGGATCGCTGTTGTTTGTTTCCGCGCACCTGACTTCATTGATTCTCCAATAAAGCTTTGTGTGAAACGTTAAGTGTTTGGGTCTACCATCTGTTCTGGTTCTAATAAAAAAAAAGGATATACCTAAACATAGATTTAATCCTGTATTGAAAAGATTAATAAACTGGAAAAACGCTAGAAAATAATTTGCATTTTTACACCATATACTATATCTCCTAGCAGTGCTTTAATGGCAGAAACTTGTACAATATTTTCGTGTTTCCAATTGAATCCTTCTTCGACTCAATAGTTGTCATTTTTTCCTCTTTTCCTTCCCTTTATCACTTCTTTGGTACCAATAATTACGGGAAGAAAAAAGGAAATAAACAACAATACAATTACATTAAATCAAACACACCCATTGACTGAACAGGAAGAGGTTGAGCAGAACATTTTCGCAATGAATATTTTTTTTTCTCCTTAGCATTTTTTTGCCAAAGAAAAGGTCCGCGACCCACTAAAAACAGGTGAACGACTGACTTTTGGGTCCTGACTCACCAGTTGAGAAACACTGTGCCAAACTATTCGGAAGAGTGTAGGTACTGTATATATTCTTTTATACCTTAAAAATACCTCAGTTTGGGTACGCATTATACACAAGGTTTTACACAAGTATATTACCGTATTTGTGCAATGATTGATCAGTCAAAATAGATGGCTGACTACGATTGCAAAACATTGAAATTGAACCCGAGTCGCAGTTGAGAGCGCCAAGTCCTAACTGTTAGACTTCCAGTAGAAGTAAGATCTCATGCCCAAACCGGAGTCCAACACAACCCGGATTTCAAACCTGTGCTTCGATTGTCAACCTTATGTTCGAGTCGGGCTTTTCTATTGCTGACTTTTTTTATGAAACAACCTTCATTGTTCTGATTTGTCTCTCTGCCTCCCTCTCTTTTAAAGTGCCGTGTTGGATCTGCTGTGGTCTATGGCCCAATTTTCATATGTTCTGGTCAAACTCTTAAAGATCTGTCAAATATGAAAAATTGTCAGTTAATATAGGCAATGCAGGAAAAAATATAACATATTTAAATATTTATGCTCATAATGATTAACTTAGCTTTTATTGCAAAGTACATGCTTTAACATTTTATCATAAATCAATTTTTTTTTCTCTTAGGTCGAATGTTGATTTTGACACGCGGAGGAGAAAAAATCTCATCTTCCTTCACTACAAATACGATTTGTGTCACTTTTACGATTAAAAAAATGATGAATAGTCTTTTTTTGTCATTGATGTCAAAGTGGTGAAACCTTGTATGCATAGGGGTTGTAAAGACAGATTTTCGTTAGATTTGGTCATTGCCACGCTGCCAAGAAGTTTATATGAATTACAATTTACAAAAAACATTCAAATGCTAATACATTGGTGCTATCATGATTACTGATTTGAAGCACCTGTGCCTGCTTGTTTTGCGCCAACTGCCTCGGACTCCGATTGGCTCCCAGTCACTATTGTAAACCCTCGTCTATCCGTCACCTGTTGTCAGTCCGTCAGCGCACCTCAGTTTACAAACGCACCCGCCATCAGAGCGGCGGAGCCGCGAGTGGGAGCTCCGGAGAAGTTTTGCGGCGATCACACTCAGGTATGCGCATTCATTGTGAACTGCCAACTCATTTTTGACCTGCAACCCCGAAACATCGCGTCAGAGGCGGCCATCAACCATCTGTCAAGAGGGCTCGAATCTGGGGAACGGCGGAAATTTAACGAGGATCGGCGGCGTGTTCCTCGTTTGATTTTCTGGCTCAGGAGCTCCTCAAAGTGTTCCACACGGGATCTTCATCATCCAACGCGTCGAGATCCCTGATGAGCATACGGCAGGGAAAGCGCACGATCACTGATCTCTCGATCAATTTTCGGACAATAGCTAGCCAGAGTAACTGGAACCCTGAGTCGTTAGTGGACGCCTACCCCCACAGCCTGGCCGACTACATAAAGGACGAGTTAGTATCTCACTCTCCGCCTACCAGTCTCGACGAGGCCATCGCACTTCATCCCTGTCAGTAACGGAACGCCAGCGACGTCTGTCTGAGCGCCTCTGTTTATACTGTGGCGGGCAAGGACACCGGGTATCATCCTGCCCGTCAAAAGGGGGAGTTCACCGGACGGTTAGAGTCGTTCAACTGAGTTAAGTCCACCCCCGATCTCCCAGACTGGAAGGCCAGTGCTCCAGGTCCACCTTCTGAGTTCCGGTGCCACCCAGTCCCTGTCCGCCCTTGTGGACTCTGGCGCTGAGGTCAACATCCTGGACACGGCTTTAGCCCAGAGAATGGGGTTGAAGCTAATTCCCCTTCCAACCCCAGTTCCTACCCAAGCTCTAGACGTTAAACCTGCTGGGAACGGTGACCCACGTTTCAGAGCTAGTAAAGATGAGAATGTCCGGGAACCATCTCAAAAGGATCTGGTTCCACCTGCTCCCCTCCCCTGGTCAACCGCTTGTCTTGGGTCATCTCTGGCTGGTTCAGCACAACCCTCACTTCGACTGGCGGACAGGGGCGGTTCTGGAGAGGGGGGCTGAATGCCACCGGACCTGCCGACACACAGCCTCTCGTCCTGTCCACTCCAAGCCTACCGCCACAACGCCCGATCTGTCCGAGGTTCCAGTCTGCCATCCACTCTCGTTGGCCTGCCTGCCTCGCCCATCGCCGGGCCTGCCGTACCCGTCCGCCTGCCTGCCATGCCCGTTTGTCCGCCTGCCATGCCCATTTGTCCGCCTGCCATGCCCGTCTGCTTGCCTGATTCGCCCGTTCGCCTGCCTGACTCGCCTGTCTGCCTGCCTGACTCGTCCGTCTACTTGCCTGACTCGTCCATCTACTTGCCTGACTCGTCTGTCTGCCCGCCTGGACCGTCCGTCTGCATGCCCGGATGGCCCTTCCACCTGCCCGATTCGCCCGCCTGCCTACCTGCCCATTGGTCTTGACGTCCGTCTGCCCGCCTGTTATGACGTCCGTCTGCCTGCCTGGCCGGATTGCCCATCGTCTTGTCTGGACGCCGGTCTGCCTCGACGCCTATCTGCCAGTCTGGTCGCCTGTCTCGATGTCCATCTGCCTGCTCGCCTCCCTGGACGCCCGTCTGCAACATCTTTCTGCCCGGCTGCGATGCCTGCCTGTCAGCTCAGTATCCTTCGGATCCTGCCTCTGCCGCGCCTCCTGATGCAGTCCATTCGGAGGGATATTAACGGCTTCAAACCCGTTTTTTGATCTTCACCACATCTACTCTCCTCTCCTGGTTTTCGACTCGATGCTGAGCTCGATAACGTCTTTTGCTCTCCTGTCCCGGCTACAGACCTGTTTTTTCCGCTCCCGACACCGTCATTGCTCGCCCCAAAAGTGCCACTTCCGCGTTCAGAGCGACCTGCTCCCTGTGATCAGCTATCACCGGATCATGTGTGCAATCCTTTCCCTACTTCCCAAAAAAACTGAGAGAAACGTACGCAAGTAAGTCCTGTCTCTGTTCTGGTCCTGACAGGTGCCTTAATTGAAGTCCAAATATTTTAGTTTTTTGTTTTTGTTTTTTTTCCTGATATGGGCAGCACGGCGGCGCAGTGGTTAGCGCATGTGCGGCACAGTTCATGGGAACCTTCTGTGTGGGTCCAAATCCAGCTACCGGCCTTACTGTGCGGAGTTTGTATGTTCTCCCCGTGCTTGCGTGGGTTTCCTCCGGGCACTCCGGTTTCCTCCCACATTCCAAAGACATGCATTTCAGGTCAATTGGCCGGTCCAAATTGTCCCTAGGTGTGACTGAGCGAGTGAGTTGTGTGTCCCCGTGTGCCCTGCGATTGGCTGGCAACCAGTTCAGGGTGTCCCCTGCCCAATGCCCGGAGATAGCTAGGATGGGCTCCAGCCCCCCCGCGACCCTAATAAGAATAAGTGGTACAGCTAATGAGATGAGACGAGATTATTATTATATATGTATATATATATATATATATATATATATATATATATATATATATATATATATATATATATATATATATATACTGGATATCATAATTAGAGAACACTTTACAAACACTTACCATCTTCACTGCTCAACAGAACTCTTTTTAGGTGCATCCCACTTAGCTAATTTCCTTGATTATATGTCAAATCCTCTTTAACTGACATTCTCACTGCCAGTTTCACTGACTTTGCAGGATGGTGGGCTGTTCTAAATTGACTGAAAGCCTCTGGCAGCAGGTTTTCAAGATGAAAACAAATAGGATGACCCTCTCAGACAAATTGATCAATTCCAATCTGTGATATCAAGAATATGTAATCTTCACAAAACTATAAACTCATTCACATGGCAAAAGAAAGCTGATCGCCCACGCAAGACAAATGCAAGAGATGACGGGTCACTGTGGAAGATGTCAATGGGTAATCATTTCCACACTGTTGCTGAAATTGCTCGCCAGTTGCATGCTAAACATGTTAAGGATCTGTCTGTACAGTGCCTCGCAGTTTAAGAGGATGTGGACTGAAGACCCACACTGCAGTCACCAAACCTTTCCATTCTCAAAAACAAAAAACAAAAAAAAAAACTAGAATATGCTTAGCTGATGAGCATGTTTGGACAGATGAGAACTGGTCCAGAGTTCACTTCGGTGATGAAAGCAAATTTAATTTATGTGCTTTAGGAATTGGGCCTCTTGTAAAGCTACATGGCCAAGTGAAATCAAATGTGTATCAGAGCCTTCTTCAACACTACACAGTTCCTTACTTGCGCTCATCGCCCAATCAGCCTGCAGTCTTCATGCAGGACAATGCTTAATGGCATTAATGGGATGGCCTGTCCAGAGTTCTGATCCTAACCCAATCGAGAAGATCTGGAAAATCCTTGGTGACAAAGTTATGGTCAAGAAGACCACCGCGATTACCAAATTTTGGAGTAGGATGGAAAAAGAATGGACCAAAATCACACCAGAGCATTGTGATAGACGAGTGCTATCCTGTGGATGCAGATGCGTGAAAGTCATTCACTGCTAAGGCCTTTATACCTTTTACTAAGTATTGAATGTTGTAACCTACAGATGTTTTTCCATGCCCAAGGTGATGTTCTCTAATTTTGATCAGTGTGTGCTCTAATTTTGATCAGTTTGTTTTCTGAAAGAAAACAAATGTAGGTAATGAGTCATTTTAGTCATTTTCTGAAAAAAATATTGAAGTATGTAATGTTAGCTTTTTTTAGTTGTGTATTTCTCAGACTCCCATGCTATGATATTAACTTGTTTTTATATTCCTAATATACAAGTAATCATCACACACACACATAGTCACGTTACAAAGATCAGTCTATTTCTATTATTTGTAATGCGTTTTCAGTCTAATTTTCATTGTAACGTAATATGACACTCAATGTGACTCCATTTCCTGCTTATGTGTGACGTCAATAAACCACGCCTACTGACCGGATGTTGTCAGTTCGGCCCGGGCAGCCGACCAAACATGGCGACCGGGCCGTGCTCCCTTCATCCGTGGAGTAGATCAAAACTGTATAAATGCTTGGACATGAATAATTTCGCCAGCAACGCGTTTATATCTTTATAAACTCTGACAAGTACTATGATATAAACAAAATAAAATTTGATTTAACCGTGGGACAGTGAAGATGGTATTAATTCAATAGTATTGTTTTTTTATAAGTTGATCTTTATTTTTGATGTCTAGTGTAAATTCAAATTATTTATGCATTTACATGAATGAATACCAGTTGAATACATAAATAAATACAATAATTCCATCAAAAAATAAAGTAATACATTATTTTCAAGTTCCATTCAATTTAGAATACATTCACCAAATACATAAATAATTCAATAAAAAGGCTCCATCCAAAATACATGAATACATATTTAGAATAATAGATGTGGAATGAAACGTTTCTAACCCTGCTCACAAGTCGTACCTGGTGGTTGGTCTCTGACAAAATAAGTGTGCCATTGCAGAGACAGACAGACGCGTACTTATCACTTGTGAGGCCCCTTATCAAGGTTTCTTAATTTTGAGATTTTCCTTGCCAGCAGGTTGGTTTAAGATCGGGGAATGGTGTATCTGTAACCTGCGCAGTTTGTGCTTTTGATTGTGATTAAGGGCTATACGAATCAATGTGACTTGATTTACATGTAGGGGACTAAAGTAACGGGTTAAATTAAGCCTATTGTAGTGGAGTACAGCTTCTTCTTTCCAAGTTTACTCTAGTAAAATAAAAAAAATATATAGGGATTTAAAAATACTTCTTGAAGAACAAAATGTCCCAAAACTTAGTTAATTAACCCACCTCTGCTTATAACTAAGGATAGGTGAGTAATAATCAATACTAGGTAGCCTTTATTAAAGGTACTTATAGGCTCCCTGCAAAAAAACGAGTGATTACTGTACTTTTTTTTCATTCAAACACACTAGTCGCTTACTAAATCTTGAGTAAAAATAGCTGCAGTCTTTAAACCAAGTGTCCCAAAGCCCTCATTAGAATGCTGTCTAACATTTTAACTTTTTACATCATTTTGTGACTTTTCTGCCACAATGCAAAAGAGAAGAAATTGCAATTCTGCATCACTGACTCAAACCTCAAATGTCAAGGTGACTGGTTTATATAGGACGCCTCTCCAAGGCAGAGGTGCGAGGTCTTTACAGTAAGTACATGCGGCTGTCCACTTATATGTTCTTGGAGATCCGTCTCGGCACAAGTGTGCCTAATGCGACGCCCCAAGCGGAGCTCCCGCTGGGACGGCATGCTCAGACAGACTTATTCAACAACACAAATAAAAATCAATAAACAATCTCAAGTTTTTGCCCTTAACACCGCTTCTTGCTTTAAGTTGTGTTTTTTTCAATGAATACATAACATGGATGAAACTCAACAGTGACAACAGGCCCTGTCTAGGCTAGAGATTACATAGTGGGGGGAAAGTGGCTCGGTTAGGCGAGTGATGACTGTACACTTTTATAAGCTCAATGCCATGTTATCACTTGTGTATAACCAGTGTTTATGCCCAAATTCAAGTACTTTTAAGGACGTTTAAAGCCAGTTTTTCAATGTCTACGGTTCCTTTAAAACTGGGGTTGGGAGCCCAAAGAGCCATTATGGCAAAATATTTTGAAATTTGTTATTAAGCAATTTGCAGCCAAAACAGATGCTGCTGGTATGAAACCCTGACAGTAAATAGTAGTTAAAATTGTGTCTTACTGGGCCAAAGCCTTGGAAATGCAATTGTAGCAATCGGCTCTGCACAAAGCTATGTTATGATAACTGCCCTCTCCTAGCCAATTATACTCATATTGTCATGTCCTGCACGGTTGTCATGGCACCCAGCTGGCCCCGCCCTTTGACAACCTCCTTTTGGGACTGCCTGTGGCCAGACCATTGCTTAACCTTGAGGAAAACCTGTTCATGCCTGTTTGTTCTGAGTAATGCCTAGTTTGTAATTTTGATTGCCTTTAAACCTGTTTTGTTTTGTCTTTGGTCTGTTTGTGTGTTGGACAACTTTTATTTCTTAATTAAAGTGACAGATCGTCTACGCTTATGAGTTCCGACTTCCTGCTTCCCGGTCCGTTTCCTGACAGAATGATCTGGCCAAACGATGTGAACTCAGCGAACGATCCATACACAATTTGGGGAAAGCTGAAGGATGCTGTTTGGGGATCGCCCAGTGAGGTCGCCGCCCTACAGCTGCAGGCAGAGCAAGCCAAACGCATGCAACGCCAGATGGAGCAGTTAGCTCAGCGGACTGAGTCCCTGTCTCGTCTGCTGAATGAGCTCCTATCGGCAACGGTCCCACCTTCTGCGGCTCCTTCTCTGGCCGCGAC
Source organism: Urocampus carinirostris (assembly GCF_059441175.1). Lineage (NCBI taxonomy): Eukaryota > Metazoa > Chordata > Actinopteri > Syngnathiformes > Syngnathidae > Urocampus > Urocampus carinirostris. The sequence continues at coordinate 49,362,463 of NC_142352.1, forward strand.
TTCACCTTCCCTGCCCACTCGAACCACCAGTCCGACTCGTCCGCCTTCCGCTCCTGCCTCTCCCTGTTCCTGCGTTTTCGGAAAAGGGAGTGGGGGTTGCCCTCATCGGGAGCGTCGACCAATTCTGGGGGGCGAGGCATTTGTTTCCTTTTGGGACCTCAGGAGCTGTCCCTTGAAGGGGGGGTTCTGTCATGTCTTGCATGGTTGTCATGGCACCCAGCTGGCCCCGCCCCTTGACACCGGCTGAGACGCATTGAACTGATTGCTTGTGGAGTACTTAAACACTCCTTTTGGGACTGCCCGTTGCCAGACCATTGCTTTACCTTGTTGAATACCTGTTAATGCCTGTTTGAGCTGTGTAATGCGTAGTTTGTAATTTTGATTGCCTTTGAACCTGTTTTGTTTTGATTTTGGTCCGTTTGTGTGTTTGACAACTTTTATTTCTCAATTAAAGTGACAGATCGGCTACGCAAATGAGTTCGGACTTTCTGCTTCCTGGTTCGTTTCTTGACACATATAAAGAGCCATATATGGCTCGCGAGCCCTTAGTTCCTGACCCCTGGTCTAGGGGGATGCAATCCGCCAAAGCGATCGCACCAACAGCTTTAAAGCTTGTATGACCGGGCTGCAAAAGGAAACATGTTGTTATATTAATAATATGTATATATAATATATATATATATTATGCAAATGATTATATACACATATATAACCATAATCAGCGCTGTCAAACATTGAAAATCATATTTCAGAATGGATAGAAAAAAATGAAATAAATAATATTGTCACGGGAGCGTGGTGGCGTGGAAGGGGACCGGACCAGAACGGAGGCAGGAGGCATGAAGGGAGAACTCAAATGCGTTGACGATCCATAAGTTTTATTTAATAAAATAAAAGTCGCCCAATACTCCGGGGCAAAACAGAACAATACAGAGTTCCTCCGGCACGAACTCAACAGGACCTGGCATAACAGACTAAAACATGACAAGGCATAACAGACTAAAACAGGACAAGCATAACAGACCGGGATTGTGTATAAGAGTAATGAACCCGCAACGGCAGAGCCCACAATGCAGCCTTAAATACAGACCCACAATTAGTGGAACTGCTTTCAGCTGTTGCCCAGAGGGCGGGGCAGACTGGTCACCAAGGCGACCGTGACAGAGCCCCCCTCTTAAGGGACAGCTCCCGAGGTCCCAAAAAAGAAAAAATTACAACCTCACGCCCCGGAATGTTGACGCTCGCGATTGGGGCAACCCCGCTCCCTCCTCCGAACACGCAGGAACGGGGAAAGGCAGGCGCCATCTGCGTCGGGCGGATCGGAATCGGCGCTCGGCAGGGAGGGGGTCTGGTGGGCAAACTGGCCAGGGGATAACAGACAGGCAGAACCGACGAGAACAGGACAGGCAAAATCAGGGCAGGTAAACAGGACAGGCAAAATCAAAACAGACAAGACATGAGAGGGTCAAAATCAAAACAGACAAGACATGAGAGAGTCAAAATCAGAACCGGCAAAACAGGAGCAGCGGAGTCGGACTAGCAGGCAGCTGAGTCGGACTGGCAGGCAGCGGAGTCGGACTGGCACGCAGGCAGCGGAGTCGGACTGGCACGCAGGCAGCGGAGTCGGACTGGCACGCAGGCAGCGGAGTCGGACTGGCACGCAGGCAGCGGAGTCGGACTGGCACGCAGGCAGCGGAGTCGGACTGGCACGCAGGCAGCGGAGTCGGACTGGCAGGCAGCGGTGTCGGACTGGCAGGCAGCGGAGTCGGACCGGCACGCAGGGGAGACTGAATAGCAGGCAGTCGGCACGGGAGTCGGGCAGGCAGGCATCAGAGTCGGAGTCGGCCCGACGGGCAGCGGAGTCGGCCCGACGGGCAGCGGAGTCGGAGTCGGACTTGCACGCAGGGGAGAGGGAATAGCAGGCAATCGGCACGGGAGTCGGGCAGGCAGGCGTCAATTCTTCCTGGGACCCCATTCGAGGCACAGCAAGGGCCACGACGGGCGGGGCCGTGGTTCGAACGGGCAGGGAAGGCCAACTCAGTAGGCGCCTGCCGAACTGCGCTCTCCAGCTCTCCCCAAGTCGCGCTGGGATCGTTCGCTGAGTTCTATTTGTTGGCGGGTTCATTCTGTCACGGGAGCGTGGTGGCGTGGAAGGGGACCGGACCAGAACGGAGGCAGGAGGCATGAAGGGAGAACTCAAATGCGTTGACGATCCATAAGTTTTATTTAATAAAATAAAAGTCGCCCAATACTCCGGGGCAAAACAGAACAATACAGAGTTCCTCCGGCACGAACTCAACAGGACCTGGCATAACAGACTAAAACATGACAAGGCATAACAGACTAAAACAGGACAAGCATAACAGACCGGGATTGTGTATAAGAGTAATGAACCCGCAACGGCAGAGCCCACAATGCAGCCTTAAATACAGACCCACAATTAGTGGAACTGCTTTCAGCTGTTGCCCAGAGGGCGGGGCAGACTGGTCACCAAGGCGACCGTGACAAATATATTATTGTGGTCACATTTAACAGCGCCATTTAAAGTCGAACCCGGTTCTTAGACAATATCATTGCCTAAAACTAAACTGCAAATGGAACCTGCTGTTACGGTAAGTGTCCAGCAGATGGGACCAAAAATAACGAAGAAACAATCGAGCAGTGTCAATGCAAAAATACGCACTCCTTGAGTTTTTATTTTTTCTTGATTTTCAAAGGTCTCATAGAAAATGCATATTTACTATTATCTGGCATAATAAACTACAAAATGTTTGTATTATTGCGTAGCATACACTATGTGGCTGTCATCTGTGATTATGTAAATATTTAATCCCGAATTGCAAAAACGAAACTGCAATTGGCCAATTTGTAATGACAGTAGCTTCAAAATGTGGGATCCCAAATCAGAACTCACTTTTTACTGCCCTATTCTGTATGGCAACTTAAATGGGCCTGAAATTAATTGGAATGATCTGTGATCAGGCTTAACAAGTTTTCTGGTTGAAACCTTGTAGTATATTCAAACATTTAAATAGACTCTATTGGAAGAAAAATGGTTCATAAAATAAGTTATTTTCAATCTTGTTCTGTTGAGGTAGTTGAGGAAGGTTGGCAATTTAGGTAAATAGGTAGTTTATGAATAGGAATAAATCCTTTACCCTTTATTTATATACATGCACATTGTAATACTGTATTTCAATATTTAGGAAAATATACGGTACATTTATTTAAAAAAATACATATTAAAGGTACATTGTGTAGTATTCGACCGCTAAATGTCCCTGTACTTTGGAGTGAAACCAGAAATGGGTGCTAACAAGCAAAAGGAAGAATGCTAACTAAAGACATTTCAAGTGGCCAAACTTCATATTTTTTCATCTATTTTTTACCCAGCCTTTCAAATGATTTGAGGGGGTATCCTCAGCAGCAAGATGTTGAACGATCATGTCAGCGGCCTCTAGGTGAGCCTCGTGTTATGTGAAATAATATACCCATTTTTTGACCAAATGATTTTTCAAATTCTATCTTTACATGCTGGTTTATGTATCTTTGCTTGTTATTCAAAGCATTAATGCATTGTGTGTTTTACCATTCGAATGTGCAAAATAATATTCAATGTCCCTTTAGAATAGATGCACCAACTCTAAAATATAAAATTGTGTTTTGTTGAAAAAGCCACGTTCTTCTTTTCACAGCCAATCTATTTGCACATTTTCAGCCTCCGGTGTGAGTGTAATTGCACGTGCATTGCACTGTATGTGTTTGTAAGGGGCTACTTTGCCAAGAGTGTTAATTAGAGGTCAGTTCAGAATGGATTCTGTTTTCCCCTTTTGATTCAAATGGGATGTCACCGACAGGCTACTATATGTGTGAGTGTATGTGCTAGTGTGCGCCTCTTTGAGAGCATAAGCCTCAAAGCCCCAATGTGGCAGAGAGAGGTGAAGGCTTCTGGGTCTTTGGGCCACCAGAGTCAGCAAGTCAACCCAGGGAGGGCCTCATCATCAGTTCAGGCCTTCGGCTGCCCTGCCTCTTGAGGCAGCATCTATGAATGTCTGTGTATATGCCCTACAGGATAAGAGGTCTTTAAGGCTAATGTCACATCAAATAATGGCACCCAGTCCTCTTTGTTCCCCCTGTTTAGTGTGCATTTATCAAGACATATATTTTAAATACGTTGCAAATTGTAAATACATTTGCTTTGAGAAAAATATATCTTCATGGGCTTACATTTCTTGCTGCAGGGAGTTCTTCCAATTACAATTTGACACTGAGCAAAGCTACCTTAATTTTGCATGGTCCATAAATGTCCATAATTGATATGTAATACTACATTTCATAGTGCCCTGGTGTACCATGAACTTGTCTTGGGGGCAAAATAGCTTTATATGTCAACACCGTACAAGCTAACGCCAGCTGCAGTTAATCGCGAGGGAAGAAGAAATGCAGTTGCAAAGCCAAGCTGTTGAAAAACATGGTAAGAATTTCAAGCACTTCACCCAAAATTAAACCATTTTATATTCCTTGAAAACACAACATTATATTTCAAGCATTTTCAGGGATTTTAAGCACCTGTAGGAACCCTGCATTTCATTGTGCAAAATATACAAACCTATAAACTAATGAGTGGTAAACCATGGAAACCAGTACCATTTTTAAATTGGATACCAGTACAACTGATGTGGGACAAAATATCCAATACTCATGTCTGCTACACAGGGATGTGTGGTGATGTTTGTGTCTGGTGAAGTGGGCAGATTTAAAAATTAAATAAATCTACATTTTATTCATCATCCATTAAATTGATATACAAGCATAAAAACAGTTTTATTGGCTTACTTCAATGTATAAAATAATTCTATGCATTGCTCCTTTGGAATACAAGCGTCAATAGATACTATTTCATGATTGATGATTACCTATATGTTACTGTGGCAACTGCAGCATCACAACACTGTTGGTTTTTAAAGGACACAGAAAAAAGGTCATATGGAATGCAGATATTTGCCTTTTATTTTGCACTGGAACACAAGTGTGACAAAACATGTAGATGAGTTTGCTTTCAGATCAATCCACCATGTGGTCAAGTGGAACTGTATTTACAATAATCATGAACATGAAATAAGACATCGGCACATCATAATAATACAATAATATAATAATAATAATAATACAGTCATTGTATTTTACCAAGTATATGTACAAAATACAACAACACAATCGCATTTTGACAGTGTCCACTAAATGCACCCATCGCAAGTGCTGTACTCTGAAGGTGCCTCAAGAACAAGTAAGCCTGCACCAATTTAACAAAAGTGGAAAAAAATACAGAGAAAAATGAAAGTGCATACTTGTCAACCTCCACGGCTCCATGCCCTTACAAAATGTTTTATTTTCCCTTACAACATATAAAATAATCTTACACCATACTTTTTTTCAAATGTGTTTATTTATGTAGTTTAACATTTTATATTGTACATGTGTTTTGTTATATCATATACTGTATATTGTTAATTAACATTTTATTGTGAGATACTGAGTTGCTCGACATGAATGAGGTTTATTATAAAAAAGGTCCAAAAATTAAGTAGCTTGGACGTTCACCGTAGAAGGAAAAAAATACATGCAAATATAATTAAGTAGAAAAATACATTTTCTTATTCAAATTATTAATTCATTTTCTGCATTAAATTATTGTTGGTAATAGTAGAATGATTAAAGGGATAACCACAAACCTGTGTTTTTTCATTTTCTCGTTTTATACTGCCTTTTTTTCTCAACTTCTTTATACAACATAATAATTTGGAATATAATCCAACAAAGCAAGTGAGCCGTTTGAGAGGCTCTCTTTAATGAGTTGAGCCGAAAAAGCCAGTTCTCTAAAAAGAGATGGACTTCATTTCACTACATAACTACCATATAAAATCCAAGGCAGCAGACGCATGCGCACAGTAGCATCAAACCGCTTGCTTGGTTTGCAACGGAAAAAAAAACGATACCAAGATAGCGGCGAACTCATTTCGTGATTGTCGGTGTATACAGGATTATACCCATAATTGACAAATTTGAGTTTTTCCGTACAGATTTTCTTGTACGTAGTACATGTCTTAAAATGCATAATAAACGTACTTTGTACGGCAAAAACATACAGGTTGACAGGTATGAAAGTGCTTTACCTGGAACACAATATGAAAAACATGCAGTGGTAAAGCTTGCCGTCTGATTATTTTGCGCCACAGATTCATATAGTACTCCAACAATGACAGGCATACTCGAAAGTTGGAATAATTATTAATCAAGCAAATTCTGTAGCACATCCCCCTGCCACGCAAAAGCCCGGTTCAAGTCCTGGTAAAAACATTTGTTGGCCTGGAGAGGGATAGGCGCCACCTGGCTGTACTTGCCCAAGACACACCACAGGAAATGGTGCCCTACGACCCTAGGGGTTAAGGGATAACAGCATCCGCCGGCCCACCGGGAACCAATGGCTCTTTTCATGAGTACATGTGGCTCAGATATAAAGCTTTTTATTACAGTTTTGTTCCAAATTTGTGTTTCCCTAACCAGAGTTTAGTACTGCAAGGCAAAAGTAGCACTGGTGGTTAAATTAGTCCACTCAAAAGAGTAAAGGGCACAATTTCTACGAGACTTTATAGTCAATGTGTCACACCAACATACCTTGTCTTGGTTGTACGTCGCTAAGGAATCCTTTAAATGGAAGTCCGTTAAATTATACATATTTACTGTTGAGACAATTTATTATAAAAAAAAACCTGTAAACTCCACATAAACCCCAACCAAGTACACGGAGCAATTTGATTTTTAATCGGTAGGAGTGGACGGATTTGATTGGGTGAGCGCTAGGGGTAGGTGGATCCCTGCATACAGAGCACACTTCCTTCTCTTTTGCACGCGTCTGATGCGCTGAAGTGAAGTACTGTACAGACGAAAATTTTCAAACCCCTGAAAAAAAGGATGACTCAGGAGTACTACACACATCATTAAAGGGATAAGAAAGCAAAATAATCAACATAAATTAATTCAACAACCAGAAGATCGATGAGACGAAAACCCATCACTCACTCACTGGAAACTAACATAGCCGTGCGCCACAGCGTCAAATCATCCATAATTTAATAATGTATAAAACAACCCGTTGCATCAGTGAGAAATACATTACTGTAGGCTTGCTAATATGATCACTAGTTCTAATTTTTGGGGCTGAGGAGTGTGCGAATTCAGAAACCTTGGTCTCACTATCGCCATCTGTCAAGAAGCAAAGGGAATTGTGCGCCTCACTCTACATCTGCAGATACTCAGCACAATAAAACACTACATTGTATGATTACTCGGGGTTATTTTGGCTCAGAGGCAGCCGAGTCTCGCTCTCCCTCTGTCCTGCTCCTCTTTCTCCTCAGGCACTACCCATCCCACCTCTTTTGATTGGATAAGCTTATAGGGGGCTTTAAAACTGGAGTCCCCACACTTTTCAATTTGCGGAAAACTTTTATATTTAAATGCACTTTTTATTTTAAGTTCATTTCATTCATGTTAGTTGTATTGACATTTGCATTTATTTATTGTAAAAAAAAAATCAGGAAGCTATTTAAGTTTTTATGTTCCTTTACACGAGTTGCTGCTAACCCTGATTTTATTTTATGCAACTTCCTGCACTTTTATTTTTTTTAGGGGGTGGGGTTAAGTGAAAGATTAGTAAATTTAGTTGAGTTGAGATTCTAAATTTTTTACTGTAAAAAGTTTCAGGGAGTTTTTTATGTATCTATATATGAGTTGCTGCCAAGCATAATTTTATTTCCTGTCAGTTTTTGGTTTAGGTTAAAGATTAGTCCTGTTAGTTGGGTTAATTATAATTTATTTACTGTAGGTAAATAAAAGAAAGGTTATATTTGAATTGATAACAAAATATGATTTATTTTCATTAAAAAAAACAATATTTTAAGGTTTGACAGCAAACGAATTTCTGCTTCAAATATCAATCATCCGCCTCCTCTTATTACTAAAGAAGCTCTGAAAAACATTTAAACTTTCCCGGCAAACTCGAGCTAGATTTGTCGGATGAATGGATCCCTTCTGAGTCACCCGCTCGCAGCAATGGGTCATCTGGTAGAAGTAAAGATGGTAAAGTCAATCATTTTGCTTTGTGCCTTTGTTGTGTGGAACAGCGGGTATTGCTATTTGTTGTTAAGTATTGTAAATGGCCCTCGTTTTTTGTTTTTTTACATCGTATTATTTTCCTATCGGAAAGGTCCACAACCCAGGGAAAACGGTTCCGTGACCCACTTTTGGCTCACAACCCACCTGTTGATAAACACTGTTTTAGTGGACTTGTCTACTTTTCCATACCGCTTACTTCACTCTGTGTCGATCAAGAAAAATCCAACCCGTTTCAGCCATGCCAGCTACCGGATGGAAGAGAGACTAAACAAAGTTAACAACAACAGATACTCACTCACCTTTCTTTTAGATGGAGGGAGGTAGTGGCAGAAAACAAAGGTCAGGTGGCTGCGAGGTCAAGAGAGTCAAAAGAGAAAGGCCAGGACAATGAGCGAAAAAAGAAAGCTCTCAGAATGAAAAAATAGACTCAAGTCGACATGACTCAACCACAAGAGTGGTGCAGTGTTACATTGGCAATTTATAGACTGTAACTGAGATATTATTCCTGACTGCACCACACAGTTGAGCACAACCTATCCATCCATCCATTATCTGCACCACTTATCCTCAGTAGGGTAGCGGGGGTGCTGGAGCCCATCCCAGATATCTTCAGGAAGTGGCCAGGGGACACCCTGAACTGGTTGCCAGCCAGTCGCAGGGCACACAGGGACAGATAATTCGCTCGCTCATTCACACCTAGGGACAATTTGGACCGGCCGGTTAACCTGACATGCATGTTTTTGGAATGTGGGAGAAAACCGGAGTGCCCGGAGGAAACCCACGCAAGCACAAGGAGAACATGCAAACTCCACGAAGGAGGTTCGATCTCTGGACCTCAGAACTGTTACACACCGCTTTAGCAAGACATGCATATTTCCACAAAATGCTTATTTTCTCCTTATTTTGTTTGTGTTTGTTGATTTATGTCACTTCAAGCCATTTTCAAACGATGATTACTAAATAACAAAGTAAAGTAGAAATACACTTCTTTTTTTCTAATAGAGGAGCAGAACCTGATCTTTCAAACGGTACTCAACATGTTTATAGACTTTAAAACACATATTCCATTCACATTTGAAAAGCAGGGAAACTGTTTATAAATCTGTTAGGATTCTAGGGGTTATCTTTTAAGAAAATGCTTGGTAGTTAGAGTAAAAATATGTATGTTCTTTGTTGAGACACTTTTAGATGAAAACACACTGAACAAACTATAAACACCTGAAAACACCAGGCAAGCGCCAAGAGCAATTTAATTGGCTGAGCAGTAGGAGTGGGCGGTTCTCTGTACACATAGCAAACTCCCCTAAATACAAAAAAAGTGATTTGGGTTTTTTTGTTTTTAAGGGATTACCATCATCGCGAAGTGGTCTTCTCCAAAATACCAGTGAAAGGTTTATTTGTTCAATAGGTATAAAAAAATACTTTTCAAAGCATTGAAAGAACATATACTATTGATCTGAGTAACAAGCATAAATACATAAACTATTATATAAGCAAGCATTTTATTAATTCTCATAGGTGTAGAAATGTGTGTTTATTTTACGTAACAAGGCTCACCTGGAGGTAGCGGACATGGTTTTCTCTTGCTGCTTCTGGTAAAAAAAAAAAAGAAAAAAAAAGAAGAATAATGGTGCTTTTTGGTCGGTTTAAGTCTTTGTAGTTTGTATTATTCCGTGTCCTTTGTAGCACTCATTTCTGGTGTCATTACACAATACAGCGATATCTCGTGGTCAAATAGTACACATTACACTATAACTGTTTCACATTATTACTCCCTTTAAATCTCACTGGAGCCAATTAGAAGGTACTGTCTTTGAGCAATCATAGCTTTTTTTCCCTGCTTGACTGCCAATTTTGCCTACCAACAAATACTCTCTGCCACTTTCATTTGTCTGTCAGCATTTGCGCTAAATGCAATCAATTATTTTTTAACACTGTTTAATCTCTTTTCCCATCATATTGTGTGTATAGTAAAAAAAAATAGAAAGAACAAACATGCACATCAGGTTTCTGGCCCTTAGCTCCCAGCAAGAACCTTACTCCCATAGAGAATGTTTTTGGCTTCTGCTGTTCTGTGTTTTCCAATGATGAATTGTTTGTGTGTCACATTTGTTCCCTGTTACGTTGAGGCGATGAAAGCTGAAGGAGGCCATTTGATTCAACTGTCACTAATCCCTTAACAACACAGGAAATTGAGATTGGCTGTGACCATCCCCAAGTGGGAGGCCATCAGCAGGTGGTTTTGACAGATGATTGAATGTTTGCAGAGATGAATCCACACAAAGGGGACCAATATAAAAATCGGAACACGATATCTGATATGAAAATGGTCCTTTCTCATTGGTCTGCTTGTTTGCATCCGTGTGTTTCGGAGAAGGATTGGGCTGTGGTCCCTGTCTGTCGAAATACAGAATTCCCTCTGTTTCCGCCGTCATTGGGGACCAGAACAACCCACGCAAAGTAAAGAAGCATACACCTTGGTTTACTGAAGAAACCAGGTCACTCAAACAAGGTAGCAGGAAACTTGAATGAAAATGGCTCACTACAAAGCTGGAGGTCTTTCGACTGGCCTGGGGTGACAGTTTGCTGAAATACAAAGTAGCTCTTGCCTCAGCTAAAGCATCGTTTTTCTCTATACATAAGAATAATCCGAAAATTTTGTATGCTGGTTTAAGATCAGGTAATTGTGTAATTGTAATCCTGTGCAGTCCTTTGAGACATTTTTGTGATTAAGGGCTATATAAATAAATGTGACTTGACGTGACTTGACTTGACTATGACAAAATGGTGAAACTTACCAGACAACAACTTAACCCAAATAGTTCTACTTATTCTGCTAATGACTTTATGGATTTTTTCAATAAAAAGATTCAACTCATCAGGAATAAAATCTTAATTGAACGCTCTGTAACCTCGTCCTACCTAAAAGATGTGGAGGTGTTAGGGGCCGGTCACACAGCCGTTTGCAGCTGAATCACGGCTAAAATGTTGCGTTTTTTTTTTGCCCGTGGTTGCCCGAGATGGAAAATGCGCAAAATTGGACTACCCGCTGTTCATCGGTGGTATGCCCGCAAAACAGACGCCGGCGACTGTTCCGCTTCCTCATCGCGTCCTTTTTGCGTCATTTTCTCGTGTGGACCACGGGTATAAAAGCTCCCGAGCCGGTGTTGTGCCCAAATCCGACTCCTACGCAACACAGGCGCAGAACATGCTATTACCATGCTCCACCCACAATTACCCGCTGAAATTTCCCGTCCTACCCATGTGTAACCACGCCCTGGCCGCGGCCAGAGCACGTCGTTCCGCGTCATTTCCGCGTCATTACCTCGTGTTGACCACGTGTGCGGCACGCGGTTTAACACGTGCTCAAACTTTTGAGCAGCTCAAAAGTTTTGCGCGCGGCCAACCACGTGTGAATTTCCGACCGCGAGTAAAGCACTGCTGTATCTCGTCTATATGGCGGTCTCAAAACGTCCAACAGCGCCCAACAGCATCCGCTTCAGCCTTGATACGCTCGTGAAAGGCTGTGTACCCGCGCTCTGAAGAATTGAGCAGCGCAAAACTTTTTCGCGCTGCCACCCGCGCGCGAATTTCCGACCGCGTGTTAAGCACTGCTGTATCTCGTCTGCATTGCGATCTCAAAGCGTCCAATAGCGTCCGCCTCACAGGCAGAAATTTCTGGCCGTGATTCAACCGCAAATGTCTGTGTGACCGGCCCCTTAGGGAAGGGCCGTGTCGGCGGATGTTCAGAAACATTCTCCAGTTTCAATGATTTGTCCCTTCATAGTCTAACACAGATGGTCAGTAGGGCCAAACAAACTACTTGCCTGCTTGATCCGTTTCCAGCTTCACTGGTGAAGGATCTGTTTCGGATCTTAGGACCATCAGTTTTAAATATTATTAATATATCGCTATCCTCGGGCATTGTTCCTGTAGCCTTCAAGTCTGCCGTCATTAAACCCACGCTTAAGCGACCTAACCTTGACCCAGAAAGCCTAGGAAATTATAGGCTAGTGTCAAATCTTCCATTTTTTTGCGAAATTACTTGAAAAATTCGTTGCACAGCAGCTAAGGTGACTTCATGTCAGAAAATAACCTCTTTGAAACTGTGCAGTCAGCATTTAGGGCAAATCACTCTACTGAGACAGCCCTGGCTAAAGTAACCAATTATCTCCTTTTAGCAATAGATTCCGGTGCCTCATCAATTTTACTGCTGCTGGATCTCAGTGCTGCTTTTGATACTGTTGACCACAACACATTACTTGTTCGTCTGGAATGCATTGGTATCTCAGGAACTGTACTCTCGTGGTTTAGGTCCTACCTGTCAGTCAGGATGCAATGTGTTAACTATGGCAATCTGACCTCTAAACAATCTAATGTCCCCTGTGGTGTTCCACAGGGCTCTGTACTTGGCCCCCTTCTTTTTTGTATTTATATGCTTCCGCTTGGTGACATTATCCGCAGGTATAATATTAGTTTCCATTGCTATGCAGATGACACTCAACTGTATGTGCCACTGGACACAACTGGACATTTAAGTTGTAGAAATCTGGAGGCTTACCTTACTGAGATTCAAAGATGGATGTCACTTAATTTTTTACGCCTTAACCCAGAAAAAAATGAAATATTTATTATTGGTCCAGCTCACTGTCGTCAGTTGTTTTCAAACACTACCCTGAACCTAGACAAATGTAATATCACCCATAGTGACTCGGTCAAAAATCTAGGTATTAAATTTGATCCTAATCTGTCGTTTCAGTTACACGTGAAAAATATTACTAGAATAGCTTTCTACCACCTCCGTAATATTGCGAAGATTCGTTCGATGCTGTCCCAATCAGATGCAGAGGTTTTAATTCATGCGTTTATTACTTCTCGGCTTGATTACTGTAATGTATTACTTTCTGGTCTCCCCATGTTTAGCTTTAAAAGTTTGCAGCTGGTTCAGAATGCGGCAGCTAGACTTTTGACAAAAACATTTGAGCATATTACTCCTGTATTGGCCAACTTGCACTGGCTCCCAGTCCACTTAAGATGTGACTTTAAGGTTCTCTTATTAACATACAAATGTTTGCATGGACTTGCACCCTCTTATCTCTCTGATTTGATTCCCCCTATGTTCCTGCACGGAGCCTCCACCGGTCTACTTGTGACTCAGAGAGCCAAGAAGTCTGCAGACTTGAGAGCGTTCTCCATCCGGGCCCCGGTGCTATGGAATGCCCTGCCTCAGGAGATAAGATCTGCAACCTCAATGGAAGTTTTTAAATCTAGACCTAAGACACACTTCTATTCAAAAGCGTTTGATTGATGCCCATGTCTTTTTCCGACTGCCTGCCTGGTGGTGATACGAAGAAGAACGATCTGAGATGAGTCAGCGGACCAGCATTTGACCTGAAGCATGTCAACGCCTGCATTGACCAGCTGAAAGAGATGGGAAGCTGCGTCGTGGCCGTCATAGGCTTTCTGGACTGATTTACAGGCTGGGTGCGTCGTTGCTGTCATGTACTTTTCGGACAGATTTTCAACATGTTACCTAGTGTTTACTATGTTTGTGTTCTGTAATGCTAAATCTATTTCACCCTGGTCATCCTGGAAGGGGGATTACCACTTCTGAGGTTTCTCTTTTTGCCTGCCCGCATGTTGGTTTAAGGTCAGGTAATTGTGTAATTGTAATCCTGTGCAGTCCTTTGAGACATTTTTGTGATTAAGGGCTATATAAATAAATGTGACTTGACTCGACTTTTGAGTTCCGATATGAATTCAAATCCCAAGAAAATGGAATCAATGAACCAGGCCAATGGAAATAACACACACAATTTATCAACACAGAGAATTAAGGACACGAAAGAAATGGAGAGGGGGGCGCCAGAGATTATGGGGGTTTTTGATTGGTGAAAGTTACTAGACTGAAAATTTCCCTCTATAATGCTTGACGATTTGGGGAGATTCCCTTGTACAAAAAACAATCATTCCCAAGAACGAGCAAACATGGTCTTAAATTTGAAACCGTCCTCTTACTTGTTGTTGCAGAGAGATTCGGTCTCGTGCTATGAGTGGTCGCAATCTATGGCCCACGTGCTAGGCTCAAGGCCGCAGGGCAGGCCTACATGGGCACATCAAGCAACCACCATTCGGGGCAGTAGACACAAGGACAAACTATCGAACAGTTCCTTTTTATGTGGACCAGGGACGCATGACCAGATCATGCCTCTATGGGAGTGGTCTTAGATATCTGATCATGCCTCTATAGACAGATATCTGATATGCCCAGTATTGGGTCATTGAAGTTGCCAAACTTGTTAGAAAGCCCAAAGAAGTGAGAAATTTGCATTATGCTCTATACATGAGAATGCCCCTCCAATCGACATAATTGCGTTCGGTGAGAACTTTATTTTATCAATACATAGCCTTTGATGTTATTTATTGGAATCTATAAACACAACACCAACATAGAATTTACAATGTATTTATTTAATGTTTTTCAAAGTCAAATTCATTGTCAGATACACCAAAGAGTGGTTTTCCTGGCCGTGATCATTTGTGTTTATCTTTCAGGACAATATTCTGTTTTCTCCAATCTCTATCATTCGTCGTTGGTACCTTGAATCAAAAGTATGAGTGTAATAATGAGATCAAATTGAATGTGCGTTACACACAAATAAACACTGTACTTTCTGAGTGAGTTACATTGTTTGTTTGTTTTTTAAAAACACACCACCTCATATGCGCCTGATTCATACTAAGGAATCTAAAAATACTCATATCCCCACCTCTAAACACTTTCTCCCCGGACCTAGGATTTTTGTAGGTCACCTTTTTTACTTAAATACGCTGAATTTCTTCTAAAGTTGAGATATTTTCATGCATGCATGATAAATGTCTAGACTTGACAATAAAGCCTGGGACTGTTTGCCCACTGAACTAAAGTAAGAGTCAAACTGTGTCCTTTTCAAACCGAAGGACATTGTTTCGGACCAGGGTCCTCAATTTGCATCCGGCTTTTGGAAGGAGTTCTGTCGACTTCTGGGGGCCTCAGTAAGCCTCTCATCAGGATTTCACCCCCAGTTGAATGGCCAATCTGAGTGGATCAACCAGGAACTGGAGACGGCCCTACGCTGCATGGTCTCCCGGGAACCTCTTTCCTGGGCTCGGCAACTGGTGTGGGTAGAATATGCTCACAACTCGCTGGTTAGCTCATCTACTGGCATGTCTACATTCCAGTGTGTCCTGCCAGGAGGAAGATGTCTCCTGCCCATAGGTGAAAGGTAAATGCCCGTCGCTGTCGCCGCACTTGGGCTCATGCCGCTCTACTTCGGGCCGTCGACGCATACTCAGCCAGTTATTGGAGAACCGCTGCTCCCGTCTATAGGGTGGGCCAAAGGGTCTGGCTGTCTACTAAAGACCTTCCTCTTCGGTGGAGTCTCGGAAGCTGGGTCCTCAGTTCTTCGGCCCATTCCACGTGGACAAGGTCAACAGCCCGTCGGCGGTTTGGGTCCGCCTGCCCAGCACCATGAGGGTCCACCCAACTTTCCACGTGTCTCGTGTCAAACTCGTTTGCCAGAGCCCGCTAGCACCGGAAGCACTTCCTCCTCCGGTCCCACGCCTGCCTGATGGGTATCCGGTCTACACGGTGCAACGCCTTCTCTGCTCCCGGCGGAGGGGTCGGGGCCTCCAGTACCTGGTTGATTGGGAGTGTTAGGTCCAGGAGAGATCCTCGATCCCTACCCGGCAGATTTTGGACCATTCCCTCATAACGGAGTTCCACGGGCAGCATCCCGACCATCGATCCTGCTTCTGCCACGCCCCGTGATGCTGATGATGGGGCATCGGTCCATTCAGAGGAATATTGATTTTTTTGGTTTTTCCTTTTTGTTTTTTGTGTCTCTGTTTTTTGGACTCCTGGAGCTGCCCTCTGATGTTGTTGATGGGGCATCAGCTCCATTTACAGTACATAAAACACTCGGTGGATTATTACTTTTTGGTTTTTGGCTTTTTGAGTTTTTGTGGGTTCCTGTTTTTTTTTTTTTTTTTTTTCTGGAGCCGTCCCTTGAGAGGTGGTTCTGTCATGATTACTGATGCAAGGCACCTGTGCCTGCTCCTTTGGCGCCAACTGCCTTGGACTCTGATTGGCTCCCTGTCACTAGTCAAACCCCCGTCTTTCTGTCACCTGTTGTCAGTCCGTCTGCGAACTTCAGTTTACACTAGGCAAGCTTTTCGACCCTGACTCACTCCCGTTTGGCTCCCGTCTGTTTCCTGGCCTAGAACCATTTTTTAATCTCGACCACGTTTTTTGCTCTCCTGTCTGGCTACTGAACTGTTTTTTTCCGCTCCCGACACCGCCGTCGCTCGCCACGGATGTACCACTTTCGCGTTCAGAGCAACCTGCTCCCCGCAACCAGCGATCACCGGCTCGTGTGTGCAATCCTTTCCGTTCTTCCCAATAAAACTGAGAGAAACGTGCGCAAGTGGGTCCTGTCTCTGTTCTGGTCCTGACAGGTGCCTTAATTGAAGTCAAAGTGCCCAAGATTATAACCAGAGGTGGGTAGAGTTTCTACTCAAATAAACGTTTATATATATATATATATATATATATATATATATATATATATATATATATATATATATATATATATATATATATATATATATATATATATATATATATATATATATATATATATATATATATTTATATACAGATAGATAGATAATTTCATATGTTATCAAATCAAGTGGAGTTTTGAAGAATTAGCTTTTGGGTGATGTTTTGGTAAATGTTGTCTTCAACTATATGGTGCAGCTTTAAAAAAAGGCAAAAACATTTAAATATTTTGTCAATTGTTTTTTAAATAGGTTTGAAAGTGTAGATACAAATCAAGCCTCTATCAGTCTGGGTTAGGCTGTGATTATATGTTGCTGGGTTTTTTTTTTTGTGCTTTTTTTTCCATCTTTATGCCAAAGATCAGGAACACACAATATTAAAATTCTACAGTTGCCATACCGGCCAGACCAGAGGCATTAACATGGTGCACCTGGAAGTGCCCTTTCTATCTATTGAGGACACATGCATGGGTCACATCACATAGAAAGTTGTGGCTCCATCCATCATTTGGGTTATAGTTAGGCGCCTATGCTAATGTCTGACCCAATGAAAAGTTTACTGAAAGACGGACAAGGACATTGGGGCAGACTCTTGTCATCATAAGGAGACACTAACACACTCATTCATGCATACAAACAAACATTCACACGTTCACACAAACAAGCAGACACATTTATACACAAGGGCCTGTCATATTTTACAGGACACACTAGCATGAGGTGAGTTATGGCCATGCCATGTGTGTGTGTGGGATTGTGGTCACTTTTTTACATGAGCGTCTGTGGTCATGCTTGTGTGTAAATATATGTGGTCCAGTCTGTTTACAATATTTTTCAAACACTCTTTTCAAACACTGACTTAATGATCATAGCACATTGAAATGGCAAATTGATTTATGGAAAAAATTACCAAATAATGCCCTGGATGGAGGGAGGCACATGTTTGGGGATTCCTCAAACAAAAGTTTGGGCCAACTACAGCCCACGGACCACATGCAGCCCGCGAGGCTTTTTCATCCAGCCCCCCCAAACAAATTTTGGGGAAATACAATGATATGTATTGCAAGGTTCAAGGATCCATTAATCGCTGGGGGACATTTTGGTAGCATCCCATGTGGTGTGGTTTTGGCAAATGCAGCCTGGTGGCACCCATCCCTCTTTACATGAAACAGACGGTACTGGTTTCCCTAGTTACCAATGGCAGAAAAATCCTCCTTATCCAACACAGATGCAGCAACTTAAACACCTCGTCACTGTTCTTTCGTTCGGCTCCACAGAGATGAGCCGTACCTCAGCATTGAAGGTCGTCGGCTACAATATGGATAAAGCGTAAAATAACAAACAAAGTACCGTATATTCCGCACTATATGGCGCACCTAAAAGTCTTAATTTTTTTTCAAAAGCTGACCATGCGCCTTATAATACAATGCGCCTTATATAATAATAATAATATAATAATTTCCTTGTATTGTCATTCTGTGTAACAATGTACACAGAACGAAATGTCGATTGCATCTGACCCGATGCAGCCGCAGCCAAGAGAGGGCGCCGCCGACCACTTTTTAAGTCTTAGGAATGACTCGGCCGGGGCGCGAACCCGAACCTCCCAGTCTCAAAGCGGGCGCCTTACCATCTAGGCTACTGAGCTGGTCCATGGCTTAGTATTAAATTCGCAAGGTCTCGCAACTTACGCAACAGCCGCCGACTCGATTTCCCTCGAACGTGAAGTAGTCCGCGGTGTATGCTGGGATTTATATACTGGCGTTTCATTGGCTAACCAATGTGTCAATCATCATTTGAATCGATCGCTATTGGCTAAAGTTATTCGAAGCCTCGGATAGGCTAGAGGGCCAAAACAAACCCTGCAATTGGCCAAAAAAGATGTGTCAATCATCCGTTAAATCGATCGCTATTGGCGGAAGTTATTCGGAGCCTTGGATACGCTAGAGGGCCAAAACAAACCCTGCAATTGGCCGAAAAAGATGTGTCAATCATCCGTTAAATTGATCGCTATTGGCTGAAGTTATTCGGAGCCTCGGATACGCTAGAGGGCCAAAACAAACCCTGCAATTGGCCGAAAAAGATGTGTCAATCATCCGTCACATCGATCGCTATTGGCTGAAGTTATTCGGAGCCTCGGATACGCTAGAGGGCCAAAACAAACCCTGCAATTGGCCGAAAAAGATGACTGAATAGCAAGCTTGCTAAAGTACGCCATAAAGAAACATGTTTCATTAGTCTGTATTTGTAAAGATTTTACTCTCCTGGACGGTTGTAAGAAGACCATGATTGCGTATCATTATTGAACGTGAGAACTTAGGTGAGTTATGCGGCTTTATATTTTCCCGGTAACTTGTTTTAGAACGATCTTGATGTTGCTGT
Source organism: Urocampus carinirostris (assembly GCF_059441175.1). Taxonomy (NCBI): domain Eukaryota; kingdom Metazoa; phylum Chordata; class Actinopteri; order Syngnathiformes; family Syngnathidae; genus Urocampus; species Urocampus carinirostris. Next base: position 49,381,618 of record NC_142352.1, read on the forward strand.
GATGAGTTGAGTGAATTAAACTCAATTCCAAGAGTTTATTGTCATATGCACAGTAAAGTTGCGAGCGAAAAAGAAAATAGAAACTAATGAATGGTTAGCATTTCTTGAATTCCAAGACTTTAACCTTCCGAATGATATTTGAAATGACGCATTTAAGTGACATCGTACAGACACCGTATCCGCACGTGTCCACGACACGTATTTGCTTTTTTGCAAGCTTTGGGAATGTTAAGGGGGTAATCAGTTTGACTGAATCATCTAACTATTTTGTCAACGTTCCCATTGTAGCGCCTTATAATTCGGTGCGCCTTATCTATGGAAGATATATGACCAAAAACTGTTTTTTGGGGGTGCGCCCTATAACCCGGTGCGCCCTATAGTGCGGAAAATACGGTATAACTAATTAACTTATGTTGATTTAGTCCTCTTGTCCTTAGTGCCCCAACATTAAAATAGTTGGCTACATTTTTTTCACTTGCTATTTTATCATGTATTTTTTTTATTGATCAAGATATATATAAAAAGTATTGAGAAAAAAACAACATCTGAGCTACGCATAATGCATTTGGAGTTTTTCAATGCATATTATCAAATTGTTCTACTACTTTGAATTGAATTGTAATAAATTGTCCCTATTGTCATTGATATCAATGTGATTAAACATTGTATGCAACGAGATTAGACATGGCACTAAAAACATACAGTATGTCATAGAAGTGGGTACACCCCTCACAAATCTACAGCTATTAAATCATAATTTTTTCATTTAACAACACAGAAGAAACGTCGCACTGACACAATAAAAGGTAGTCTGTGTAAAGCTTTTATAGCAGTGTAAAATTATTTTTCCCCTCAAAATACTCAAAAATGATTAGTAGCCATACCCCTGGTAACAAAATTCAATACAAGCTTAAGTAAGAGTTCCTGAAGTTTAATATTTTTGGGGCCACCATGGTTTTGCTGAACCACTTTAATCCTCCTGGCCATGGATTTGACCAGAGCCTCACAAATTGCTACTGGAATGTTCTTCCACTCCTCCATGACATGTCTGAGCTGGGGGATATTGAAGATCTTGTGCTTCACTACCTTCCACATGAGTATGCCCCAAAGACATTTTATTGGATTTAGATCTGGAGACATGCTTGGCCTGTCCATACCCTTTACCCTTTAGCCCCTTTAGAAAAGCCTTGGTCATCTTACAAGTATTTTTTGGGTCATTGTAAGGCGGAACATTCCCCTGCGATCCAGTTTCTGGAGGGAGGATATTATTCTCTGCTCCAGTATTTCACAGTACATTCTTGAGTTTGTGCTTCGCTTAATGAAATACAACACCCCCAATTCCCGCTCATGTAGCTCAAAACCATGACATTCCCATCTCCATGCTTGACTTTAGGCACGAAACAAACAGGTTTGTACTCCTCACCTGGTTGGCGCCACACATTCTTCAAACCATCTGAGCCAAATAAATGAATCTTTGTCTAATGAAATGAATTGAAATGATCTGCATTTATATAGCGCTTTTCAAGTCAATGACTTCCCAAAGCGCTTTACATTGTGCTTCACATTTCCCAATAGCGGCCGTGATCTGTGAAGCCATGTAAGGCGCTAACCTGCCTATTGGGGGTATTGGGGGTTCAGTGTCTTACCCAAGGACACTTCGACATGTAACACGGACAAGCCGGGATTCGAACTGGGATCCCTTAATCCTAAAACGATCGCTCTACCTCCTGAGCTACTGCCGCCCCTAATCAGACCAGAGGATACCTTTTCAGTAAACCATGACTTTTGTAGACGGACTTTTTGGTGTCAAGGTGATGTTTCTTCAGTGATGTTGTAATAAATATTATAATTAAATCTAAATATGTGGGGTATACTTACTTTTGTGACATATTGTATTTACAAGGTAGTGTTTAGAGACTGGCCCAAGTAATAATCATAGTCTGATGAAATCGTGCTGCATTGTAACAATAATGCAATAACAAGAAGTGCAATAATATTTAGCAGCAACAAAATAAACAATTAAACAATTAAGTTGTAAGGTGTAAGGTGTATGTTTTCACATTTTTTGTACAACATTTAGCAGCAATTTTTGTGTGCTCTTCCTTTAAGGGCTATACAAATAACTATGACTTAACTTAATTGTGAACATTTCAAAACCAATTTGATTAAATGGTTTACGTATATGCAAAAATAGGAAGTAAAAGCCATACTTGAATGCATAATCTGCTATGAATAAATTTGTTGTCACTTTTTATTTCCACCTGATTGGAATGTACACAATAAAAAACCTTTTTTAAGGAAAAATGTCCAAAAATAGAGATATTTATTTTTGAAATTACAGTCATTATATACTAAAAATTGAAAATGCCTCCATTATCTTTTTTCCATGATGTATCAGGGAGATACAGTATCAGATTCAAGACTGAATTAGTAGATACAAAATAGATATTTTTTTTTCCTTCTGACCCTTTGGCAAAAATATTTAACACAATGTCGCCCACAACTCAAAAAGTTAACCCACCACTGCTCTAACACCATGGCATTTGAACACATTGGAGAAGAGCTAGCCAGCACATAAGAAAACAAAATCCTAGAAGCACAGTCATAGTGACTCTCCCATTCCCCAATTGAGATATTTTTGAAAAAAAAAAAAAAAGCTCTAGAGATTTATTACCTCTAAACTAGATGATGGAGGAATGGATGAGCGGAAAGACGAATGAATGAAAACACGTGTGGATCAGAAATTGAGCAAGGATGGCTACGTTGCACACTTTAATTACACTTGGCTCATGCAGGTTTGAAACTCATCATGAAATAATCATTTTGCAGTCAAACAGATTGCTTAACTCAGAACTGAAAAACTTGAGAGATACAGCAAAATAAGTATACAGCAGGGTTGTCCAAACATTGAAGAAAGTGGGCCAGATTTGGTAAGCTAAAAATATGCTACGGCCGAATATTCAGCCTGGCATTCCTTGAACAGTCTTAAATGAATTCACCCTTTGTGAAAAGTTTGCAGTGCTTGGGCCATCGGTATGCAACGTCAAAGTTCGCCTTTGTAGCATTTTCATTTGACTCGACTGGTCTCGTTAAAAAGTGCTGCTTTGGGTTTAAAACAGCTTCCAGTTGCTTCACCTTTTCACAGCAATCGTTTCCAGTTAGCTTTTTGTAGTCAGCATGTTTCGTCTGGCAGTGATATTGACACTAGATTCTAGAAAACAGCCACAATATCTTGGCAAATTAGGCAGCACAGTTGTTTTTGATATCGGTGAAAAAATTATTCCTTTTGTCCTGGAAGCGGCAGCCCTCACAGTCAACCTTCTTCGGGACGGAGGAGCAAGGGCAGTAACGAGTCCAGAAAAGAGGTCGGCAACAGGTATCAGGCAGGAAACAGGGCAAAACAGGTCGATGGCCGGGACGTAGGAGCAAAACAGAAACGGGTCCAGAAACAGGTCGGCAACAGGTATGAGGCAGGAGAAAACAGGGCAGGAGAATGTCGGATGGTACAAAGCTTTTCTAGCTGAGAGCATAGGTTCGCAGAACGGTCTGACACTGGTAACAGGGAGCCGTGGGGTTAAAAAGTGGCAGGGAGCCAATCAGCGACCAAGGGTGTTGGCGCCAAAGGAACAGTAACAGGTGCCTCACATCAGTAATCATGACAAAGCCAGAGGCAAGGTGGCCAAAGGGCTTTTGCCATCATCTTGTAAAATGGTGAATTTGTTTTTGCACAGATGTAGTTCATATTGCAGTCAACATTACTGGCGGGCTACATATTATTACTTTTATGACAGAGGCTGCAGGCTAGTAAACATGTGATCACGGGCCATAACTGGACCCTGGGTCAGATTTTGGACAGGTGTACAGCAAAGATCTTGGCTCCAAGCCAGAGATTAATGGCTGTATGCACTGGAGAACAAAGTTAGATAACAACTTATGAAAAACAAATAATTTCAAAATAATACCATCAAACATTTAAAACTCAAAGATAAAATCCATCCATCCATTATCTGCAGCCATCTTTGGGCAGTGGGCAGGGGACACAGAGAAATATGACTCATTCGCTCATTCACACCTAAGGACAATTTGGACCGGCCAAATTACCTGACATGCATGTTTTTGGGAATATGGGAGGAAAACGGAGTGCCCGGAGGAAACCCACGCAGGCACGGGGAGAACATGCAAACTCCACTGCGGTAGCTGCTTTTAAAACTGAACCTCCCCACCGTGGGGCTGGACGCTAACCATCCAGCCGTCGTGCCACTCTCAATGATACAATTATAATTCCAAATAAAAATCGCATCTAGAGTATAAGTCGCACTTCCGGCCAAACTAAGAAAAAAAAAAAACCTTCGACCTATCATCTGGAAACCCGGTAGTACTATTTTTTTTTGCAGACTTCTACTATGGAACTCGATTCCAAACATTATGTGTGTTTCTATATCTTAACTTTCAGAAATGTAGTTTACAAAAAAAATAGACACAGACATGACAAATGTTTAAAGACACATTGAATTTCTGTAAAGCATTTGTTGCATCTGTTCTGTTTGATGTCATTAGGTTTTGTGCACAAAACGAAGCTCCCACTGAACCTTTAAAACGGCAAGAAAGTGAGGGACACAGAACTCAATGAAGTTGTGAACTCCTTTTATTAAGGTTTCCCCAGACAGTAAGAAAATAACCGATGCTGAAACAGCCTGAGCTGCTTTGTTCGCTGTGATTCCTGGAGGAATTGTTAAAGCATGAAATAACTTCAGCACTGGGAATTGTCTCATTTTGACTGTGTGTGCAGTTATTAATGGTGTTATCGCTTGGTGGTGGTAATTACGCTCTCGCAGGGAGTCGAATTTGACAGGATGAGAGCAAGAGAGGCGGAATAAGAAGACATGCTTTGATCCTCTGTGAGCATGGACTAAACTGAACTGAAACAAAATGGGTGATCCCATGTACTTGGTGTAATTTTCAGGGTTTGTACACCTATTTTATGGCCAAATTCAAGCATGTGTAAAGGCTTTTCAAACCAATTTTCCAATTTCTGAAGTACTGGTAAAAGAAAAAATCTGCTGTGAATCATATATTTTGCAGAGCCTTAAATATATCTGTGATTCATATATGTGATTTTTAATTTTGCATGTGAATTCATCAAGGCATATGATTATTAGATATTTAGTAAATTGTCCATATTTTTGTTTTTGAAACAAACATATCCTCCATATAGGCGTTGGGTAAAAATGACAGTAATATGTAGCTTAAATTTTCAGGTACAGCAAGTTCTTCCCATTTCAATTCACCGCTGGGAAACAGTACCTTAATTTTTTATGTGGCCCATTATAAATGTCCATGAGTTATACGTAATCCTTGCATTGATACACATTTTGAGGTGATAATACTTCATAGGTCAATGCCAAACAAATCATTGCCAGCTTCCGTTAATCACTAGGGAACAAGAAATGCAATGGCAAAGCCAAGCCACCAGAGAGCAGTGTCAGCTTCATTTTGAAGCAGTCTTCAGAGACATGGCAACAATTTTAAGCATTTAAAGTACTTTATCCAGAATTCAAGCATGTGTCAGTCCTTAAAAACACATTAAACTTCAAACATTGTAAGGAATTCAAGCGGCTGAACAAACCATGAATAGTACCTTATGTACCATTATTTGAATCATCATTAATATATATTTACCATTTTTGTTTGGAGCACAGGCTTAAAGAGAAAGTGTCTAATATTGGGTTCCTCTTGGTGGGCCAAAAAAGACGTTTATTAAGAAAAAAAAACATTGATTTTAAAAACACTATAATACCAATGTTATACTTTATTCAAAGAAAAAACATAGGTCAAGAAATTTGTATTTATTTTACACAGTGGAAACCTCACTTAGGTTGCCGCCATGTTTGTTCGGCATCCTGCTGTCACATTCTGTTCTGTGGCACAGTGCCATCTAGTGGTCAAACATAACACATTAGGGCTTTACTGATGGGCCCGAGAGCCATAGTTTACCTACCCTATGGTCTCGACCATGACTGGAAAGTACCGATAAGACTCAAGAATTTGTACTGAGTGCAAACAGAAAACACTACATGAAACAATGTAGAGACTGAATAACAACTGATTAAATGAATGTATAAAGAAGTCAAGTGATCACCATATGTTAATAAGTAAATTATTGCACACAAATATATAAATATTCCTGCAGTGCATTAATGATGACTAAATAAGTGAAGAAGTAATAAAAAACTGAAAGAAAACAAAGGTTGTAGATGAAAAACTTACTATCATAACTATAGTATATAGTTACACATTTCAATATTCTAACAATAATATTGAAATTTTCAATCCACAGTATTTAACACTATAAACTATTTTAATATCTCAAAGAAAAATGCACATTCGTATTTAATTATAAATAATGTTGAGACAGTACGTTTTTTTTTCTTTTTTTTTTACTCGGACCCGTTTATAATCCTCTCCCCATTCTGCTGCCAATCTCCTCGCCTCCCTTCATGTCTTATGTCTGCTTTCAGTGTCATGTTTCCATGTGTGCCGTGGTGTAAATAGGTTGTGTTAAATGCTCTTCTGTCCCCAGTGAGAGTTAACAGTGCGCAGAGAGGAACTGATAATCTTTAAACGGGGCATCTGCTGGCATCTGCTTTATCTTTATTATTCCCTGGACACGGTGCAGCCAACTATGTAAGCTGACATACAAACACATACACACACTAGCATGGTGACACATACCCTATCAAACACATGCAGTTTGCATGCACAATGCACAAAGCTCATTGTCATGGAAGGCAGATAGGCACAGGACCTAAAAGAGGCTTTTAATGTATCGTTATTTCATGGCTCTTTCTTGGTCCAATTTTTAAAAGTGACAGTGTGTATATTTTTTTGCTCCTTCTAGTGGTCAAAAAAACCTTTTGTTCAACAAGAAAATACAATATTGATTTAAATAAAAAGCAAAAATACACTTTCATACAAGCATGTACTTTTTAAAATAATCGTAATTCAAGAATTCAGCATTTATTACACCCAACATATTATCTCCCACCATCTTGCTGCTACGGGTACCCAAAAACTGTAAAAAAAAAAATAAAAATAAAAAAAAATAAATAAATAAAAATTAAAAAAAATGTGCAAACAATTTTTAGCACTCGTTTTCGGTTGCACTCCTCAATACAGCTGCATCTAGTGGTCAAATAATAGAGTTCCTTTTAGTATGAACACAAACAAAAATAAAGTGAAAAATGCTAAAGTTTGAACTGTACTTGTCAAAGTATAATGTGTCCATAGGAAAATAAAAAAATACACTACATCTCCAAAAACAAAAATACATTACTGCTACCCGGGTCTTATATGAAGTAATCAGTACGTCTGACTAGTTTTATAGCCCAATGTCAAATAAGAAACATATAAATGTACACACATTTTAAGCAAATGGGATGGTCATTTGGAAGGTTTGTGTTACGTAAGAATGACAACGATCAATGTTTTTTTCAGGAGCAGGGTCGGTAATACGTTTATTCTGCTTATTTCTGTTTTTAATATTAGATACTGTTACATTAAAATGTAACACCAAATACATAGTCACAATTGCATGAGTTTTTAACATACAGTGCATCTGGAAAGTATTCACAGTGCTTCACTTTTTCCACATTTTGTTATGTTACAGCCTCATTCCAAATTGTATTAATTTAATCTCTTATCTCAAAATTCTACATACAATACTCCAATATGACAATGTGAAAACGTTTTTTTTTTACTTTTTTTGAATTTATTAAAAATAGAAAACTAAGAAATCACATTTACATAAGTATTCACAGCGTTTGCTTAATACTTTGTTGATCCACCTTTGGCAGCAAATACAGCCTCAAGTCTTTTTGAATATGATCCCACAAGTTTAGCACACCTATCTTTAGGCAGTTTTGCCCATTCTTCTTTGCAATAAGTCTCAAGCTCAATCAGGTTGGATGGGAGACGTTTGTGCACAGCCATTTTCAGATCTCTCCAGAGATGTTCGATCGGATTCAAGTCTGGACTCTGGCTGGGCCACTCCAGGACATTCACGGAGTGGTTCTGAAGCCAATCTTTTGAGATCTTGGCTGTGTGCTTTGGGTCGTTGTCCTGCTGAAAAATGAACCTTCGCCCCAGCCTGAGGTCAAGAGCGGTCTGGAGCAGGTTTTCATCCAGGATATCTCTATATATTGCTGCATTCATTTTTCCTTCTATCCTGACTAGTCTGCCAGTTCCTGCTGCTGAAAAACATCCCCACAGCATGATGTTGCCACCACCATGCTTCACTGTAGGGATGGTATTGGCCTGGTGATGAGCGGTGCCTGGTTTCCTCCAAACATGGCGCCTGGCATTCACACCAAAGAGTTCAATCTTTGTCTCATCAGACCAGAGAATTTTGTTTCTCATGGTCTGAGAGTCATTCAGGTGCTTTTTGGCAAATTCCAGATGGGCTTCCATGTTCCTTTTACTAAGCAGTGGCTTTTGTCTGGCCACTCTACCATACAGGCCTGATTGGTGGATTGCTGCAGAGATGGTTGTCCTTCTGGAAGGCTCTCTTCTCTCCACAAAGGAAAGCTGGAGCTCTGACAGAGTGACCATCGGGTTCTTGGTCACCTCCCTGAATAAGGCCCCTCTTCCCCGATCGCTCAGTTTAGAAGGCCGGCCAGCTCTAGGAAGAGTCCTGGTGGTTCCAAATGTCTTCCATTTACGAATAATGGAGGCCACTTTGCTCACTGGGACCTTCAAAGCAGCAGAAATGTTTCTGTATCCTTCCCCAGATTTGTGCCTCAAGACAATCCTGTCTTGCAGGTCTACAGACAGTTCTTTTGACTTCATGCTTGGTGTTTGTGCTCTGACATGCACACTCAACTGTGGAACCTTATATAGACAGGTGTGTGCCTTTCCAAATCATGTCCAATCAACTGAATTTACTGCAGGTGGACTCCAATTAAGCTGTAGAAAGATCTCAAGGATGATCAGTGGAAAAAAGATGCACCTGAGCTCAATTTTGAGCTTCATGGCAAAGGCTGTGAATACTTACGTAAATGTGATTTCTTAGTTTTCTATTTTTAATAAATTCAAAAAAAGTTAAAAAACAAAACTTTTTTCACATTGTCATAGTGGAGTATTTTGTGTAGAATTTTGAAATAAGAGATTAAATTAATACAATTTGGAATGAGGCTCTAACATAACGAAATGTGGAAAAAGTGAAGCGCTGTGAATACTTTCCGGATGCACTGTATATTAGTTTTATCATATGTATATCACATAATTAATTTGATAATTATATTATTCATTTAGCTGAATACATGCACGTTATGCTTTTCCATAGATTTGAATAAAGTATTTATTTGCTGTATTTATTTCATGTTTCAATGTATCTTTGTATCCAGTACCTTCCCAGCAATGTTTCTAAGTGGTGTTATGATAAGACTGCCCTTAATTCTGCCATACATTTATCTACTACCTGCAAAGTCCAGTTAGATCCAGTCTTAACAAAAGACTTTTTGTTAAGATGTCCTTCCCTTGCCTTTGCCCCTAAAACCCCATTTTGTTTACTTTTATTTTCCAGTTTGAATTATTTTGTCAATCCACGCTCTTTTCCTAAAAAAAAAACAGGGTCAGCCATTTTTTGATGATATTTTTAGGGAGAACTTTGTCGATCACAAGGCCATACAATTTTTATGTTAGGGTTAGGGTTAGGGTTAGGGTTAGGGTTAAGGTTAGGGTTAAGGTTAAGGGTTAGGGTTAAGTTTTCATTTGTACTTTGTAATAAAAGTCTTCAACTGAACTGCTCTCTTTATATATTTTTTCTACGTCTAAATACTCAGTTGAAATTCCAGATGTTGAACATGCGGCCGGACAAGAATTGTCTGGGCCAAATATACCCTTTTAGGAGATTGTAAAGGGTGCCAATTTGTTATTTTGACTTTTACACTTCAGTGTTATTCATTTTTTTGACTACCATGCTCTGTTAACATCCTTGTCACTCCCTGCCAATAATGTTGCTGTTCTTTGATTAACACACCCTTTAGGGAAGATCTGCTTTTTGTAACCAAGGAATCTTAACCAAAGAAAGGGCTCAGGGAAGAATCATAAGAACAGGTTGGAATTCGTTATCTGATGGTTTTGTACAGTCCTGTTCTGTTCAAAGTCAATTTATGTTTTCCGTCCTCGTTTCAGTTTCTACTAAACTATAAACTTCAGTTTGACAGAGGCTGCAAAGATGATTTCAGCCAGAAGATGGTGTCAGTGAGAATATTTTGAAGTTACGCACACCACCTTAAACAAAGAAAAAAGTCACACCCTGGCTCATTCTCTTTGTGTCATCCATGGCAATGTCAAACATCACATCAAGCAAGCTGAAAATGTGATGGAAAATAATTTCTCAAAAGATGATATATTGTAGGGCTTATCCGTCACCCAGGCCCCTCATTGTGACACGTGTGCAGGAGTCTGGGTATAAACTACGTGCTTGGGTATTCTGGCAATGCCCGGACTGCATATGACCAACATACACTTGCAGACACGCGTTAATACAATGTGTGCATCCATGTGGCGCCGCCCGGATGCTGTACGAGCAGCATATCTGTCAGCGTTTGACAGGTTGACAGCTCAGGCTTACAGCACTTTGTCCACTAACATCACATCAAGAAAACACAAGCGCAAACACACTCTCACTCAGACAATTGAATAAAACTGTTGATTTAAATTTATGTATACAATTAGTTGAAATTACAGTTTTTCCGCACTATAAGGTGCACCCCAAAAATTTGTATTTTTTATTTAATTTTCATACACAGCGGAACTTCTACTTATAATTTGACATTGTACAATTAAAAAGGTTGCATATCAAAACATGTTTTCCTATTGAAATCAAGTGAAACGGAATTATTCTGTACTGAGGTCATCAAATGCGACCAAGCCCCCAATGAATCAACTGAAACTGCCCTGTAGTAGGTACTAAGGTCAATTTTTATGAATATACCAAAGAGTAAAAATAAAACAAAAAATAAGGCTAAAGAAATGCAAGACATGAAGTTACTGTCGAGTACAAAGTAGTACATGCCAAGAACAGTTAAAAAACAACGGAATGGAAAATGATCAAATGTAAAAAGTCAGTTAAATGCCTTGGTATGCTTTTCCACTCACTGTGCATGTTTGATCGCTGGGCATATACAATAGTGATCTAGCGATAATTGTTTCTGTCTTTATCTCAGAATGTTGGTAAAATGTTTCAGACAGTTTTCATCAACCATTTCCATTGACCATCTACCTTTGGCTTTATTGAGATTTGTTTTTGTTTTTACATGCAGGCGAAGGCTTCCTTAATTTCTGCCATTTTTTCTTGTATCCAAATCACAAGAAGATTTTCCATAACTTCATCTATTGCCATCACACTATCATATTTTGTGATAACATTTTGTTTCTTTCGATTGTAAGTGAACCCTGGCTCTCTTTTTCTCCTCTATTTTCACAGGACGCATGGCTAGAAACAATGCACAAAGGCGAAAATGAACTGCTCCCTGGTAGATGAATGGATTAAACTATTAGGTAATTTACTACATCTATCTGATAAACCGCACAGGGTGCTGTTGGTGAGTACCTGCGCAAACTTCTACTGGTAGCTGCATTGACTCCGGATACTGGAAAACGGATTGTATAACAAGGAGGATTTTAGTCGGATGCGAACTTGATCGATTGTAAAACAAGGTACCACTGTATAAGGCGTGCTGGACTATATTGATCACAATTGCATATAATTGCATGACATTGAATGCACATTCAATTTTCTTGCAAGTTTGGGGTTTTTGCGCAAATAAAGAAAATGAAAATAGTTATGTATGACAAAGCTACAATACATTACTAGCCTAAATAAACACACAATAATCCCAATAATTAGTTAGGCCTCAAAAAGCTAATTTCAAGTTGAATGTTAACACAGTAGACAATATCCTCACTTTTATCCTATATTCCAGACAAACAGTGGCTCATTTTTAAAGAGACGATGTAAAAACAAATATATTGATTTGAAAAATAAACAAAAACACGGTTAAAGTTTCTTATTCAGTTTTCCCGGGATGACAGCAAGCACATCATTTTTTTTTTTACATCAACTGTGATATGGGCACACATAGAATCAAAAGTGATGGTGATGCATGGAAAGAAAAACTTGTCACTCTTTAGCGGTGATGCCCCTTTTGCAGCCTCATGCTGTCCTCATCTGCATCGGCTGCCTTACGTCACACACAGGGCGCACTGCACGATTGGGCACGCCGCCTTACTTGAATAAAATCGGGCACTTTTATGTGTACCTTATGGTCGTGAAAAAACATAGTACTTTGAGTTTACAGATGACTGACAGTCCTTGCTGACTCTTTTTTATTTTGAATGTTCGTGGTATGCCAATCAAAGGTGAGTTTGTCTTCAAGTGGTAATTCCAGATATTCGAAGTTTGATAAAGGTTACTGATCTCGTTGACGAGGACAAATTGATTTCTGTTTCTTTCTCTCTCTTTCTAGAAAGTGTCTGTTTGCGGGTTAATAAGACAGGCGCCATAAAGCTGTGTGAAAGCTTTTAGGCATGTGTCACTTTATTTCCTGTCACTCTCCTCTCGCTGTTGTTTGTCACAGCACATGTGCAGTAAAATGTTCTTTAGAAAACAACAATAATTCATATTAATTAACAATATCAGATTCCGTAGGCTATCAGAAGCAGACAGGCGTGTTCATGAGTCTCTTACTGATTCACTCTTCAATGTCACTCCAAAGTTATCAGGCCTTGACTAAGTTACAAGCTTGTAGCAATGCTCAATATTCAGCCTAATAGTATTATCTCAATATAATAGCTGCCCTTACTGATACACACGCGTGCCTCCAGTCTCGTTTTCAGTTGATAGACTTTCGCTTTTATAATGCCAAGCCAGGTCTGGGCAGATTATTTGACTCGTCGCCACAATCGCGGATCAACGCTCCAGTACATTTTCATACAATTAAGGATTGTGGATTTGAAGCAGTCTAAACAATGGGCCCAAATTGAATTCTGACTCTCAGCAAAAGAAGCTGCGACTGCGCTCAAAATATAATCCAGCAAAGTAAGAATACAGACGTCGTGTTTAACAGGATTGCCGGGCACACCCGGCCACAGCAGGGCAGCGTTTTTTCTCACTGATATTCTATCACTCTCTGCAGTCTTCCCTGGGAAGACTCAATGGCTCTTTGGTTGTAGTTTAATTCAACAGCTCTTCTATTCTCAAGTCATGATTGGGTGAAACTGTGATTACAAAAAACAGAAAAAGCCACTGAGCAGCAATACCGAGCTGCTCTCAAGCATTTGAGGACCGAGACAAATAAAGATAAATGAAGCGTGACATAATCCAGCAACGAGAGCAATCCGTGAATTGATTATTTCCCAAGTGAGCTCATAACCTCGCGATGGGCCAACATGTTTTACCTCTTGTATCTTGTTTAGGTTGGGCAACCTTACATGAGCAGCAACAGACAATGACAAAGAACGAATGTGCATGTTGTTAGGGCTTTCAGTTTCTAGCTAAAAATATGAAATATGTTTCACCATGTGGTATTAGCATATATTCATATTTAATCACAAGCTGTCTCAATTTTACATGGCTTTGAAGATAGCAAAAACATATAATAGTATTTGATGAAAATATAAATAATGCTCACTAGATGTGGTAACAGTAATCACTTGCGTTATTGCTATTTACTCTTTGCAGTTTTGATACTTTGCAGAATTTTTTGTGCATTGTGCTCTGGAGCAGACAACAAACCGCAAATGCCATCACGAGGGCAGGTTGCATAGGACTTTGTGTGTGTGTGTGTGTGTGTGTGTGTGTGTGTGTGTGTGTGTGTGTGTGTGTGTGTGTGTGTGTGTGTGTGTGTGTGTGTGTGTGTGTGTGTGTGTGTGTGTGTGTGTGTGTGTGTGTGTGTGTGTGTGTGTTGGGTGGGCTTGACTGTCGGTGTGCGAGACTGTGATAGGCTGATTTATGCTTTCAGTCAAAAAGTGGGTCATGTGCAAAAGTCAATGTGTCCTGCAAAAAAAACTGCAAAGCATGGTGAGAGTTAGTATTTTAGCAGCTTTTTACACTGTTAAGAAATTCATCAATTAATTTACACTGTGGGGAAAGTCAGAAGAGCACAAATAAATGCTGATCACTACCGGGTGCTCCGGAGAGAAATAAATAGCGTGGTTGCAGATTTGGCCTACTGCTACAGCTACGTTATAAGAAACCCCTGCCAGGCCTGTATCTCAGCAATGCCAGATCCATTCATCCATTTTCTGCACCACTTATCCTTACAAAGACTGCGGGAGGTTCCGGAGCCAATCTCAGCCATCCTAAGAGCAGTGGGCAGGAGACATCCTGAGCTGGTTGCCGGTCAGTCGCCCAATCACATCTAGGGACAATTTGGACCGGCCGATTAACCTGACATGCATATTTTTGGAATGTTGAAGGAAACCGCAGTGCCCAGAGGAAACCCACGCAGGCACAGGGAGAACATGCACACTCCGCATGTGGAAGTTGCGGTAGCTGGAACCGCTGGACCTCCACAACGTGGGTCTCTGCGCTAACAACACAGGCGCCAAGCCCCACCAGCGCCAGATATATTACCCATTAAAAAAATGACCTGCTGCTACAACTAGTGGAGAACCACCACATTTGTGACTTCTGTATTTATACGTCATGGAGACTTGGTTCAACCCAACGGTCTTCGATGCTAGCACGCAGCTAGATGGCCACTTTTTACATCGCTTTCTTTCACTGAAAAGAGAATCCCTCCAATTCTGTTGTAATACTGTATAAAGACATTGGTGACTATTCATTGAACTGCAATTCTGTTTTCCTTGTTTTTTATTTGTGAATCCATTGTAGTTATTTTGGTTTCAGTTGTATTTATCATATGTCATTGATATGTAAAAAAAGGATAAACATTTCGAATATTCCAGAACTTTTGTTATTAACAGTCGCACTGCCACAAATGATAATTTTAAAAGTGTAGCTCTATCTTTAGAACCAATAAGTAATTGTGTAAAGTAATGCCATGTGTGGATGAAAACTGTCTTGATGTTAACTCGCTGTTATATTAGACCCATCAATTTATGACTATGTAGTGACTATGTGTTATTCCAGCCCCATGCTA
This sequence comes from Urocampus carinirostris, assembly GCF_059441175.1. NCBI lineage: Eukaryota > Metazoa > Chordata > Actinopteri > Syngnathiformes > Syngnathidae > Urocampus > Urocampus carinirostris. The sequence continues at coordinate 49,396,785 of NC_142352.1, forward strand.
GCACTACCACAAGTAATAAACACTCTGAATTGCTTGACACTGAGACCAATTCACATAAAAAGTACTTTTGATGCATAAAAGTTTAATAATGTCATGGTTGCCATGGCGCCCAATTGGTCCCCGTCGTGTGGCGCCAGGTTCTGTCACGGTTGCCACGGCGCCCAATAGGCCCCGTCCATTGACACCAGCTGAAACGCGTTGACAGATTGCTGCCGGACCGTTTAAACGCGGTCTTGTGAGTCACCTGGTGTCAGAGCGTCTGCGAAACTCCTGCTAGACTCTGTGATATGCTTAGTCCTGTGAATCTCCGTTTTTGCCTGTGTTTTGATCCTGTTTTATTTTTGGCCCGATCTGTTTGATTTTGACCATTCCCTTGTTCTAATTTCAATCTACTTCCTTGACCATCGATCCCGGATCGTGTTGCGCTCATTCCTCCTCTCCCCAATAAACTGCGGGTACGTTACGCGATTGGGTTCTCGTTCCTATTTCCTGTCCTGGTTCGTGACAAATAAACAAATGGTGGAGACTTTAGAAGAAGAATATCTTAATATGGCATTTTCCTTAAAGTTATTAACTTTTATAAACTGAAATGTACACTGAATGGGATACACCCAGTTTCTCTATTTGGTCATATAATTCAATAACAGGATTTCAAACATAATTTCTAAATAAAAAAACTGATAAATGAATATACAGTAGTGAAAATAAGTGAGAATGAAATTATGTTTCACAACTCTCGTACCAGGAAAACAGTGATAGGTGAAAAAAGATACCTACAACTTAAAACCTAAAAGTTTCTGTCAGTAACGTGTTACATACAATGTTTATTTTTCATTTCACGATGTACAATTCTGATCAAAATGTAGGAAAATGTGCTTGTTTTCCACTCCACCCCTCCATATATCAGAGCATAAAAAATAAACAAAATTGATAGAAGGATTTGGCAAACTGAATCAAAGTATCAATATTATCGATACTTGAATCAGATCAATACTACCACTTTTCTATATAGATAGAGCGGCCCTTCTCTCTCTCTCACCAAGTCCCCTCAGCCACTCTTCAAGTTCGTGCCTGGGTGTGTGACTGACAAGCACTATTTTAGCACTTCCCCCTACCTGGCCTGCCTCGGCATCTTGCCTGCCAGGCAGAAGGGAAAGCCAAATCTATGTGCTTACACTTACCAAAAGCTAAAGATAAGAGGCAAACATGAAGTTAAGCGCGGTATGGACTTTTTTCTTAACAACAGAAAATGACTGAGCAAGTTGTAATTTGTGTGGTAAAGTGCTCCACTACCGTGGCAAATTTATAAAAACACACACACAAACACATAAAAAAAAAGAATCACCCTACAGAGAGCAGGGCTAAGCAAAAATGTTAAAAGTTACTTTTCCTGAACAACAAACCAGTAAAGCTGTTGTCAATAAGGCAACAGGGCCAAAAACACTATGTAGATTTTATTTGGGTTTGACTCTATTGACTTTCATTAACTTTTTTTTAAATACTGCTAAATATTTTATATTGTGTTGTTTAGACTATTTTCACTTTCTTACTTGATTTTGAAAATATTTTCCAAAGGAAGATATAATTGTCACATTGACAGTGTTATATTTTTATTTTTGATACATTGTTGTTGTTTTTTTTTTTTGTGTATGACTCTTGGCTAGAACTTTAACCCTCGTGGCATGCAGGTACATGTTACGTACATTATCATGCTTTTTGTATTTTTAAAGAGACACAAGGGTGTGAGTCATATGTTATTGCATTTAGGAGCCAACTACTTATTATACACAAAGTGTCCTGGGACCCCTCTTGTTCAATTTTTACATGCTGCCCCTGGGCCATTCAATACGCAGTAATAACGTGTCCTACCATTACTATGCAGATGACACTCAGATTTACATCTCGCTGACAGCAGGAGAACATGGGCCCGTGAACTCACTCTGTCACTGCCTCCAACAGATCACTGTGTGGATGCAAAACAACGCTCTCCAACTAAACTCAGACAAGACTGAAGTCATTGTCTTTGGCCCTCAAAAACCCAGAGAAAGTGTCATCAGTCATCTGGAATCTCATCTCATCTCATTAGCTGCATCTCTTATCTTCAGTAGGGTCGCGGGGGTGCAAGAGCCCATCCCAGTAATCGTCAGGCAGTGGGCAGGGGACACCCTGAACTGGTTGCCAGCCAATTGCAGGGCACTCAGGGACGGACAACTCGGTCGCTCATTCACACCTAGGGACAATTTGGACCGGCCAATCCACGATGAAATCCATGTCTTTGGAATGTGGGAGAAAACCAGAGTGCCCGGAGGAAACCCACGCAAGCACGAGGAGAACATACAAACTCCGCACAGGAAGTCCGGTAACTGGATTTGAACCCACACAGGAGGTTCCCGAGACCTTAGAACTGTGCCGCACACGCGCTAACCACTGCGCCGCCGTGCTGCCCTCATCTGAAATCACTTAGTTTAAAAGCTAAAAATCAGGTTAGAAATCTCAGGGTAATAATGGACTCAGACCTTAACTTTAACAGCCACATTAAATCCATAACATCATCAGCCTTTTACCATCTCAAAAACAATGCCAGAATCAAAGGTTTACTGTCCAAACCAGACTTAGAGAAACTTATCCATGCATTTATCTCTAGCAGGTTAGACTACTGTAACGGCCTTCTGACTGGACTTTCTAAACGAGCTGTAAGACAGCTGCAGAACATCCAGAACGCTGCTGCTCGGGTCCTGACTAGAACCAGGAAGTACGACCATATTAGTCCTGTGCTCAAGTCTCTGCACTGGCTTCCTGTCGCTCAGAGAGTAGACTTTAAAACAGCTCTGCTGGTGTATAAGTCTCTTCATGGTCTAGCACCAAAGTACATCTGTGACATGTTGGTCCCATATGAACCATCTCGGACCCTGAGAAACTCAGGGACAAGCCTTCTGCTGGTGCTCAGAGCCAGGACTAAACAGGGTGAAGCTGCGTTTCAGTTCCCTGCAGCTAAACTCTGGAATAGTCTTCCTGATGACATCAGACAGGCGTCTACTCTGACAATGTTTAAGTCCAGGCTGAAAACAGCTCTGTTCAACTGTGCATACAACTGAAAGGGTTCTATCTGCACTCTTCACTTCTACCTTATTTTAATTCATTGATTTTATTATGTTTTATCGGTGGTTTTAATGCATTTTAAAAAACACATTTTAAATTTTCAATGTTTTTATTGTGTGTTTTTAACCTGTCTGCCATTTCTGTAAAGCACTTTGAATTGCCTTGTGTATGACTTGTGCTATACAAATAAACTTGCCTTGCCTTGCCTATGTACATTATTTGGACATATAAACATATATTATGATATATAATCTTTGATTTATCGTATTCCAATGCATTTCCCGGGAGTAGGGTATTTTTCTCTTTAGTTCCGTGGAGCCCATTGTGAAGTAAAATATTTTGTTGAGTGGCGCAAAAGTCAAAATAATAATAATAATGATAATAATAATAATAATGATAATAATAATGAATATAATAATGATGATGATACAAATTTTGCCTGCAAACCACTGGCTGTAGCCCACATGATGCTGATTATTGCACACCGTGGTGAAACACATGCAGGCCAATTCTTGGCAGAAACGTGTGCAAAGCAATCCAAAAGAACCGTCACGCTTTCTAAGTTGTTGCAAAATCAAGTGTCGTGAACTTGAATTGTGTGTGTGCCTCTTAGCACAGGAAAATCACTTGTTGGGGTGTTCACCCTACGCTGCTTCAAAGATAAAGAACTATTTGATTGGTGGGAATGAAACATCTGAATTATGTCCTTGGTAAAAGTAAACAGGACAAATAAGATGTATTCAACTCTCAACTATCATCTGCCAGCTGTTTTACTCCGAGTGAAACGTAACCTCTTTGTGCAAAATGTACTGTATATAGGGGGCTAACCCAGCGACCATAACCTACCAACAATGACTTAGGGAGGATGGGAAGGAAAAACTCGTCTGATAAAGCACTGTATTTGGTCATGGGGGCAAAATCTGAACCGGAAGATGTTTTTCGTCTGACCTCGGACAATTATGATGAGGATTTTTAACCTGATGGCTTGGCGGAAGGGTGACAAATTGAAAAGATTTCTGACGCCGATGAACTGGGTGACTATGTGAAGGAAGAATACATCGAATAGGATCTGAGTGACAAGAATTGAGTGGCGCAAAAGTCAAAATGAAATAATAATAATAATAGTCATGATAATAATAATAATAATAATAATAATAATAATAATAATAATGAAAATAATAATGAAGAAGACATCGAAGAGAAGGCAGCACGGAGGCGCAGTGGTTAGCGCGTGTGCAGGCACAGTTCTAAGGTCTTGGGAACCTCCTGTGTGGGTTCAAATCCAGCTACCCGACTTCCTGTGCGAAGTTTGTATATTCTCCCCGTGCTTGCGTGGGTTTCCTCCGGGCACTCCGGTTTACCCCCACATTCTAAAGACATGCCTTTCGGGTGGATTGCCCGGTCCAAATTGTCCCTAGGTGTGAATGGGCGAGCGAGTTGTCTGTCCCTGTGTGCCCTGCGATTGGCTGGCAACCAGTTCAGGGTGTCCCCTGCCCACTGCCCGATGATTGCTGGGATGGGCTCCAGCACCCCCGCCACCCTACTGAGGATAAGCGGTGCACCTAATGGGATGAAACATCGAAGAGGATCTGAGTGACAACAATTTGCAAGGTGAGTGAACAAATATTTGTCAAACCAAAAAATGAAAAAAATCATGTGGTCTCCATTACACAAGGTGGCCGGACCCCGGGCGAACTTTATACGCCATTGCCCGCATCAGTAGCCCTGTCACTGCACTCAATCTATTTTTTATCAAGGAAAATATTGACTTTATAAACAATTATCCCCTGGACCACGGTCACCACACAGTAACCGTGCATCCCTAGGGATTCCCATTCTAGCTGGAATGTACAAGTAAAAAAAAAAACATAATGGTCAACAAAGTGTCCTCAAAGAGCCTGTAGGACAAGGAACTCGGTCGTCCGATGTTAGCTAAAACGATGTCGGTCTTCATGTTTAGGGGGTCAAAACATAAATACCTTAAAATCTACATATGTATGGATAAGTTCTATGCCACTGAACATGTTGAGGGATTGGAAGTCATAAAATATGTATAAAGGACTAAGTTTTCACACTTCATGTTCAAATAATGTACGCCATTGTGCTATTGACAAAATAATGGCATCCCTTGGAAAAAAAAATGTCACCACTTTAATTAGGCCATTTGAAATATTCACCTAAAATGTTATGTTTGTGTATATACAGATAATTTATTTTTCTTTATAGTCACTTTTAAGACAAGATGAGGCAAGACGAGACAAAACGAGACAAGACTAGGCGAGGTGGGGCGGGGCGGGGCGAGGCGGGGCGGGGCGAAGCGGGGCGGGGCGAGGTAAGGTAAGGTAAGGTAAGATAAGATAAGATCATCCTTTATCCGTCCCACAAGGGTTATATACTGTCCTTGTCACAGACCAGGAACAGACACGGGACCAAATTGCGTTTGTTTTACTCAGCTTTATTTAGAAGGAAGAAAGGACTTGCACCCACGATCCGATGATTGTCGGTCACGGGTAGCAAATAGCTGGGAATGCGAAAGTGGCACTTCCGTGTCGAGCGAAGGTAGTGTTGAGAGCGAGAAAAAAACAGGTCGATGGTCGGGGCGGAGGAGCAAAAACATAAACAGGTCCAGAAAAGAGGTCGGCAACGGGAATCAGACAGAAAACAGGGCAGGATAGAAGCAGAGAGTCACAAAAGCTTGCCTAGCGTGTAGCGTAGGTTCGCAGATGATCTGACGAGTGTTGTCAGAAAGGCGGGGGTTTGAAAAGAGAACAACAGCCAATCAGGATCCGTAGCTGTTGGCGCCAACAAAACAGACTCAAGTGCCCCGCATCAGTAATCATGACAGTCCTAAGGGGCAGGGTGAGGATTAAGTAAATGAAAATCTATATGTGTATAGATTCGTCCGATGCCAATGAACATTTTGAGGGTTTCATAAATGACTAAGTCATCACACTTTAAGTTCAGGTCCAAATAATGTTCACTGACATTACATTGTGTAACAATAAAAAAAAAATCATGCCATGAGGGTTGAGTTACCCCTCTTTCTCTAGTTTGAATTACCCTTCTGTTAAAGGTTCTCACCAAACCTTCTTAGTCAAATAGACTGTAAACCATGCACACTGTGTGATGAGCTGGAAATGTGCATGTGAAAAATAATCCTTATATCAAAATGGTCAACAGATTGCACTTTTGGTACAACCCTCTGTTCATGAGGATTGCCTTCCATGAACGTCCATTGATAATCAAAACCAGCAAAACAGAAATTTAAGTGTTTTTTAACAAATACAAGTACTGTACTTCATAATCATTTTTGCAAATAACTTCCGTACCGTCAAATTATAAGTTAAAAATAATTATTTTTTTTCTTTTGTAATAACTCTATGAATTGAGGGGTGCATGGTTTTAGGTGTCTTTAAAAAGTTTAAAATGAAATATGTTCTCAATAAATTATGTGTTAACAATACCCAACTGAATTCAAAGCGCCTTTAAATATATTTTTTTTCACAGCGCCTATCTCTTTTCACCTTACTTTTATCCTCTGATGTTCTGGCCACAAAGCGCATTAGGCTTGAGAAAAGGAGGTACGGGGGTGGGGGAGACTACAGTCAAGTCAAGTCATGTTTATTTGTATAGCCCTTAATCACAAAGAGTCTCAAAAGGGCTACACAGACCACAGATTATTGTACAGTGAATTCCCGCATGTCCTTGAAGTCTTCTTTAATATTAGGATGAAAATGACTGTTTCAAGTCATTTCATTCTCAAGTTTAGCGGGTCGAGAAGTCCACTTTTGTTGGTGATAGAAAGCATCTTCTGCCTTTTGATACTTTTGTGGGTCCAGAGCATTATGTTGACATGCTCACTTTTAGAGAAACTTGGAAGAACAAAGGATGTACATGCACAATGGTTTTACCTAGGTGTTCAAGTGAGACCGCAACATAATTGGCGCACAGGCAGACAAAGAAAATAGGGCTGAGGCAACTATTTAGCCAATCAGAATTGAGAAAACAATGCATGATGAAAATCGGCAAAGTAGTGAATTGCTGTACTTGATGTGTTGTTATGAGACTTGCCAATTATGTGAAGAAATAAACAGAAAAACCCAATAACTGCAACAATTTATATGCGTATAATATTAACTTCAATTGTATTATTTTTCACAAATCTTATGTCTGTTTAGGCACAAAAGTTCAATTACTTTTGTTAGTTGCAGGGGGACAAAGAAACAGGGTAAAGGGCGACTACAGTCAATTCAGTAGTAACAAAAATTCGTGAAGAAGGTAAAGGGATTACAGTGCAACGTGGATGGAAATTTATAAAGAAAAAGTGAGATAAAAGACATCCAACAAAGTTTGAGGAAGACGCAGAATAGTGTGAGAAAAAGAAATTAGCAGAACAAAGAAACATTTGACCAGTATTCCCTCCCAATAAGTGAGAGACTTCAACTCTCAGTGGATGGAAGAGCTTCATGTATTCTCTGAGCATTAGCAAGAGCTTGCGTGCTGATAAATTGGTGTGCTGTGTTCAAGGTCACAAAGGGCTGCAAATTACCACAGGCCACACAGATACACAAATGCATTCGTATTCACAACTAGACCAAAATAAGGTTGCACACTGTGAAAGCAAACTTACAAAGGGGCCGTTTCAGGTTCAGACGAATGGAATGTGGGAGCTAGTGTTTGGTTCTCTTGTCTTTTTTTTTTTTTTTTACATTTAAATGTAAAAGCAGAAAAAAAGATACAGTTGTACCTCTGTCCTCAACCATGACGACTTCCTGGTTGTTGGTTGTGTACTGATTTGGTTGCGTACCGATTTTCTTTTTCCCCCATAGGAAACAATAGTAAGATTTTAATCCGTTCCAGCCATAAAAAAAATACCTAATATATTAGGAAAACGTGGATCTAAACAACATAAAAGACCATAAATGCGTACATAATATATCATACACATAAAAAAATGAATTTCTCGGTTGGGCACTGAATTCCGTGTCGAGCATCGAAACATTTTTTTGTGCACATTTTTTGTACATATTTTTGGGTCAAACACCGATTTGGTTGATCATTGAGGCAGTTGAGGATCGGGGTACCACTGTAAGTGTCTCATGCCAAGACTGCGTCTGTGTACTAAGTTCTCGCCACTTGTCAAATATTACCATGCACGTATCATTGTATAAAGTCGTGACATGCTATGAGGTTTTTGACTGGTGAGGAATAGCAAACAAATAAACAAATTAACTTTTATCTTATTTCTCAACTGGTTGGCAGAAAAAAAATATTCATAAACTGCAGGATGGAAAATAAAATGTGTTATTGTGTTACCTTAGCTAGTAAATGAAATTTATCTGTTTCTCCTTTTTAACAAAAGCATCAATAGATAGTAATCCTCAATTATGAAAAAAAAAAAACAATTCAAAGGACAAGAAAAAAACTGGATGGCTTGACCTGCTGTTAGCTTGCTAATACCTATCACTAATTATATTGTTTAGGGCTGAAATGAGCGCCAAATCAGAATTATTGGTATCAATATCCCCCTGTGCCATGAGGCAAGAGAATTGCATGCCTCACTATGCATCTGCACATGCAAAGCACCATAATGTTACATTCTAATTGAATTGCTAGTATTCTTTATAAAATGTGAAAATTGAGCTATTTTGGAAAAGGAAATCCCCAAATTGTGGAGCTTAATGAGAAAGAACTGAACAAATCCAACCATTTCATATAAAGTTATTCCGCGCTACTTCGCACTTTGGTTATTGCTGGTTCATAAATCTGTCATTGATATCAATATCTCACATTAAATCCTATAACAAGGCCCATGTTGTATATTTGTATATGTGTGTGTGTGTGTGTGTGTGTATGTGTGTATGTGTGCGTGTGTGTGTGTGTGTGGTTGTGTTGGGTGGATGTGACTGTAATAAGCTGATGTATGTTGTCAGTCAAACAGCAGGGCAGGCACACAAGTCAATGTGTCCACTTAAATGAACTGTGCAGCATGGCGACAGCTAGCTTTTAGCGGCTTGTTACATTGAAAAGAAATTCATCAATTAAATCAGCAATGGAAAAAGTCTGAAGAGCGCAAAGAAATGGTGATCACCAGCGGGCGCTTTGTGGATTGTTATCAGGTCTGGGAAGTGTCAGAGTTTATAAAGATATAAACTTGTTGCTGGCAGAATTATTCAGATAAAAGCACTTATTGATTTTTAATCTACTCCGTGAATGATGCGAGCACGGCCCAGTCGCCATCTTGCCAGATTGCCCGGGCCGTACTGACAACATCTTGTAAGTAGGGGTGGTTTTTGACATCACACATAAGCAGGAAATGGTGTCACACATGAGTGTCATATTGCATTACAATGGAAATTAGACTGAAACGTATTACAAATAATGGAATTAGACTAAATAGAAATAGACTGATCTTTGAAACGTGACTATATGTGTGTGTGTGATGAATACTTGTATATTAGGAATATAAACACAGGTTAATTTCATAGCATGGGAGTCTGAGAAATACACAACTAAAAATAGCTAACTTTACATTTCCCCCCTGGTGTGAATTTCAAAGAACATCAATAAAAACAGTACCAGCGGTTTCAAATTAAAACATCATAAAAGAAAACATCAGATCGGTAATCTCATGGAAAGGCAAAAACCTTCAAAAAGGAAAAAAAAAAAAACTCTCCTCCCAGGAATGTCTTTTTTCTGGAAAAACAGGATAAAACAAAAACAAAAACCAAACAAAAACCAAACAAAAAATAATTGGACAACTAAATCGAACAACAACAAAAGAACGCTTATTTTTCAGTATAGTTCATTCTTCTCAAAAATGAAAACAAATCTCCAGTTAAGCAATCGTTAACTATAAGGGTCATTGATGGAGACCGCGAGAATTAAAATAAACAAAATAAAATGAAAAGAACCCCAAAATCCTTTTCAAAACTTTAGCATTGCTAACTAGGCAACAGATTATCTCAGATGGAATTACCCATTCAGCCCATGCCTTTATGGCCTTCAATGCGTATGGGAAGAAATTTCTAGAGACATTGTTAATTCATCACATTTGCAATAACATTGGAGCGTCCGCTAAAAGTAGCGTCAGATTAGAATACGATTGCCTGGTGCCAAGTTACCAAAAACGGTATGCATAAACAAACATTAAAAAACATTTTTCATTAAGAACAATATTGAATTTTAAATTCTAGCAAATATGACAACCGGCATCGGTAAAATGTGTGGATGTCTTACTATAGAAATACAATAAAAAATATTAGTAAATATCGCGTGTTACCAAGATTGATCCTTCATTGAGTTTATAAAAGACCTAATGTCGAAACGCATCAGAAAAATCTTCTTTGAATGATAAGATGTATTTTTTTTTAAATGTAAATACTTTGTCATAATACGTCCGTTACATGATCTGATTAATGTGAAAAGACTGTCAAGAGGACAGGACAAAACTCTAGGTTTTCCCCATAAGAACTTTTTTCCTTCTGTAATCTCAACTGTCAAAGTTGTTGACCTAGCATTTGTTAAACAGAGAATAAACAAAACATGTCAATCAAAGAATCAATCAATTAATCAGTGCAATTTTTGATTAGACCAGTAACTATGATGTTTATCGTGCATCCCCCTAGTGTAAATATATGAGACTTGTGCAATACCCGGCTATTATCAATGAAAGTGTGTGATGTGTGAGAGCTGATATCAATGTAATAATGCAGCCTTTAATGTCCAAAGATTTCAATAAAACAGTAGCAGAAGTCGAACCGATCTCCTTTCTTCTCACTGTTTTTGGAGTTGGGTCTTTTGGTGCTTTTCTCTAGAGCTTTCTTGGAAAGGCGCCCAAAGGTGTGCTCGAACATGAATTTGTATCCTGGGGTGTGTCCTGTAAATGACGGCACCACCCCACCGTGGGCTGTTGAAGAAAAAACATGAATTTTGTCGCTACCGCCCTTCTGCCCCTCAAACTGGACGAGGGCCTCGCTTGTGGCAATGGGGTAGCCTTTTCTGATCAGGAAAGGGGATCATGGAACATGTCAGTTTTTTTTTGGCGTCGTTTCGTTGGCGTCGATGTAAGCAGGGGCCCGACTGGCCTTAAACGCTCAGATATTCATAGTGGCTAGGGGATCGATGATTGTCTCCTTCTCATTCCCCTGCAGTGGCCCTGGTGAGTCTCTGTAAGGGCCGTCCCAGCGTGGACTGGACCAGGCCTTTTTTTTCTTTTACCAGCATCTGATCACCAGGGGTCACTGTCTCCTGTGTGGATGAGAGAAACAGAGATAAATAGAGAGAAATAGAGATAGAGAGAAAGATAGAGCGATAGAGATAGAGAGATAGACAGAGACCTAAAATATTATTTAATTAGGTTATGCTAATTTGATGTTTTATTCCCCCCTGTTGAGACATTTTTTATGGCTCAATTTAACCTGAAAAACAACAGATTCATTTATTCATATAGATTCGTACATTTTCTTAAATTATCTTTATTTATTATTAGTAAAGGCAAAATCCCCGCTGTAAGTTGCCGTATCCATTCTGAGCACTTTATCCCAAAACTTTAAATCAAACCTAAACAATTTATTTTTCAAAATTGTTAGCTCTAAATCTCAAATTTTACTTTTTACTAATTTCAGTCACTGAATTTGTTTAATTATTATCATCATCAGAATCACTCACCCTGATTTGAGTGACATGGAGTTTTCTTGTTTGTGGTTTGGTCATTGTCCAAAAATTCTGTGTGTGTATTTTTCTATTTTCCCTTCTTGTTATTTTCTTTTCTTGATTTTTATGTGTGTTATCTTGAAGTTGGCCATCCCTCTCGAGGCAGATGACCAGGGTAGATAATTAAATCATCAACTTAGCCAAATAAAACGCTTTTGCAGTCATGGTTCACTCTTTGTTTTGCTTTTTGTAAAAATCATAACCAATGTATTATCTTTTCAGTAAGTAAGTTCGTTCAAAATAACAGTATTTTACAAAGAAGGCAGGTAATTCACGCTCAAAGTGAATGACTTTGCCAAAAAATGCAAAATACCATCCAAAACTGTTTTCAATGTGGGCGATACTCTAACGGAGTATGGTCATGTTAATTGATTATTGTTAAGCTATTTGACAAACATTTGAATTGTTTTATATTGAAGCATTTTCTTTTTGTGTAATATTTTTCTATCCGTCCAAAACTTCATAATTTGAATATTCAAAAAACAGTTATATGGAGAGCTTATTCAGAAGACAATTTTTCATCGATTACGGACAAAAATTGTGTAAGATTTTAACTTTTATTATACTGAATTCTGAACAAAAACATTTCACGTGTCTCGTTCTGAAGTTAGAATTTACCAGCCTCTTAAAAACTTCCTCCCAACTGAGTTCAAAACTCAGTTCAACTTTTATGAATAAGATAGCATTTATAATTTTGCAAGATAAATTTATCAATATTCCTCATGTACATATACACTTTGTATTAACAAGACTTCAAGCGTGTTCTTGAATGTTCTTGTGTTCCAGGCTTTGATTTGCGTATTCCACAGTACATTCGCCATTTGAATGTTGCTCTTGACCCATGAAAAGTAATTTTTCAAAATGTGTCCATCTCAAAAACGAAATGACTTTATTGTCTTTTTGTCAGTTCCACTGACAATTAGTCCAGGTATCTCCTGTTAGCTGTCTGAAAAGCAGCTGGGGTGTGCTCCATCAGCCCCGTGACCTCGCTGTTGATAGGCGCAGCTGGGGTGTGCTCCATCACCCCTGTGACCTCGCTGTTGATAAGCGGCGTAGACAATGGATGATTGGATGTCGTTGTTAATTTTTCTCAACTGTGTTCCCCATCACAGCAAATACAATTTTGTCCATTTATCCTGATGTGCCCCCTTTTTGAAAGTTTGATATTTCCTTTGGAGAGTGCATTGAGTTTCAAAAGAAATGTCTTTTGTGGAACTCAGTGGCACTTAGAGTCTCGTTAATTTTATCGTGCTTACGTACTGGGATGTTTTAGTAAATTAGCTGGATTATTCAATGGCCTAAATTTTTCTCTAAATTAAAGTATTAGTAGACATTATCTTAGTTTAATTAATTTATATCCATTTATATACCATGCAGTTATATTTTTAGATTATCATGATCTGTCTCAAAATCAATTAATTCGTTATTTTTAAATTTCTTATGATCCTTTCCAGGATTGATCAATCTGTTTCTCATTGTCTTCTTAAAATGCTCTTTTCCATTGAGACGGTTTCCTTTTAATTCAACCAAACTATAAGTCAGCATTTGTTACATATTTATTAATCATTTGTCAATCATAACACGCTCATTCCTAAAAAAATACAGTGTGGAATCAATTGTCCTCCTAAAGGATCTTGTCCTTTAGGCTAAACTCATCAAAATTCCAAATCTTCACACTGTCTAAACATCAAACATCTAAAAAATTGCCAAATGGAACTCAATGTCAAAACTTTTTATTTGTCATTTCCTCTCTCTATAATCATAATCAATATTTTCTCATTGATTCAGTATAAAACAATGCATACTTGTCACTTTTGAATTATATTGTTGACTTGCATTTATTTTATATTATTATCACAATCTTTGTTCTGTGCAATAGTCTTTGTTCTGTGCAATAGTCTTTGTTCTGTGCAGCCCTTCGAGATCATTTATGATTAAGGCTACACAAATAAACATGACCGTCTGACTATTAATACTTGTGTGTCTTCTTTTAAAAAGAAAACACATTTCATTCAGTTACTGAAATAGCTTCAACTATGTTATTAATTATTTTTAATCTCAAATTTTCTTTTTTGTGTTAATACGTCGTCATTTTCAAACTTATTTCAAAATTTTGATTATTTGAAACGATTCAGATCACCTGCTCTTTTGTGTGCATTATTCTATTGAGAGTAATCTGTTATAGAATATGGGTAAAAACTAAAAATATATATTTTTCCGTATTACGCCTCTTTTGAACTGGTCCATTCACGAACGAACGAGAAGATGGACACTAAAATTATGTAAACTCCCAGTCGCAGTCTTTGCTTTATTCGTCTTTGCTTTATTATTAGGAGCAAAACTACTCGTCTTAGAGTTTTTACCCTTTCGCTATTCGCATGTTCAACAAGAAATGATTAGTCTTGTTATTTACATATTCTTTCTTTTTAAACTATTCTGTATAATTATCTTGTATTATACACTCAGTATTCTCGTTTACCCACGTACATGTGTCCTAGATGCATCATTTTTGCTGGGGACGCATGGTCTCAAATCAACGTGTGTCCCCGGGACGCAACTTTTTTTGCCACAACATTTTCATTATCACCTAATTACTCTTTAACAAAGATTTACTGCACTCCAAACTTTTCATCGTTGTTTTGGTCTCGCTGTTTGAGTTTTTATTTTTCTGCACGCCGATCTTGGCTAACGAGATCTCATCACTTCGAGATTACGTCATTGTTGTGGTATTTGTCGTCGAGCGAAGGTCAAGTCCGTCTTTTTTAGAGAACCGGCTTTTTTGGCTCAAGTCATCAAAGAGAGCCGGCTCTCAAATGGCTTACCTACTTTGATATTATGAATTATGTTGTATAAAAAAGTTAAGGAAAGAAGGAAGTATAAATGGAGAAAATGAAAAAAGTCAGGCCTGTGGCCATTCCCCTGATCGGTACATTACCATCAACAATTCAATGCAGAAAATGAATTAATAATTTGATGATTAAAACTGAATGAATATACAGATCTTTACTATATATTTGTCACCGACTTGCAACCTCAACTTTGATAACACTAAATCTTGGGGGCCCATTGATCTCTGCCGGGACCCACAGATCCCCAAGCATGCGAGTGCCCTGGACTCACCAGCCCTCAGGGGCAAAATGAACTCTGTACACTACAATATCTCTATTAATCTATTCTTTTACATCTATCACATTCTTATTATTGAAAGTTCAGATGTCAAATGATTTCTTATATATACTGGACTGTCTCAGAAAATTAGAATATTGTGATAAAGTTCTTTATTTTCTGTAATGCAAATAAAAAAACAAAAATGTCATACATTCTGGATTCATTACACATCAACTGAACTATTTCAAGCCTTTTATTATTTGAATATTGCTGAATTTGGCTTACAGCTTAAGAAAACTCAAAATATTAGAATATCATGAAAAAGTATACAAGTAGGCTATTCAACTAATCACCTGAATCATCTAATTAACTCGAAACACCTTGCGAGGGTTTCCTGAGCCTTAAAAACACTCAGCTTGGTTCAGTAAACTAAATCACAAGTGTGGGGAAGACTGCTGATCTGTCTGCTGTCCAGAGGACCATCATTGATACCCTCCATCAGGAGGGTAAGACACAAAAATAAATTTCTCAAAGAGCAGGCTGTTCACAGAGTGCAGTTTCAAAGCATATCCACAAAAAGTCTGTTGGAAGGGAAAAATGTGGCCGGAAACGCTGCACAACCAAGAGAGATGACCGCAGCCTTAACAAAATTGTGAAGAAGAGCCGCTTCCAGAATTTGGGGGAGCTTCAAAGACAGTGGCTGAAGCTGGAGTCCAGGTATCAAAAGCCACAGTTCAGACGTGTCCGGGAAATGGGCTACAATAGCCGTATTCCCATGGTCAAGCCACTTCTGAACTCAAGACAACGGAAGAAGCGTCTGACTTGGGCTATGAAGAAGAAGCACTGGACAGTTGCAGAGTGGTCCAAAGTCCTCTTTTCAGACGAAAGCAAGTTTTACATTTCATTTGGAAGTCAAGGCGCCAGAGTCTGGAGAAAGGCTGGAGAGGAGCAAAATCCAAGTTGCTTGAAATCCAGTGTGAAGTTCCCACAGTCAGCAATGGTTTGGGGAGCCATGTCAGCTGCTGGTGTTGGTCCACTGTGTTTCATCAAGTCCAGAGTAAATGCAACTGTGTACCAAGAGATTTTAGGTCACTACATGCATCCATCTGCTGAAAAGCTCTATCAAGATGAGGATTTCATTTTCCAGCATTATCTGGCACCTGCCCACAGTGCCAAAACCACCAGTAACTGGTGCACTGACCATGGCATCACTGTCCTTGATTGGCCTGCTAATTCCCCTGACCTGAACCCCATTGAGAATTTGTGGGGTATAGTTAAGAAGAAGATGAAAGACACCAGACCTACAAATGCAAATGAGCTGAAGGCCGCTATCGAAGCATCCTGGGCATCAATAACACCTCAGCAATGCCACAGGCTGATTGCCTCCATGCCACGCCGGATTGATGCAGTAATCCGTGCAAAAGGATTCCCAACCAAGTACTGAGTGCATCAATGGACATTTTCAAATGTTTGATTTAGTTTTGCTGTTATAAAATTATTTTTTTTACTTGGTCTGAGGAAGTATTCTAATATTTTGAGATAGGATTTTTGAGTTTTTTTCAGCTGTAAGCCAAAATCAGCAATATTTAAATAATAAAAGGCTTGAAATAGTTCAGCTGATGTGTAATGAATCCAGAATGTATGACATTTTTGTTTTTTTATTTGCATTACAGAAAATAAATAACTTTATCACAATATTCTAATTTTCTGAGACAGTCCAGTATATATATATATATATATATATATATATATATACACCGTAAATTCCGGACTATAGAGCGCACCTGATTATAAGCCACACCCACCACATTTTAAGAGGATAACCGCTTTTTTACTTACACAAGCCGCACCTGTATTTAAGCCGCACGGGCCCACATTAAAACACGAAACACAATCACAAAGGTAACCCAACCCAACTTTAAGTCCCGCGATTGTAACTGAGGGGGGTTTTTAAGGGTTATTTAGCTATCTTCGTTATTCATTATCCATTATCCGTTATCGGTCAGTTCATAATACGCTACAAAGCCTAGGAGCCGGGACACTTACTCTCAGCCAAAAGGCCAAGCTAAGGTCCTAGCCCTAAAGCCTTGCTGCGATCATTGCGAATGCACCGGAGGTACTGCAATACCGGGCCGATGCGTGGAGTGGACAGAGCAAGCTCTTATTCCATCTCCAGAATGCAAAAATCAAAGCCTAGGAGTCCTTCATTAAGGTCCACAGTCCAAATATAAAGTACACAGTCCAAAAACCACAGCCGGCAAAATGAACGGAAAATGATACTGGTACTTATGGTTTGATGCAAACCTGCAGAGTCCGGGTCCAGTTGAAAGTAATCCAAGGAAAAAAAGTCTATATTTCCAAAGGTAAGGGTGGGAAAAATATATATCCACTATTGTCCGCTGTGTCCAAAAACACGTCTCACCTTTACTCCACTTCCCCTGAGCCCCCGTATTTTTCGCCCCTTCTTTTTGATTTCGCCCGTGGAAAACATCAGAATAAGTCTCTAAAATAAATACATTACAAAAATATACAGTTGCAAATACATATTACACATGGTTTCACATATTTACAAAGAAAGACGGTACACCAAGAGAGTTTTCAAAGCTTTAATAATAATAATATAACTTTCATCCCAAACCGTGACTGTGACAGGTAGCAACACGCTACTAGCAACACGCTCGCAAAACACTAAATGGGTCTGTTAAAAAAATATACCGTACTTGTAAAAATCATGGTAAACCATCCTCATCTTCCTCCTTACAATTGACGCCATCAAAGTCGTCTTCCTCAGTCCCAGGCTCCCATATTCCAAAACACGCTAGCAACACGCTCGCAAAGTAAAGTTTACATGCAACAGCTCTGTTTCCTTCTTTATCGGATTGCTCGATTTAGCTTGAAAGCTGCGTCATGTGCCTTTCCTTTTGCAATTTGCATGATGAGGGTAATTTTACGCTAATTTAATTTGTGCACAAGCTAAGAAGTTGCAGTCTTCCTCGGCGCATATATTCCAGCGGTCTAAATCTTACCTTTTGTACTCGAGAAAAGTTACATAAATTGGCCGCATCACTGAACAAGCCGCAGGGTCGAACGTTTAGGAAACTAGTAGCGGCTTACAGTCCGGAATTTACGGTGTATATATATATATATATATATATATATATATATATATATATATATATATATATATATATATACATCATCTCATCTCATCTCATTAGCTGCACCGCTTATCCTCAGTAGGGTCGCGGGGGTGCTGGAGCCCATCCCAGCAATCATCGGGCAGTGGGCAGCCAATCGCAGGGCACACAGGGACAGACAACTCGCTCGCTCATTCACACTTAGGGACAATTTGGACCGGCCAATCCACCTGAAATGCATGTCTTTGGAATGTGGGAGGAAACCGGAGTGCCCGGAGGAAACCCACGCAAGCACGGGGAGAACATACAAACTCCGCACAGTATGTCCCAAGGCTGGATTTGAACCCACACAGGAGGTTCCCAAGACCTTAGGTCAAGTCAAGTCATTTTTATTTGTATAGCCCTAAATCACGAAGAGTCTCAAAGGGCTTCACAGATTGTTACACTATATTACACAAACTATTTTCAACCGACAAGAGGAGTAGGTTATTCGTATGCAATGGAGTAGAAGTGAGTTTTAAGTTTAGATTTAAACATTTCCACTGAGGTTGCAGATCAAATCTCAGGGGGAAGAGCATTCCACAGCACCGGTGCCCGGATGGAGAACGCTCTCGAACCAGCAGAAGACTTCTTTGCTCTCGGGATCATCAGAAGACCAGCACTCTCAGATCGTAGGCTTCGGACCGGGACATAGTGGCAGATCAGATCTGAAAGATAAGAGGGAGCAAGTCCATGTATGATTTTGTACAATACTAAGAGAACTTTGAAGTCACATCTTTGGCTAACTGGGAGCCAATGCAGGTTAGCCATAATCGGTGTTATGTGATCGTACTTTTTTGTCCTAGTTAAAAGCCTCGCTGCGGCATTTTGTACTAGCTGAAGAGACTTGATTCTGGACTTCGGGAGACCGGAGAGTAGTGCATTGCAGTAATCGAGACGGGAGGTAACAAATGCATGAATTATTGTTTCCGCATCAGACTGAGACAGTATTGAACGGATTTTAGCAATGTTGCGAAGATGGAAGAAGGCAGTTCTAGTAATTTGCTTTACATGCATCTCAAAGGATAGATCAGGGTCAAATATGACACCTAAATTTTTAACTGAGTCACTCTGTGTGATGTGACATTTGTCAATGTTCACAGCAGTTTTTGCGAATAAGTCCCGGCATTTAGAAGGACCAATGACTAACATTTCGGTCTTTTCAGAGTTAAGACGCAAGAAATTGAGTGACATCCACTCTTTTATCTCAGTGAGACAGGCCTCCAAATTTCCACAGTTTAGTGTGGAAGATTCCTCCAACGGAAGATATAGTTGAGTGTCGTCTGCGTAGCAGTGGAAGCTGATATTGTACTTGCGAATGATATCACCTAATGGAAGCATGTAAATGTTGAAAAGTAGGGGGCCGAGCACTGAACCCTGCGGAACACCGCAGGTAACATTAAAGGGCTCAGATGTCGTTTCACCATATTTAACACAGTGCGTCCTATCTGAGAGGTAAGATTTGAACCACGAGAGGACGGCTCCTGAGAGACCAATCCATTTTTCCAACCGTTCTAGTAGGATATTGTGGCGCACTGTGTCAAAAGCAGCACTAAGATCCAGTAGCAGCAAAAGTGATGAAGCGCCAGAATCCATTGACATTAGGAGATCATTTACCTTATCAGAGCTGTCTCAGTAGAGTGGTTAGCCCTGAATCCAGATTGCATGGATTCAAAAAGGTTATTCTCCGATATGAAAGCATTCAGCTGCTGTGCCACTACTCTTTCGAGTACTTTAGAGAGGACTGTGCCGCACACGCGCTAACCACTGCGCCGCCGTGCTGCCCTTATATATATATATATATATATATATATATATATATATATATATATTATGTTTATGGTTCATACCGGCTGAATACAAACACATAAAACATTTTCTTGTTTCTCACCTATGACGTCCTTAGTCAGTGCCATACTCCTTTAATATCATCAACATTGTTAGCTTACCTTTATTTTTGATACCTTCCTCTTCGTTCCATCTCCTGGTTCCTCCATCTTTCGCGATTCTGCCAATAACCTGATTATTTTCAAAATTGGCATTGACTTTCTTACCTCTTGTTTTCTGTGCCTCCTTGGTATGGCCTTGGGTGGTCACCATGTGGAGTCCAAATGAGACAAGAACCACATCTTATTGTTATCTTCATCTCTTAAACTTATAAAGCAGCATTAGTGCAATAGTTTTACAGTAAAATCAATTATTTTAAGTATTCCCATGGTAGTATTTTCATAATAGTTCCATAGTAATCTTCATAATTTTCTTTTATTTTTGTAGCTTTTCTATAAAAGTAATGTTATAAATGGTAAAATAGTCTGTATTTATACAGTGCTTTTCAAATCAATGAAGACCTCCAAAAGCACTATATAATGTGTTGTGTTTCATACCTACCCATTCATTCAATAAAAGTTTGATAGGAAGGTTTTGACAACACAATTTACAAGACAAAATTTAAGACACACAGGGCCCAGACAAAACGGATTTTAATTAAATTTGTTTAATTTAGAATGTGCACATTTTTTCTTTTTATTGAAGCCATAAGTTTACACAATTGCGGAGTTTTAACTGTCTTCAACAGAAGATTCACCGTTTGCGTATCTAAACTGTGTCAGACTCACACTATTTCGACAGAAGACTTCACCGTTTGCGTATCTTAACTGTTTTAGAAATGTGTATCTTTTGGGTCTGTGAGCGGACTGAATTTTCGCGACCCAAAACACCCGATCCCGTTTTAAACTATTAACATAGTTTAAATATTAAAATACACCCTAATTTTTAACTAGTATTTTCTTAGATGAACGGGTAATACACTTAGCTAAGATTTTTACGGCCTTGACAGGCCTGGCGCGCGGTGTCTTGTTTCACTATCGCCCCCCCTATTATATCGGTTTATTTTATTATAAAATGGCTTCTCTTGATATTATTAATATTATACTAATTATATATTAATAAATGCAATTTACCTGAATACGTACGCCAACTTGGTTCGAATGGAAGTTTTCTGAGCCAATTTTGTTGTGTATAATTACAATAAAGACCATTTATTTAACTGCAATTCTGTGTTGTGCATTTAATTTTCGAACTTTCCTTGTTATTTTATTACAATCTATACAAATCAAATCAAATTAACCCAAAAAAAACATCCATCCTGGGTTTCGGCACCAAAAATGTCAGAGTTTATAATGATATAAACTCGAAAACTGGCGGAATTATTCAGATAAAAGCACTTATTGATTTTTAATATACTCCGTGAATGATGCGAGCACGGCCCAGTCGCCATCTTGCCAGGTTGCCCGGGCCGTACTGACAACATCCGGTCGGTAGGCGTGGTTTATTGAAATCACGCATAAGCAGGAAATTGTGTCACATATGAGTGTCATATTATATTACAATGAAAATTAGACTGAAACATATTACAAATAATGGAATTAGACTGAATAAAAATAGACTGATCTTTGAAACGTGACTATGTGTGTGTGTGATGATTACTTGTATATTAGGAATATAAAAACAGGTTAATTTCATAGCATGGGAGTCTGAGAAATACACAACTAAAAATAGCTAACTTTACAGAAGGGACTGAGATGGCATAGCGAGTGAAGGCCTATTACTACGGCTAAGCTACATAACAACCCTCACAAGTTACCCCTGCGGAGCTTATATCTCACCAACGTCAGATCCATTACCTATGAAACAGATGACCTGAAGCTACAACAGTTTTATTTTATTTATCTTAAAGACTTGGGTCGACCCGAGGATACTTGATGGTAGCGTGCAGCTCTATAAATCACGTTCTTCCTCTGAAATAAAAAGCCCTCCAATTTTGTTGTGTATAATTACAATAAAGACCATTTATTTAACTGCAATTCTGTGTTGTGCATTTAATTTTCGAACTTTCCTTGTTATTTTATTACAATCTATACTCTCAGTTAGCAAGGACTTCATCTCGCGGTTACTATGTCTCTTTGGGCTTTATTGTCATGATTGCCGATGCGAATCACCTGTGCCCGCTCCTTTGGCGCCAACGGCCTCGGTCTCTGATTGGCTCCTTGTGCCTATTCAAACCCACTCCTGTCACCTGTGGTCGGTCCGTCTGCAAACCTCAGTTCACTTTAGGCAAGCTTTTTCGACTCTGACTCACTCCTGTTTTTGCTCCCGTCCGTTCCCCGGCTTCGATTCGTTTTTGATCTTGACCACGTCTACTCTCCTCTCCTGGCTTTCGACTCATTGTTTATCCTGACCACCTTTTTTACTCTCCTGTCCCGGCTACCGACCCGTTTTTTTCCGCTCCCGACACCACCATTGCTCGCCACGGAAGTGCCACTTCCGCATTTAGAGCGACCTGCTACCCGCGACCAGCGATCACCGGATCGTGGGTGAAATCCTTTCCCTTCTTCCCAATAAAACTGAGAGAAACGTAACACAAGTGGGTCCTGTCTCTGTTCTGGTCCTTACCTTCCTCTCCTGATTGCACATCACAGCTGCCATGTGAATACTCCCCATAACATGCCTGATTGGATAGCTAACTTCTACCATTGATTGTTGGTGAATTTCTTTAAGTTGTCTTGTGTAACCAAACAGGACAAAAACAAACTCAACATGCAGCCAACATGTTGTCTGTGGTGTTTGTTTGTTTTTGGCACAAAAATGTCTGCTGGCTAACTATCTTGCAGAACCTCATTAAGGCACTATTTATGAAGAGAGCATTAGCTGAATTCACTGCTAATTTAGCCCGGACCACTAATGAAAGCAGTAACTCATCTGTACTATGAAAGATGGAAGTGAATCTTAAGTTACAATATTTCAGGGCATCTTGAGGAAATACCTCACAAGTTCTAGCAATCATTTGGAAGCGGCAAAGCACATTTTTGGATACCAACAAAATATAATGAAATGGCGGGCACAAGAGGACAGAATGTAACAGTTACATCATTCTTCATTTAACAAAAACATATACAGATAATACAGTACATGCATAAAATAGACAACAAGGAATATATAATGTAAAAGAACATCTACAGTGCAGCACAGTTCTAAGGTCTTGGGAACCTTCTGTGTGGGTTCAAATCCAGCTACCAGCCTACCTGGGCGGAGTATGTTCTCCCCGTGCTTGCGTGGGTTTCCTCCGGTCACTCCGGTTTACTCCCACATTCCAAAGACATGCATTTCAGGTGGATTGGCCGGTTCAAATTGTCCCTAGGTGTGAATGAGCGAGCGAGTTGTCTGTCCCTCTGTGCCCTGCAATTGGCTGGCAACCAGTTCAGGGTGTCCCCTGCCCGCTGCCCGATGATATCTGGGATGGGCTCCAGCACCCCCGCGACCCTACTGAGGATAAGCGGTGCAGCTAATGAGATGAGATGAGAACATCTACAGTGATTTAATCTAAATGTTATTCGCTGTAAAAACAAGTTTGAGCCTCAACCCATTCTGATTCTCCCTTGATTGGCCGAGAGAATCAAATGCAAATCGACTTTGTATATACCGGTAAGTTTAAATTGTATATTTCCATTTAATGTCAATGGCCATATTAGATTGATAAGAATGACACATTTTACCTACTGAGATTGATATTATTTTTTCGCTTCATGTTAAAGTTGTGGTTTTTAGGTTGTTTGGTTGGAACCCCTAACCACTAAGGTCATTGGTGCACCAGTTCCTGTGGTGTGTCTTTGGCAAGTGAAGCCTGCTGGCGCCCATACCTCTCAAAGCCAACATATATTGTACAAGAAAATATTTTGAGTTTTGACATATTCAAGTCTATGTATATTTATCTTTATCTATTTCAATTTACATTCCTTATTATTGCGGTGTAGCTAATTAGATGAGATTATTGTTAACTAGAACATTTTTTTAATATTGTGTCTTCACAATGGTCAACATTATCCTTGCTAAAGGCCCGGTCACACAGCCTTTCACGGGCGTATCGAGGCTGAGTCACGGGCAGAAATTTCTGGAGCAGACGCTGTTGGACGTTTTTGAGATCGCGATACAGACGAGATACAGCCGTGCTTTACTCGCGGTAAGAAATTCACACGCGGTTGGCTGCGCGAAAAAGTTTTGCGCTGCTCAAAACTTTAGACCACGGGTAACCGCGGGCGGCACAGCGATGCAGCCGCGGTTACCAGCGATAAGGACGCGGAACAGTCGCCGGAAGGACGTGGAACAGTCGCCGGCCAATTTCGCACATTTTCCACCGCGGGCAACCACGGGCAAAAAAAAAAAAAAAAAACGCAAAATTTTACCCGCGATACAGAAGCAAAAGGCTGTGTGACCGGGCCTTAAGTCCTTATCTTCCCCTTTACCCGATCTCTTCTTCCGGTTCAGTTGATCAACGCTGTTCTGATTGTGTTTGAGAGGGATTTCATCTCATGTCATTGTGATTTACTGTGTTTTATTGTATGTTTCTGATACAAATGATTTCCAAGAAAGTTAATTGGAAGGAAAAGTGGGAAACACTGACAACAATGATCGATTCTAGGAAGTAAATTACAGAAAGGCTGTTCAGACTGCATACGTTTCTGTAGTTTAGTAGACATTTTAAACCGTTTACGTGGTTCACAATCTTAAAAGTTTAGTCTTTACCGCTGAACAGACTTTATGTAATTTATCATAAATAACTTCTTCCTCCTTAATCCCACCGACACATCTTACTCTGGGGAAGCAGAGCCGAAAGACTCTGAGTTGGGCTCTCGTATCTCTGGGGTTGAAGTCACCGAGGTGGTCAAAAAGCTCCTCGGTGGCAGGGCCCCGGGGGTCGATGAGATCCGCCTGGAGTTCATTAAGGCTCTGGATGTTGTGGGCGTGTCATGGTTGACACACCTCTGCAACATCGCGTGGACATCGGGGACAGTGCCTCTGGACTGGCAGTCAGGGGTGGTGGTTCCCCTCTTTAAGAATGGGGACCGGAGAGTGTGTTCCAACTACAGGAAAAACACACTTCTCAGCCTCCCTGGTAAGGTCTATTAAGGGGCACTGGAGAGGAGGTTCCGACCAGGAGGTCGAATCTCGGATTCAGGAGGAATAGTGTGGTTTTCGTCCTGGCCGTGGAACACTGTGCCAGCTCTACACACTCTGCAGGGTCCTTGAGGGTGCATGGGAGTTTGCCTGTCCGGTCAACACGTGTTTTGTGGACTTGGAGAAGGGTCAGCACCTCTAAGTCAGAGACCATGGTTCCCCCGCCGGAAAAGGGTAGCATGCTCCCTCCGGGTTGGGGATGCGGTCTTGCCCAAAGTGGAGAAGTTCAAGTATCTTGGGGTCTTGTTCACGAGTGAGGGTAGGATGGAATGGGAGATTGACAGACGGGTCGGTGCAGCGTCTGCCGTCATTCGGACCCAGTACCGGTCCGTCGTGGTGAAGAGGGAGCTGAGCCGGTCGATCTACGTTCCTACCCTCACCTATGGTCATGAACTTCAGGTAATGACCGAAAGAACACGATACAAGTGGCCGAAATGAGTTTACTCCGCAGGGCGTCTGGGTTTTCATTTAGAGATAAGGTGAGAAACTCAGTCATCCGGGTGGGACTCTGTGTAGAGCCACTGCTCCTCCGCATTGAGAGGAGCCAGTTGAGGAGGCTCATGCATCTGATAAGGATGCCTCCTGGACGCCTCCCTCTGGAGGTCCTCCGGGCATGTCCCACCGGTAGGAGGCCCCGGGGGCGACCCAGGACACACTGGAGAGACTATGTCTTTCGGCTGGTTTGGGAACGCCTGGGGATCCCGTCGGATGAGCTGGAGGAGGTGGCTGGGGATAGGGACGTCTGGGCTTCCCTTTTAAGGCTGCTGCCGCAGCGACCCGACCCCGGATAATCGGAAGATAATGGATGGATGGAACTTCTTGATATTTAATATTTTAAAGTCACAATGAAGTAACATAAATAATGACCCTAAGTAATATTAAAACTGACGAACTCAAAACTTAAACAATTGGTTATTTTTTTATCTATGATACTGGTTTATCTACACGTTTAAATAATTTGTGGCCATTTTAAAACTGTTTTAGAATGTTGGCTTTTGTGCTAAGTAGGCTTATATGCGATTGTATATAGAAATACATTGTCTAGATTTATCGCACAGCCCTAGTGCAGTTTTTTTGTCCTACCTTAATGTGGTTAATAAATGTCTTTACTGAACATAACATCATACGTAAACTCAAGTTTCAAAGAGTAAACAAAACGTAAGTCAACCAGAACCAATCGTATTTGACATTTGAGTTTCTTCAAACTGTGTGCTATTGATTAAGATTGAGTGTGAATGTAAATGTCTATGCATGTGTGTGTGTGTGTGTGTTTGCAAGTGTTAGTGTGTGGTAATTACCATCCAGCAGTTGCTAAAGTGACATGTTTGAAGAAGAGATAAGAAGACATAAATTGGCCGGGTATAAAATGGTGATATTTCTTCCACTGCTTTAGAAAAACCCATTTACTCTGCCTCTTTAGCATGTCAAGACCCCTGTCACAACCCTCTCATCCCATCGGCCGGAAGGACTTGTGCATACACATACACACGCGTTGCGCAGTCAGCCAGCTTCTTGCAAAAGTGCTCATCTGCATTGGGTCATTAACTGGCAGCGACACACACCGAGCACGACACAACCGTAGAGTGTGTGTGTAAATCAGTGTAATGGGGCCAGGACCTCGGTAGCTCTGAAGAGAGAGCAGACATGTGGAGGACAAGACATTCCTTCTTTTTTTTCTCCTTCCTTCTTTCATGAAGAAAAGAGGCGATGCAATGCATCTGTTTGGTGACAAAATGGCAACATTGGCAAAGGTCAGATCGTTTGTTCATGGCATTAGTTCCCAAATACTAGATACAGTGGAACCTCAGTTCTCGACCATAATCCGTTCCAGAACCCTGTTCGAAAACCGATTTGTTCGATCACCGAAAATCGTTTTTCCCATTAAAAGTAATGTAAAATCGTTTTAATCTGTTCCAACACCCTGAATGTTTACCATGAACGTAAACATAAAGCTAACCCAGGCTAATCGTACGTTCGCGTTAGCGTAATCTTCCGTATGAAAGATTACGCTAACATGAACGTGTAAAATAAAAAAAATTGAGCGGTTAAAGGATAAAGAAAAGAATTATGAATAGGATTTCTTACCTTTGTGGTGCTCAGCAGAAGCCATGCTGTATGTATAGCAAGATCGGAAAATCGCACACCTTCTTCATATTTTGCTATTATTTCTTTCTTAAATGCTGTAGTTGTAGACACTACTCTTCTTTTTTCACCTGTAGCAACTTTGCTGCTTGCACCGACCTTCTTCAGGGAAAAATTAGGGGCTAATATACTCCGTTCACCGATATTAAAAGCGAAAGCGAAAAGAAGTGCGCGCGCACGTCATAACAGTTCTTCACGAGGGGTGGGGGCAATCTACAAGATCTACACCCATACGCCGCTCAGCATCGCACCCTAGCGTACCGGCATCCAAACTCCGATTTTTTTTTGAACGAAAAGCGAAGCAAGAATTTCTCGAAATTTTTGGTCGAGAACTGATTTGTTCGAACTGAGAGGCGTTCGAAAACCGAGGTTCCACTGTACTGCCAAAAAAATCAAGTTCTTGAAGCACTTTTTTAGTTGTAACAGGGTTCGAACCCGAGTCGCAGTGATAAACATGCCAAACTCTTAACTATAGACTGTAACCAATAATTGTTCATGCCCAACACTGGTGACAATTTACAACTTTGTAACTCCCATCACTTTTCCTTGGACCTAACTCATTCAGTGCCATAACGTAAAAATATATTTTCAAAAACATTGTTCCTGAGTGCCAAAACGCATGCAAGTATCAAGCCTCTGAGAAAGGAAAGATTTCAGTACGGTAAGTTGCCACGGATGGCGGGAGTGTCTTTCATGAGATCTTTTCAACACACTTCGTGCCTTGTTTCATTCCCTGTGTCTACTGTATGACGCCATATGGCAGTGTCTCTGCGGCCCATATGCCGTGTACGCACAGTGTGATGTAAAATGTGAAGATAAAAGTACACAAAAATAGACGATTCAAAGCTATATTTTCCCAAAGAAGATGATAAAGTCCCTGCGCCATCATTGAGGCAGAGAGGGAAGATCATTCGAATACGTCTGCCATCACCATGACGACCCGAATCATTTGATCACGTCACCGGAAACATCGCGGGCTGAACAATCCTTCCAAAGTTCATGCATCGTTCATGCATACGTTCAGTGCTCTTGCGATAAAAATATATTCCAAGCAAAGTCCCTTTGTGTTTATGGAAATAATTGTTTAGATATTGTAGGTATTACAAATACATGAATAAATAAATAAAAAGCCTCCGCTTAAGAGTTATTCTTGGAATGCATCCTTTCAAGGAGTGTTTTTTCTCTCAACAGTATTTACAAGAAACTTAGCAATGTCCAACTGTTGTTTACTACAGTTCAGGGTTAAGGGTTAAGCTTTTGTATTATGTGTCCTAGGTATAAATAGCTACAAAGGTAAATTTTCTGTAAGGCTTAAAAACAAGTCAAAATGACAAAATTTGTCTGGCACCGACACTTCACATTTGAAAGAAACATCTGGCACTGAATGAGTTCCTTGATGGGCTAACTTTTGTAACAATTGTAACATTGACCGGTATGAATTCAAAGTAAAATATCTTCATTCAACGTTGTATCATAGGAGTGGAAATCTCCTTGAACTAAAGTTGTAAAGGACAAAACCTTTTGAGTTGCGCCACGCGGTGAAGATTGTGAGTCATTCGACGTGCCATGCACTCTGGGTCGCAGGTTAGAGCCTTTGTTGTGTTGCGGAGCAAAAACATACGCCACGGGGAGAACGGGGTTAGCCGAAGAAAGGAAGGAAAAAGACGAAAAGAGGTGGTGGGGTCGGACCTCTCTTTGGCTTCACAGCTGTGGGTGAGATGAGCCTTTTTCTCACAGGTAAATGTGGGAGTGTGTGTGTGTGTGTGTGTGTCAATGTGTATGTGTATTTGTGAGAAGTAATGACAGTGAGAGTAGTCTTATTACTAAACCTCCTCAAAATGATATTATTTAAGAACCATTAGTGAAATAATATTCTCAGCTATGACATCAATTATTCAACTGTGCCAGTACTCAACCATGGACCAGAGAAGTTCAGCCCAACTTACCAAATCTAGCCTCTTCAAATCTGTTAATGTTAACTATTTTCGCTTGGTGGCAAGGGCAAAAAATAGACGTACACAGCTCCTGCGGTGAAATAATACTAACGGCACTCCTAAAAAAACAAGGGCAGAGGCCTCTTTTTATACCAGGAAAATCCCTACCTCGTATTCCCTCTTTATTTTATTAGCCTTAATCCACGTTTATGTCATTCTGTCATGTACTGTTCTTATTCTGTCCCGAGTGTTGTGTATTCTGGTAGAATAGTATAAAATAATTTCCTTGTGTGTTGTTTTGGTTAAAATATCAAAAACTTCTAAAACAGTATTTAGATTCACATAAATTTTCCTGTAGGAAAATTTCCGATTTTGAGATTGTTTCCCAGGTTTTTCCATCTGATAAAGCTATAAATCATTCAATGTTTGGACATGTTTGTTGTTGGACACCTGCAAAGTAAATTGCTTGGGATGCACAGGTTGATTGTTATTTTGGCCCGGTAATGTTCCTTCTTTTGATTCTTGTTGCGCCCTGCTGTTCATTCTTATTACTATTATACACCGTTTACATCATTGTCACAAGTGGCCAATCACCATCTAAAACTGTAGCGCAATGAAAGGCGAGAAATATTAAAACTTGTCTCTTCAGATTTATTCATCAGTTATTATTTATTCGCTACATTTGATTTTTACTTTTCTAGAGACTACTGAGTGGTCAAAAACTGTTTACAAGTAAAACAGTTTGAATCACATGAAATTATTAGTAGGAAGGCGGTATCCATTAAATAATAAACTATTAAATTGACCATATTTAGACAATTCCGCTGGTCTTGTCAACAGCAGCCTCTTTCCCTCCCTAATAATAACAGATTATGTATTACACAGAATAGTTCTCAGGAGGTAAACTAATCTGAAGTTTAAATACGGCAGTATTAAGCAGGTAATCAGTATTCTGCAAAGAAGTAACCTTCTCAGAGCTGATTGAGTCAAATGAACACTAAGTGCGTGCGACAGTGACAATGACTTAACGCTGGTGTTGTCTGTAAACAAGCAGCCGGACAGGATTAAGTCACCTGCCAGTATACTTGAAGCTGAAGAGGTTTTTTTGCTCCATGAGCGCCGCTTGTATAATTATTTCAAACACCGGGAAAAACCAAATCACTTTACAACGCGGATTTACATATGATTAGTGTCATACAAAGACAGGATTACTGAAAGCTCTGCAGAAAGAGATTTTTTTTTCTCCATTTCCACTCTTAGTGACTTGGTTCATGAAGCCTGAATGTAAAAGGTCTTTGCTCTCTTGAGTCAAAGTTGTCATAAAGTGGCAGGGTGTACAATGTGATGTATAATCATAAGGGAAATAGCATCTATACTGTTAGGCAGAAGGAAACAAACTACTCGACGGTTTTATGAGTGGTAAAGATGATTTGAACAATAGCCAGCAATTTAATAATAATAATAATAATAATAATTTCCTTGTATTGTCATTCTATGTAACAATGCACACAGAACGAAATGTCGATACACCTGACCCGTACAGTTAAACTGTAGCGAAGCCGATGCAGCCGCAGCCAAACAGGGCGCAGCCATTTTTAGTCATTAGGTGAGCAAACCCCCCATTCCACCCCTTAATGCTGAGCGCCAAGCACGGAGGCAATGAGTACCAATGTTGTAAGTCTTAGGTATGACTCGGCCGAGGCGCGAACCAGCGACCTCCCAGTCTCAAAGCGGGCGCCCTACCATCTAGGCTACCGAGCTGGTGAACATGTAACGAGACAATAAACAACATTTAACATAACATTGACATGGCCCGTGCGTATTATAATGCCCAGCCCGAGCTCGACAGATTAACTTAATTTGAGGGACCGAGTCCGAGAAAAGTGATTTAATATTTTGAGGATCAACATGGCCCAAACTTTGGGTTAGGTCAAAGATCTTACCTCTATGCCTATACCAATCCAAGAACGCCAGATCTCGGGGCGCTAAGCAAGGTGGGGCCTGGTCAAATCTTGGATGGGAGACCACTTGGGGGCTGTGAATTGGTAATAATTTGTATATATATATATATATATAGGGTAAAAGAGCACTCTTATTTGGTTAAAGATGAGAAAAACCCTAGATTTTGGTTGTTATGCGACCCGCTGGCAACCAGTTCAGGGTGTCCCCTGCCCACTGCCCGAAGATAGCTTGGATGGGCTCAAGCTTCCCACAACTCTAGAGAGGATAAGCGGCAAAGACAATTGATGGATGAACAAATTTGCAAAATTGGCATGCATTCAAACTTCTATCGATATATCTATTAAGCAACCTTAACCGTCACGGTTGCCATGGCGCCCAATTGGCCCTGACTGTGTGGCGCCAGCTGCAGCTTGTTGACGGATTGGCTTCCCCACTATTTAAACCCTGTCCTGTCAATCCTCAGTTGTCAGTCCGTCTGTGAATCTCTGTCTTTACACGGCAAGCCCTTTTTCGACCCTGACTCACGCTTGTCCCGTTTTTTGCTCCTGTTTGTCTCCCGCTACAACCTGTTTTGATCTCTATCATGTCTGCTCTCCTGTCCTGAATAACGATCCCTTTTTGATCTCGACCACGTATGCTCTCCCAGTCCCGGCTACCGACCAGTTGTCCGCTCCTGACACAGACATCACTTGCTACGGAAGATCCACTTCCACGTTTGGAGCAACTTGCTTCCCGCGTCCAGCAATCCCCGGATCGGGGGCGCAACCCTTTCCCTTTCTTCTAATAAAACTGGTGAGAAGCGTTACGCGAGTGGGTCCTGTTTCCGTTCGGGTACTGACATGAATGTGGTATGAGTCAGAATTCTCCGGTCTGAGATTCGATCTGCAACCTCTGTGAAATATTTTAGATCTAGGCTTAAAACACACTTATATTCGATAGTTTATGAATAGTGTCTACCGCAAGAAGCTGTTAACTGGACAATCAGTTGTTACTATATGTCATGTTGATGATGTCTGTGTACTCTGTGTTCATTTTCCTCATGCTGAAGTTTTTGAGTTTTTCTTTGCCCTCATGTAGGTTTTAAATGAGGGGGCTATGTAATTGTTGTGTGTAAAATGTAAATCCATGATACAAATCAACATGACTTGACTTCAGCCTGTACCGGGCAAAAAAAAAGGACATGCTTTTGGATCTTGCTATGATGTCTTTTCTTACGAAACCTTGTTGAAACGGAATAACAAATCATTTTTGCTAATTAAAATACTGTGTTTCTTTTTGTAATTTAGTTATATGATCAGATCTTTACCACAGTGTGTTTCCTATCAATTTTCATAATTTGTTTGTCAAATTGATTTGATCCTTTGATGTATTCATTTCTAAAAATGAACATGCCTTTTCACCAATTGGTTCCCCGGATTTAATACTAATTTAAAAAATAAAACACTTAAACTTCCATTCTACGTTCAGTTTTGTTATAAAATTGCTTCCACAGAACCTCCTACCCTGCATTCAAGCATCTTTGTTTCCCCCGAGGCTGAACATCCCAACATGTGCGCAGACATGACACAGACTCGCATAAGCAGCCAGTGGGGGAGTAATTCACCAATGTAATAGGCTTTGAAAACGACAGCATTGTTCGAGCGTGTGTGCGTGCTCATGCAGCCAGCTGAAAGTGGCCCAACTGGCAGCTTATTAAGCAATTTGGATCATGCGGGGAATCTGTTGATGTTTGCAACACACACAGTAACAGATAATGACAAAGAACACTTATCTGAGAGGTTATATTTCAGAACAAGGTTAACTGTTGGATCATTTTCTTTTATATGCTTTGGCATTTTTCTTTCAAAGATAGTGAATGAAAAATCAGTTATCAAACCAGAACAGATAAATTAGCTACATAAAAGTGTTTTGAATGGTAAATGGACTGCATTTATACAGCGCTTTACTCGTCACCAAGAACCTCCAAAGCACTTTAAAATACACTTCACACTTTAAACATTCACTCC
The DNA here is from genome assembly GCF_059441175.1 of Urocampus carinirostris. NCBI lineage: Eukaryota > Metazoa > Chordata > Actinopteri > Syngnathiformes > Syngnathidae > Urocampus > Urocampus carinirostris. The sequence continues at coordinate 49,429,938 of NC_142352.1, forward strand.
CACACCGATAGCAGAGTCAGCCATTCAGGACGCCTACCTGAACAATGAAGGCATTGAGGTTAAGTGTCTTGCCCAAGGAAACTTTGACATTAAACTCTGAGGAACCCAGAAATCAAACCCGAGAACACTTGGTCCCAAGACGACTGCTCTTACTTCTGAGGTTCTGCCGCTCATAATGCATAACATTTTTAAGGACTTTCAAAGACATTTGCTTTACCATCGAATAACAGCTGTTGTTAATCACGATGGAAAAAGAAATGCAATGGCAAAGCGAAGCCACTAGAGAGGAGCAAATTTGTAGAGAAACATGGCAACAATTTCAAGCATTTACAAGCACTTCACCCAACATCCAAGCACTTTAAAATACTTGAAAACCAAAAATTAAAATGAAAACTTTTTCAAGCACATCAAGGACGCGTACGAATCCTGTATGTAAGATCTTTGACAATTAAGTTTGCCACAAAATTGTCATCATAGTTTAATTGTATGTTGAAGTTCAGGTTGGGTTGGTCAAACTCTTCTTCACCAAACTTAAGTGTCATATTCAATCAATCCTCACAAAAACATACAAGGTTGGTTTTCATGGTCAAATTCAAGCACTGTTAAAGCACTTCCATTTTTCTCAGTACAATAAAAAAAAAAAACCATCATGTATTTTACATGCATAGGTATTTATGCGCTAATACATGTGCACAACACAAATACGTATGAAATTTACATATGTGATTTTTAGTCTCGCGTGTGCTATTATTAAGACATGATTTTTAGATCTTGAGTGAATCGTGAATATATTTGTAGATCCTGTCAATACATGTGCAAATATTTTGAGACAAATCCCTACCCATTTATCTCATCTCATCTCATTAGCTGCACCGCTTATCCTCAGTAGGGTCGCGGGGGTAGTGGAGCCCATCCCAGCAATCATCGGGCAGTGGGCAAGGGACACCCTGAACTGGTTGCCGGCCAGTCGCAGGGACAGACAACTCGCTCGCCCATTCACACCTAGGGACAATTTGGACCGGCCAATCCACCTGAAATGCATGTCTTTGGAATGTGGGAGGAAACCAGAGTGCCTGGAGGAAACCCACACAAGCACGGGGAGAACATACAAACTCCGCACAGGAAGTCCAGTAGCTGGTTTTGAACCCACACAGGAGGTTCCCAAGAACTTAAAACTGTGCCGCACACGCGCCAACCACTGCGCCGCCGTGTGCTGCCCCTTGTTTTTTTACATGGCACTTAATACATGTCCATAATTGATACATAGTTTTTGCACTAATACACATTTCATTGTTCCCTATTTAGGTGTAGCATGTAGCAAACCGTTATCAAACAATGATGGTGTAGGTCAGGGGTGTCAAACTCATTTTAACTCGGGGGCCACACGATGGAACAAACATTCTGTCGGGGGCCGGACTAGTAGATTAAAGAGAAAGAAAAAGAGAAATAAAGAAATAAGAGAAAGAGGGAGGGAAAAGGAGAGAGGGCGGGACAAAGAAAGAAAAAGAGAGAGAGGGAGAACGCGAGAAACAAAAGATAAAAAGTCGTGAGAGAGGGGGGAAAAGAAAGGGAGAGGAAGAAAGAAATCCAAAGAGAAATAGGAAGACAGAAGGAGAGAAAAAAAAAGGAAGCGCGAAGGGTATGAAAAGAGAAAGAGAAAAGAGAAAAAAGGAAAAAAGGAAGTTAGAGCAAAAGAGGTTAAAAGACACAAGAAGAGAAAGAGACAAAGAGCAACGAAAGAACAGAAAAAGAGAGACACAGAGTGAAAGAGACTTAGACAGAGTGGGAGAAAAGGGGTGGAAAAGAAAGAGAGAGGGAGAGAGAGAGAGAGAGAGAAATAAATACAAGTACAGTGTCTTTGTGAGAGGCACCTGGCCTTGGCAACATCAAGTTGACATATTTCAACCTGCAGCTTGTTTTTCTGTTGCGCTTCTCTGAGCGTTGTTTCGCGGGCCAGACTCAATCCCTTAGTGGGCCTGATCTGTTTAACACCTGTGGTTTAGATAGGCATCTCCGTGAGTTACCTTTCTTACGACTGGAAAGCGCTGACCTCCCTGTTCTGAAGAGTTAAATCCATTTTGTGCACACTTTGTGATGCCAAGAACCAAAAAGAAATCTGAGTGTTCTGCATTCGACCCTTGGGATGGAATGCTCTACCCTCTGAGATTCAATCTGCGACCTCAGTGGAAGTGTTTAAACCTAGGCTCAAAACACACTTATATTCAATAGCTCATGAATGATGTTGACCTCAGGAAGGTGTCAACCGGACATTCTGTTTATACCTATATTTCATTTAGATGATGTCTGTGTATTGTTTTTACAGCCCTTTGATACTTCTTGTGGGCTATACAAATAAACACAACTTGACTTAAGTAATTTCCAGCATGATGTACATGGATTTGTTCAGTATTTTGGGCATGGTTTGTATTTTTCTTTTTTGAGCCATCCTTCATTAAAACTGCAATCTCTCAGACTCTTGGTCTGATTAACCCGTTTTAAAGCACCTTTCCTAATGCACCTGTAGGGGGCGATGACGCCTCACATGACAACGCCATACAAATCACTGCATCGCAGTTTCCATGTCAACACCTTTTTAAAGGGGAAGTATGTAATATATAGTGCCCCCTAGTGGTAAAAAAAAGTTATTTCAGTAAAAAAAAAAAACATTGGTATGAATATTAGGCAAAAATACATGAACTAGCATACCAATGTTAATTTTTATAAAAAATCATATGTTGAGAAATTTAAGTTTCTTCTAAAAACTGTCATCCCATGCAAAAGAAGGAGAGAAAAAAAAAAAGAAAGCGAGAAGGGTATGAAAAGAGAAAGAGAAAAGAGAGAAAAGGAAAAAAGAAGTTAGCGCAAAAGAGGTTAAAAGACACAGAGAGAGAAAGAGACAAAGAGAAACAAAAGAAGAGAAAAAGAGAGACACAGAGAGTGAAAGAGACTGAGACAGAGTGGGAGAAAAGGGGTGGAAAAGAAAGAGAGAGGGAGAGAGAGAGAGAAATAAATAATAATAATAATAATAATAATAATACAAGTACAGTGTCTTTGTGAGAGGCACCTGGCCTTGGAAGTGGGGGCGGCAGTAGCTCCGGAGGTAGAGCGCTCGTCTTGGGAGCAAGGGATCCCAGTTCGAATCCCGGCTCGTCCGTGTTACATGTCGAAGTGTCCTTGGGTAAGACACTGAACCCCTAACACCCCCAATAAGCAGGTTAGCGCCTTACATACATACATACATACATACATACATACATACATACATACATATATATATATATATATATATATATGTATATATATATATATATACCAGCTCAGTAGCCTAGATGGTAGTGTGCCCGCTTTGAGACTGGGAGGTCGCTGGTTCGCGCCTCGGCCGAGACATACCTAATTGGTATAATGGCGGCGCCCTCTGTTGGCTGCGGCTGCATCGACTCGCTACAACGGGTCAGGTGTATCGACATTTCGTTCTGTGTACATCGTTACAAAGGAAATTATTATTATTATTATATATATATATATATATATATATATATATATATATATATATATATATATATATAATGTCCGTCGGGGAGTAGTGAATCCTCAAATTGAAGTCCTTGAGCACACCAAAGATGCTTGAAGTTGTATGTACATTTAAATACATACACTAATATTTACTTCTTTAGCCTGAGTGAGATGAGAATCGCTGAAAAATATTATCAAGAGGAGACGGATAATGACCTCGGGAACAGTACGTAAGTAAAAGTGTGTTATGTGGTCCAAAAGTATAATTTATTAAAATATTGTGTCTTTCAGGATAGACTGGGCAGAGGATTGTTCTGCAACATATTCAACTGGACATAAGGGCAAAGACAGCTCAGATAAAGACAATGAGTCATTGATCTCTTTGCAGTATGTAAATACTCTAAAACTACTATGCATGTTTATATGACAGTGTAAAATGTAGTTAATCCATCTGCGACACAGAATGGAGGTGCAACCTTGAGGGATGTTTTTAAATCTAGATTGAAGACACACTTCCATTCAATAGCTTATAATTGATGCACGGCTCATACTTTTCTTTTCTTGTTCTTTTCAGTTGCCTGGTTGGTGGTGAAATGAGGGAGAAGGACATATCGAGATGAGTCAGCGGACCAGCGCCTGGACCTGAAGCATGTCATCGTCTGCATCGACCAGCCGGCAGAGATGGGGAGCTGCGTTGGCACTGTAATAGACTTTTTGGACAATTTTATAGGCTTGAGGCGTCATTGCTGTCATGCACTATCCGGACAATTTTTTACATATTACACATTTCTTTCTTATTAATGCTGACTATGTTTTGTGTATTGTTGCCCAATCCTAAATCTATTGCACCGTGGTCATCAAGGAAGGGGGATTAACACTCGTGAGCCCCCTTCTCAAAGTTTCTCATTTTCCTCATGTTAAGGTTTGGAGTTTTCCTTGCCTGCATGTTGGTTTAATCAAGGTATGGTGTAAGTGTAACCTGTGCAGTCCTTTGAGAGATTTTTTTGATCAATGCGACTTGACTGACCAAACTTCTCAAGGCTTTGGGCCTGGTCAAGTCATGTTTATTTGAGTAGCCCTTAATCACAAAAAGTCTCAAAGGGCTGAACAATGGTCAAATAATACAATAGAAACATGTCCACTTTACTCATAGTGGAAAACTTTGCCGTTTCTAACAGTGATGCATGTTAAACTTGTTAAAACCAGTGAACATTGGAGTGACCCAATTTGGCTTGTGGTGACTCTACACAACATATTTTGTTTTGCCTTATAAATATTGGAGGGTGGTTCCAATGTGGAGTTACAGAACTTACTGTTTGTTGTGATAATAGTAACAATAAAAATAATGATCTGTTACAGGTGACTTTAACCACTGCAATTTACGTACGTCCCAAATATTACCAACATGTGAACATTCCCACCCGCGGAGAGAACACACTTGATCAAGTTTACAGTAATGTCCATGATGCATACAAGGCCTTACCTCGCCCCCACTTTGGACTCTCTGATCTATCTCTCTGCTTATGTACCCAGCCTACATTCAAAAACTGAAACAAACAAACCCCATCATAAAACTAATTAAGATCTGAAATCCAGAGACTGAGTGCACTCTGCAGGACTGTTTTAACACAACAGACTGGGATGATTTTAAAGCTGCAGCCCATCTGAACGACTCTCCTGTCAGTATGTAAGACTATGCTGAGGACCACTACAGCGACAAAGAGAGTACAGAGAGAAGCTGGATGGCTTCTTCAAGATTCAAATTGTTTATTGTAATGTGCACAGTAAAGAAACACGATTCCTTGCACAATGAAATTTTTACTTTGCTGGCCAAGCAGTTGCCAGCGTAATAAAACTAGGAAACTATATACATGTATACATAAAAGAATATTACGACTCTTAAAAAGATAAAAATACAAGATTAACTTAAAATGAGTTAAGGCAAGAAGATAAAAATAAGATAAAAACACAGTCTAAAGTGACTTGTGCAAAAATAGTAGTATAAGTATGGTCCAGTTTAAACTGTCTGTCCTGTAATAAAGTGTCTGTAGTCTGCTGAACATGTCTGTGGGGTAAAAAGAGTTCTTTAGACGGGTTGTCCTGCATTTCGCACTCCTGTAACTCCTTCCTGACGGTTGGAGTGTAAACAGTCCATGCTGTGGGTGGTTGGGGTCCTTAATGATGAAAGCAGACTTCCTGTGGACTCTGCATCGGTATATGCCCTGCAGAGAGGGCAGTGGAGACTGGGCTACCTCTGACCATTCTTAACCACCCTCTGCAGGCATTCGCGGTCCCTGGCCGTGATACTGTCGCATCAAACAGTGATGCAGATGGTCAGGATGCTCTCCAGGATGCAGCTGTAGAAGTTGCTGGGCATCTTGCTTGATATTCCAAATGCCCTCAGTCAACTTAGGAAGTACATTCGCTGTTGAGCTCTTCAGACCAGCTGTGTGGTGTTGAGGGTCCATGTGAGGTCCTCAGTGATGTGGACACCAATGCATGTTGTCCATTCCTGCTGCTTTGTGGGGGTCGATTTTCATCAGGACTCTGAGTTCTGGACCTTATGAGACTATTGGTGGTGGTGAGAGGGGTCTGGTGGTCCAGGTGTGTGTGCATGTCCCTGTGTTGCTGTTTATGGCCTCAAAGCGGGTGTGGTATGCATTGAGGTCATCTGGCAGGCTGTCTGCAGAGCTGATTGTGCTGGTGGTGGTCTTGTTGTCTGTGATGTGCTGCAAGCGTCTCAACATCAGCCTAGAGTCAGTAGTAGAGTAAAAGCCATCAAGTTTCTAGTCAAGTCAAGTCAAATGTATTTATATAAACAGTAGGGATACCAGGAGTATATTTCAACTTACCTTCCGATATAAGAGCAACGCCTCCACCTTTTTTGCTGGTCGTGCCAAGTGCGAACTCACAAAGTTAGGGGGAGAAGCCTCATTTAAAACTACAAACTCATTTGGTTTTAACCAGGTCTCATAAAGGCCAATAAGGTTAAGATTGTGTTAATTAATAAGGTCATTGACAAGTAAAGCTTTGGAGGCTAGTGATCTAATTTTCAGAAGGCCAAGCTTCAGTACTGTGGACTGAGCTGAACCCTTTCCCGAGTTTTGAACCTTAATGGCAACCTTAGTGGTTACCTCTACAGAATTATACTGCCAGTCCCGGGTCCTGTGCCTGGCATGACGGCAGATGCGGCCCGAATTCCATACCACAGGAATATTGTTGACAGGTGGAGTAGCAGGATGACTAATGGTAGAAAATAATGTAATTTCTTCTCCCTCCTTACCTATCAAGGGAGAATCAGAGGTAAGAAGCACAGAAGAAGATGCTATAGAAGAGTACAGATCAGGGTGTGTGGTGCAGGCAATGGAACACTCTAAACTACAAAAACTATGTGAATTGAATGAATCTAGCATAGCGCTAGTTAGCTCTAGCATTACAGACTCCACACCCGTGGTTACAGGTTCACTAATCACCTGTGACCTGGCCTGCACTAGTGTACCCTGTCACAGAAGGCTTAAACAGCACTCTATATTTTTAGAAAGAGAGAGAGCACCTTCCCAGTTCGGGTGAAGACCGTCTCTCCTCAGCAGGTCAGGTCGGCCCAAGAAAGCAGGCCAGTTATCCACGTACCTAAATCCCTGCTGACTACAGAAACTTGCCAGCCACCGGTTTAGCGAGACTAGTCTGCTAAACCTCTCATCATTGTCCTCGCAGGCAAGGGGCCAGAGACAATTACTCGATGCCGACTCATTTTGCTGGCGAGATTACAGGTCCTAGCAATATTTTTTTTGTAATCTCAGATTGCCTCATTTTAGTATCATTAGAGCCGACGTGAATGACTATATCAGTGTAGCTAGCCCTGTCCTGGTGTCTAAATTTGCATGTCAGCTCCCTCAAATTAGCCTCAATGTCGGGTGCTCTGGCCCCAGAAATACACATAACCGTGGCTGGGGTGCTAAGTTTTATGTAAAGGGTGAGGAGTCACCTATAACTAGGGTGCAGGAGCCAGTAGACTGGGGTGGAGTGGGACTAGCTTGGGGGCTGAACTTAATATGTGTCTGAATTGCCTCACCGCGATTAGCATGCCATTTAGGGCTAGTGCTAACCAGATTAGCAGGTTCGCTACAACCCACGCTAGCAGTGGTGTCCGCGGCACCTAACATTTTCCTTTTAAACTGCTCTAGCTCACGGACACGTCCCTCTAGAAGGGCTACTTGCCTAAGGAAGCGGGGACAATCTTTACAACAACCCATACTCACTTGTGAGCAGTCGGAAGCCGAACAGCGTCTTAGCAGCCATGGGAGGGGTTGCCCTTCACGAGCGATTAGCAGCAGCGCGACTGTAAAACAATTGTGCACGGCACTTACCTTACGCCAACCGTCCAGAATTCTGCTTTAGTAGGAATCTGAATCGATCTCGTAGTCGCAACGACGTGAGCAACACAAAACTCTCGCCACTCGATAACCCGGAACCTATTTGAAATATTTAACTACTCTCTGTACTGTCTCTTTGCCCCTGCAATGGTTTTCCCCAGTCGGTACCTACCAGCTTTGTACTCAGCCTCATTGCCTGATGTGTGTGCAATACATTGAGCACACAGCATGCGGCGTATCTGAGAATATATTCAGGGCTTCCGGTTTGAAAACTTCATAACTTGTATGGTGGGTACGATGTTATCAACCTAGTCACATACTGAGCATAGTCTTGTATAATGACAAAAGAGTCGTCCAGAATGGTTGCAGCTTTAAAAATATCCCAGTCTGTTGTGGGAAAACAGTCCTGCAGAGTGCTCTCTGTCTCTGGATTCCAGGGCTCTATTTGTTTTGTGATTGGGTTTGTTTGTTTCAGTTTTTGACAATAGGCCGGGTACATAAACAGAGAGATATGATCAGAGAGTCTATAGTGGGGGCAAGGTAAAGCCTTGTATGCATCAGGGACGTTTCTGTAAACATGATCGAGTGTTTTCTCTCGGCGGGTTGGAATGTCCTCATGTTGAAAATATTTGGGAAATATAGTCCGTAAATTGCACTGGTTATATTCACCGGTGGTGATGAAAACAGTATCGGGGTGAGCATTCTCTGCCACACTGATTGCGCCAAGGAGTGCGTTGAGTGTTGCAGTATAGTTGGCTGGCGGTGATGTAAACATCGATCAAAAACACAGTCGTAAATTCCCCCTGTAGATAATAGGGAAGAGATTTCAGTGATGAAAACTCCATGTCGGGTGAACAGCGCTTCTTAATAGTCTGTATGTCTCCACACCACGAGTTGGTGACAAACTTTGACACGCCCCCTGTTGTGTATGTAGTAGGATTGTAGTAGATTCAAGACAGGCACGGACGGTACATTCATAGAGTGTTTACTTCACTTCTTCCTCGGCAGTTCTCAAGCACAAGTTCAAGGCTGCACATTAGTATACAGCCACACCGCAGGAAGGGGAGTGTATTACACGACACCACATATTCCCCTTTTGTTAAAAACAGGACACAAACAGTAGCATTAATCTGAAATAAGCAATAATTCTTCGGTAAGTATGAGCTTATAGAAAACATACATTTCAATATTCATTACCAGATTAGAGGTAAATATGTATCAAAGGTAAACAATATTGTAAGGAACTACACTGTCAATATCGGTAAGCAAAAAGTGTGTAAACCCTGTAAACGTAAGCAGACTGTATGAGGATCACATCATAAACAAGCCAAAGATGTGACTTCAAAGTTCTCTTAGTATTGTACAAAATCATACATGGACTTGCTCCCTCTTATCTTTCAGATCTGATCTGCCACTATGTCCCGGGCCGAAGCCTACGATCTGAGAGTGCTGGTCTTCTGATGATCCCGAGAGCAAAGAAGTCTTCTGCTGGTTCGAGAGCGTTCTCCATCCGGGCACCGGTGCTGTGGAATGCTCTTCCCCCTGAGATTCGATCTGCAACCTCAGTGGAAATGTTTAAATCTAAACTTAAAACTCACTTCTACTCCATTGCATACGAATAACCTACTCCTCTTGTCGGTTGAAAATAGTTTGTGTAATATAGTGTAACAATCTGTGAAGCCCTTTGAGACTCTTCGTGATTTAGGGCTATACAAATAAAAATGACTTGACTTGACTTGACAATTTTTAAAACAATGAACATTCATCATGTCTTTTTTTTTTTTTTTTTTTGAACATCACCACATCTTTTCTGTATCTTTTTTTTTAAGTCACGTAATCTTGAAGCCATGCAGGAGCATGTCGTATTCTCGGTGCACTCGGAGAGTGATGTGGTGAGGGCACAGTTTCAGGTTCAGGTGGCTCAGCACCTTGGTTGCTTGGCAGGAGACAATCATCAGCATCAGCAGGCTGTGGTGCTGAAGCAGCAGCACAAGTGGAAGAATGGGCAAGGTGGGAAGCATTCCACACCTTTCCATCAGACAGCAGACAAGTGGCTGGACCCTTTTGTGCTACTACTGTCAGTAGCTTGGTGAACTTTGAGTGTCCTTTGGCAATGATTCCAGGTTTGCGGATGCGAACCGCAGAGCCAATCTGGAAGCTGGGTGATTTTGCACCACGACGTTTGTCAGTGTATTGTTTTGATTTCTGTTGTTTGTTTTGCATGTTTTGTAGCATGTTGCCTTTGTCGGGAGTGGGGCGCATGGAGTGAAGACCTGTGATGTGAAGCTTTGTATTCAGTGGTCTACCATGCAACAGTTCAGCGGGGGACACTGAAGTCACGGCATGTGGTGTGGCTCTGTAAGTGTGTAAAAACTCAGTGAAGAAGGCTTTCAGTGGTTTACCTTCTATGTTGGCTGTTTGTAGACAGTACTTGAAGACTCTGTTGAAACGCTCAATTTCACCATTGGCCTGTGGGTAGTACACAGAGCTGCGACGGTGTGTGATGTTCCTGTCACTAAGGAATGCTTCAAACTCGGTCGACACGAACTGAGGGCCATTGTCAGTAACAATTTCCTGTGGATTACCTTCTCTGCTAAACACAGTGGAAATAAAAGTCATAACAGAGCTGGTAAGTAACATTTGAGCAGAAGGCAATCTCAGGCAATCGGCTGTAATAGTCAATGAGGGTGATGGCGAAGTGGCAATCAGCAGGTGCAGAGTGAATAGGACCAACAATGTCCACAGCAACCTTTTGCCAGGCAGCAATTGGGGTAGGCACACGCTGTAACGGAGCAGTAAGTGTGGTTGCAGTTTTGTCATGCTGCAAGCAGGTAGTGCATGATTTGATGGCGAGCTTAACCTGAGAATCCATTCTAGGCCACCAGTACAAGTCTCTCAGTCTGTTTTGTGCGAACGATCCCTTGGTGTGTAGCGTGAGCAAGTTGGATCATTTTTTCCTGTAGCTGTTGTGGTATCACAACACGATGAGTGTCACGCACAATGACACTGTTCTGCATGGCAAGCTCATTTTGCACACGGAAATATGGCACGATGAGGGGGTCAAGGCCTTTTGCAGTACGAGGCCATCCCTTCTGCATGTAGTGTCGCACCTTCTGTAGCACCAGACATTCCTCACACGCACTGGTGAGCTCATCAGCAGTGACTGCAGCAAAATCAGGAGACACAGCAGCCACCATCTCCAACTCCATCTCCTCGTGGTCGTCTGTGATGGGGAGAGGCAAACGTGACAAGCAATCTGCAGTAACATTCTCATGTCCCGGTTTGTATTCGATTGTGTAGTTTAAACACAGCACGCGAGCAGACCAGCGAGCTATTCTCATGCCTGCACGTCCAAGGCCTTTGGTTGTGAGTAGAGTGGTGAAAGGGCTATGATCAGTCCGGAAAGTGAAGTGACGGCCCCAGAGAAAAGTACGCCACTTTTCAGTCGCCCAGACGCATGCCAAAGCCTCTTTTTCAACTGTTGAGTAATTTCGCTCACATGCAGTCAGCGTCCTGGAAGCAAACGCAATGGTCTGTTCAGTGTCACCTTTCATTTGTGTCAACGCAGCACCGATGCCATAGTCTGACGCATCTGTTGTCACGACTGTTGGCAGGGAAGGGTCGAACAAGGCGAGTGCAGAGCTAGTAGTGATGATCTCCTTCACTTTGGAAAAGTTGGCTTGCGCCTCTTCAGACCAGTGGAATGTAGCAGACTACCTGAGTAGAGCACGGAGAGGTTCCACAAGCATGGCGTGGTTGGGGATGAACTTTGAGTACCACGCAGTCAGGCCGAGGAAAGATCGCAGAGATTGAGCGTCGTGTGGAGGGGGGAGCTCGATTTGTGTAGCAATAGTGATCGCTTTGTCAAGTTTTAAGTCCGTTTCAACCACAGCCCGTACATGGCCAGGATCTGGATGTAGACCAGAGGCAGAGATGAAATGCCCAAGGAAGGACAACTCTGTTGTTCTGAAGTGGCATTTTGCAGCATTGAGCTTCAGCCCACTCTCCTGTAAACAATTGAGGACGGCTTTCAATCTGGCGTCATGTATTTCAGGCGTCTCCCCACTGACAATGATGTCGTCCAAATAGCACTGCACACCCATTTGACCAACCAGGATCTGAGACATCATGCGTTGAAGGGCACTGGGTGCTGAGGCCAGGCCGAAAGGCACTCGTGTGAAACGAAACAGTCCATCTTGCGTTATAAACGCTGTAAGATCTCTGCTGCTTGGATGTAGCTGCACTTGGTGGTATGCATTTTGTAGGTCAATCGTGGAAAACATTGTAGCACCACTGAGCTCAGTGAACACCTTCTCAATGTGCGGCAGCGGGTGACTGTCGATCACCACAGCCTTGTTTGGTTCACGTAAGTCCACACACACACGAAGGCCACCTGTTTTCTTGCTCATGACCACCAGAGGAGACACCCAGGCAGACGCGTCCACTCTCTCGATGATGCCATCAGTTTCCAATTTCGTCAGCTCCTCCGACACCTTGTCACGCACGGCATATGGGAGTCTGCGTAGCTTTTGCTGGACTGGAGGCACGTCAGCACGCACTTTAACTTTGTGTATAAAACCTGTAGCAACGCCTAAAGCATTTGTAGCGTTGACAGTGTGACTCATCTCCGATGCGGCAGGTGTTGCAATCTGCCCATCTTGTATGTGAAGGCGAAGTGCAGTGAACAGGTCCATTCCCAGTAGTGGAGTACCGTCAGGAATTATGTAGAAGTCAGTATGTGCACTCTGGTTGCAGTATGTAGCAGTAAGTTGAAGACAGCCCAACACTGGAATTGGCTTCTTCATGTAGGTCACCAGGCGTACAGTAGGCTTTGAGAGAGACACGTGCATGAATGAATGTCTGTAAATTCTCTCTGGCAGAATTGAGACTGCTGAACCAGTGTCCACAAGCAGGTCAGTAGTAAGTGACAGTTCATCGTTCGCATGGAGAGCAACTGTACACGTAAGGCGCTTTGAGACTGTAGCTGTAGGGGCTACATGACACACAGTAAGGTCTGGGACAGTAACTTCTCTCACTGATCGAGTAGCAATTGCGCTGTGGCACACTTTACCAAAATGTCCCAGTTTTCCACATTGGTTGCATTTTTAGCAGGGCACTTGGGGTCATTTGCTAGATGAGAGTTGGAGCCACAACGGTTGCAGGTTTTGTGTTGAGAAGAGCGCTGTGTATGTGTGCTGCTCCGATTCCTTTTGTCACTCAGTTGCACGAGCTTCACAGGGGCGTCGGACACGTGCACAGGAGCAATAGCCTTCACTTCTGCCATAGCGGATTCGATTTGTGTAGCAATAGTGATCGCTTTGTCAAGTTTTAAGTCCGTTTCCAACAGCAAGCGTTCTCTGATCCTTGAAGAGGACATCTTCTCAACGAATTGATCCCTAATCATATCATCAGCAAACATGCCAAAGTCACAGTTAGTAACTAAGTCCCTCAATGCGGCAATGAACTGAGCAGTGGTCTCGCCCGGTCTCTGAGCACGCCGACGGAACGTGCTCCGCTCAGCCACGACATTCATCTTCGGTACAAAGTTTTTAGCGCACCACAGACGGATTTGTAAGAAGTGCCAGTGTCGGGAAGGGAAAGAAAAATTCTCTGCCCTTCTGTGCCTAAACAGTGCAGCAGTAGTGCGCGTTTTCGTTTGTCCGGCATGTCGTTTGCAGTCAATGCTAGCAGGTAATTTTCGAACATCTGAATCCACGTGGTGTACAACATCGTAGGCTCACCCGGGGTTTCAAGCAAAGCAGGGGGTTGTGAGATTCCGAACCAAGTCATCCTCGTCGCCAATATGTTGTGTATGTAATAGGATTGTAGTAGGACTGTAGTAGATTCAAGACAGGCACGGACGGTACATTCATAGAGTGTTTACTTCTTTTCTTCCTCGGCAGTTCTCAAGCACAAGTTCAAGGCTGCACATTAGTATACAGTGACACCGCATCAAGGGGAGTGTATTACACGACACCACACCTCCCCGTTTAGCCTTACAGGCAGCTGCAATGCGGTCTACTCGGTGTATGGGGTGAGTCTGTAGCTAAATGGCGACCTGCGGCATTTGGTCCGAAAGCCAGGTCTCTGTGAAAATAAAGGCGCAGCACTCTCTGATTTCCCGTTGGAATGAAATCCCAGTTTTCAGCTCATTTAGCTTGTTTTCCAGTGAGCAAACCTTACGGAGTAGGAGGCTGGGTAGCGGTGGTCGGCTAGCTTGGCCTTTTAGCCTAGCATGGAGCCCTGCCCTTTTCCCACACTTGCGTCGCAGTCCCCGGCGCACCCTACCCGGATAAGCCTGCTCAATTGAGCTCGGTACAGCAGGCCCTTCGTAGGGGAGGCGCTGGTAGCCTCGGGAGCGAACAATGACTTGTAGCTCGGGTGAAATAAAGCCCGTAAAAAGTAAGTGACTGTGTGGGTTGCCAAAGTTGAGTAGTTCCTGCCGGGTATATGTTATCAATGCGTGGTATTTTTATAAGAAAAAAGAAAACACAAGAGCACAAAAGCAAAAAGCCGTCAAGCACGCGTGGAGCGAGCAAACACATCTGCCACGGGGTGCCAAGATTGTTCATCTCCATTGTTCTACTCCACTACTGACTGGGCGGATGGTGAGAGGCTTGCAGCACATCACAGACTACAAGACCACCACCAGCACAACAAGCTCTGCAGCCTGCCAGATGACCTCAATGCACAATACACCCGCTTTGAGGCTACAAACAGCAACACAGAGACATACACACACACCTGACAACGAGACTCCTCTCACCACCACCAATAGTTTCATCAAGTCAAGTAGAATAGAAGAATAGAATAGAATTTACTTTTATTGTCATTCTTTGTAACATTGCACACAGAACGAAATGTCGACCCGTACAGTTAAACTGTAGTGAGCCAATGCAGCCGCAGCCAAACAGAGTGCCGCCATTTTAGACCCAACTGCTGTGTTGGGAGTCATTAGGTGCCCAAACCCCCCAATTCCAACCCTTAATGCGGAGCTCCAAGCAGGGAAGCAATGAGTACCAATGTTGTAAGTCTTGGGTATGACTCGGCCGAGGCTTGAACCAGCGATCTCCCAGTCGCGGAGCGGGCGCCCTACCATCTAGGCTACCGAGCTGGTAAGTACTCAGAGTCCTGACGAAAATCAACCCCCACAAAGCAGCAGGACGAGACAACATCCCTGGCCGTGAACACAGAGCATGTGCTAATGAGCTCGCAAATGCTTTACCTCCATCCAAAGCCAAGTTCCCTCCTGTTTTAAGACCATTGTTCCCCTCCCTAAGAAGACCCCACCCACCTGCCTGAATGACTACAGACCGGTAACACTCACTCCAATTGGTATTAATTGCTTTCTTCAGCTGCCTACTGGAGGGATGTAACGAGTCTGGTAACATGGTGCGAGGACAACAACTTCACCTTCAATACGGACAAGACAAAGGAGATGTCAGTGGACATGAAAAAGAGACGGTAACGTCATCATCCACTATTTATCAGGGACCATGAAGTAGAGCGGGTAAGCAGCTATAAGTACCTCGGCGTGCACATCACTGAGGACCTCACATGGACCCTAACACCACACAGCTGGTCAGAAAAGCTCAACAGCGACTGTACTTCATAAGGAGGCTGAAGAAGTTTTGAAGGTCAAGCAAGATCCACAGCAACTTCTACAGCTCCATCGTGCACTGTGCATATCACAATAAACACTTTGAATTTAAGTTTGACAAATATTGCAATACAATGTTTTATGCCTGGACAGGTAAATTAGTTTTAAGATGGAATGACACACTGCAAGTAGACTCAACAATTAGTGTTTATTCAAACAGTCAAAAACAAGACCTGGCTATCTTTTAACCATCTGGGTTAGTCGGCTGTCTTTTTCATGTTGGGGCAATTTGATGACATTTTGTAGAAACACGAGGCTATGGTCTGCATATTGCCTCAAAACAGCCACAAATACACCACGTTAAGAAGTTAATAGATTTCCAGATAAAACTTTGTGAATTGCTCGGTGGCCTTGGGAGTATGGCGCCCGCCCTGAGACTGGGAAGTTTTGGTTCAAGCCTCGGCCGAGTCATACCTAAGAATTAAACATTGGTACCCGTTGCTTCCCTGCTTGGCGTTCAGCATTAGGGATTGGAATTGGGGGGGTTGGTCACCTAATGACTCCCAAAACCTCAGTTGGGTTGAGCGAGGGGGCTGGGAATCAATTTCCCAAAAAGAGTCAGAAATGACTCTAGCCACCTCCCACTAGGGGGATATAGCTGTGGTATATATAAAGAAGTTAATAGATTTCCAGATAAAACTTTGTGAATTGGCTTATACATTTTACTCAAAACAATAAACTTGGTGCTCTGATTTGGATATCACCGGAAACTAAATTGTAAATCATTTTACAAATCTACATTTGAAAGGTTTTCAAATATATTTGTGAACGTCACTTTCCAGAGTGGATGGTAATAGCCTGTTTCAAACGTACTTTATACGTTCAAACCGTTCTAAATTAGAAATATATTGTGAAAACAGGAAACAGAAAACAGGAAGTAGAGGGCACCATTTATTTTCTAAGGAAACACGTTTTTCAGCCATTCACATCCATACATAATATAATACTGTTATTGACTGACTAAATAGCTGGCTGTTAACCTCTGTCATTTCGATTATTATAGACTTTATAGACTTTCAGTGTCTTCATGCGGGAAGCTCGGCTGTCGCTGCTGTAATGCCTATGCCTAAAGTATCACGTCCTCTCCCTTGTCCACTACTTGCTCCTTGCTTTTCTCAGCCCTCTTTGGCTTGGTGTTTCAAAAGTCTACACAAAATGATGCAGTGGGTAATTTTCTTTAGCGTAGTAAAGTTGCATGCACGAACATGAACATAGCTATTAACATTACCACCAGTAGGAGTGACACTACCACTTCATTAAGTCAAGTCAAGTCATTTTTATTTGTATAGCCCTAAATTACGAAGAGTCTCAAAGGGCTTCACAGATTATTACACTATATTACACAGACTATTTTTCAGCCGACGAGAAGAGTAGGTTATTCATATGCTATGGAGTAGAAGTGAGTTAAGTTTAGATTTAAACATTTCCACTGAGGTTGCAGATCGGATCTCAGGGGGAAGAGCATTCCACAGCACCGGTGCCCGGATGGAGAACGCTCTCGAACCAGCAGAACACCTCTTTGCTCTTGGGATCACCAGAAGACCGGCACTCTCAGATCGTAGGCTTCGGACCGGGACATAGGGGCAGATCAGATCTGAAAGATAAGAGGGAGCAAGTCCATGTATGATTTTGTATAATACTAAGAGAACCTTGAAAGCACATCTAAGGCTAACTGGGAGCCAATGCAGGTTAGCCAAAATTGGTGTTATGTGATCGTACTTTTTTGTCCTAGTTAAAAGCCTCGCTGCGGCATTTTGTACCAGCTGAAGAGACTTGATTCTAGACTTCGGGAGACCAGAGAGTAGTGCATTACAGTAATCGAGACGGGAGGTAACAAATGCATGAATTATAATTTCCGCATCCGACTGAGACAGTATTCAACGGATTTTAGCAATGTTACGGAGATGGAAGAAAGCGGTTCTAGTAATTTTCTTTACATGCATTTCAAAGGATAGATCAGGGTCAAATATGACACCTAAATTTTTAACTTTGTCAATGTTCACAGCAGTTTTTGAGAATAAGTCACGGCATTTAGATGGACCAATGACTAACATTTCGGTCTTTTCAGAGTTAAGACGCAAGAAATTGAGTGACATCCACTCTTTTATCTCAATGAGGCAGGCCTCCAATTTTCCACAGTTTAGTGTGGGAGATTCCTCCAACGGAAGATATAGTTGAGTGTCGTCTGCGTAGCAGTGGAAGCTGATATTGTACTTGCGAATAATATCACCTAATGGAAGCATGTAAATGCTGAAAAGAAGGGGGCCAAGCACTGAACCCTGTGGAACACCGGAGGTAACATTAAAGGGCTCAGATGTCATTTCACCATATTTAACACAGTGCGTCCTATCTGAGAGGTAGGATCTGAACCACGAGAGGACGGTTCCTGAGAGACCAATCCATTTTTCCAACCGTTCTAGTAGGAAATTGTGGTGCACTGTGTCAAAAGCAGCACTAAGATCCAGCAGCAGCAAAAGTGATGAAGCGCCAGAATCCATTGCTAGTAGGAGATCATTTGTTACCTTTATCAGAGCTGTCTCAGTAGAGTGGTTAGCCCTGAATCCTGATTGCATGGATTCAAAAAGGTTATTCTCGGATATGAAATCATTTAGCTGCTGTGCCACTACTTTTTCAAGTACTTTAGAGAGGAAAGGTAGGTTTGACACAGGTCTATAATTGCTTAAGATTTCTGGATCAAGGTTGGGTCGTTTCAGTGTGGGTTTAATAACGGCGGACTTAAAAGCTGCTGGAACTACACCTGAGGAGAGTGATATGTTTATAATATTTAGAACTGAAGGTCCAAGGACGCCAAAAAGACTTTTAATAAGTGAACCTGGGAGCGGGTCGAACTGGCAAGTTGTCGGTTTGGCCGCATTCACCACCTGTTTGAGATCATCAAGTGACAGTTCACTAAAACCGGACAATTTCCCAGGACAGCCACCCTGTCGTGCATCTGTAGATTTCAGCCCTTTAATAAGTGTGGTATTAAAAATTTCTTTAGCAATTTCTTCCTGTATGCATTGAAGCTTCTTAGTAAAGTAGACCATTAAGTCATGAGCAGAGTGCGTCGAACTATCTGCGATAGTCTGTTGCCTTGTAAGCGATGCTACAGTGTCAAAAAGGGCTTTGGGATTGTTCTTTTGAGACGCAATCACCTTCGAAAGGTAGGCCGATTTTGCAGAGGCAAGGGCCGCTTTATACTTTAACAAGTTGTCACACCAGGTTTGATGGAAAACCTCAAGCTTGGTAGCGCGCCATTTTCTTTCCAATTTCCTGCATTCTTGTTTAAGGGTTCTAGTTTCATCAGTAAACCAAGGCGTGCGTCTTTTAGGACGTGATTTTAGCTTTATGGGCGCTATTGAATCCAGGACACTAGTCAGGGTGGTGTTGAACTCATTCATGAGTGAGTCAATCGAGCCATTGTATGAAGGAAAGGACGCAACTGCTCCAGGAAAGAGCTCAGAAACTGTGCCAGTGCTTATATTGCGTCCGCTAAATTCTTCAGCTTTTTTAACACTACATTTAGCTAGCACCTCAAATGTAACTAAATAATGATCCAAGATAACGGTAGTACACGGTAACACCATAATGTTTGTGGTTAAAACTCCTCGAGTAAGAATCAAGTCTAGCGTGTTTCCATTTTTATGGGTTGGCAAATCAACCAGTTGATTAAAACCAAATGCATCAATTAGAGACATAAATGCAATAGTAAGTGAACTGAGTGGGGGAGTTCATATGAATGTTAAAGCCCCCCATAATTATAATTTTGTCTGCAAAATTTGCAGACAAAAGTTCAGCAAATTCGTCTAAGAAAGTTGTGTATGGCCCAGGTGCGCGATAGATAGTTATTGCATAAATTGACAATAGAGGGGACCGCATCACAAGAGCCTCAAACGCCTTGTAATTATTAGAGGTACGAGGATTAAATTTGAGCGATTTTTTAGAAATGAGCGCGACACCGCCACCCTTTTTCATTGTGCGTGCTACATGGCTACTCGCGTAGTGAGGGGGTGAAGCATAATTTAGCGCTAAATACTCATCCGGGCGTAACCAAGTTTCACAAAGACCCATACAGTTAAGTTTATAATCACGAATAATGTTATCAACAAGTAAAGCTTTAGGAGCAAGCGATCTAATATTTAAAAGACCAAATTTTAGCTTTGCTGAATCATTTGACTTAGCTGAAGTCTTTGTAGTCCTTGTAGAGATCTTCGAAAGATGCCGCTGTTGGGGCCGTTCGTGAGCGCTGAGTGTAAAGCGTCGGTTGTCCGGCGAGGAATGAATTGTGGAATTAGTAAAATCCTCGCGTCCTTCTTGCTCCTTAGACTTCGCACGCTTCACACATCTACCTGCACGGCAACCACGCTTCTGTTTTCTCTCTTTACGGCGCCGTTGTCGTCGTTTATTGGGAGGAATAGCTGTCCACAAGGATGCCGGATCTCTTTGAAGTTCACTCGGTATATCATAGGCGATATAAAAAGTGCCCGAAAAGTCGAAATTTAGACGCCCACCCAACCGAATAAGTTCGTCCCTACTGTAAGTATTTTTGGCCACACATGTGTCAAAAAGACAAGAGAACGGCAATAAATAGAAGATTAGCTGGAGAGCAACTAGTCGCAGCATCCATGCGCGCCGCCATGTTGAATCTTTTATTATTATTGTCTTGCAATGTGTCATTACACTATCAATTAAAATATCTATCAACAAGTATATCAGTCGCACTTTCTATGAAAAAATGACAACCAAATGAATAAAAAGATGTAGTGGACTTACATTATCACTTGAAGGAATGCTAGAAGTTGTTCGAGAGGACATCTTGTTCACGTGCTGGAGGGCTGACAACAATGACCTTGTATATTTGAGGAAAAGCATGGTGCTGTATGTCCACCTGGAGTTTCCTTCCGTAGTGCCGGCACTTACCCTTGCTTGCATCAGAAAACACAGTGCCAACTAGACTACTAGGGGTCACTGAATGTTACATACTGTCCTTTTAAGCCGACTTTATTATTTTCTTTTTTACTCATCTTCATTTAATGCTTGGTCTGTTCAGTCAAATTGCTGAGAAACATGGCAAGAATTTCAAGCATTTTCAAGCATTTCACCCTGACCTTGAAAACTCCTTGAAATTCAAAAATTTGTTCCCGGATTTCAAGCACCCTTTATATAACATTTTGATTGTTTTAGAAGGTAATATTCAACTCCATATATCAGCTCTGTTTGACAGTTCAATTGGTGTGCATATTTTTTGCTTGAATGTATTTACATGAACAATGAAAGCTGTTTTTTGCACACACATTTATAGGCAATTGTGATGGACAGAAAGGAATACTGAAGTTATTGAGTAAATTGAAGACCAATGACAAAACCATTCACCCAGAACAACACGCTGCCTTCACTCCTCACCTGTCTGCCTAACCAGACTCCATTGTGGTTGGGGGGTATATGGGAGAAAGCAGAACAGAGTACCGATAGGATGTGAAAGGCATTCCGCTTGGGCGATTCGCTGATTTGCATTCAACATCGAGACATAAGCACACTGGCTCCATCGACAGCGTGCATGGTGCCAAAAAAAAAGATTGTTTTGAGAGCTCACATTCGCGTCAACAGCATCACACACTGCACACTTTTTGGACTAATTACTGACCTCGCATGCTAATGTGGTACAAGAGAGGGAGGCGCAGCAGGAAGAGCGACCTGGAAAAAAAAAAAAGCAAGCGAGATTAGTGGTCGAAGGCAACTAAGGCCTCACTCTCCCAAAGTCTCTGCCATGTTATTTTTCGCTTTATGATTCTGATAATGATGATATTAGAAGCAAAGGGAAATTGGGGAGGATAAGGGTAAATGATGATGTGTGCCACACGTGAATGTTCTTACTGTCTTTCGTCTCTTTTACTATCACACACGATGAGAGGGAGAGAGATGGAGAGAAAGAGTGAGATAGATAGAAGATAGAAGATATAGAGAGACATGGTGGAGGGAGGGCTCCTCAATGACTAATTTTCCTTTCTTTTATGGCAGCATAAATTTAAATGGAAGAGGGGGGTTTTGAGGGGCTGAGAAGAAATCCTTTTAGCGGCCTGATTTATGTACGTCTGATGGGCGAATCATAGATCACCACCTGAAGATGGCAGACACACTGATGATGATGGGGCCTTTTCACAGGGCCCTAATGCTTTGCCGAACAAAATGTAACCAATCTGCGGGGGCCCTCAAGCATGCAATGGCTAATAGAAACTAGAGAAAACTGCGCGCCTGTCGCTAGCGACAGCGACTCGAGGTGGTGGGCGGATATGTGCGCTGCCAGACTTTTAGGACAGTGAGGAAAACTCAAGGAGCAGAAAAGCAATTAAGCAGCACAGTTGGACATACAATAATTTGAGAGACTCAAAGAAAAAACACAAGCATAAAGATCAAGTAGAAGGGGCATTAGCAAAAGGACAATTTAAAGTTTGAACAAGGGAATATAAAATCCCATGGGAAACAGTTAAACAATACACAACAACAAAACTGCATTAGTGTTCAATTTAAAACACTGGATCACACACACACGGACACGCATGTACCCAGCGCGGCACATGCAGCCCCACCAATCATCTTTATATCAAAACATCATTATGCTGTCTGACAGCAACCAAGATTCCGTCGAGGCCTCCTTGTCATAAATCGTCAGCTGTTGCGGTGCTGCAGTGAGAAGCCTTTTTTCATTTAGGGATGTCATTGCTTTCCCGAGCCTCGTAAAGGTTGTCGGAAACTGAGGAGAAAAAGAGGAAAGACTGACAGAGTGTGTCTCGGACAAGAAAGAAATATCTACGAATGGCGTGTCTTGTAAAAGTCTGGCAACGAAGAGGAACTGATTCTTGAGGCTGTCATTCATCCTGGGGATGGAAGAGGTTCCAAGGGAGGTTAATTTTCATAAGATGTGAAGGTGGGTCCCATTGGGAAGGCGGAGTTTAATTAACAAATACTCTACCGTGGCCTCTTTGGTTTTATGACTATAAGCTACATCTGGCAATAGTAAGACACATCCGTAAACTGTAAAATAATGTAACAAATAAACACTTACATTCAAGAAAATGCTGAAAATACCAGGTCAAAGTTAATACGCCAAATTACAGATGTCAAACTAAGTTTGTGTCTCGGGCCGGATCTAGAACAGACCAGTAAAAGAATGTCAACACCAAATTGGTTAGTTTTGTTTTTTAGTATTGGCCTGGAGAGGAATGGGCCCACCAGGCTGTACTTGCCTGAGACACATCATAGGAAAAGGTGACCAACAAACAATCCCAAAAGGAGCTGTTATTAGCAAAACATGTTGCGCAGTCTGAACTTAAAAGCCCCCCAGATCATGTTTAAGCAGTCCAATCATGAATGCTCTTATACAGATGACATAAACGCTAAACTGCATTGTTTTTTTTTCTCTCCAAAATGTGTTTTTTTTTACTGGAACCAATCCATTTTAAATGGGAATAATAATGAGCCATTTTTTCAAATCTTTTTTTTTTTTTTTTTTTTTTAGGAATCAGGAAAACAGAAAGCTTGACTTCATTGATCAAAATATCAATACCATCTGGTGTCCTTCCACTCAGGACCTGGCCAGGTGACAACAAGCCTATCCCCCATTTTACACACCTCATTCATCTCTTTCAGTTAGAACTCTTGGGTTGGATCCCCTGGGAAGAGATCTCAGAACTGGAGGGCAGAGGTTAACCTTGCTAAATTAGTCTTTGGATACTTTGCACCATTCAATAATTTATCGAATATTTCAGACAAGGATTATGGAAAAAAACTGCAAAATGTCTGCATTTTTACAAATATGTAAAGACAAATACAAGAGACCACAGAGGTTTGTCCTGAGCAGGGAATCGTAAGGTGGAATGGTCTTATAGCGGGGAATGGAAACAAATGGTAATTCTCAAATGTGTTCCAAAACATTAACTTTGCAGGATTGTCATGACCTTAGAACATGTCATTGCGTTAAACACCTCCTGTTTTCGATAAGTGTCCTGAGTGTCGTTTGAATGGATATGGTTGTATTTCTTAAGAAGGGTAACCATGGGTGTGCCTTCCTTGTATTTCTTTACAATCAGATGCCATGTTTTCATCGGTATCAACTTCCTGCTTCTCTCTTTACCATCCCTGAAAGTCTTGGGACCCGTATATGAACAAAGTTCTGTTATACGAGATTTAGAAATGAACAAAGAGACAGAAAGTTAGTTACCGTATTTTCCGCACTATAGGGCGCACCGGGTTATAGGGCGCACCCCCAAAAAATAGTTTTTGGTCCTATATCTTCCATAGATAAGGCGCACCGGATTATAAGGAGCTACAATAGGAACCTCGACAAAACAGTCAGATGATTCAGTCCAACTGATTACCCCCTTAACATTCCCAAAGCTTGCAAAGAAGCAAATATGTGTCGTAGACACGTGCGGATGCGGTGTCCGTACGATGTCACTTAAATGCGTCATTTCAAATATCATTCGGAAGGTTAAAGTCTTGGAATTCAAGAAATGCCAAACATTTCTTAGTTTCTATTTTCTTTTTCGCTCGCAACTTTACTGTGCATATGACAATAAACACTTGAAATTGAGTTTAATTCACTCAACTCATCACAGCAACATCAAGATCATTCTAAAACAAGATACCGGGAAAATATAAAGCCGCATAGCTCACCTAAGTTCTCGCGTTCAATAATGATACGCAATCATGGTCTTCTTACAACCGTGAGTGAAGTAAATCCAGGAGAGTAAATTATTTGCAAATACAGACTAATAAAACATGTTTCTTTATGGTGTACTTTAGCAAGCTTGCTACGCCATTGCTAAACTCGGCCAATTGCAGGGTTTGTTTTGGCCATCTAGCCAATCCGAGGCTCCGAATAACTTCAGCCAATAGCGATCGATTTAACGGATGATTGACACATCTTTTTCGGCCAATTGCAGGGTTTGTTTTGGCCCTCTAGCCAATCCAAGGCTCCGAATAACTTCAGCCAATAGTGATCGATTTAACAGATGATTGACACATCTTTTTCGGCCAATTGCAGGGTTTGTTTCGGCCCTCTAGCCTATCCGAGGCTCCAAATAACTTTAGCCAATAGTGATCGATTCAAATGATGATTGACACATTGGTTAGTCAATGAAACGCCGGTATATAAATCCTAGCATACACCACGGACTACTCCACGTTCGGGGGGAAATCGAGTCGGCGGCTGTTGCGTAAGTTGCGAGACCTTGTGATTTAATGTTAATCCATAAATAAGACGCATGGTCAGCTTTTGAAAAAAATTAAGACTTTTAGGTGCGCCTTATAGTGCGGAAAATACGGTATTTGAAAGAGGTGAGCCAAGAGCATATAAGTATATATATATATAAGTATATATATATATATATATATATATATATATATATATATACAGTGGCGAAACTATTTGCCCCCCTTGAACTTTGTGACCTTTTGCCACATTTCAGACTTAAAACGTCAAGATATGAATCTGTAATTTATTATGAAGCGTCAACAATAAATGGGACACACTCCTGATGTGGAACACACTTTATTGAATATTTTAAACTTTTTTAACAAATAAAAAACGAAAAAGTGGGTGTGCAAAATTATTCAGCCCCTTTACTTTCAGTGCAGCAAACACTGTTCAGAAGTTCAATTAGGATCTCTGAATGATTCAATGTTGATCTAAATGACTAACAATGATAAATGGAATCCACCTGTGTGTAATCAAGTCTTTGTATAAATGCACCTGCTCTGTGATAGTCTCAGAGGTCTGTTTGAAGTGCAAAGAGCATCCTGAAGGACAAGGAACACATCAGGCAGGTCCGAGATACTGTTGTGGAGAAGTTTAAGGCTGGATTTGGATGCTAAAGATTTCCCAAGCTTTAAACATCCCAAGGAGAACTGTGAAAGCAATAATATTGAAATGGAAGAAGTATCAGACCACTACAAATCTACGAAGATCGGGCCGTCCCCCTAAACTTTCAGCTCATTCGAGGATAAAACTGATCAGAGCTGCAGCCAAGAGGCCAACAATTACTCTGGATGAACTGCAGATGTCCATACTGCAGAGGTCCATAGCTGAGGTGGGAGAATCTGTCCAAAGGACAACAATCAGTCGTATACTGCACAAATCTGGCCTTTATGGAAGAGTGGCAAGAATGAAGCCATTTCTTAAAGATATCCATAAAAAGTGTGGTTTAAAGTTTGCCACAAGCCACCTGGGGAACACACCAAACATGTGGAAGAAGGTGCTCTAGTCAGATGAGACCAAAATCGAACGTTTTGGCAACAATGCAAGACGTTATGTTCGGCGTAAAAGCAGCACAGTTCATCACCCTCAACACACCATCCCCACAGTCAAACATGGTGGTGGCAGCATCATGGTTTGGACCTGGTTTTCTTCAGCAGGGACAGGGAAGATGGTTAAAATTGATGGGAAGATGGATGAAGCCAAATACAGGACCATTCTGGGAAAAAAATGATCAAAAATATCTCAATGTGGAAAACTGATAGAAACATACCCCGAGCGACTTGCAGCTGTAATCGCAGCAAAAGGTGGCGCTACAAAGCATTAACTCAATGGGGCTGAATAATTTTGCACACCCACTTATTCGTTTTTTATTTGTTAAAAAAGTTTAAAATATCCAATAAAGTGTCTTCATGATTGTGTCCCACTTATTGTTGATGCTTCACAAGAAATTTGTTTTATATCTTGATGTTTGAAGTCGGTAATGTGGCGAAAGGTCACAAAGTTCAAGGGGGCTAAATAGTTTCGCAAGCCACTGTATATTATACATGTATGTCCCAGTATATCATCAAAAAAATAGAGCGCACTACGTTGAAACTTTATAACTGTAGATATTGGTAATTGTTCAATGATGTAGTCATGTTTCAGTGTGAGCGAGGCGAGAAGAGAAATGAAGAGACGCCTCACCTCTGCGCATTAGCCGTCGAGAATAACCATATATATCATAGATCGTCCATGGACCTTAGGTGTCTTGCGGGTTAAGAAATGTAGTTGCATTCACTCTTGTAAGTTTTGCGCTGAGCAATATTTTTAAATGATACATCATCAAGAAAATATGGTAAAATACAACAATAGTACATCTCAGTATGTCCCCCCAGCCCTTGTTTATAACACGCAACCAAATTTTGAGTTATGTTTTATGTAAGAGTATATGCACATTACACTTAAATAAAGATGGTAACTTGCACAGGCATATGCAATAACAGGGAAACAAATGAATTTCTAAGTTTGTAGGCACATAAAGGAATTTGTTGTTGATGTCATATGGTGTGGAAACTATTTAACAAGGGAAAAAAGAACTGTGTATTCCACAACGGAATGTGAAATTATCATAGAATAGAGAAGTGAAATTATCATAGAATAGAGATGCATTTATCCAGGGGTTAACTGTATAAGAGGCTCAAGCCATTAATTGAAAAAATAATATAATAATAATAATAATAATAATAATAATAATAATATTATCAAGGCGGCCATTTTAAAAACAAGAGGCTGAGAAGTAAAAAAAAAAAAAGGATGTGTCTGTGCGTGACTAATGCACTGTAGCTCCTCACTGGTGCTGACAAAAAGACAAGTTTGCGTAGCTGGTGCTAGGGTGTCCCTTCAGGGCTTCCGTCTATCCACTGGCACAGGAGATGAACTGAGACAAGATGTCAGAGCAGGAAATGTCAGACCACTGCCAAACCATAGTGGTGCACACCCCTGACAGGCACACTCTCACATACACACATTTGCACTTATATACTCACACAAAATGGCAATAGAATTAATCGTACAAACCGCTTTGTGGCCATTGCAAATAAATTGACTAATACAGACGTTATTTTCAGCATTTATAGCTCCCAATTTGAGATATTGTTCAACTAAGATCAGACAGTTTTTTGCAGTTGAAAAACCAAGCAAGTGCAGCAGCAGTTCCTGTCTGCTGGCTACTTTGCTTCATTGTGTGTACATGTTACAGATGTCTTGAGTAAGGCCTCCATCTGTAATCCCTCATCTCTCTCTATTTTGTTCTCTCAGTTGTCCCCAGGACTCAGTTTTCTTTAAGTGTGTCAATTTGAGTCTCCTTGCTCAAGTTTAAACATTTAGCCCCCAAACTGCATTTGTCTCTGACCAAGCAGACAGATGGACTAAACTAGAAAAAAAAACGTAAGAAGAAGCGAGATAGGAATAAAGCATCTTGTATGTTTGACGGCACTTTTTGCTGCCTGGTTAGATCGTGCGCAAAACCATCCCCCCCCAATTCCACACCCGCCTTGTCTGGTTACTGGCTGTGCACTTGCAGTCCCTCCAGGGTGTGTAGGGGTCACACTGTGCGAGTGTGTGCGCGCTGTTGGGGTAGGGGTCTTTACCCAATGCCAATCCACGCCTCAACCATCCACACTCACTCACCAAAACCACCCAATCCCCCCCTTACACTTTATGACGCCACAGATGATGTGCCGTCCGGCTGCATCTCCGTCACTGTGACGATGAGTGCTGCTGCCAAATGCCCCCCAACCAGAGTCACATCTGCTCCCGTCTGTCGCTACGCCAATACTGTCCGAGTCGGCAAGACAACAAACACAAAACCGGGGGGCGACGACCGGTGGCCCAGACGGAGAACCAGAGTGACGCATCCAGTGACGGAAATGATCAATTAGAATGTTGGAAATGGTTTGTTATAGGCTGTCGATAAGAAATAGCTACATAGAGAGATTGAAACTTTCCTATCTATGAGGCCCCACAAGGATGGTTATTTAAAACGGGACAATGTTAATGGACGTCACAAACATTCATGGCTCATGGTTCCCTCAACCGCCAGAGTCCTAATGGCACCACTTCCTGTGGTGTGTCTTGGGCAAGTGCAGCCTGGCGGTGCCCATCCCTCTCCAGGCCTGAATTTGGGGTAGGGATTAGCACCCCCACAATGAACAGATGTAACTATGGGAAACAGTTCTCAGTTGTAGAAAAATACTCCCAATTTGCCTCATATACAGCACTTTCATCATCTGGTCGCTGTTGATTCAGAGGTGAGCCTGACATCAGGGACTGGAATTTGTGTGACACTACTAATCCTAAATCACTGGGGAATAACTACTGTTTTTTATTTTATTTTGAGTATGACGTTGTACCAAAAACATGGCATAATTTATGGCTGTTTTATTTTGTTTGAGATGACATTACCTTTGCTTTGTGACGTATTAAAACACAGGTACAAATCTTTAATTCCTGCACTTTATTCATCCAATCTTCTTAGTTGATGCAAATAAAAATGAATGAATAATCATTATGAGTAAAATTAAAACTGACAAATTTACAACTTAAATCTTCATCAAAGTAATCGAGTACGGTTTTTGTTTGTAACAGACTTGATAATTATGTAGGTAAAATTATTCTCACTATGACGTGAATGTAATATTACGAAGTAGAGTAGTAATACAAAGTAGTTGTAGTAATAAAAACTGCTTACCTACCGCTTCAATAAAAATAAGGAAAATAGTGCGATGTGTTTCCAAAGGCTTGCAGAACATATGTACTTATTCATCTTTGAACCAGATTCATTACCACCACAGAATAAAATATTACACACTGTCCACGAAGTAAACATTACAGGCATCAAGAATTCAAAAAAGTAAGCATATATCTAGATCAGCATTCTGAATCCTGTTATTGGGTGTTATTCTGTCTAGCAGCCTAATTGTCTTTTATTATTGTTTGACAGAATTAGGCAATGTTGTATTCCAATTCAACATCAAAGTTACCATTTAGGGAAATATATTTTTAAACAAAAAATATACTTTTGTTAGGGAAGTTTATCGTAGGGCTGGGCAAAAAATCTAAATAATTTGATTATTTAACAATTCAAATACTGGCAATTTGAAAATGTTAAATAATAAAATTCCAGGTAAACAACAGAATTTGATTTGAATTACTCAAAGCTGTGATAATTATCAAACACTACTTCCTCACAAGATGATTTTTAACGTTCAAGTTAGCTAGTGTTTAGCCATGAGTACCTATTCGTGTTGACTTTATGTTAATGCCCTTGCAACATCCCTTGCAGCCTGGTCATCCTCTAAGGTTTTATTAACTCAAGAATTGTATACGAGTGTTAACTTAAAATTAAATGTGATTGAAAATATGTTAGGAAACCAGGGCATGCGGTGAGGGGAAAACCCCTCAGCCGCGTCCCGGTTTCCTGTCCTGAGGATCAAATAAGGAAAGGACAAGTTAGAGGGAGAAAATAGGAAATTAAGCCTGACTGCACGACTGTAACAGGTATTATTGTTTATCAATAAACCATTGAATGAATCTGGGTTATGTGTTGTTGTTTTTTGTTTAAGATGTATCAAAATCATTATCATCTGGACGGACTGTTATTTTTGGGCCATATCAGATAGCACTAGTTTATTATTTTTTATGTAGAGGTATTTGGAATACACACTTAAGTAGTCAATTATGCCTATGACACTTTTATTATTGAAAAATACCCTCCCATCCCCATCAAATAGAAACAACATACAATTATTTTAATCAGTCTCATAAAATCCCAATGGAGCATTTTCTATTTATTTTCATTTCATATCTATACTTCCAGATCCAAAAAAGACTACAAAAGATACCATATTCGTACCAGCCCAAGTCGACACAATTGATAGATTGACCCGAAGCCTAGTTGACATGGTACCTTTTGTGTATCCGTATTTTTTTCACCTAAGTGATTAGTCATTTACATTGCCAGTTTCAACACATACATACATACATACATACATACATATATATATATATATATATATATATATATATATATATATATATATATATATATATATATCTCATCTCATTAGCTACACCGCTTATCCTCAGTAGGGTCGCGGGGGTGCTGGAGCCCATCCCAGAAATCATCGGGCAGTGGGCAGGGGACACCCTGAACTGGTTACCAGCCAATCGCAGGGCACACAGGGACAGACAACTCACTCGCTCATTCACACCTAGGGACAATTTTGACCGGCCAATTCACCTGAAATACATGTTTTTGGAATGTGGGAGGAAACCGGAGTGCCCGGAGGAAACCCACGCAAGCACGGGGAGAACATACAAACTCCGCACAGGAAGTCTGTAGCTGGATATATATACCATTTTCTATTCATGTATATATATATATATATATATATATATATATATATATATATATATAGCGTCTACCAGTTATATATATATATACCTTCTTCCAGATGTTATGTGTGTCTCCCAGGTGGCTTGTGACAAACTTTAAACAACACTTTTTATGGATATCTTTAAGAAATGGCTTCCTTCTTGCCACTCTTCCATAAGGGCCAAATTTGTGCAGTATACGACTGATTGTTGATTCTCCCACCTCAGCTGTAGACTTCTGCAGTTCATCCAGAGTGATCGTGGGCCTCTTGGCTGCATCTCTGATCAGTTTTATCCATGTATGAGCTGAAAGTTTAAGGGGACGGCCCGAGCTTGGTAGATTTGCAATGGTCTGATACTCCTTCCATTTCAATATTATTGCTTGCACATTGCTCCTTGGGATGTTTAAAGCTTGGGGAATCTTTTTGTATCAAAATCCAGCTTTAAACTTCTCCACAACAGTATCTCGGACCTGCCTGGTGTGCTCCACATTCTTCATGATGCTCTCTGTGCTCTAAAAAGACCTCTGAGACTATCACAGTTCAGGTGCATTCATACAGAGACTTGATTACACACAGGTGGATTCAATTTATCGTTAGTCATTTAGATCAAAATTGAATCATTCAGAAATCCTCACTGAACTTCTGGACAGAGTTTGCTGCACTGAAAGTAAACGGGCTGAATAATTTTGCACACCCACTTTTTCATTTTTTATTTGTTAGAAAGTTTAAAATATCCAATAAAGTGTGTTCTATTTCATGATTGTGTCCCACTTATTGTTGATGCTGCACAAGAAATTACAATTTTATATCTTGATTTTTGAATTCTGAAATGTGGCAAAAGGTCACAAAATTCAAGGGGGGCAAATAGTTTCACAAGCCACTGTATTTTCCCTCCCTATTCCACTGTTGCTAAACAATTCGTTTCCTGCCTCCCCCATCTCTCCTGCCAGGGTATTCATTTTTGCCCAGCCCACAGCCGAGTGCCTAACAAGGTGGAAAGAATTAAGGGTGAAAAGACCACACTGCTGCCAGCTAGGGTATCTCTACCTCTCTCTCTCTCTCATGCTTGCCCTCTTGCTTCCTGATAGTAGATACATTTCAGATAATGTACTTTTGACTTCTCCGTTGACAGCGAAGCACCTTAGTTGAATGAAAACGTAGTGCGATGTATGATTATTATGTGTATGGTTTATGAACCCAATTTTGTGGGGGGCATTTTCTCACAACAAGCGCCTTGATACTTAAAGGCCAAAAAAAAAGAAATAGCAAACATATAATTGAAAAAACTCAACATACGATTTAACCGTTTAACCTCTGGCTTTTCAACATCAGGCGTGAGTAAGTGAAACACATTCTCAGGCAGATACTTGCAGTTAAAGTGAGGGTGGCTGCTGCTTGGTATGCATCAGGTCTTTGAATTCAGTCAGGGTGAAGTCCTCTACCGCTCTCTTTTCTCCCCAAAGTAAGGTGTCACATACTTTCTGCATATCACACACTGAATTATGCACTATTCAATGACCCTGCGTTGAATGTAGACTGAATCATAGTAATGGCAGCTTGTTAAGCGGGGAAAGAAGCTAAGTGGTAGACAATAGGTCATGATGGTATGATTCAAAGTTAAGAGTCATTTTTTTTTATAATACATACAGTACTTATAATGGGAAGAATGTGATCAAGTACTGCATGAATTTGGTTCAGTTTGAGTATGGGTGGAGTAACAAAAAAAATGTCATGGTTAATTGGCACGTCCAAATTGTCCCTAGATGTGAATGAGCGAGTTTGCCCTGCGACTAGCGTCAACCGGTTAAGGGTGTCCCATGTCCACTTATTGAAGATAGCTGTGATGGGCACCCCCGCGACACAACTAAGGATAAGCGGTGCAAATAATGAATGGGTGGTTTGATAGATGTCGCAGTATCTTGTTGTGCCACTGAAAGGAAGTGCTAGAAGCACAACAGAAGAAGACAAAATATGGAGACTCAAAGTGACCAAAATGCACATTATTAGTTTTGAAAAGTAGAGAAATAAGAAAAGAAATTGTGAATTAAAAAAATAAAAGAAACAAAGAAACTAAAAATAAAAACGATAAGAACAAGAGAAATATTAGAATAGTAAAACTCAAGAAATAAATGAAAAGAAAAATGATAATAAAAAATAAAATAAAATAAACTTAAAAGGAAAAAGAGATCATTTGTTCTTTCAAATTTGTGGCATTCACATTGTTTTCATTTTTGTCTTATTTCTCTTTGAGTCATTTGGTTTCTTTTTATGCTTTTTTCCATTTTCCTTTTTTACTTTCTTTTCCACTACTTTTCTTTTTATTCCCGTTTTTTGCCCAATTTTCTTATTTTGCCTTCCCTGATTTTTACTTAAAATATTTTTCTTTCTTCTTTTTTGGATTTCCTTGTGAAAGGTTGGTTAAAAATTGGGCAATTTTTTTTAATTACATTCAGTATTCTTAGTAGTCTCTCTTGGACTCATGTTTGGTTGCACTACATATTACAGCAGCATCTAGTGGACAAATATAAAACAGTGTCCCTTTAATCCGTGTGCCATCCAGGTACATAATATTTACATATTAATGTTTTTTTATACTGTCAATCAAAGAGACAGCACTGAAAAGTAAACACTTGGGAGCTCAAATGTCAAACGTGTTGTGAGGACAAAATGACATTGTGATTTATGTTACTGCATTTAGGAGCCAACCACATTCTCGACACAAAGCGTGCCATGTACATTATTTGGACGTATAAACATCCGCTATCATCCATTATCTCTGATTGAAATACACCAAGTTTATGATAAATAACCAAGAGTATTTCAATGCATTTCCCGGGATTTTATTATTTAGCTTTTTAGTGCCGTGGAGTCCATTGTTTGCAAAGTAAAACAAATGTTGAGTGTTGCCAAAATCCAAATATGATAATGATAATAATTTTGCCTGTAAACCACTAACTGGAGCCCCCATGATGCTGGTATTGCACACTGTGGTGCATCACGCGATCGAACATACCTTAGCATTGCATTTCAGAAAGTTTTGCAACCTAATCCAAAAGAATTCTCGTGCTTTCTCCCTTGCTGTTGCAAAATCAAATGTTGTGAACTTTTGAGCTTCAAAAATAAACAACTGGTTGATTGGTGGAAAAGAAACATCTGAATGATTCATGTGGGAAAGGTAATTAATTCAAATAGAAGTGTGTTTGTCTCTTAACTATTATCAGTCACCTGTTTAAGTCTGAGTGGATCATGATCTATTTGGCAAAGTGTATGCCGAAGCCCAGACCTCCCTATCCCCTGCCACTTCATCCAGCTTATCCGACAGGATCCCGAGGTATTCCCAGGCCAGCCTAGAGACATAGTCTCTCCAATGTGCCCTGGGTCGTCCCCGGGGCCTCCTGTTATTGGGACTTGCTCGGAACACCTCCGAGGAAGGCGTCCAGGAGGCATTATTATCAGATGCCTGAGCCACATCAACTGGCTCCTCTCAATGTGGAGCAGCGGCTAGACACTTAGTCCTCCTGGATGACCAAGCTTCTACCTCTAAGGGAGAGCCAAGCCACCCTGTGGAGGAAATTTAATTCAATTTAGCCTCTTGTTTTTGGGATATTGTTATTTCAGTCATGACCATAGGTGAGGGTAGAAGCGTAGATCAACCGGTAAATCAAGAGTGTTGCCTTTGAGCTCAACTCCTTCTTTATCACGACGGACCTATAAAGGGTCTGCATAAGATCAGACGCTGCATCGATCCGTCTGTTGATCTCCCGTTGTCTATCATCATAGTAAATTCAAAAAAGATATGCATGTTTATGATAGTTCATGTATTGTTGCTTACTATACAATTCAATGTTGTTTTTCAATGCTTTTTTTTCTGACCACTGGAAGGCTCCAAATAATACACAATGCCCCTTTAAGTTGTCCGTTTTGTTGTTTAAGTGTGTTGGTATACATAGTAGGTTAAATGTTTATTTTGGAATCTATGAAAATCACCCAGAATTACTACCAAACTACAGATTTTATTTACTCCTTATATTGCCCAGCTCTAGTTCAATGTTAACGAAAAAAACTTCACTCTGTGCAATGTACAGAATATTGTTTTGATTTGTCAGAGTAAAAGTCATGAATGTCATGTTTCCCTTGAATGGCTAAAACTGCACACAGGGTGGGACATGTATGGAAACTTACCCGGGAAAAAAAGAAGAAGACACCTGCAGGTATTTTCAGAATAATGCTTAGTAGAAGCACTCACCTTTTACAGTCTATCCACCAGCTCTATTTATAATCCTATCAGACAGACAAACACACACACACACACACACACACACAGAGTTGTTGTGGTCCACTTGGGCCAGGGTGTCACAACAGAGATGGATCCTAGTGTGGGGTCCAAGCAGGGTTTGCTTGAGTGTGATAACAGCCTACGATTTGTATCTGTAGATGAAGCATCGGCATAATAAATGTTCTCTACTACTCACCTTCCTCTGTCTCTCCCAGACACTTTTCTCACCCCTTTTTTAAGCTTTGTTAGAGCGCTAAAGTTTTGGACCTCTGTAAAGAAAAGAGGCAGTTTGACCACATTGTGTCATTGCCCTAATTAGACAAAGGAGGCTGTTGCTTGTGAGCTAATGCAAAATCAACCATACCTCTGTAGAAACTAAGCAATGTTCCATAACAAATAAATAAACAACTGGGGAACCAAAGAGTGTTTTCAGGCTTTTTCATATTATGCCATCTGCAGGTCACTTGTGTGAGAAGGTGTCAGTGCTATTCTCAGGTCAGCTGGGTTGGATCTTTTCCACCCTGTGCTTTCACACATTACCAATAAGCCTGTAGGCTTAACGGAGAGGGAGGGGTGGACATCATAATAGAATGCTGCATGCAAAGACTTCATCACGATGGCTACTTCTCATACCGGTTAGATATTTTTCATTCAAGATTGTGTACAAGTTATATATTTAATTTTGTCTGTCCTGATTGGGGGTTGGACATTTTGACTATTTCCTTTTGCAATTTCTATCATTTTGGACTCAAATTAAGAACATGATTTGTTAATGCTACATTTAGGGGTGGAGGAGTTACAAGGAATATATATATATATATATATATATATATATATATATATATATATATATATATATATTATTTTATTTATTTATTTTTATTTTTTTTAAATGTTAACCATAGTATGCAGTACGTTCAAATATATTTTAGGGATAATGTAACATTTAACGTACAATATTCCTATATTTTTTGTCTTCTTAACATAAATAAATAGGTTGTTATACTTTTGCAAAATACCTGACAATTTTTAATTCATAAATGTGTGCAAGTAATAATTGTGCACGAAAGATTTCAAAGTTAAAGCGAGAAAGTGTTAATTTAGATTGTAAAAATATGCTTTGAGTTAAAAAAAAATGTAGATTCTAGAGCTTAAGCCTCAATTTTCATACCACTTATAAGCACATGTTAATCAATTGTTCAGATGTATACGTATATATTTGTTATTGGGTACAACTAGAAATTAATAGAGAAAAACAGTTTAAAATACATTCACAATTCCCATGTTTATCCTTACCACTGCCATCCTGTCAGCTATATTACAAAGTCACAATAATAACAAATGTTAGTACAAATTGCATTGCTTGACCACTGTCTAAATGAGGTGGTACAATATGTGTTGTTTGACAGCAGCTCTTGGAAATTACAGCAAACGTGACAAAAAATAAATAAAATCACAGACAGACGCCATATAATAAGTCGGATGAATCAGATAGTCATTGAACAAAAGAGTCAGTTTGAAACTCTAAGGAAATATCAGCAGTGGTGTGAATAAAACCTATTATTCGTGTTCTTCCAATGACCTTAACTCCACATTTGAGTTTTCCAGGTAGTTCCGAGCTTTCTTCTCTGTCAACTCAACTGCCTTTTTCATCTGGTGGGTGCGTTTTTTTGACTCAACAAAAGGAATCCTCGGTGCAATTGCGCTATAGTTTTCTGCTGGTCTGTCATAAATTTATGTCTGTGGTATTAGCTGAGGTTAGGCTCTCTTCAATTCTGCTCTCTGCAGTAAGTCTATCAGCTTGATATCCCTTCTAAACCTTCTTACTCATCCTCGCCTAAGGCTCACACCTACGGAAGAGTGACTGTTGGCAAACACTTCTTCCTAGTATCATCCTTGATTCTGTTGAATTGTGTTTTCAAATTTTCGTCCGAACATGCTACACTGGTTTGACACATTGTACTATCCTGACTACTCCCATTTTATCTTTTTGCTGTTTGTTCTGAAGAAACTTGAGATACAATATATTTTGCTAGCTTTAATGTAGTACAATTTCCTATAATAAACCTGTAGTCCATGCCCCACCTTAATCATCTTTAGATCTCTTCATATGGAAGTGAAAATAAATCAATGTTCCCTCTTAAGGGTGGCCTACTCCTACTTAAGCCTCTAATTCCAGTGTGTGCATACGTCTGAGTGGAAGTTGGAAGTTGGGGTAGAGGGTTTCTCCCTCTCACCGCCAGAATCTTCCTTTCCCCCCAGTCGGCCCTTAATATATGAGTCCCTTCTTCTTGCCCTAGTGTTCATTTGTCATTTGTATTACCCCCTTGTCATTATCCCAGTGCATATCAGAGGCCCTTAATGAAGATTCACAACATTTTCCCCTCCCAGCTAATACCTTATCAAAGGAGAAATCTTGTTCCAGAAAATCAATTTTCTTTCATAATATTAAGTCCTCCCTAATGCACTTGCAAGCACTATTCCTTTTATTTAATGCCTCAATGCAAGAATGAGGGACTTAACCCTGAAACCTGATAAGGATGAAATCTACGTCCGGTTTGATCTGATATCACAATGAGAGGAGAAACAACTTATACTTTGTTATAATGCAGTCTGAGGAAGTCTAAATTCGTCATGTTGTTGCATGATGCACATATTCCATCCATCCGATTTCTGCACCGCTTATTCTCACTAGGGTCATGGGCAGTGTACCCTCTAAACTGCGCGCGTGCGCAATTGCGCACTGCTCGCACATTCTCAGCGCACAAGAAAATCTAGCCAGCGCACAAAAATGAGGGCTCAAAATTACTAATTAAGAAGCGACTTACGTCAAAGTTACAGTGCATGAAGGTAAAAATACACGGGTTCCCCTGACGTTGTGTCCTAAATGCGGTATTTTGAAGTCGAGTCGAAGTAGAATGAAGATCAGTAAAGTTAGTAGAGTTTGTCGAGAACCGGCTTCTTCGGCTCGGCTCACTAAAAGGAACCGGCTCTTTCGGGTCCTAAACGGCTCTTCAGGTTGTTTTTGCTTCTTTAATCCCAACATGACCAAATATTATGTAAAATTATGCAAAAAATGACTTATAGGAATGGGGAATAGAACAAAAAAGAAAAAAATACCAAAATGAAAAATAAGTGAAAAGTTGAGAAAAAAAGAAACAAAAGGAAGAGGAAAAAAAGAAGGAAAAATTTAGGAAAAAAAAAGAAAGAAATGTAGGAAAAAAGTAAATAGAGAACAAAAAGAAAAAATTAACAGCACGGAAAAAATAAACACAATGAGATTTTTTTTAAAAAGGTTGAAAAAAACACAGAATAAAGAAGAAAAAGTTTGTGTTGTATTCAAATAATTTCCAATTATATCAAGTGAATCTTGTTGCCAACATTGTACTTCCACTAAAAATGTGATTAGGTACGGTTCTGTATCTTACAACCGACTAAATAAGCCCCCAAAAATGTTAATATTATGTGACAAAATATGTCAGGAAATAAAAAGAAATGGATATCTTGTGAAAGAATTGTAAGAACAAACGACGTTTGGATGCCATACAACCTTTGCAATAGTACATGAGTCAATTCATTCAAAAGAGAAAAATAATTTTGCATTGCCGGAAACTCGGCAAAATGTAACTTGATGTCAAGTTTTGGACATGTTTGATAATGAATAATCTTGCCACACTTGGAATTATGGTTGCTCACTGTTGTTTCAAGCGTTGCTCACCGACTTTGAGTAAACGCTAAGACCCGTGGAAAATTAGAGGGAACATTGGTCATGGGGGTGCTGGACCCCCTCCCAGCCTTCTAAGGACAGTGGGCAGGGAACACCCTGAACTGGTTGCCAGCTACTCTCATGGCACACAAATATATATAACTACCATTGCACTCATTCATATCTAGGGAGTTTGAACCCACCTGCCAAGAATGTATTTGGAATGTGGGAAGAGGTAGAGTGCCCGGAGGAAATCAAAGCAGACACGAGGAAAACATGTTGACTCTGTAGGAGAAGGGGGGATAGGTGAAATTCTAAACTGTGGGATCGACATGCTGACCGCTTATCTGGTGTTCTGCTCCGATGCACATACTATTTTAAGTAAACATATCTAATAATGTTAAAGGGCATAGTAAATCACATGGTGTTCTTTGTTGAATTAGATTTTTATTTTAAATAGTGACATTACAGCTAAGACAGAAAAGAACAGTCTAAGGAAGACAAAAAGAGAAAGAATGATGTCTGACAAAGGTCATAAAGCAGACACATTAACGGACAACTTGGATCGTTCCCAGAGTACATTTTCCTGGAGAGCGCATACCGGACTTCCCATCTCATTCTTAATAAGAATAAAAGATACAAAATCAATATTCCAAGGTCAGACTGATGCTGCTAATCTCATAGGGAAAATTTGTATGTCAATGTGTGACATCATATAATTGATGGGAAAAGGCCCTGCAGTCTATTGACCTGTTATTTTCCCTCATTCACTGCAGTAGGAAAGTAATTTTGAGGACATTAGCATTAATACTTAGAAAGTATGATCAAAAACTTGATCACACTGGTCTATAGGACCGTTTCACCTTACACCTGAAACCAATATGTTTTGCGAACAACTTTTCGGAACACATAAACATAAATTTGTTATGTTTTTGAGAACCTATGTTCTTCTAAAAGGCGATGTTCTGGTGATTTAGCATGTGACTAGCTGAAATCACCGTATTAGTTTCAAGATATGATAGCAGCTTCTGGGTAGAGTGTAAATTATTTCTTTTAAATACCCACTACATTAAAGTGACTGCAAAGATTGTATTCACAATGGTAGCTTTTCTTTACCACTTACAGTGAACGGCCTTAGAGTTAGACAGTTAATACAGTTTTTTTTTAAAAAGAGAAAAAAATAGGGTAGCGGCTCCTTGAAAAACTTGCAGACCATGAACACTAAACTTAGATGTACTCCACTATAACACTCATATTAGTTTAGACAATGAACTCATTTGGATCGATGTATTGTCGTTTGATGCCCTTGCAACATTCATTGCAGCCTGGTAATCCTGGAAGTGGGATAATGTCATGTGTGACCCCTTCTCAATGATTTTTTTTTGTTTTTATTAATTCTTCCGATGCTTAGGTTTTTTTTTCATGATTAGTTTTCCCTGCCCTCATGTAGTTTTCAAATTGAGGGATGTTCTAATAGTGGTCCGTGCAGCCTTTTGAGAGGTTTTTTTTTCATATTAATGGCCAAAATATAGAAATGTGATTTGGCTCAAAAAAATTAATTTGAATTTAAATGCTAAAGGTTTCAAAATGTGAGTAAATGTGTGTGTTTTTTTGCATTTTTACTTCATCTTCATCAATTTAACAGAACAAGACAAGATAATTGTTGAGTGATAAAACCCACAAAACAGTAGCCTTTGTAGGAGCAATGTACACGTTTTAACAAATTATCAGTATCAAATATTAACTTAT
This sequence comes from Urocampus carinirostris, assembly GCF_059441175.1. Lineage (NCBI taxonomy): Eukaryota > Metazoa > Chordata > Actinopteri > Syngnathiformes > Syngnathidae > Urocampus > Urocampus carinirostris. The sequence continues at coordinate 49,470,386 of NC_142352.1, forward strand.
TCAAGTCAAAGAGCTGCATCTTGGAAACAAGTTTGCTTGCTCCTGGTACTTTAACAGAATACAAATATGTAGCAAAAAATGTTGGATAGTTCACTTTATGTACTGTACTTTCAGAGGTTGAAGGAATTACTTTTGTAACTACAAATTTTAAAGTTAAAATCATTATTGTTCTACAGCATCACTGTAAAAATGTATTTGTTAAGATTTCATGAAGCAGAGTTAGAAAATATTGCAATGCCAACACAAACTGGCTGTTACATGACTCCAATTCAGACCAAATATGACCAGAACTACAAAATAAGTTCTTCCCACGGATTAGAGTTTATAAAAATAACATCTGCAGTGGAGATGTAGGCCCTATATGGCAGTGCTGCTGGGTGATAGATAAAGTAGGCTAGGGGTAATGATGAGGCATCATCGATGTAAATGATACTCAAGGAGGCCCACTGCGAGGTGTGGTGGGGCCGCGAGCAGGTGAGAGAGACACCAGCACGCATGAGAGATGGGAGCAGGTGAGAGGGAGGCCGAGAGGAGAGCTGGATGGATGGATAAAGGGAGGAGGGTGGGAATAGGGATGATGAAGAGGGAGAGGAGAGAGAAACAGAGGTGTTGGGGTGGTGATATATGTGGGCCTGTCAGAGAGTGGTCAGGGAAGATGCAGTGTGCTCCTCACACAGGGGAAGCAACACCCCCACCCACTCAACCACACACATGCATTTGGCTTGCCTCCCACAGCCACCCACCCGCAGCCTCTCTCTGAGCCAGCCTGGATGGAGAGGCTGACTAATAACCCTGAGGTTGGTGGATTGATCCCAACCGCAGACGAGGGTGTTTTCTGGCCGTGAGGCGGCAGCTGGAGGGTGGTGGTATTACTTCTAAACTTCTCACCAGCAATGCCCTTGAATAAGACACAATGTCCCATGATGCACTACAGGGGGGCCCTAACACCTCTGACAGCATGTTAACATATGGCCAATCCAAAGTATGGCAGGGACTCACAGATGGGTTGTACAAACATCAGTATTGATAAACTCAAAATAACTTAGTTCATACATTTGATCATATCAATACTGTAAAGGCTTACAAAGTGGTCAAAAAATTACTTTGAGGTTTTACCCTTTACAATAAATGGTATCTGGTACTATGGGAGTGGAGAAGTACTGTTGTTAAGGTTTAGGGCTGATACCTGGTAGTATTTCACATTACAACTCTTGATGCCCACACCTCTTCGGCTTTTTATGATCATTAATTAGAAACCAGAATTCGCAAGTCGGGTTTAAATATTGAGCCAAAAATCAAATGAAATTGCTTTGTACTGTGTGAAAAAAATACATAAAAATGAAGAAAAGAAATCTCAGTGGAGTATTTTTCTGCCAACACTGCTAAATTAAGTTTTCAGCTAGTAAAAATATATATTTTTTTCATTTTAGAACAGGAAGAAGCTAGTTTACTGTTGAAGCCAAATAGTGTCAAACTAAAATAGTTAAAAAAAAAACACGTATGAAATAAAATAATTATTTTGCCGAAAAACAGGCAATTATAGAACATGGCTTTTCATTTGTATGATAGGACAACAGAAAGTGAGGTTACAGGAAAGACGTGACCAGTTTCCAGGGAAACAAATTGTTAAAACAATCCATACTGGGAAACCTAGCAGAACTTTGATTGACAGACAGATATTTTTTTCCATAAGACTGCATTTTTAAATAAAAACACCAATCTAAAAAAAAAAAAAACAGGCTTTGTTTATTTTTTTTTCAACTAAACCACGGAAATACAATGGAAACATATTATTATTTAAGGTATGATGCTTAAGAATTATGAATCATTTATAATAAAAATGTCAATTAATAGCTTTTAAAGAATACAAAGTACTCATTGCAAAATAATGACACCCAATTGAAAAGATAAACAGCCTTTACATTATTGCCTGTTATCTGGACCAATCCTTGTATTTAACAAGGTTGCTTTTTGTTTATTTGATTTTGATTATAATAATAATGTGTGACAACAAGGCTAGTGATAAAGGGAAGGAAAAGTGGAAATCATTGAGAAGTACGGTCAAGTCAAAGAAGGAAATTAATGCAACATACTAAAATTGTATGAGTTTCGGCAGATCATGGACGGATGGATAGTTATCAATGTACACATTGTATTAATATTTTGGGTTTGAAGGTATTTTAGGCTATGTTAAAGCAGTCTTTGGGGGTGGCTTACATGTGATGCAGGCTTATATGCCAGTGTATATGGTACTTGAAGTCGTTTTGGTTGTGTCCGTTAATTAAAAAAAAAAAAGAATATCTTCTTCTATCTTTGCCAAAAACTGTGCATTCTAATCATAGGATACATTTGAGAAGTGAATTTATTTTTACGGATTTGGGTTGTTGCTTGTTTTTTGGGGTGGAATGGCGGGTCCTGAAGTCAGAACAGTTGAAAACCACTTAATTAGTGTACCAATGCAGAGGTTAAAGTTATTTTATGTTTTATTGATACCATGCTGTGTTTATCCATCAAGTGTTCCCACATGAGTTTTTGTTAGCATTTTGAGTTGCCAAGCACAGTAATCCATTCTCTCAACAAGTGTGGAGAAGCCCTGTTGTCTTGCCGCGTTTTGCACACAAACACCAAATGCAAGAGACACACTTGAACGCACAAGCGGTTGTCATGCTGTGTTACATGCAGTTGTGATCATATTACCCTGCACTGGACCCTACTACACACACACATACCAACAATATAGGAACCAATGGCTCACCTGATGGGCAGACTCCCACACACAATCACTACACGTTCACAAACACACACTGGGGGTCCTGCTGACAAACTCTTCCACGCTGATCTGGTTTACAGTTTACCTTAACACATATAAACCCACAACACTGACACACTCAGTCGCACACACACACACACGCACACACACACACACACACACACACACACACACACACACACACACACACACACACACACACATGCAGCTAATAGCAAACCATGTTTAAATAAAGATAAAAACACACACAAGGGTATAAGAACAAAACGATGAGTTAACCCGCAGGTGGGCCACAAAGTGAAAAAACAATGAAAAAATGGATGTAAACATAAAAGGCAACTGTCTTTTTAGGGCTGCTGTGAGCAGGAGGAGGCCTGCAAAAGAAAGTTTGCGTTGGAAACATGACATTATCTTAGTCACAGTGAGGAATACTACACTCACCCACCTACATTGAAAAGAATATGACCAAAAGATTTGTGACATTTTAATCCCCTCAATCTCAGCGTCCTTTCTGCTATACAAAGGTCAGTTCCATTTTTTAAGCAATCCTCTGTATCTTTTGATAATTATTGTTTTCGCCCATCTGCACAACCAATCGGAAGGTGACTTGGACACTGTAAGCTCTCCTGATGAAATGCAGAATTTTTGGCTGTACAGTCCATCTCGTCTCACCACAATATTTGCATTTTCAATTTTAAAAAATGCGAATCTATGTATATCCAACTTTAAGTCATGTTTATTTTTATAACCCTTAATCACAAGAGGCCTTAAAGGGCTGTAAAGACTACAGACTAGAATTACACCATCCCCTGATCTAAAACGTACATGAGGGCAAAGAAAAACTCAAAATTTCAGTCTGAGGAAAGTAAAAAAAAACTAAAAAAAAAGGGGCAGCATATCAGGTAGTCCCCCTCACAGAATGACCAAGCTTCAATGGAGGCTGTAAGGGCATCAACAAACAATACACAGACATCATCAACGTGAATTGGAGACTGTAAGATATTCCAAAGAAGGGCAGATTTTTTTGGGCTGTACAGTCAAGCTTGTCCCTACACTAGGGGGGTCTAAACATTTCAGAAAGTGGGCCGGATTTGGTAAGCTAAAAAAGTGTGAAGGACCACTATTCAGTCTGGCATCCTTTGAACAATCTTTAATAAATTCATCATTCGTCCAATGTCTGCAGATCATTGTCGCGACCTGGTAGGTCACCTTTGTAACATTTTCATTTAACTCGCAGGGTCTTGTGAAACAGCACTGATGTGCTTTTAAAACACATTCCAGCTGATTCACCTTTTCACAGCAATCGCTTCCAGTTAGATCCTTGCAGTCAGGGTATTTTGTCTTTAAAAACAGCCACAGTCTCTTGACAAATTAGGCAGACGTAGCTGTTTCGTTTTTCCACAATCAACTTGCTTTTTCAATTACAGTCGCCATGTCAGAAATGGGGTGGGCTAAACTTTTCAAATAAAGAAGAGGGCAAGGTGGCCAAAGGCCTACTGCCTTCATATGATGAAATTATGTTTTCCTTCTCTTTTTTTTTCTTTTTTGTACCATTTACTTGTATACATTACATGTGGGCCAAATATTGTTAATTTTTTGATACAGGCTGTGGGCCAGTAAAAATTTGATCACAGACTTTGGACATGCCTGCTCTTCACAATATTTGCATTTTCATTAAAGAATAAAAATAACCTGTTTACATATACTAAGAGGTTTCTCGGAAAAAAAGGGATTACCCAATAGTATTAGATTGCAAATAATAAATCTGAGTCCATAAAGAGCCATAGCCACAATATTGAGGGACATGCTCAGATATATGGCAGGCACTGACAAATATTAAGGAAAGACGCCCAATGCTGGCTTTTTTTTTTACCATCTGAATTTCTCCGGGCTTGGGACTGACGCAAGCAGGACCCTGGCTTGTGTCCAGTTCAGTCTGCATAATTATTTTCTTTTCTTAATCTACCCAACTATCAAGTCTACCTGAGACCATTTATCGTCATATCTATCTGTCTGTTTGCCCATCACTCTGTCATTATTTTATGTTTATATATGTCTCTCTGGCTTTATATCTGTGTGTGTGTGTTTATATTTGTCAGTCTGTAACTTCAGTTTCACTCCTGTATCATGTCAATCACATCCCCTCTTTTTATGAGCAGTACGTTGACCTGTGTGGGACTCATACCAGCACACCTTTCTATGCTTTGTGGGGCGCGAAAAACTTGCCCACCCAATCATATGGTAATGGTACAGATAAGGTTCTAATTGTTTTTATGTGACCAAATATTCAGAGTAACAACCCCGTTATCTTATTGCTGTTAAATGTAATCCTGTTCCTACTGTCACTGAAGGCGTTTGGTACGGATGGGTGTGTGAGTTAAGATGAGTAGGAGGTGGGTCAAGCGTGTGTATGTTTGTGGAGGAGCGAGAGGCCGCGCACTTAATAACAAGAGGTAGGATACCGTGTTTTGGTGAGTGCTCATTCGGCGTGGCTGCGGCCAAAAGTAACTGTTAAACCTGCATAAAAAGTAGGTGAGACCAACTCTCCGTCACCCATTTTCTGTATCCAGTGCCTCGCTACAATATATATTCCCCGTATTTTGATTGGGTGGGAATCACTTACCTTGTGTGTCTTTTGTGCCTGTTTGGGATTAAAGATTACTGACAGAACCACAGGGGCGGCACGGCGGCTGATTGGTTAGCGTTTAGCAGTACAGTTCTGAGCTAATGGGTTCAAATCTCCCCATGCCTGCATGGTTAGTTGGTGACTCTTAATTGTCTCTAGGTATGAGTGGAGTTTGAATGGTTGTCTGTCTCTGTGTGGCCGGCAACTGTCTGGCAACCAGTTCAGGGTGCCCCCTTCCCACTGCCTAAAATAATTTGGATGGGCTCCAGCACTCCTGTAACTTTAGTAAGAATAAGCAGTGCAGATAACGGATGGATTGATGACAGAACCACAAGAAAAAATGCTTTTTCATATTATCATTTGGAGATATATGTGTTGGATTATCTGTAGCTTCAAGACTAAGTAAAGTTGACAAGACTATATGCTTCATTTTTAAAATGTTCAACATTCGATCAGTACAGCCCTCGGCTTGTAGCTTAATTTTTTATTTGCCCCTTGTATCCGTTGGACTTTGACACCCCTGGTTTAAAGGGACATTAAGTAATATCTGTCCACTAAAAGTCACTTCAGTGTGTAGTGCCACCAAAAACAAGTTTTACAAAGCACAAGGAAAAGTACCAACTACGGAGACTCAAAGAGACAAAAAGCAGTTTTCTTCTTAGTGTTTGCCCAGCTTTACACATTTTTTTGGTGTACCCTTACAATCAAGATAACGGACAATTATGTCAGCTCTCTCTGGGTGATCATGTTAAGTAAAATAAATCCAAATTTATTGAGCTACAAGTACTTAAACAACTCCTTTATATGATGGTTCTATTATTTCTGCTTATTAATCAAATCAATATATTTTTAAATCAATTACTTTTTTTACCACTAGGAGGCGCTGAATGATCGACAATGTCCCTTTAAAGATGAAAGCATAAGCATCAAGTGTGACAAAATGTTCAGAGCCCAGAATGTGAGCTGTGTACGTTTTCAGCACTTCAGGAACTCTTTAGGTTCTAAAGTTTTTTTTGTTTTGTTTTTCTCACCCACCCCCCAAGGAGCTCAGTGTATCTGATCCTAGACAATTTGTTGCTCTTTTTTATTGTGTGTGTGTGTGTGTGTGTGTGTGTGTGTGTGTGTGTGTTAGTGTGTGTGTGTCAGTGTGTATTTGTGCTCGTCAGTATGAATCTTTGCCAGACTTTGGCCGTTCTTGTGTATTTTATTTAGCTGACACAAGTAGTCAGGAAGCCAGCATAGGTGAAAAGTAGATGTAGAAGTGTTTAGGCTCTAACGTTTTGGGCAGTGGTAACCAAACGTTTGCAGGCTGGCTCCCCCTTGGCTCTCCAGTGAATACCTAGCGCCCCCCGCACAGCTAGTGTAATATAATATTTACCATGTGCTACTGCCGCATGTTCATCAGTGCAAGAAATATATTCGAGTATTGATTCAAACCCACTATTCCTTCTAACTTATTAACACTACTGCTACAACTATTTATTACTCTTAACATTTCACTTGACTTGCATAAATAAAAAGTGTTACCTCTAATCGATAATGCAGTTTTGGGGTTTGTTTACGTCCCAGTCCAATTGTAGATGCACCTTCTTCGTCTTTTACTTGTAATCCTTTTTGACATGCTGTGTATTGTAATATGTGATCTTGTTTAAGGTACTGATATAAATTACTTGTATTTCTTTTGGACCGAGCGACTACGCAAAAGAAAATTCTGCAAGGGGCGTTTTCTTCTGTTGCACGTCCGCTTCGTCAAAACCTAAATAGGTCCAAACAATTGATGTACCGCCTTTCTTCGGTGCAAGCTTCGTTTCCTTTTCGTTTGTTGACTCTGGGACTATGTCTACGGTGTCTGCCATAACACTCAATGAGCTCACACGGTGGGTGTGGAATAGTGTGGTGCTTGCAAACTTTGAATCATGTTTATTGGCTTGTGTTATTATTAAAACTTGGCTCTGATTGGTCGGCGCTTTTAAAACTCGAACAGTAACAATTGTGGTTGGCCAAAACGCCATCAATCACTACAAAACCTTGAAAAATCACAGTGTTTCACAACCGCACTACGTCACATCGCGATGTCGATTCAATTTTGGTTAATCGTGCAGCCCTAACGTGTTGTGTACAAATCGTCAAACGTTCCAAACTCTTTTTTTTTTTTGGGTGTATATTTTGATTTATTATTTTATATATATATATATATGTGTATATATATATATATATATATATATATATATATATATATATATATATGTATGTTTCTTTTTGTATGGATGTATTGTATGAACATTTATTCTTCCTTTCTATTAATAGTATTTTTTTTCTTCTTTGTTGTTTCTTCTGTTATTTATGAGTGTGTCAAGTGTATATATTTTGTGTTGATGTATGATGGAGGAATCAAACCTCTGTCAAAATTGGTGTGAGAAATGAAAAGTTAAAAAAAAAAAAAAAAAAAAAAAAAAAAAAAAAAAAAAAAAAAAAAAAAAAAAAACGTTCCAAACTCTGACTTCGACTTCGGACTGCCTCCTCCCTACTGCCCCCTTCTTCCTCGCCTCCCCCCATGATCTTTCCTCTGCCCCCAGGGCGGCGGTACCACCCACTTTGGGAACCACTGGTTTAGGGCCTTTACCAATTCCAATTCCTCTCCTTCCGGTTTTCCTCTGTGCAGTTTGATTTAGTGTCTCCTTTCCATATGCTAGATGAGGGGTCAGAGACCCATGGCTCTTTCCATGAGTGCATATTGCTCGGAGATAAAATGAGACTTGTGCAATTATTTAATTATAATGTCAACTACAATTCACAGTCAAAGTTTCACAAAAACAGACCCCATTGAGGTTGTAAATCCCTAAATAATCATTTATATGGAAGTTCATTTAACAAACCATATTAATTGTTGTGACACTTTATGATGAAAAGCCACAGAGCAAACTTTTAAAAACCTCCAGTAAAGCACCTAGAGCAATTTGTTGGGATGAGCAGTAGGAATGGGCAGAGCTATACGCAGGGCGTGGACACTCATTCCCCTCATCCAGCGCCGTCTGCACTGAAGGAAAACACTTTTGTATCTTTGTTTGCAGTATTTTTTGACATTTTTACAACAAAACTTTGCTTGTACCTTGGTATTAAACCATTATGTAGAACAAAAATGACTTAACACGCTTAGGCAACTGCAGGAGGAAAACACATTTTAGGTGGTAAAGTTGTATTAATATGGGACACAGTCCCTGGGATTATTATTATTTCATAGATTTTATCAAATATGATCACAGTAAAATAAAATGTGCTGAAGAATTACTTTTTTTTGGAGAGAGGGTTTGGCAATTTTGTTGAATATTGTCTCTCTCTCTCAAAATAAATAAAATATTTTAAAACCTTAGTTTATGGCTCTTTGGGTCAAAACGATATGGCCATAAAAAAAACAACCCCATAAAAAATATAAATCTTTTAAAAAAATTATTCATCTGACCCCGTGCAAAATGTACTGACAAGCAAACATTGTGTTTGATTACATTTTTAGAAACTTAGAAGTCACAGCGTATGAAGAAAAGATGCTACCAGTAGCTTGTGGCTAAGATTTTAAAAGCCACAATAAACTTGTTGCTAACGATTGCTTAATAATCACCTTCGAGTAATTTTAAATAACTCATAGGATTTAATCATTTCACGATTAAGCAAATATAAGAACTTGAATTGTTCCAATAATCATTTTATCTACTTGTCCATCCTCATAATTTAAAGTTGAACATTATTGCAGCCTGGTAATCCTTTTGTGTGGCCATTTCTCAAGGATTCTTATTTTCCTCATTAGGGTTCCTACAGCTTAAAATAAGTAAATTCAGGACATTTTAAGACATTTTTATTTCCACTAAATCTTTTAAGTTCAAATACAATATAAATCTTATTAATGCATTGACATTTTTAAAACTTTAAAAAATCGGATTTTGGACATTTTAATGCCAATTAAGGCCTTAATTTTCGAATAACGAATTGAACGCATTTCAAGACTTAATTTTAAGGGATATGTAGGAACACTGTTCATGCTGAAGTTTTTAAGTTTTTCCTTGCCTGTGTGTGGGCATCAGATGAGCAGACGGTGCATTTGCAGTCCTTTCAGACAATTTGTGATTCAGGGCTATACAAGTATATGGTACTTGACTTCAACTTTGTATCTGAAACTGCAGATATGTGACAAATGTGTATGGGAAGTGTATAGAATCAGCTGTTCAAAATGTTGTGGTCAGTGAGTGTTTAAATCACTTTTCTAATTTACTTTATGTTGGGTACATATAACAAACACGAGGTGTGAAACCATGTGCAATATTTTGTTCACTGCAAACAAACAGTACGCAATTTCCAAATGCTTCTTCGATTTTTCCCTTCAAGAACAAAACATTTGAACAGAACCGACTTAATGAAAGAATAGGTAGCAAAACAAGGCTCATCATCAGCTGTGGTGTGTCTCTATCACATCGTATTAGTCCTCAGGTTTTTCCTCATGCCTGCTTTTTCCGCCATCCATCTCCCTTTTCTATTGCCACGTCCTGTTTACTCACTCATTTTACAATGGGCAGCTGTCGCCTGAGTGTGGGCGGGTGTGTTAGAGTGGGCTGCCTGAACTGAATGTTGTGAGTGGCCTCTACTGGCTGATTGAAGGTAATTGAAATTATTCAAAGATAAAATTATACTGTTGACCACGCACTGTTTCTGAACTTTTTTTCATGAGCTACGGCATTCTTTCTTCATACAAAAAAAAAAAAACACACAAACACACGCACACATATGTACACACACACATTATATATATATATATATATATATATATATATATATATATATATATATATATATATATATATATATAGAGAGAGAGAGAGAGAGAGAGAGAGAGAGAAAGAGAGAGAGAGAGAGAGAGAGAGTCAAAATGCAAAATTAACCAGTTTTCATCAATTTCAGGTGGCATGAAAGGAATTTTGCACATGATACTGAAAACTGAAAATCACACGTTGCTTAGGGCTTACATAAAAAACAAAGATAGTGCATCTGAATTTGAAAGCAGGGCCATGAATAGTCTTTATCTGAGGCTTGACAATCCTGATTTCATTTTCGGAAGACAGCAAGTAGTACAATGGCAATCACCTAAGCTGAAAACGGTGGAAATTGCTTCTTAACTCACATTCTACAAACTTAAGATTAATCAAAGTGTCAAGTTTTGATTAGTTGCGGCCAGTATGACTTGAATACATTGAGTGCATTCACGTATAAATAAGTTTTCAGGTGCATTGTCCATGGGTGCTAAATGTAAAAATCTTCTCTATTTTTCTATATAAGAAAATCTATTATAAAGGGCTGGCGCAGCTCATAAGTAAATTTCAATCCTCTGGGAATGAATTCAGTATAAAATGTCACCTTTAGATGGCAGCGGTGGCTTTGATTTTGTCCACACATTGAGGAAACTTTCTTGTGTCGCTTTTGGTGGGGGAATTTGTAAGGTTTATTGTTCTATATTTTTTATCAATTATCCATTATCCGTTATCGGTCAAGTCATAATACGCTTCAAAGCCAAGGGGCCGAGACACTTGCTCTCAGCCAAGAGGCTGAGTCAAGCTCCTAGCCACAGAGCCAAGCAGCGTTCAGTGCGAATGCATCGTTCCCGGATGTACCGGGCCGATCCGTGGAGTGGACAGAGCAAGCTCTTAATCCATCTCCCGATTGCAAAAATCAAACTTACAGCATTGAATTTCATAACTGCGGCACAGCTTTAACCAAGAGCGATACATGATATCCAACGAATGAGAATGTGTAGGCGCACCATATGGCTAGTAGGCACAGTGGAGCAGTATTGTGAGAAAAAAAAAGATACTAATACAGACAGTTGAAGCTTAAAGCTTTTTTTTCTTTCTATAAAAGGTTACGAAGTCCTTTTGTCATCGTCGGGTCAGAGAAGGATTGCGTTTAACGGACGTCAGCAATTGCCATGGTGCCTAAAATTGTGCAATAATGTTCATGCGTCGTTCATGCATAAGTTGAGTGTTCTTGCCGTATTATTTTTACTTTTTGCAAGCAAAGTGCCTATGAGTTCATGGAAAACATTGTTTAGATATTGGAGGTATCACAAATGGAAAAAAAAGCACCAACTTGAAAGTTCTGGTTAGAACGCATCGTTTTACAAAAAGCCATTTTTCTAAGACGTTTTCTTAAAAACAAGTATTTTCAAGAAACTTAACAATGTTCAGCTGTTGTTTACTAAACTATAGTAAAAGCTAGAAACATACTTTTTTCCAATGTCCTATGCCTATATAGCTATAGAACTACATTTTCTGTAAAAATAAGTCAAAATGGCAAAAATTGTCTGGCCTCAGCTCTTCACATTTGAGATAAACTGGTAATTAATGAGTTAATTTGATAGGAAATGATTTGACTTGACTGCTTGTTCAGTCAGAAAACATACTTCCATGTAAAAACTTGATACGGTTATAATTATTCATTTGTTTTTGCATATGCCTATGTTCAAATTAATAGGAAATGGTCAGGGTGCTGCACAGTAAAATGTAATACTCTGCTTACCAAAATATAAGTTAAGGTAAAAAACATGGGCATGTATGATTAAATTCAATATAATGGTCTGGGTTTCTACATCACAAACGTGAAATTTTAGAAATGTTAAGGTTCCCAAAAGTTTAGAGTGTATGCACGAGTGTGTGAGAGAGGCTAGGTTGGGCAAAACAGAGAAAACATTGGGCCATAGATTTATTGCTTAGAGGGGAGTAGAAAGCTTCGGGCCTCGGGGGTCTCTTCTCACATCAATAAAACAATGACACAAATCGACCCTACAACAGCCCACTTGCTTCATCACGAGGACAAAGTAGCATCAATGGCTAGAAAGAGCGTGGTCGAATATGAGTTAAGTATGGAAAAAAAAGTGTAGGTGGTTGAGTTCTAAGTGAACACACAAGCTTCTGCGAGCACACATGCTGCTTGATTTTGTTCGAGAAAAATATGGGGTGTTAATTAAACAAAATTTCTAGAAATTGACTTAAAAGATTTTATATGACCCAAACAACTTTTACTTGAAATTGGCAGTCGTTACCTTTCTTAACCCTGCCGTGCAAAATGAATTAGTGAGGTATTTATGAGTTCAGTAACTCCCAAGAATCTATTTTTAGCCAAGACTGTGGCTTTTTCTCTGGGTGTTCTCACCAATCTGTGATCAATTAATGACGAGTTTAGGCTTTTAATAAGTCAGCGAATATGGCGTGATTACAAACAAACAAACAACATTGAGAGGCAAAACAGAGTATAACCAACAGTTTACAAAACACAGGATGTAGATTACTTGTGCTGATGTAGATACTTGAGCGTGTGAGTTAAATTGGTGGTGCCTGGTGTGATTGTGGATGGCTGAGCTGTAATTTTAGACGGATCTTTGGGAGTGTCACCCTGGGTGTTTGAACGCAGAAGCTAAGAAGTAAATGCAAACATAATGACACTACCACTCATTTTTTGGATTGGTCAAAACCCAAGTTTTAAAGGCTTGTGCAGGATACAACTTTGTCCCTTCAGCTCAAAGTATTTAAATAAATGTCCTGTTATCACCAGTCAAATCACAATAGAGCAGTCCTGGATGAGTGAATTGCCCTTCAATCTGGCTGTGGCATTGACCAAAAAAATATATTAATTGAACAAATATTATACAGAGGCCGCCTAAAGTATCTTTGAGGACTATGGTTAAGATCAGTCTGCTCGAGACAAACTTGGTTCTTCATCCAACTCTTCACTCTCCTCTATCAACCCTTTTGCAGGGTTTGTCACTCTAAGAGATTTTCAAGACATGTTCTTACCTACTTTTTTTCTCAAAAATTCTTAGGCCACACGATCGAACAAACATTCTCTTGGGGCCGGACTAGTAGATTAGAGAGAAAGAATAAGGGAAAGAGAGGGAGAGAAAAAAGAGAGAGGGTGGGACAAAGAGAGAAAGGGAGAAAGAGAGATAAAGAGAGAGGGACAGAAAGAGAGAAAAACAAAATTAATAATAAGAGAAATACTGAGACAGAGGGAAAGAAAGAGAAAGAAAGAAAGAAATCCAAAGAGAAATAGAAAGGGAGAAAGAGAGAAGAGAAAAGAGAAGAAGAGAGAGAAGGGTAGACAAGAGAAGGGAAAGAAGGATTTGGAGAAAGTGAGAAGGGGAAAGCAAGAGAGAGAGAGAGAGAGAGAGAGAGAGAGAAGAGAAAAAGTAAAAAGGAAGAGAGCAAAAGAAGGTAAAGGGACAGAAAGAGAGAGAGAGACAAAAAGGAACAAAAAGAGAGACAGAGTGAAAGAGGGATAGGGAATGGGAGAAAAGGGAGGAAGAGAGAGAGAAAAGAAATACAACTACAGCGTCTTTGTGAGGGCAACCTGGCTTCGGCAACATCAAGTGGAAATATTTTAACTTGCAGCTCGTTTTTCACTTGCGCTTCCCTCAGAGTTGTCTCGCGGGTCCGATTCAATCCCTTTGCGGGCCTCATCTGGCCCGCAGGCTGCCTATTTGACACTCCTGGGTTAGAGGGTTAATATACAATAGTGGGGTCACAACCAACTTGCGCACACAATTTGTTTCATAATTATTTGTTTTCAGATCAATCCGCAAAGTTTGCTTCCGAGAGTAACGGAGAGAGATACAAAATGTCAATTTTCCATTATCTAAAATCAGCCTAAAATAGCAATATAAAGACATCCCTTTAAAAAGTCAAGTCAAGTCATTTTTATTTGTATAGCCCTTAATCACAAAGAGTCTCAAAGAGCTTCACAGGTTATCATACAGACTATTTTTTCAGACCATTATTACACCATCCCCTGATCTGGAACCAACATGAGGGCAAGGGAAAACTCAAAACCTCAACATGAGGAAAATGAAGAAACCTTGAGAAGGGACCGCACATGTGGCATCCCCCTTTCAGGATTACCAGACGGCAAAGGATGTTGCAATCACAAATAATACAGATATATTGTCCAAGAAAAGTATAGGTTATTCATGTGCTATAGAGTAGAAGTGTGTTTTAAGCTGAGATTTAAACATTTCCACTGAGGTTGCAGAACGGATCTCAGAGGAAAGAGCATTCCACAGCACCGGTGCTCGGATGGAGAACGCTCTCGAACCAGCGGAACACTTCTTGTCTCTTGGGATCACAAGAAGACCGGCGCTCTCAGAACGAAGGCTTCCGACCGGAACATAGAGGGAAATCAGATCTGAAAGATATGAGGGAGCAAGTCCATGTATGATTTTGTATAATACTCAGAGAACCTTGAAATCACATCTTAGGCTGACACACAATGAACTTTCATTTCATAAAAACATATTTCCCTCAGATAATTGGCTAACAGTAATTTATTGTCAGTCGAGTGTTATGCATCTCAAATGAAATATTTTGTATTGGTACAGTTGGTTAAGGCATGCACCTCAAAATTAAATTATTAAAGCTGTTTTAATTATTTGGTTGAACCTTTAAATCTAGCAGTACTTAAACCCTCGGATTTAATCAGGTTTAAAATGCAATTCAGAGCTGTACGTAACTTTTGACATCAGTATTTCAATGCTGTTATTTGAGAGTTTTTTATAGAGTATTTATTTTCTAAATCCGTCAAGATTAAATGTATTACCTTTATGTAAAAATAACTACCGTAAATTCCGGACTATAGGCCGCACCTGATTATAAGCCGCACCCACCACATTTTAAGAGGAAAACCGATTTTGTACATACGCAAGCCGCACCTGTATATAAGCCGCGTGCGCCCACATCAAAACATGTGACACAACCACAAAATTAACCCAAACCCGGCTTTGAGTCTCTCGATCGTATAAAGTAAACGGTATAAAAACCACAGCCGGCAAAAGGAACAGAAAATGATACCGGTACTTAACGTTTGATGCAGACCTGCAGAGTCCGGGTCCCGTTGAAAATAATGCAAGGAAAAAAAAAAATATTTCCAAAGGTGAGAAAAATATATATCCACTATTGTCCGCTGCGTCCACAAACACGGCTTGCTTTTACTCCACTTCCCGTCAGCCCCCGTGGTTTTCGCCCCTTCTTTTTGACTCGCCCGTGGAAAACATCTCAGAATAAGTCGCTAAAATAAATACATTACAAGAATACATTACAAATATATACAGTTGCAAATACATATTATACATGGTTACACCTACTACTATTCAAATTTTACGTATGACAAAAGAAGACAAATAATTTTAAAAGTTAATTTAAAATCATGGATGCTAAAACAGTGAAAAAAATGAAAAAGGAGTGAAGTCAAAAGTTAAAATGAAGTTGCACAAAAAAAAGAAAAAAAACGGAAGAGACAGTATTGCCAAGTTGCCACTGAGTGATGAAAAGTCTATATGTTACCATGAAATCATAAATCATATCCCGCAATGTGTGATAGAGGGGGCATGAGGTTTGCTTTGTGTTTGTGTGTGTGTGTGTGTGTGTTATCCACAAATAGGACACCCTTACCGCTAGTTAGACAAATAGCTCAAGAAAATAGATGGCTTTTCTCACACTTTCAAGCATATTTTACAATATGCTGCCCTAAATCACAAATGTTGGGATACTTGTACAGATACAATAAAATGGAAATTGATCAGGAATACAATATACTCCATCATTTTACAGCAATGTCTTAAAAATGTGAATATTGTAATACATAATTTATTTTCTGTAGTACAATTAAAAATGTAATGAATCCAGAATGTAAGACATTTCTTAAACAAAGGCCTAACTTCAGATACTTCCCAAGTGATTAGCATGTTGTGGAAAACTGGAGTGCCATGACAAAAATTTGTCTGAGAATTCTGATTATCTATAATTTACCCCGGTTACGTTCCAAAAAGAACTTGGATAGGAGAAATGCGGGAAGAAAAGACATTCTATTTGTTTTTTAAAAATTGTATACATTTAGATACTGTATTACACACTGAAACAAAAGAACAACCACTCTTTACAGTTTTAAGCATTTAACAAAAAAGTAAAATGTAAAGGTTTTGTTGTTTATTGTTGTCTCACATATAACTACTTTACCATCAAATAATAATAAGCGGGAAGACAGTTTAGCCAATTAGAATGCAAAACTCGATAAAAGATGCAAATTGGTGAAGTAGAAAAAACTTGAAAGGTGTAATAGCGAGGGATTACTGAAAGCTGATTTTTGAGTTGGGTTAACCAAAACCATGGTAACAGATACTATTATTTAATTTATGGTAAATTGTACATTAATACAATAACCCAAATCTTTACAAACTCCTATTACTCAATTTATGAGTATGTTATTTTCGAATCAGATTTCAAAAAAGGTCATGTGATGACTGAGTTTTTGAGCCATTTTATTTTGTTGGTGTGCTAAAGTGTCACGGGAGCGTGGTGGCGTGGAAGGTGACCGGACCAGAACGGAGGCAGGAGGCATGAAGGGAGAACTCAAATGCGTTGACGATCCATAGGTTTTATTTAATAAAATAAAAGTCGCCCAATACTCCGGGGCAAAACAGAACAACACAGAGTTCCTCCGGCACGAACTCAACAGGACATGGCATAACAGACTAAAACATGACAAGGCATAACAGACTAAAACAGGCCAAGCATAACAGACCGGGATTGTGTATATAAGTAATGAACCAGCACCCGCCAAACCCAAAATCCAGCCTTAAATAGCAGAACAGCAATCAGCTGATCTGCTTCAGCTTGAGTTCGGGGGCGTGGCATACTGGTCGTCATGGCGACCGTGACAGAGCCCCCCTCTTAAGGGACAGCTCCCGAGGTCCCAAAAAAGAAAAAATTACTACCTCGCGCCCCGGAATGTTGACGATCGCGATTGGGGCAACCCTGCTCCCTCCTCCGAACACGCAGGAACGGGGAGAGGCAGGCGCCATCTGCGTCGGGCGGATCGGAATCGGCGCTCGGCAGGGGGGGTCTGGTGGCCAACTGGACAGGGGATGACAGACAGGCAGAACCGACGAGAACAGGACAGATAAACAGGACAGGCAAAATCAGGACAGATAAACAGGACAGGCAAAATCAGAACAGGTAAACAGGACAGGCCGATGCAGAAGAGTCGCACTCAGGACAGGCCGATGCAGAAGAGTCGCACTCAGGACAGGGCGATGCAGAAGAGTCGCACTCAGGTCAGGCCGATGCAGAAGAGTCGCACTCAGGTCAGGCCGATGCAGAAGAGTCGCACTCAGGTCAGGCCGATGCAGAAGAGTCGCACTCAGGTCAGGCCGATGCAGAAGAGTCGCACTCAGGTCAGGCCGATGCAGAAGAGTCGCACTCAGGTCAGGCCGATGCAGAAGAGTCGCACTCAGGTCAGGCCGATGCAGAAGAGTCGCACTCAGGACAGGCCGATGCAGAAGAGTCGCACTCAGGGGGGTCAGATTCAGAAGAGTCGCACTCAGGGGGGTCAGATTCAGAAGAGTCGCACTCAGGGGGGTCAGATTCAGAAGAGTCGCACTCAGGGGGGTCAGATTCAGAAGAGTCGCACTCAGGGGGGTCGGATTCAGAAGAGTCAGGCTCAGGGGTTCAGGTTCAGAAGTGGCGATTCAGACAGGACAGGCGGAATCAGAACAGGCAAGACATGAGAGGGTCAAAATCAAAACAGACAAGACATAAGAGAGTCAAAATCAGAACAGACAAGACATGAGAGAGTCAAAATCAGAACAGACAAGACATGAGAGAGTCAAAATCAGAACCGGCAAAACAGGAGGAGCGGAGTCGGGCTGGCAGGCAGCGGAGTCGGAGTCGGCCCGACGGGCAGCGGAGCCGGAGTCGGCCCGACGGGCAGCAGAGTCGGAGTCGGGCTGGCACGCAGGGGAGACGGAATAGCAGGCAATCGGCACGGGAGTCGGGCAGGCAGGCATGAGAGTCGAACAGGCAGGCGTCAATTCTTCCCGGGACCCCATTCGAGGCACAGCAAGGGCCACGACGGGCGGGGCCGTGGTTCGAACGGGCAGGGAAGGCCAACTCAGTAGGCGCCTGCCGAACTGCGCTCTCCAGCTCTCCCAAGTCGCGCTGGGATCGTTCGCTGAGTTCTATTTGTTGGCTGGTTCATTCTGTCACGGGAGCGTGGTGGCGTGGAAGGTGACCGGACCAGAACGGAGGCAGGAGGCATGAAGGGAGAACTCAAATGCGTTGACGATCCATAGGTTTTATTTAATAAAATAAAAGTCGCCCAATACTCCGGGGCAAAACAGAACAACACAGAGTTCCTCCGGCACGAACTCAACAGGACATGGCATAACAGACTAAAACATGACAAGGCATAACAGACTAAAACAGGCCAAGCATAACAGACCGGGATTGTGTATATAAGTAATGAACCAGCACCCGCCAAACCCAAAATCCAGCCTTAAATAGCAGAACAGCAATCAGCTGATCTGCTTCAGCTTGAGTTCGGGGGCGTGGCATACTGGTCGTCATGGCGACCGTGACATAAAGAGAAGAATATATTGGCCTCCAAAAGATTTTGTTGAAACATACTTGTGAGATACAAACAAAAAAGGAGGTAGAGATTCCCTAATAATTGGTTTGAAAAAAAAAAAAAAAAAAAAACGCCATTGTCTGAAACAAGGTTCATACACCTATTTTATGGCCATTTCAAGCACTTTTTAAGGACTCTCGAAGCCAATTAAAGAATAAATCCGGTTTTACTCCTGTATATGGCAGATTCACAAACTTATGTGATCTTTATTCTTGCGTGTGCAATTATCGAGACATACAATTTTTAGATCTTGAGTAAGTCACGAACATATTTGTGGATCTGAACAATATGTGTGGAAATATTTTTGAGACAAATCTCTCCCTGTCTAGGTGCTTGGTAAAAATACCTAACTTACATCTGCAGTTAAAGGAAAGTCATTCTGTTACAATATATCTCTCCCCATATGGGTGTTGCGTAAAATGATGGCAGTTGCCGGAAGGTCTAATTATTTAAATTTATCACTGGGAAAAAGTACCAAAAAGTTTTGCATAGCCCATAATCTCATCTCATCTCATTAGCTGTACCGTATTTGAACCCATGCAGGAGGTTCCCACGACCTCAGAACTGTGCCGCACACGCGCTAATCACTGCGCCGCCGTGCTGCCCTAGCCCATAATAAATATCATAATTAATATGTATTTTTGCACAAATACATGTCTCATAGTACGCTGTTTTGGTTGTAGCATGCACCTGTCCTCTTGTGTGCGACACTTTATAGGAAAATGCTATACAAATAACGCCAGCTACTGTTAATTACGAGGGAAGGAGAAATGCTATTTCAAGCAAAGCCGCCATTTAGCAGGGGCGGCTTCATTTTAAGCAGTCTTGTTGAGAAACATGGCAACAATTTTAAGCATATAAAAATGCCCAAAATCCTAGAATTTTTCAAACCTTGAAAACACGACATTAAAATTCAAACATTTTCAAGGATTCCAAGTACTAATACGAACCCTGATGAAAGGCTGTATGTACAACTTTAAGTATACCTTTTTTTATAAACACCACAAGACTTGTTTTTTTTAGATCAAGTCAGACATAGCCAGAGGTGGATTTGTGAGCACGGCCTAGTGTATCTTCCTAGACCAGTGCTGCTACCTGTGCTCTCTTTGTGTGTTTACTAATAAATCATCATCATTACGCATCATAAGTAGGCCATCATAATTAATTGGCCAGTCGAGAAAAGCTCTGACAACAAGCCCGCGGCGGTGAGCTCACCAGCCCAAAATTTTACTTGCACAAATCTCTCTCACACAAGCCGATAATCACGGCCACAGCGAATGCATGCACGCTGAACAGCTACACTTTGTAGCGTTGCAAAATTGTGTACATGCAGGAAAGTGTTTATGTATCTTAAAGATCAAGGTAGATAAACCAATCAATCATTCCAACTATACTTACCTCATTCCCCTCTCCCAAAACGTCTAGTGGACCTTTGTCACCTTTTGTTGTGGATGCTCCAATGCAAGTTGCATGGAAAGCAATAATGCTGCACATCCTTGTGCTGTGTGAGAAGGTCAGTAGCTATACAGAGACATGGTAACATGGGAAGGGAATGAACAACATACCTACACAGAAGCAAGAGCGCAGTGTCCTCGCCAACATAAGTGTGACACTGATTATGAAAAGTGTGTGCACGCACTGCATGCAAGCGGCAGTATGTACGCTGACCAGGATATTGTCCTATTTAACATTAAGGAAACTGATAGTGAGTGAAAGTGGTTAAAGGAAGAGTAGGAAAGGTGACCCTGTATAGGAAGAATGAATGACCTCCGATAGCCATCTTTAGATCAAGGGAGAAAAAGATACCTGATTGGGCTTTGAATAATTTAGAGGGACATTCCACACAGTCTTGTAACCCCACCCTCGGACACCCGGCTAAAATAAACAAATGTTACTCTTGACTTCAGATGAATGGATGATCTCCAGGATCAGCTGCAACATTTTCTTTAATTTGAAAATGTTCTTATTTATTATTTAGTCAGGATATTATACATGAAGGTTTTTTTATTTTTGTTTTTCATCTGAAATACAGCACATTAAACTGGAAAACATAATTTTTAATCACAATCTCAAAATTGAAGGTTACTCAAAAAGTGGGAGATGCTATACTGTCGACAGTTGCAAAGAAAATGGAAACTTTTGCGAAATAAATGATGGAATTAATGAAATTCTAAAAATGATGTATCCATTTTTCAATTTCCATAGTAAGACCTGTACTTCTTTTGAGAACAGATTAATAATATTTCACAAGAGAGGAAAAAAAGTGACAAGTGACGGCCCAAGACCATAACATTTCCACAAAAAAGAACACTCAACCATCCCTGATTTTAAAGATATAAGCATTACCTACATGTTTTCCACACTGTTACATGTATGTTTCAAAAGTGGAAGAAACTATTGATTAGGGCTGGACCAACTCTATCCGTTGTTGTTTTAATGATCGTCAATTTTAAAATGTTCTAGATTGAAAAATTAAGAGTAGAAATTTAAAAGTTTAATTCATATGAGAGCTTCTGCTGTTTACCAACAAAACAATAACACGTTATCATTGTCATTTCAGCAAGTCACAAGCTATAGGTAGCTGTAGTTTTTCATTCGTTATCGCTATTAACCTTCCAATAAACCTGAGAACAAAATATTTATTTTGGGCTGTTCATTTTGCACAGGAGTTGTTTTAATCGATTATGTTTCTTTCAATAAGTATCTAAGGGGGGATGTTTGTGATTTAAAACTGTTAATTGTAACGTCCTGACTGAGTGATTAAAACGTAGATCTTCTATCATGAGGAATCAATTACAAAACCAAAACAGTAGAAAGTAAACAATAAAATAAAATTATTAAAAACCAAAAACTAATTGTACTCACTTAACTCAAGAAGAATTTCTAAAACAGCCATCACAGTTAGAGAATCAACTGCAGCTCAAATAACATCAACTAAACTGCAACCCAATGATCAGCTTCATTTAACTCATCAGTCACTTAAGTCAACACTCACTTAATGAAATGCTAGCTCGACAAAAGCCAAGGACCATTCATCAAATGAAACATTCTCTCAGAAAATTAGCAAACCAAAAAAAACAAAAAGAGCAAAAAATAACGGCACCCCCAATGCTTATGAATCGACCTCAGTCTTTTCGTCAGCGTATGGGTTCCACACAATGAACTTAAAATAAAATCACTCTTCACGAAGCCTGCTTCAGTGTTTAACGCGAGTGTGGCAGCTGGGATGGAAAGATGTATTATCCTAATTTGTTGACACCTGCACTCACGTTCATGTGAGAAGGGGGAAAGGCCAAGGTCAGGTTTAAATGGGTCAAGTTCGCTTGCTCCCCCTGCTGCACTGCATTATGCAGTCAGGGGACGGAATTAGCATTAGAACCCGATTTGGGCAGCCGCTTTCCTGCGGATTCATCACTATGACCCATGCACAATGCACGCACACACAGGTCAGGATTACCCACGCAATTGATGAACAGATATTCAAAATTCATGACATCATCTAAAATATAATTAATATGGTGGACTGTTGTTTTGTTTTGAATTGAAATAGAATAGAATAGAATAGAATAGAATAGAATAGAATAGAATAGAATAGAATAGAATAGAATAGAATAGAATTAAAGATAAAATATTTTTTTTAAAAAGAAAAAAAGAATTTAGATGTATATGAAAACAAAGTATTTACACAGGAAAGGGTGGGCTGTGTTGATGACCCTCTTAAGTATTTTCCTGTCTGCTGCCATGCACCCAGCATACCACACCGTAATGCAGTATGCCAGAATGCTCTCCACTGTGGCTCTGGAGAATGACACCAGCAGCGTCTGTTCCAGATGATATTTTCCTGAGCACTCACAGGAAATGGAGCCACTGCTGGGCTTCCCTAACACAGCTCTGGTGTTTGCAGACCAGGAGAGGTTGTTGGAGATGTGCACATCCAGGAATTTGAAAGAGTGGAGACTCTCTACACAGTCTCCATTTATGATGAGTGGTGCTGGGTTCTTGCTTTTCCTCCTTAAGTCCAGTATGAAATGTATGTATTGTCATTTATGTCAATGTTGTGAAACATTGTATGCAACTAGAAGATACATGGAACTCCAACGGAAACATTAAATGAATACTCGAGAGAAAAAAAAAAACAGACTGTCAGGATAAATAGTGCTTAGAGACTAACCTAAGTTATTATATTAGTGCAATGAATAAGAAAAGTGCATCATAACAATGGTAAAATAAAAGTGCAACGGCATTTAGCAACAGAATTATCCAGATAAGTCACAAAGTATATACAGATAAGAAACTCGGTATTTGAACACCCTGCTATTTTGCTATTTCTCCCAGGTAGAAATCATGGAGGGTCTGAAATTTTCATCGTAGGTGCATGTCCACTGTGAGAGAGATAAACTAAAAAGAAAAATCCCGAATTCACAATGCATGATTTTTTTTTGTGTGATACAGCTGCAAAAAAGTATTTTTACACATCTGTGTATCGTATAGAATTCTGACTTGTAAACACCTGTAAGTTCGCCTATTAAAAGTCCACCTGCACTCCATATATCATCCTGAATCAGATGCACCTTTTTGAGGTCGTTAGCTGCATAAAGACACCTGTCCACAGTGTTCATTTTACCTCGGAAAAGTTATGGGTCCCGGGGACTCGCATGCTCAAAAATCTATGGGTCCCAACAGAGATCTATGGTTCCCCAAAATTTAGTGTTAGGTTGAAATTGTAAATCGGCGACAAATATATAATATAAAGTTTATTGGTAATACAAATCAGTTATCACTTCAAGATTTTTCAGTTCACAACAATATTTTACATTATACAAAATAATATTGCTGAAATAATTATATTAATCCATATTTTCATTGAGTTTTAATCATCACAGTTAATTGGTAATACAAAGCAGTTTTCACTTCAGATTTTTCAGTTCATATATTCTACATGGTTTGCTGTCCCGCCACAGTTATAATCCCTTCTCAAGGTCCAATCCATTATCATCCTCCTCATAGCGTAACCAGGAATATAATTTAGTCAATTTTGGCAGAAAAGTCCTTTTCTTGCTCGGAGTATTATTTTGGATATCTTCTTTCGTCGAATCGTTTGCTTCAACAGACGTGTTTTCCTTGCCTCCGCGATCTTCCGAAGAATTTCTCTGCCGTTTTTTCATGCCGAAATTAGTGCCATTGTTATCACTTTCTGCATTATGTTTCGACTTATTACTGACACTGAAGAAATTACCAATTCTGTGTTGATTTCCACCTAATACTAACTGTATTTTCGGAGGCATACTTAACCTTCACCTTCCCTCGACGACAACCACCACAAAAATGACGTAATCTCGACGCAACGAGATCTCGTTTTCCGAGATCGGCGTGCAGACGAAAACTCGAACTGCGAGACCAAAACAACAATGGCGGATCTGCCTGACGCAAAGTTTGTAGTGCGGTAAAGCTTTGTTTAAAAAAAAAAGTAATCGTGTAATAAAGACAATTTTGGGTCAAAAACGTTGCGTCCCGGGGACGCACGTTGATTTGACACGATGCGTCCCCAGCAAAAATGATGCGTCTAGGACGCAGGGACGCGGGCAAACGAGAACACTGTGTCCACCCCATTCAATCAGTAAGACTTTAACTTGTAACATGGCGAAGACCAAAGAGCTGTCCAAAGTCACCAGAGATTGTACACCAACACAAGTCTACACAAGGGCTACGGAGCAATTGCCAAGCAGCCTGCATATGTTTGCATATGACCATTTGGTTGATACAGAGGAGTCATGGGAGTAAGTTTTGTGGTCAGATGTGACCAAGATAGAACTTGTTGATCATAATTCCACTGAGCGTGTTTGGAGGAAGAAGAATGAAGAGTACAATCCAAAGAACACCATCCTTATTGTGAAGAATGGGGGTGCTAGCTTCATGCTTTGGGGGTGTTTTTCTGCTCATGGGAGGGGACGAGTGGATTGCATTAAAGAGAGGATGACTAGGTCGGTGTATTGTGTGATTTTGGGGAACAACCTCCTTCCCTCTGTCAGAGGATTGAAGATGGGTCGTGGCTGGGTCTTTCAACACGTCAACAACCTGAAGCACACAGCCAGGAAAACCAAGGAGTGTCTCCGTAGGAAGCATATCAAGGTTCTAGCATGGCCTAGCCAGTTTCCAGACCAGAACACAATCAAAAATCTTTGGAAGGAGCTCAAACTACGTGTTTCTTAGCGACAGCCCAGAAACTAGACTGAACTAGAGAAAATCTGTGTGGAGGAGTGGGCTAAGATCCCTCCTACAGTGCGAGCAAAACTGTTGAAAGATTACAGGGAACATTTGACATCTGTTATAGCAGACAAAGTCTACTGTACCAAATATTGACAATCATTTTCTCAGGAGTTCAAATACTTATTTGCAGCTATATTACAAAAATAAATCGTTAAAAAAACATGCATTGTGATTTCTGCTTTTTTCTTTTTAGTGTATCTCTCACACAGTGGACATGCACCTATGATGAAAATTTCAGACCCCTCCATTATTTCTAAGTGGGAGAAATAGCAAAGTAGCAGGGTGTTGGATTTAAACTGTAAATATTTTATTCTACTGTTGCAATATTTTCTGTGTATACAATGTGCCTTTCTTGTTTGTGTTTGAAGAAGGAGGACAAAGGATGAACCTTTACCTGCGGCAAGATAAAGGACCTCTCTGACCGCAGGCCCACCTAGTTTTTGTTTGCTATAAATAAAACGTTGTTGTAAGTTTAAACAGGTGTTGATTCAATAAAAGGGCAAGGAGAAATATACATTTTCAGAGTATCCAGTAGACTGCCAATGGGTAGACTATGGATATTTCTCACTTGCAAGTAAGTTATACTCACGATTCTTTGTGTCTTTTTTGTATATAGGTTTTGTACATCTGTTGGGTTAAACCTGACATTTATTTGGTCCTTCGAAAGCCGGATTCCAACAAACCTGACGATCCCAGCGTGTGAGTAAAGATCCAGGCAAGTCTGTGGCCACAGCATTAAGACCCTTTTCGGGACTGGTCCTTTTCCTTACAAGTTGGGATCCGAAGGTTGACGGAAAGTCCAAGGACTCAGAGAACTGTGAGTAAAACTTTTATTTTAAAAGGGTATGAGTGTGAAGAATTCAAAACAGAGTTAAGAAAATAAATCCTAACAATCCTAGGCACTATTAGGTAAAAGAGAAACGTGGCCAGTAAGACTTAAGACACAGTCTTAAGTAAGAGGGAAAGGGGTTCCTCTCCGTTTCAAAAAAGAACTCAAGGGAAGTTCTTTAAGTAAAGAGGGCAAGGGTTCCTCTAAGTAAAAGGGCAAGGGTTCCTCTCTGTTTAAAAAGAACTCAAGGGAAGTTCTTTGTTCTTCAAAAAGAGTGAAAGTGAGTGTGAAAGAAAATACTATTACCACTAGGTAATTGTATTTTATACCAAAGCAACAGGGAATAAATGGTGAGCCTTTGTGGATGCCTGTATGCAAGAAAATTCCACCTGCATAGGTTGAAGTGAATTTTACCACAAAAGGTTATTTATCACCATCCTGTTGAAAGAGAAACTCAGTGTTAGAATACACTAGGTATTAAAAACCACTGAGTCCAAATTTAGTTCTAAAAATGGGAAAGGGGCAAAGTAAAGCAAAACAGAAGCTTTTAGAAGATTTTTCGTGCAAAGACTGGAAAGTTATTGAAAAGGAAGATTCCTCAGCAATAGAACCCCTATGTTACTGGATAAAATAATATAACTTTAATGGGAAGTTGTCCATAGCAAGCATTAGAGAACTGCAACAAAAACTAAGAAACAAATGCAAACAGAAAAATAATAAGATGAGATCACGTGCAAGCAATAAACCTAGAACCTGTTGGTCTTGTGGGAAGGAAGGGCATATTGCTATAAATTGCAGAGGCAACCCTTCCCCACAAGACCATTAGAGTGCATGACTGGGCCCGGAGCCGGGACCAAAGCCTGAAATGAAATTTGAGATAGAGATAAAGCTAAAGGATAAAAATGAGGAAGAGGAAGAATATCTTTTCAAAACTCGCCATGAGAAATTTGAAGAACAGGGTTTAAACTTAGAAAACATACTGTATAAAGAAAAAATAAGAAACCTAAATCACCAAATTTTGTTAAATTTATTAGAAGTTTGATTGTTTGGGCCCTGTGTATGTCTTATGTTATATGTTTGTCTGTCTTACTTGTCAAAAAGAAAGCTAAACGCTAAAAAAAGTACGTTTTCAAAAGAGCTGAGATTGTTTAAAGAGTGATATTTAAGAAGAATTGATAGAACAGATTAAAGGAGTTGGAAAAAGTAGATTTTTTGAGGAATAGGTGTTCACCATAAGGGTGTTTAACACAGGCACCGGGGGCCACAGATGGTTCTGGAGATTTTCTTGCGGTCCGAATTTTTTAGTTGAAAATCGATAAATTAAAAACTGAGAAATTTAGAAAAAAAAAATGACTGAGTTATTTTAGATGCGTTAATTCAAGATAATGACAGAATAATACAGAAAAAGATAAGATATTCCTGTTTTCAGTACAAAAATTGGTAAAATAAGGACTGGGAAGACTAGGAAAAAATCTATTTGAGTGAATTGGAATAAATTAATTTGAGATAAAGGCATTTTTATACAAAAAGTATTGAAAAAGCGTTAATAAATAATTTATTTTCAATGAATATGGAGGAAAAATGTATTGAGTGGAATACAAATGAGTAATATAACTTGTTGCACATCAATATATGTGAATTTCACATTAAATAAGTGAAGCTAAAATAGTAGATTTAATTGGTTTGAAGGAAAAAATTAAAATTAAGTGAGATGATTAAACGTCATTTTCGCATTAAACTAGTGAGCTAAAAAGCTATTGTGAGAGGGCGTGTAAGGAAGGAATGTTATGTTGAGAATGGATTGTTGGCAGAACAGGTAGGGAAGTTACAAATACAGAAAGATAAGAGTAAGTAAAAGAAGGTATAAAGGGAAAAGAAAATAAATATTAAGAAAAGGAGCATACAAAAAAAAAGAGAAAGAGAAACATAAAGGGGAAAGTTAATTAAATATCAAAAAAGATAATTGGTTGAAAATTAAGTGAGACTAACCGTAATACCATAGATTGGGACAAATAACTTTACTTTTTCAACATTGAATTGTGTTAAGTCTAGATGACTAAAAGCAAATGGGTGAGAGTGAAGCACATTATAGAGTGCTTTTGGAGGTCTTCGTTGACTTGAAAAGCGCTGTATAAATGCAGACCATTTACCATTTATAACATTACTTTTATAGAAAAGCTACTAATATAAAAGAAAATTATGAATATCTAATTAAATGCTAATAAGCATGGACATAATATGTTGTTTTGCTTTAGAAGAAGAAGAAAGAAATACCACAATATTTATACACAAATAATATTACAGAGGAGAAAATGTACGGTATTGGGTAGCAACAGGCCTTAACACATGGTTCAGCGATTATACTGGTCTATCCAGAAAGTCATTATTCTGGACTATAATAGTAAACTCAGGAGTACATCTGGACAAAAAGAAGGAATGAAATAAACTTACTTTACTAAGGAACAGCAGGAGCTATTAAAACAAATTCCTGATAAACTATGGTCCCAAGGACCCACATATGCAAGACTAGTAAAAGTAGCACAAACTATAATAATAAGACCCAAAACAGAACATCGGCCCAGAATAAAACAATATTCTTTAAAACCAGATGCAATGGAAGGAATAGAACCAGTAATAGAAGATTTAAAGAAGGTGGGAGTACTAATTGAATACGCTGAGTCACCCGTAAACACACCGATGTTTTCTGTAAATGAGGCACCCCCATCAACATGATGGACAATTGTTCAGGATTTGATAGCAGTAAATAATACAGTGATCCAAAGGTCCCTGTTTGGTGGATCCACACACGCTATTGAACTCACTGAAACCAAAGGCAAAGTATTTCACAGTGGTAGATATACGCATTCTTCTCAGTACCAATGCATAAAGACAATCAATTTTGGTTTGCATTTACGTTTAAAGGGAAAATATATACCTATACCTCAAGGGTATTGTGAAAGTCCAACAATTTACTCTCAAGTAATTGCATCAAGTCTGTCTACCTTCGAGCCTCCAAATAAGAGCGAACTATTAACTTGTGTAGATGACATATTAGTAGAACCAGGGAAAGAAAAATAATATTGCATACTAAAAGCAGGAAATCTGAGTCATTTCAAATAATCAAAATTTTGAAATGAGTTTGAAAATAACGACGTATTAACACAGAAAAAGAAATATTGAGATTGGAAATTAAATTTTCTGTTTTAATCTCTAAATGAAATGTGCTTTGTTTTTAAAAGGAAAAAAAAAAGACACACAGTATTAAGTATTAATTCAGATAAGGTCATGTTTATTTGTATAGCTCTTAATCTCTAAGGATATTAAGGGGCTGCAAAGAGAAAAGACTATTGCAAACCGAAGATTATGATAATAATATAATATAATACAATGCGAATTGATAAGGCAATTTATTAGTGACAAGTATATGTTGTTTTATATTGAATCAATGAGAAAAGATAGTTGATTATGATTGAAGAGAGAGGAAATGACAATTAAAAAAGATTTGACGTTGAGTTCTATTTGGCATTTTTGAGATTTTTGATATTTAGGCAGTGTGATAGTTTGGAATTTTGATAAGTTTAGCGCCAAAGACAAGATCCCCTAGGAGGACAACTGATAAAAAGTCTTTCAAGAGAAGGTGAAATAAGCCACGCTTAATTTTTAAGTATAAGCATGTTACAATTAACAAATGATTAATAAATACGTAACAAATGCTGACTTATAGTTAAAAAGAAACAATTTCTATGGAAAGAGTGTTTTCAAAAGATAACGAGAAACTGATTGAACCTGAATAGGTAAGATCATAGGAATTTAAAAATAGCAGATTAATTATCTTGAGACAGATCATGAGAATTTAAAAATATATCTGCATGGATAAAAAATAATGTCCACATAGTCATTTAACTTAAAGAAAAAAGGAAACAAAACGTGAACAAAAAGAAAAAGAGGCTAAAATAACAGACAAAGTATTGTTTCGTAGGAAAGAAAGATGAAACAGGTAAAAGGAGGACAGGCTATGCTATAGTAACACATGATAAAGTATTAAAGGCAGAAGCATTAACTCAACATTGTTCAGCTCAAACTGCAGAATTAGTGATCCTAACAGAAGCCTGCAAACTTATGAAAGATAAAATAGCAACAATATACACAGATAGCCAGTATCCCTATGCAACAACTCACACGTTTGCACAACACTGGAAAAATAGAGGTATGATAACATCAACAGGAAAACCAGTGACACATGCAAAACTGCTAACAGAACTATTACAAGCAGTGCAGCTGCCAAAACAGTTAGCTATATGTAAATGTGTGGCCCACACACCAGAAACAAACCCAGTTTCAAAGGGCAATGCATTTGCAGATAAAATAGCAAAACAAGCTGCACAACGAGAAATAACAGTTCTAAGTCTAACAGAAAATGCCTTAAAAAAACAAAATACTACAAGAAATGCAACAACAATCGCCTAAACCAGAGCAAGAACTCTGGAAAAGGAAAGGAGCACACCTAAAAGATGGAATCTGTAAATGACAAGAAGATAAACCAATCCTACAAAAAAAAATCTATACAAATGGGCAGAAATATTGAGACAAGGGAAGATATGTCTCAACAGGAGGGATATAGTAGGATTGATAAACCAGATATTGATAACCTATGGTTTTAACTCCTATAAAAAAAATAATGATAAAATAAAAAATTGTAGTACATGTTTGATATGTGCAAAGCACAATGCTCAGGGTAATCTAAGACCAAAGAGAGTTTCCAAAGATAGAGAACTGTAATTAATCACCTTTTATGGACTTTATAGAACTTAACAATAGTGAAGGGAAAAAGTTATGTTTAATGATAATTGGTTCATTCTCAAAATGGATAGAGCTTTTTCCTACAAAACACCCAGATGCGCTAACAGTAGCTAAAGCATTATGCCAAGACATAATTCCATGTTATGGGATTCCAGAAAAGATCTATAGTGATAATGGTTCACATTTTGTAAATCAAAAAATTAACTAAAATAAGCATTTCATATAGACCTAAAAGATCACTGTGCTTATCACCCACAAAGTGCAGGGTTGGTAGAAAAAAAAAAAAGAATGGAACTATAAAAAAACAGACTTAGGAAGTGTATGGAAGAAACCAAAAGACCATGGACTAAATATCTAGAATTAGTAAAACTGTATATTAACATCACCAGTACAAATGTGCTAACACCATATGAAGTAATATTTGGTGAATTACCATTATTTAAAAATATGTGGGAAACTGATGATGAAAGTACTCTGGTTGATTACATGAGAAAAATATTGCAGCACCAGAAGCAACTGGCGGATCGTAATGATAACGATGATACACTTTTTATGTCTCCATAGGAAAGCCAATTAGTTGAACCAGGTGATTGAGTCCTGATAAAAAGCAGTAAATATTGCAGAAAAACACATGAGCTCATTTGACACACTGTAAGAAAGTAATTAAGCATGAGTAAAATAACTGTTTCAATGTTTCTATTTTAGCATACGCTTTGATTGTTCTTAGTTGCGTCATTGTAATAGCACTGTGGTAACTACTGGAGAGCTGTTATTCCTCAACAAAAACTTTCAGAGGAAGTCTGGCTACAAAGGGGGCTGCAATTATAGTTTGCAGTCGTCTCAAACCAGTGAAGATTGTCCACAACTCTGGAAGTGTTAGGAGGAATTGCAGATCTGCAGGTAGAATGCTAACAGGTAGAATGGTAGAGGTAGGCGAATTGGTAGTGGCAATTATAGCAACGTTTTTATTGTTATTTGAAGAAAACCTTAATGTGCAAAAGAGAAGAAGAAAAAGTAAAAGAACTCTCAGGAAGACAACTGGGATGGCGTTCCCCAGGTTTCTCCAAGAGCCCCACGGGCGCTGAGATGCTTTTGCACCCGGCAGTGGTGAAGCCATATTTGACACTCCTTGCTGAGAGCTCCAACCCTGCAACTCTGGAGGGTGCTGCAGGGTCACTTCAAAACCTCTCACTGGAAGTTTGCGGCATACAACCGTGCTGCAGTGTGGAAGGAAAAATAACTTTCCATCCTGGTGGAGCTGCTGCGAATGGACAACGATTAATGTGTCCCAGCCGTTGCAAGCACGCATGCACCGAAAAAGGCGAATGCTGCCACCGCCAATGTCTGGGCAGCTGCACGCACGCAAACAGCGACACGGCATGCGCCGCCTGCCTGCATTATTACCACGAAGGCCGCTGCGTGCCCGACTGCCCGCCCGGCACTTTCAAGTTCGAGGGCTGGCGCTACATCACCATGGACCTTTGCTCACAAGTTCACCTGCCCAGCGACGTTCACTTCATCATCCACGAGGGCGAGTGCATTCCCGACTGCCCCTCCGGGTCCGCACCAACGAGAGTAATCTGATGCTGTGCAACGCCTGCAACGGCCTATGCGACAAAATCTGCTCCACCTCCGTCATAGACTCGGTGAACGCAGCTCAGTCCCTCAAGGACTGCACCGTCATCGCCGGCAATCTTGACATCAACATCCAGCACCTTCACAACCTCTGGGACTGGACTCAGCACAACCTAACCATCCGTGCGGGACGCCTCTTCTTCCGCCTCAATCCCAAACTCTGCATGTCCGAGATCCACACCATGTGGGAGAAAACCAGCGTCACGGAAAAGCCCCAGGAAGGCAACTTTCGCAATAACGGCGAAAGAGCCAGTTGTGAGAGCCACGTCCTCAGGATTTTGTCCAACAGCACGTCCAGCTATGCCATCCGCCTGATGTGGGAGCGCTACCATCCACGTGAGGCCTTATCAGCTTTATGGTCTACTACAAGGAGGCCCCTTCTCAGAACATCACCGAATTCGACGGCCAGGACGGCTGCGGTTCCAACAGCTGGTACATGGTGGACGTGGATCTTTAATACGGACCCCAAAGTCGCCATTCACCACCTCAAACCCTGGACCCAGTATGCCATTTTTGTCAAGGCCATTACCCTGCGGGTGGAGGACAAGCACATTCCTGGTGCAAAGAGTGACATTATTTGAATTCGAACTCGTCTGTCATTGCCGACCGTGCCCAAAGAACCCCGTGCCTACGCAAATTCATCCACGAAGCTGCTGGTCAAATGGTCGCCGCCTTTTTTTCCCAACGGCAACCTAACTTACAACCTCGTCAGATGGCAGCGGCAGCCAGAAGACCGAGAGCTATACCTGCACAATTACAACTCCAAAGAGCTGAAGATCCCGATCCGGATCCCTGCCACGGGATTTAGCGACATGAAGGAGATCAGCAAGCCCACCAAGTCGGAATTGTCCGGGGCCAAGAAGGGTCCTTGCTGCGTTTGCCCAAAGACCCCAGAGGAGAAGGACCGGGAGAAGGATGACCGCGTCTTTCTCAAGCTCTTTGAGAACTTCCTTCACAACGCCATTTTTTGCAAAGAACTCAAGATCGTCGTCGCCGGGACTTTTTTGGGCTGGCAAATGCCACTTCCTTACATTTTCCAGATCTTTTTTCAGAAGTTTTTGACTGCGGTGAATCAGACGACAAAGTTTAACCTCTAAGTGTAACATGAGTACTATAACATGATTCTGTAACTGAAAATCGAGAGAAGAAGTTATGGATGACAAAGAGAAATAGTGCAAAGTGAATAAACAGGAGGGAAATGTTGGATTTAAACTGTAAATATTTTATTCTACTGTTGCAATATTTTCTGTGTATACAATGTGCCTTTCTTGTTTGTGTTTGAAGAAGGAGGACAAAGGATGAACCTTTACCTGCGGCAAGATAAAGGACCTCTCTGACCGCAGGCCCACCTAGTTTTTGTTTGCTATAAATAAAACGTTGTTGTAAGTTTAAACAGGTGTTGATTCAATAAAAGGGCAAGGAGAAATATACATTTTCAGAGTATCCAGTAGACTGCCAATGGGTAGACTATGGATATTTCTCACTTGCAAGTAAGTTATACTCACGATTCTTTGTGTCTTTTTTGTATATAGGTTTTGTACATCTGTTGGGTTAAACCTGACACAGGGTGTTCAAATACTTACTTTATTCACTCTTTGTTTACACAATACAATCAGTTAAGTGAATTACTATACTGCATGATTTAAAATGTACAATTCTGATCAGCATTTCTTTAACTTAAAACCATTTTTCTAAAAACTTGCCACCTATCATTTTAGTTTGTTAAGAGCAGCTCTCCTTTGTTCAAGGAAATGTCGTGACTTGACCTGTACAAAAATGTAGTTGAACTTTGAAAAAATTATATGAGTAACACAATATAGATGTTTTCATCTCTAGATGTATTAAAAAGTGTTTTTCTGAAATTGGCACTGTGTTGTCATTTAGATAAATAACATCTCACAGGTAGAAATTTTGTTTTGAAATTAGGAATTGTGTACAGTTACAAATAGTGTTCATTACAGGTGCAAATTACAACATCAACAGAAAATTTAATGTGTTTATTATTTATGATAAGTGCAAATCTTGTTTTTAAAGCTGCATAATGCAGCTTTTAAAAATTTATATTTTCTCTTATTTAAATTTTGAGGCTGACGATAACAAAATGTGTTGTAGCAATATACAGTTGCTTGCAAAATTATTTGGCCCCCTTGAACTATGTGACCTTTTGCCACATTTCAAACTTCAAATATCAAGATAGAAAACTGTAATCTCTTGTGAAGCATCAACAATAAGCTTTTACGTCAAACATAACGTCTTGCATTGTTGCCAAAAAGTTCAATTTTGGTCTCATTTGACCAGAGCACCGTCTTCCAAATGTTTGGTGTGTCTCCCAGGAGGCTTGTGGCAAACTTTAAACGACACTTTTTATGGATATCTCGAAGAAATTTCTACCTCCTTGTCAAGGCCAGATTTGTGCAGTGTACGACGGATTGTTGTCCTATGGACAGATTCTCCCACCTCTGCTGTAGACCTCTGCAGTTCATCTAGAGTGATCTTGGGCCTCTTGGGTGCATCTCTGATCAGTTTTTTCCTCGAATAAGTTGAAAGTTTAGGGGGACGACCTTTTTGAGGTCGTTAGCTGCATAAAGACACCTGTCCACAGTGTTCATTTTACCTCGGAAAAGTTATGGGTCCCGGGGACTCGCATGCTCAAAAATCTATGGGTCCCAACAGAGATCTATGGTTCCCCAAAATTTAGTGTTAGGTTGAAATTGTAAATCGGCGACAAATATATAATATAAAGTTTATTGGTAATACAAATCAGTTATCACTTCAAGATTTTTCAGTTCACAACAATATTTTACATTATACAAAATAATATTGCTGAAATAATTATATTAATCCATATTTTCATTGAGTTTTAATCATCACAGTTAATTGGTAATACAAAGCAGTTTTCACTTCAGATTTTTCAGTTCATATATTCTACATGGTTTGCTGTCCCGCCACAGTTATAATCCCTTCTCAAGGTCCAATCCATTATCATCCTCCTCATAGCGTAACCAGGAATATAATTTAGTCAATTTTGGCAGAAAAGTCCTTTTCTTGCTCGGAGTATTATTTTGGATATCTTCTTTCGTCGAATCGTTTGCTTCAACAGACGTGTTTTCCTTGCCTCCGCGATCTTCCGAAGAATTTCTCTGCCGTTTTTTCATGCCGGAATTAGTGCCATTGTTATCACTTTCTGCATTATGTTTCGACTTATTACTGACACTGAAGAAATTACCAATTCTGTGTTGATTTCCACCTAATACTAACTGTATTTTCGGAGGCATACTTAACCTTCACCTTCCCTCGACGACAACCACCACAAAAATGACGTAATCTCGACGCAACGAGATCTCGTTTTCCGAGATCGGCGTGCAGACGAAAACTCGAACTGCGAGACCAAAACAACAATGGCGGATCTGCCTGACGCAAAGTTTGTAGTGCGGTAAAGCTTTGTTTAAAAAAAAAAGTAATCGTGTAATAAAGACAATTTTGGGTCAAAAACGTTGCGTCCCGGGGACGCACGTTGATTTGACACGATGCGTCCCCAGCAAAAATGATGCGTCTAGGACGCAGGGACGCGGGCAAACGAGAACACTGTGTCCACCCCATTCAATCAGTAAGACTTTAACTTGTAACATGGCGAAGACCAAAGAGCTGTCCAAAGTCACCAGAGATTGTACACCAACACAAGTCTACACAAGGGCTACGGAGCAATTGCCAAGCAGCCTGCATATGTTTGCATATGACCATTTGGTTGATACAGAGGAGTCATGGGAGTAAGTTTTGTGGTCAGATGTGACCAAGATAGAACTTGTTGATCATAATTCCACTGAGCGTGTTTGGAGGAAGAAGAATGAAGAGTACAATCCAAAGAACACCATCCTTATTGTGAAGAATGGGGGTGCTAGCTTCATGCTTTGGGGGTGTTTTTCTGCTCATGGGAGGGGACGAGTGGATTGCATTAAAGAGAGGATGACTAGGTCGGTGTATTGTGTGATTTTGGGGAACAACCTCCTTCCCTCTGTCAGAGGATTGAAGATGGGTCGTGGCTGGGTCTTTCAACACGTCAACAACCTGAAGCACACAGCCAGGAAAACCAAGGAGTGTCTCCGTAGGAAGCATATCAAGGTTCTAGCATGGCCTAGCCAGTTTCCAGACCAGAACACAATCAAAAATCTTTGGAAGGAGCTCAAACTACGTGTTTCTTAGCGACAGCCCAGAAACTAGACTGAACTAGAGAAAATCTGTGTGGAGGAGTGGGCTAAGATCCCTCCTACAGTGCGAGCAAAACTGTTGAAAGATTACAGGGAACATTTGACATCTGTTATAGCAGACAAAGTCTACTGTACCAAATATTGACAATCATTTTCTCAGGAGTTCAAATACTTATTTGCAGCTATATTACAAAAATAAATCGTTAAAAAAACATGCATTGTGATTTCTGCTTTTTTCTTTTTAGTG
This sequence comes from Urocampus carinirostris, assembly GCF_059441175.1. NCBI lineage: Eukaryota > Metazoa > Chordata > Actinopteri > Syngnathiformes > Syngnathidae > Urocampus > Urocampus carinirostris. The sequence goes on from NC_142352.1 coordinate 49,507,256, forward strand.
TATCTCTCACACAGTGGACATGCACCTATGATGAAAATTTCAGACCCCTCCATTATTTCTAAGTGGGAGAAATAGCAAAGTAGCAGGGTGTTCAAATACTTACTTTATTCACTCTTTGTTTACACAATACAATCAGTTAAGTGAATTACTATACTGCATGATTTAAAATGTACAATTCTGATCAGCATTTCTTTAACTTAAAACCATTTTTCTAAAAACTTGCCACCTATCATTTTAGTTTGTTAAGAGCAGCTCTCCTTTGTTCAAGGAAATGTCGTGACTTGACCTGTACAAAAATGTAGTTGAACTTTGAAAAAATTATATGAGTAACACAATATAGATGTTTTCATCTCTAGATGTATTAAAAAGTGTTTTTCTGAAATTGGCACTGTGTTGTCATTTAGATAAATAACATCTCACAGGTAGAAATTTTGTTTTGAAATTAGGAATTGTGTACAGTTACAAATAGTGTTCATTACAGGTGCAAATTACAACATCAACAGAAAATTTAATGTGTTTATTATTTATGATAAGTGCAAATCTTGTTTTTAAAGCTGCATAATGCAGCTTTTAAAAATTTATATTTTCTCTTATTTAAATTTTGAGGCTGACGATAACAAAATGTGTTGTAGCAATATACAGTTGCTTGCAAAATTATTTGGCCCCCTTGAACTATGTGACCTTTTGCCACATTTCAAACTTCAAATATCAAGATAGAAAACTGTAATCTCTTGTGAAGCATCAACAATAAGCTTTTACGTCAAACATAACGTCTTGCATTGTTGCCAAAAAGTTCAATTTTGGTCTCATTTGACCAGAGCACCGTCTTCCAAATGTTTGGTGTGTCTCCCAGGAGGCTTGTGGCAAACTTTAAACGACACTTTTTATGGATATCTCGAAGAAATTTCTACCTCCTTGTCAAGGCCAGATTTGTGCAGTGTACGACGGATTGTTGTCCTATGGACAGATTCTCCCACCTCTGCTGTAGACCTCTGCAGTTCATCTAGAGTGATCTTGGGCCTCTTGGGTGCATCTCTGATCAGTTTTTTCCTCGAATAAGTTGAAAGTTTAGGGGGACGGCCGGATCTTGGTAGATTTGCAGTGGTCTGATACTCCTTCCATTTTAATATTATTGCGCGCACAGTGCTCCTTGGGATTTTTAATATTTTGTATCCAAATCCAGCTTTAAACTTCTCCACAACAGTATCTCGGACCTGCCTGATGTGTTCCTTAAGATAAGATAGTAAGATATAAAAAATGTAAGGATGAAAAGAAAAACTAAGGTAGTGCTTGGAGACTGGCCTGAGTTGTAAGTTTATCAGGACAATATTACTATGAACAAGTAGTGCAATGGCATTTAGCAGCAAAATAAGTCAAGGACTGAGATATTTTATAGATAAGCAAGATGCACATTTTTTCAAAGTGTTGTGTGCTTATTTAGGGTGGTGGTTGCTCTAGCAAAGAAACTATTGTTGAACCTGGAAATAAATACATTGTAAGGCAGTTGGTGTCAGTTTGCCCAGTTTGTTTCTCCAAATTAAACCGTAACACCAGTTGGATATGAATTTAACTATTTAGATAGAATATTCCAACATTTCCAAAACATTGGTTACAATGTGTTGAACAAATGGGAAAATATCAGAACAGCAATAGGAACAGTACCAATTGGTTTAGTGATCATTCACCAAAGCAAGGAGAGACAGAGACGAAGAAGGAAAAAAAGTAACTAAATCTAAATTAAAATGTTGGATGCTGGCTTTCCAATAGGACCTTGACACAGCAGTTGACCTACTCATGACAGAATCCCAGTGCTGCGGATTTGGAATTCTATTAGTATTACCAGCTACGGGAGGGGAGAAAAAAAATGTCATGCAGTCATCAGGAAGAGACCAATCCATAGCTTCTATCCATCAGCCAATTACTGGTGCTAAAGTGGAATTAGATAGGTATTGACAATGAGAGGAGGTTGAGGGAGATTAAAAAGAGAGATGGAAAGGAGAGGAAGGGAGGGGGATGAAGACTGACGAGTAGAGTGGAGCAGTCGCCTAGGAATGTGTGGCGGACTTGTCATTTAAGCAATGTGGTTTTTTTTTAACTGGCTGGCAACCAGTCTCAATGGGCACCCCTTGTTGGTTTAAGATCTGGTAATGGTGTCATTGTAATCCTGTGCAGTCCTTTGAGACATATTTGTGATTGAGGGCTGTATAAATAAATGTGACTTGACTTGACTTGATTTATCATTATAGAGCATATTATTTCATGAAATGTTTATTTTTTAGTACAAAACAATACAGGTTACTTATACAAGTCTTAAACATACTTATATAAACCTTAAACAAACAAAACATACCAGTAAAGCAACTTACAAACTAATGAAACTTACGAACGATCGTCCGTAAGTAGGGCAGCGTCTGTACAATGAAAACAATACCGAATGATTCCTTGTGTACAATACAATCAAACAATAATCAACTTGACCCTAACCCAAAGTCAACTGTAATATGCTCCAGCTAAGATTAATTATCACAAGTAATGCATTCAATTGAAATATTTGTTTGAAGTAACGAGCCCACACCTAACATAATATAATTATCTGTGACTATTCAAAAAAATATATATATCAATAGTAATTGAGAATACCGAATTTCAAGCGCTGCTATAGAATGGAGTCAAGCCTGCTTGGCAGGTTATTGTAAAAATAGCCATGGCGGTCTATTGACACAGCTTGCTCTCAAATCAATACATCGAGAATGGGCAATACATTTTAATTTAAAGCTGTTCAAACTTTAGCAGCAAATCCATGTGACTCAGAGGAAAGGAGCATCCTGCATGTCCCATCCCAGCAAACACCCTTGCACACATACTTGATGAGAACACACAGGGAAAGATTGAAAAGCAGCCCACTATGCTTGATTGTGTAACTCTTATATAAAAAGAAAACAGAAGAAAAAAACCCTCACAAACAAAAAAACAAAGATAAGGTTTTCGATGAAGGTAGTGTGAGTGGAATTCGTAAAGGAAAAAGCATCAAATCAAATGGTTCTCAGTCAAAAGTTTGTTTTTGTTTTTTTTGCCAGGTTCCTCTAAACAAGTCATGTCAGCCATGTCGACCTCGGCATTACTTCAGAATTTAAATCAGAAACAAACAGCATCTGTAATTAAATGCTGGTTTTACCAGCGGATGCGCAGGAGGGCACTTCTGGCATCTCCTCTAAACCTGCTCAATTAGCATCCGTAATTAACATGAATCGATTAATGGTAATTCCTTTATAAAGCCCTGACATAAATACAAGTACATTAATTGTTCATTGATCATCAAAAAACTGATGTGATAGTGATTATTGCCTTTTAAAAAACATGGAAAATCAGTACCTGCTCATTTCCAGGCAGATTTTGACTGTTTCCACCTTATTGCTGAAACACAACATTTTTAATTCACATGTTTAACAGGTAGGAAACATATGTTTGACTATTCTAACTGTGATTAAAAAGTACAATTAAACTTGATATCCAAAATTAATTTTGATGTGTAACAACCTATATTATTTATTTGATTTCAAGAAAATGCATGCAGGTTTACTGAAAAAAACTACATCACTTAAAAAGGTCTGCAGGTAATCCAAAAATGGCGCGCTACCAAGCTTGAAGTTTTCAGTCAAACCTGGTGTGACAGCTGGTTATAGTGTGAAGCAGCCCTTGACTCTGCAAAATCAGCCTATTTTTCGAAGGTGATTGCGGCACAAAATAATAACCCCAAAATCCTCTGTTTCATCGCTAACTAGGCAACAGATTATTCCAGATAGTTCTACCTATTCAGTCCATGACTTTATGGGTATTCAAGTAACGATCGAGGACGTCCAGTTAAAATAAAGATCATCAAGCTGGCTTCGGAAACATATTTGTATTTGCAGTATGACTGATACCTGAGAAAATGAACAAAGAAAACACAATATGGGTTAATTTCAAAGAAATGTATTAATATTGAAACATGGTCGGGCAGCACAGCGGCGCAGTGGTTAGCGCGTGTGCGGCGCAGTTCTGAGGTCATGAACCGTCCTGTGTCGAGATTGCATGTTCTCCCCGTGCTTGCATGGGTTTACTCCGGGCACTCCAGTTTCCTCCCAAATTCCAAAAACATGTATGTCAGGTTAATTGGCCAGTCCAAATTGTCCCTAGGTGTGAATGACTGAGTGAGTTGTCTGTCTCTGTGTGCCTTGCGACTGGCTGGCAACCAGTTCAGGGTGTCCCATGCCCACTGCCCAAAGAAAACTGGGATAGCCTCCAGAACCCCCACGACCCTACTGAGGATAATGGATGGATGGATGGATGAAACATGGTCTTACATTATATGGCTGCACATTAAATAAAAATTATGTATTCAAAAATAAAGAAATGCTCAAAGAAAGAAAATGCAGCTTCAGTCTCCTTTTGACTGAATAATGTTAATATTCTCTTCAACAAAACATTTTCAAAACATCTTAACTGTTTTTCTTGGGCTACTGATGATCTTAATTCCCTCTTCCCCAGTTTTTTCAGTGTAAGAAGTAAGCTTTAGCTTGCCCTGACAATATTTCAAGTCTGGGCTGGAACAAAGTCAATGCAATTCTCATGCACATGAGCACATGCTCCTCAGCGAGCTTGGAACAATGTTTTGTTTTTTATTATGTCAATTGTAGGGAACGCTGCCTCACAGCTGTATGTGGAGCTGAACATCGTCAAGATAATAGGGACAGTTTCTTCAGATCTAGGAAAGCTGTCTCAGATACCATCTGGAGCCAGAAGGTCACAGAGTCAGTTTTACCAAACTGCTCTTTCAGGTCCACATCGGCCTGGAGGTCAACCATTTGCATCTGGTGGGGTCCAACATTTGCCCAATTGAAGTGATTTGTGACATAATTTGAGAATACTCTCACATTAGTGATGAGAAATGGATTTTGTATGAACAGCTCTCCAAAGCTGAATCTATCAAAACATTTGCTGAAGTTTTCAATCAACTTGTCAACCAAATCAACAGAAGAGGAAACATTTCTATGTCCCTGCACCTGTTCTTTTACTTTTGAAAAGTATGTGTAGTCTCCTGGCAGATCTTCTTTGAACACCTCAAGTTTTCACTGGTTATCAGCTCACAAACGGGGTTGTTCTTTCCCTGCAGCTGCATATTAAGCCCATTCATGGTATCAGCCAAAAGAGCTATGTTGTCCATGTTTTTCTCGTCATTTAGAAAAATAGTAAGGTTGGATGCTTTCTGACTTTCCAGCTCTTCCAAGAAAGCTGCTACCTCATGTGTAATTGACCAAAATTGCTCCAGCACCCTGCCTTTGATAGATAGATAGATAGATAGATAGATAGATAGATAGATAGATAGATAGATAGATAGATAGATAGATAGATAGATAGATAGATAGATAGATAGATAGATAGATAGATAGATAGATAGATAGATAGATAGATAGATAGATAGATAGATAGATAGATAGATAGATAGATAGATAGATAGATAGATAGATAGATAGATAGATAGATAGATAGATACTTTATTCATCCCCGCAGGGAAATTCACATTTGCTGAGCCATCTCCTGTTGTTGTGGGGCAAATGTTAATCATAGTTTGCATCAACCTCTCTGAGGAATTCCAAAGTTCAGACTTTAGTGGATACTATTGTTCAAAATTATGGAGGGCATTCTCCTTTCTTGCTTTGGTACCGAGGAGCTCGTAATCCATACGCTTCGCCGAGCAGGGGGAAATTCCCAGCAGAACTAGGAATATGAGGCTCTTCATTCTTCCTTCCGTTGGTTGGTCTGCGATGGTTGTGGTATTTTGTGGACCTGAGACTGGTGGATCCACGTGGACCGCTGGTCGATTTTCACAGCCGTAGGTGTAGTCAGCTGGACAATGTAGGGACTTTCCCAGCGTGGATACGCCCAGTGTTTTCTCTTTATGGCTTGTACCAGGATCAGATCACCGAGCTTCAACAGTTCCTGGGTAGGGGAGATAGAATCCAGCGGCAGCTTACAATCGCTTTGAACCTTTTTTGTTTTGCTACAGAAGGTTTAGCCATCCGGCGGAGAAGGTATCTACTCCCCCTTTCTCCTCCTGCCACGTTCTCCTTCCCAAAGCGGTAGTCTTAACGGTCTTCTGTGGACTATTTCAAAAGGTGTCAAACCTGTATTAGTGGGCGTAATGCGAATATACATTTTTACGAGTGCTAAACATTCTAGCCATGACTTTCGTGTCTCTTGATTGTCTTTTTGAGTTCCACTGTTGTGTTTGTTATTTCCACTAAACCAGGACTTTGTGGGTGGTATGCACAATGATTTTTTAGAGTAATACCTAGAAGTTCTGCCATTATTTGAACGATGCTATTTCTAATATGTGCCCCATTATCACTCCAGATAACGCATGGAATACCATGTTCTGGAATTACAAATGGCTTTTGCAAATGACAGGGTGTAAGGTTTTTTTGGTGGGCACTAGTTCTGGCCATTTGGAAAAAGAGTCTAGGAGCACTAAACAGAACCTATGGGGCCCACTTCTCAAAAACTCAATGTAGTCCTTGTGAATAACTTAAAACGGGTAAGTCCCTTTTGGGCATTGTCCTTGTTTGGGCCTCAGATTCCCTTGTGCGCTATGTTTAGAACAAATAAGACTACTTCGGCAAAAAAATTGAAAATAGATGTTTAGTTCAGGGGATGCGTGGAATATCTCCTATTTAGTCCTGGGGTTGCATGGAAGATCTCCTCTACCACACTCATCAACACATAAGGAAAGATATTTCTAAAGACCATGTAAGGGGCCGGTCACACAGATATTTACGGCTGAATCACGGCTAAAATTTTGCGTTTTTTTTTTGCCCGTGGTTGCCCGGGATCGAAAATGCGCAAAATTTGACAACCCGCCGTTCGTCTGTGGTATGGCCGGAAAAAAGACGCCGGCGACTTTTCCGCTTCCTCTCATCGCGTCATTTCCGTGTTTAGACCACGTGTATAAATACTGCCGAGCAATCATAACAGCGAAGTCCCGCGAAGCTAAAAATAGCAAACTATGGCACCGAAGAAGAGGCCAACGACGAGGTCCACGACCAAAAAGAAGAAGCAGTGTGCCAAGAAGCCCAAGTCAGGAACCACAGTGGAGGTGCAAGCTGTCGTCCATTCTGCCGCTGAATGTCCGAGTGCTCGTGGCGAGATCGTGGCCAGTCCTGCTGCGAGTCCAAGAGATGCCGGTCTAGTTGAAGAGGAGGAAAAATCTCTTGATAGTAAGAATAATTTATGTTATACTTTCTAAAAAAATTAAATCTTCGTCAAACAATTATTGTTAATCAAAAATACACTTTTACTAATCTGGCTTTTCAGGTGTTACATCTACTGCCACCACTGCTCCCACCACCACCCCCGCTGCCAACACTGGGGAGGGTGCCATGCGACTGGAGGATCCTGTGTCGGAAGAGCCTGGTTCTCCTAAATTCCCGGGACCCACCCCACATCAAGAGGAGGAGGGGGGGCAAGAGCCAGGTCGCAATAATAAGAATGGCAAGGGCAAGAGGAAGGCCGATGGTGCTCCAAAGCAAGCTTGGAGTCTCCCCGACCAGGTAGAGCAGGATCTGGTTGAGTGGCTTCAGGGCAACCATTACCTTTGGCTCCGAAGCACCAAGGACTACCACAAGAAAAAGTCAGCGTGGGAGATGAAAGCACAGGAGATCGGGGTCTCGTACACGCATCTGCATAACTGGTGGAAGAACGTCAAAGATTGGTTCGTAAAGCTATCCAAGAAGACGAGTGGCCAGGCAAAAAAGCAATTGACGGATAGGGATAAGTGGGTGCTGAAGAACATTGCCTTCTACAAAAGTAAGTACATGTTATCACATTTATTTGAAAAGTTTTGAAATGTCACTAAAATAGTTAAATATAGTAATTTTATTGTATGAATTTCTGACAAATTCCGCTCAATTTGTTTTTGTTTTTTTTGTAAAGACATTCAATATATTTGTACGCTTCAGTAAACTTCATGATAATACAGTTTATTAAAGTTCATTTAACTTTATTCCAAAACTAAATTGCAAAACTATATTCAAAAGGTATATTCTAAGAAATTGTTGAGGTGATTAAATGTATGCAATGTCTTAACATGTTTTAATGCAATATGTCAATATGCCATTATATTAAACACATTTTTAACTTGTTTCAGGTTCGATCCACACTGAGGCTCCAGACACCCTCATCAATCTGCCACGTGCCTGCTGCCATCACTGGAAACTCCTGACTCCATGGCAAGCCAGTCCAACATCCTGGAAGAGATGGAATTTGCAGCAGCGCAAGAGGGCTCGACCACGTGTAGTCGCCGGCGCAAGACCAGGAGGAGGGATGAGGAGAGCCTGGATGAGGAGGCCTGGATCCAGGAACTAAATTCCACCATGAGGGCCAACCAAGCACTGCTGGAGAAGCTGGTGGAGGAGAAGTGTCAGGCTCGGTCAGACCGAGAGGCCTTCATCCGCTTTGTTGCTGACACGCTCCGCACTGCTCCCCAGGAGCAGTTCTCTGCCATGAAAGATCTCTTCACGGATATTATGCGTGATGGAGGACAGAGTCAACATTACAGCAGGCGTGACACTCAAGGGCCTTCTTCATCGTGGGCCAGACCGGGCCCCTCAGCGTCTGCACCACCAGGCTGCACAGCCTCCTCACAGCCCTACTTCAGTAACAGCCAGTATTACCTGCCCCAGCCCAACTATGACCAGTACAGCCAGTGGCAGTATGGTGGTGTTTTTCTGCAGCAGCAGGCTCCCCAGCAGCAGCAGCAGGCTCCCCAGCAGCAGCAGCAGCAGCACCAGGAGGATGCTACGGAGTAGCGTATGATGTTTGATATTTTTCTGTTACTGTGTTTTTCAGCTGTGGAAGATGGGCTATGTTATGCCTTGCTGTTTACTTTGCTGTTTACTTCATTACTTTTGATAATTTTGATATAATAATAAAGTTGTTGTTAAATTGTTAACAATTGTTTGTGTTTCCTTGGTAAATAAAAGGAAGTGTGTGAATTGTGTGCAATAAAAATGTGAAAAAATATTACAGTAATAAAATAGTAAACCTCAAAAAACAAGAAATAATACTTAGATTAAGATTTATGTCTAAATTGAATGTTTAGTTATTGTCATTTGAAATTAGCCAATATGTTATTATTGTAATAGTTTATCATTTTTAATTTATTATCTTGTTATGAAATGTATTGTCAAGAAATAAAAATGGATTAAGACGAGGTCTCTATGGTGACAGGGATCCATGTTGTTACCCCATGACGTCTCGAGCACAACTGTGTGCTCAGCAAATCGCGCTGTATATACGCGGAGAAAGATCAGAAGATAATAGCTTTAATACAATATTTATTTATTGTTTACTAATATTTCCACCACCCCCCAACACAAATTAACACACAAACAATCAAATAAAAATCGACTGTGTCGCTGTCACAATAATTATAAACTGGGTAGGAGCATGTCTTCCTGCCATGGAACCCTTCCAGCCGGTGAGTTGCACCACTCCATGATGAGGTTCCTCTGAGCCTTGGCTTCCCTCAAATCTCTGTTGGGGCCTGGTACTCGGTCAGGTCTCGTGTCGTTGAGGTTCCTTCCCGCGCGCCAGGCACCAGGCACCAGGCACCAGGGTTCCATTTGGACGCTCCAAATCTACTAGTGTGTTATGCATCACCCGGTAACGTGTTCGCATCAGGTTGTGGAGGAGTACACACGCCTTGACCAGGAGCCTCACAGTGTCAGGTTTATGCGACATGGTAGTCAGGAGCACTTGAAATCGGTTGGCAAGGATGCCAAACGAGTTCTCCACTACCCTTCTGGCTCGCGAGAGTCTATAGTTAAATATTCTCTGCTTCCTGGTCATGTCCCTGTTACCATACGGCTTCATTAGGCAGGTCCGGAGTGCGAAAGCATCATCTCCCACCAGGAAGTAGGGTACATCCTCAGTGTCACCTGGGAGAGGATCAGGCTGTGGGAAACCAAGTAGGTCGTTGTTCAGGAGACCCTCTCTTAAATCACTTCGATTATAGATTTGGGCATCAGACGAAGACCCCTTGCCGCTGACGTCTATCCATAGGAACCTGTTTTTGGTTTGAACAAATTTATTGACACTAATAACAGAAAACAATCATGCCAATCTCAACAGCAATTAAGCACATTCACAATAGCATATTTCAATATGACGTTTAACAGCAAACACAATGTGAGGTTTGAACGAACCTGTAATCCGATGTGACGACTGCCAGGAGAATGACACTGAAGAAGCCTTTATAATTGTAGTAGTCAGACCCAGTGTTGGCAGGAGCTTTACAGGCAATATGTTTGCCATCTATAGCACCAATGACGTGTGGAAAGTTCCAATTGTTCATCCAGCCGTCACTAATCTGATGCCACTCTCCATCAGTCTGTGGTGGCGAGAGCAGCTCATCACGGTACTCCTCCACGATGGCTGCACACACTTCGCGCACCACCACACTGATGGTGTTGTGAGGGACCCTCCAGCCATACTGCATCTCGCGGTACTTGGCGCCAGAAGCAAGGTGCCTCAGGGTGAGTGCGACCTTCAGGCCTGGATCAAGGGGTGCTCACCAGTTGGTGGTCTCCTTGGTAAGGGCAGGTGTTAGTCTTTGCACTACCTCGTCAAACATGGCAGGTGGCATTCTCATAAAGTTCTGGAATGCCCTTGGATCTTCATTACGGAGCTCCACCATGAGACGGCCGTACAGCCCAAGCTCAGGTCTCCTGCCAATCCAGTTGCGCACCCAGATTTTCCGGACCACTCCACTCCTCCTCTTTCGTCGTCTTTTATCAGTGAGGAACCGATAGACCAGTAACATTTGATTCTGATGCTGCTGGAGCAGCAAGACGAGGTCACTACGGTGACGGGGATCCATTTTCAAATCTTGACTGTGAACGTGTGCTCCGCAAATTGCGCTATGACCGTGCTCGTGATTACCCGCTGCTATTTATAGCGTCGTAACCACGCCCTGACCGCGGCCATAGCACGTCATTTTCGCGTCATTGCCTCGTGTTGACCACGTGTGCGGCACGCGGTTTAACACGTGCTCAAACTTTTGAGCAGCTCAAAAGTTTTGAACGCGGCCGACCACGTGAAAATTTCCGACCGCGAGTAAAGCACAGCTCTATCTCGTCTATATGGCGGTCTCAAAACGTCCAACAGCGCCCAACGGCATCTGCTTCACGGCCAGAAATTTCTGGTCGTGGTTAAGCCTCAATACGCTCGTGAAAGGCTGTGTACCCGCGCTCTGAAGAATTGAGCAGGGTAAAACTTTTTCGCGCTGCCGCCCGCGCGCGAATTTCCGAACTCGTGTTGAGCACCGCTGTATCTCGTCTTAATGGCGAACTCAATGCGTCCAATAACGTCCGCCTCAAAGGCAGAAATTTCTGGCCGTGATTCAGCCGTAAATGTCTGTGTGACCGGCCCCTAAGTAAGTCACATGTCAAGGGTCTGAAAATTATTGATGGGCGACATGGTGGCTGTCTGGGGATTTTTTTTTCCGATTTAGTGATCTGTCACTAGATAAACTTACACAGGTGGTGAGTACGGCTAAACTGACTCCTTGCCTGTACGACCCACCCCTGGGTTCCCTGATTAAAAGTCTTTCCGGGGTCCTCGGACCTTCAGTTCTAAATATTATCAACATATCACTCTCCTTAGGTGTTGTTCCAGCGGCTTCTAAGTCCGCTGTTATTAGACCTCCACGAAAACGTTTCAACCCAGACCCAGAAAGCTTATGTTATCACAGACCTTTGTCAAACTACCATTTCTTTATAAAGTACAAAATATATGTAAAAATAAGTACAAATAAACATGACTTGACTTGACTTGACAAAGAGAAGAGTGCTTTTACCTGCAACACATTCTGACAAACATGAATTGGTGGATAAGGTGCTGTCTGTACAATCTGCCCAACAGATACGGCTTGTGCAGGCCTTGCGTAGAGCCAATCTCTCCTTGTCTCTCTCATGTCAGTGATTGCAATTATGACACAATTCCTACGTTGTCGCAATATGTACACGGAATATTGTTTTAAATAAGATTGTCATCATGCAAAGTAATCCTTATCATTTTGCTAAATGTACCTGTAACTTAAATATGTCTCTTCTGTAACTCTAAGGGAATATAATTCCCGTAAAATACAGACTATAAGGCGCACCTGATTAAAAGGCGCACCCAGTACATTATTAAAGTAAAAAAAATAACTATATACATAAGCCATGCCTGACTACAAGACGCATGTACGCACATTAAAACATGAAGTATTTATAAAGAAAGAGTACACAGAAAGAGTTTTAATGATTTCGATACCTTAACCCCTATACGCTTTGATAAACAAATATGTTTCTGTGCAATGTCACCAGTAACTGAAATACGCCATGTCACATATCATTAAAAAGTAAACTTTTGGAATTCAGGATATGTTAACCATTTCAAAATAAACTAATCAGGGAAACATCACAATCAGTCTGAAACAAGATTACCGTCCCCAGGCTGTCATCAACTTCTTTGAATGTTTGCGAAAATGGCTTTGAAACAAAAAGGACAATCCATAGAATCCAACTGTGACCATTTTTTTTTTTGCCAAAACACACCATAATGCCGACAGATAAATAAAAATCTGCCTTAAATTTTTCTGCTTCGTTGGATGTTGCTTCTTAAAATCGGTTCATTTCGCCACATTATTTACGTCCACAAATAACCATCCATTACCTGCACCCCTTATCCTCAGTAGGGTCGCGGGCAGGGGACACCCTGAACTGTTTGCCAGCCAGTCGCAGGGTACACAGAGACATACAACTCACTCGCTCATTCTCACACAGGGACAATTTCAACCGGCCAATTAACCTGACATGCATGTTTTTGGGAATGTGAGAGGAAACCGGAGTGTCCGGTGGAAACCAACACAGTCAAGGGGAGAACATGCAAACTCCATATGGGGAGGCTGCGGTAGCTGGACTTGAACTCTGCACATCCTTACGTGGGGCTGTGCGCTAATCACCCATCCGCTGTGCCGCCTACAAATAACCAGACTCCTAAAATGATTCCTTATAATGTAGTTAGCCCTCCTCTTTTTCGTGGTGAGGGTCTGTTCATGCTAGTTTTATTCTTGCACAAAGCACGAAGTTACATCAAACTTGCATTTTCCTCAACACATATAATCACTCTTACTTTTACTGCTCAGGTACCCCTGGCGGCTGTTGGAAACAAATACACCAATTAGCTGCATCATTGCATAAGCTCCAGGATTGAAGGCTTGGGAAATAGTTTCGACTTTTAGTCAGAATATTACGGTACATTGTTCTGTATTTGAATTATGTAACCCTGTTACATGTATTTTGTTACTCCCTAACCCTGGTAATAACAGTTTAGAGCGGGTTGAGAACTGATCTTCTAAACCCAATCGAGCAGAATCGAAAACCTAACAAAACCTCTCATATCATCGAATAAGTAAAGCAATATTAACTTATTGCTCTACCTGTTATCTTTAGTTTAACAGGCACAAAAGCAAAATTTTTTTGGACATGGACATTCAAGGGACAGTGTGTATTATGTAGCACCTCCTAGTGGTAAACAAATATATATATTACCTATCCAAAAAAACAATATTGATTTTAATATTGATCAAGAATATATGAACTATCATATACAGTAAACATGCATTGTTTAACATACATGTATAGTTTAGTTATACACCATGAGCCTCACTTAGAGGGAGCTGACATAATAGTCTACCATCTTGCTGCTACGAGTAGAAAAATCAAATATCTCATGAAAGCCTTGGATAAAAAAAATAAGTCACTGTAGAACAGACCCTCACCATGAAAAGGAGGAGAGCTAACTACAATATAGGGAATAATTGTACGAGTCTTTTTAGCACTTGAGCCTAGTTGCATCACACAATACAGCAAAATCATGTGGTAAAATAAAACATGTTAAATTAGATAATCTGGTATATTCCAGGCACCATCATTAGCAAAGGTTTTTATTTTATCAAATGTACTTCAAAGAGACTGTATTATAGCCTGTTTCTAACACTTGATCAACTGAAATATACAAAAGTAATACCATAAAGTGCAAACATCCATTACCAAAATAACTATACAGACCCTCCCTTACTTACGACCATTGGAATTATGATAAAGAGTAGATATGATAATTTTTTCGGGATGTCGAAAAATATCCGGACATTGCTGTAAGTTAGGTTTTTGTACTGTGTGCACCTTTTTCCGAGTACAATGTAATTACTGCAGTTCTTCTTTCCGCCGCTTACCGGAATGTCACCCAGCATCCACCCATTAGAAAATAAATCCTCTTCCTAGTTTGTGAGTAAACATTCTCTACTGTCTATACTATGTCTATACTATATCCAGCACGCTAAGAACTTTGACATTTTTATTGTTTAATATCTCGTGCACCGATTCAATATGGTTGGTGTAAAGTGTAAAGAAAAGGTAAACCGTTTCTTTTTAAATTAAAGTGGAACAAGAAAGCTTGATGCGGTTGAGAAAATGGCTGGATCACTTGTTTTCGGCCACTCTCTAACACAGACCTCTTGAAGCTCACCTTCCAAAAGTTACACTTAACTTTATTTAAGCTGTTGGTTTAAGATCACGTAATTGAGTCATTGTAATCCTGTGCAGTCCTTTGAGACATTTTTGTGATTAAGAACTATATAAATAAATTTGACTTGACTTGACTTGATTTATCATTATAGAGCATATTATTTCATGAAATGTTTATTTTTTAGTACAAAACAATACAGGTTACTTATACAAGTCTTAAACATACTTATATAAACCTTAAACAAACAAAATATACCAGTAAAGCAACTTACAAACTAATGAAACTTACGAACGATCGTTCGTAAGTAGGGCAGCGTCTGTACAATGAAAACAATACCGAATGATTCCTTGTGTACAATACAATCAAACAATAATCAATTGTATAGTAGTTAATCAAGATCATCGTAAGGGCCATAAATGTGCCAAGTGTAGCTCACGGGTCTTGAGTTTAACATGGGTGCCTAAAATGGTTTAGGTGCATGGCAAGACTGCAGACAAAAACATTGATTGACTATTCACAATTAACACATTAGTAAACAAATTGTATCCACAGTCCCTGAGGGTTTCATGTGAAGACTAACCATTTGAAATGGTGCAGGAGACACATGCTCACACACATTTTCTCACAATCCCACTCAAACACACCTAATATTGTTATATAGCTGTCAGCTTGGCAGTGGTGTGGGTTAATCAGAGAGGCAAGGGGAAAGGTACTATCTACTCGCCACACTGCCACATTTATCGATTCCATTTACACACAAATACACTTGCACTCAGACGTGCAAACACACACACACACACCATTTGACACCCATTTTCTCCACAAGAACAGGCACCCATAACACCCCTTTAACAATTCTATTGGCCCCGGATAGATTTCCTTATTTTACGCTGCAGAGGCAGGGGAAACACTGAAGCAGAACTGAAAGTGATATAAATGCATCAAAAAACAGATGAACAAACATTGGGGGAAGATTTATTACTGGGAATTTTAATAAAAGTTGGAGGCGGATGAATTGATTTTGGTTTAAGGGCGGGTGGTCGAAGGACCAATTTATCGGGACGGCCCAGGTAAGATGCATTATTTTCGAATTGTTATCGGGCTCCGCTGTTTAAGGGGCTGATTTGTGTTGTGTGTTGCATTTTATGGGCAAGAAGCAAAGGGGAACCTTCGATGATTTAGGTGCGATGTATTAATCAAAGGCAGCTTGTGTGAACCATAGATCGCTGCATCAAGGAGGCACAGGTGACAGCTCATTCAGGAGAAGAATGTTTTGAGGCTGCACATCACTGCTTCTCAATTCAACTTCCTGCTTCATACTTTTACTGCCTCCCTTTCTGTCCCATCCTTTTCATCCCCACTTCCATGCCTTTCTAGCGTGCTATCCATGCCTCTTGGCTACAGTTCAGTGCACATTTGCTTTTAATTTTACGAGGCTGAGGGTAACGTTCAACCATCCATGCGTCAAATAAACGGGGATTAGGAGTATTTAATACTTTCCTCCGCCCTAAAAGCCTTTGACTTCTTCGGTGCTCAGTGACCTTTCCTGCTGCCTCTGACATGTGAAGAGACAAGCCCATTATCATCATCATCCAACATACACTTTCACTCTGCTTCCACTTGATAAGGTGGTGCAAGTAAATTATGTCGGCCTTTGTTTAAATGGAGCACTTGCCTTTTAATCACCCATTCAGTTTGGAAAGTTTTGGCACTTTTAAGGTATTTTCATCAGCTGTTTTATTTTGAAATTGCCATTGTAAAAAGCGAGGGTGAGAAAAGGGGTTAGGTAGCAGGGGACATTTCAGTTTTAACCCGAATATTCAAATAAAGTTTTTCTATAGAGCTGACTCTCATAAACTCAGAGGAATCAATCAGGTCTAATATTCCCGTGCAACATTGAAAAGCAATCGTGCCAACTGAAAAGGTATTAGTTCGTGGAATGATTTAGATGATAACCTCAAAAATGTCCTTAATTAACATATATCAAAAACATGTATTCAAGGGATATTTTCAATGAATACATCAAGAGTTTCTTTGAGTATTAGATGTCCTTTGAAAGACTGCAGTACATCGTGAAAACAGGGGAAAGGGTCATTGGTGTCCCCCTCCCGCCCTACCTGCAAAGCCACCAGGATTACAGGTGACCCCACACATCTCACAGCCTTAGGGGAAATACTGCATAGTTTCAGAGCCAGAACCAGCAGACTCAAGGACAGCTTCTTCCATCAGGATGTAAGAACTCTGACCACTCTCCGTGCCCTACACCCTACGACCGTCTGCCAATTCCTAAATCAATGCAAATATGCCCTATTTAGATTAAGGCTACACATCGGACATTTTTTATTCTAAACTTTATATTTTTTCCTACGCATATCTTTTTCTTATTTTCACCTTGCTGCTCTTTTTTTATTTGTATTGTGCCTTTTTATTGCATGATTGCATGCGGGGAAGCCTACTTGACAATAAATTTGAA
This sequence comes from Urocampus carinirostris, assembly GCF_059441175.1. Taxonomy (NCBI): domain Eukaryota; kingdom Metazoa; phylum Chordata; class Actinopteri; order Syngnathiformes; family Syngnathidae; genus Urocampus; species Urocampus carinirostris. The sequence continues at coordinate 49,524,336 of NC_142352.1, forward strand.
GTTATAGTAGTCAATAGCGGTATTAATGCAGGCCTAAAATGAATTTATATCTCCTTTTGTGGGGTACTATTTATTTCAGAAAAAAAAAGTGGAGAAGCGGTAGGCACTTCTGCCTAAACCTTTTCCCCTTGAGCGGTGTTTTTATCACTAAGGCCAAGCATGCTGTTGAGCTTTTGTTGTACCTTTCAGGCTGGAAAGAAATCAGTCCCTTTTTTATTTATTCTTTTGTTGCTGCCAATTTTCAGTTCGTTAGCTAATGAAATAAGGCCTTAATATAAATATGTGTTCGCTACACTTGCCTGTTGACAAAACTAGGGTGGAACCTTTGTTTTATGAGATTCGTAAAGTATACACATTGCAGTATTTTAAGATTTTAATCATTCACATCATGAAAACTACTTACTTCAGGAGTCACATGAAAGTGAACACAAAAATTGGTTTATTAGACACTCGTCTAAATTCACAGCATAATGTCCAAGCCTGCATACCCACCTCTGTAATGAAAGGCTATTTGGCCAGGCCCAGTCACCTGTGGACAAGGTTGATTTTGTTGACTTGAATTTTGGATTGCTTTTGTAATAAAAAGGCTTTTGTATGTGTAGACATGTACACTAAATGTGAGACCGATTTCAAAATATGTAACAAATTATAATCCTCCCTCATTACAATTGTCTTTTTATTAAAAGCAAAAGAGAAAAATCCACTTAGGTATATTTATAGTAAAAGTCCAATCACAGTAGTCATTCAGCTGTGAATACAATAGTGGAAAAACAAATCTATGTTGCAGGGAAAATGTTCTTTGGACAAAGACTGCAAACCACAAATGAGAGGCTGGTGGTGCGTGTTATCAAATGGTCAACAGTAACAACTGGTAAGCACTTCACTCTTGTGTGGCCAGAGTATCCAGGCCACCAAGAGTTTCAGCTTACCCTAGCAACACCTTGAAAACTGTTGAACAGAACTTATTATGATTTAAGTCATCATTACGCTGACATATACCAATAACCATAACAGAGAATCGAAACACAAACACCTTTGAATAACTAAGATTTGGGGGTCAACTCCGGACATTTTTCAGGTCCAATAGCAATTACCGAAGAAGTCTCTTTGTGAAGGGATTAATAACGTTTCCCAAAGACAAACTACAACATGTTATTTTTGTGTTGATTTTACATTTAGTAAAATTGACCCAGTGTCATTCTAGCTTTGCCTCTAAAATTAATACCAACACCTGTTTCAGTTGCAAAATAAATACAAATATTTACACTGAGATGGAATAAACAAGGGATGCATGATAACTGTGTTTTCCTGCTGATGGCTGATAAAATCTGAGGATCAATGTTGATAACTTTTATTTTTACTTGTTTGTTCCATGAGAAAGCAATGAAAATACACATAATATTCAATTATGCTTAGTGTGTTATTATTTATGTTAACAGTTGTAATAACTTTATACAGCTCTGGTAAACATGTCTCCAAAAAAAGTAGTGTCAAAAAGAAAATACTTTGATTGTTATTAATCAATCGATCGAGGCAAACAGTCACAAGTCACAAGTAATCCCCAAAAAATACATCACCGACAATCCAAAAATGAGTGTCCAGCAGTCCCCCGACAAGTCACAGAACGTCCAAAGGTAAATCACCGACGAGCCCCAGAAACGAAAAAAACAATCCACCGGTCAGAACAGAAAAAAAATCCACAGGTAAAAAGGGAAAAATGTTACAGTACAGTACCTCTCAGAATTCCACTGAATGAACGGAGACCCCATCGTCAGCATCTGAATGGGCGGCAGGGGGTGGGTCCACAGGTGGAAGGGTTGCAGTATCTCAAGGACGACCACGGCGCGGTGCGGGTTGGTCTGGATGTAGTGGATGGAACTCCGCCACGATAGATCGGTCCAGGATCTGCCGGGTAGGGACCCATGACCTCTCCTCCAAACTGTATCTTTCCCAGTCGACCAAGTACTGGAATCCCCGACGCCTGAGCAGGCGACGCACAGTGTAGACAGGGTCCCCGTCCAGAAAGCGCGGAGCCGGGGGAGCAGGCGTTACGGGCGGCAACGGGCTCTGGCTGACGGGCTTGATCCGGGAAACATGGAACATGGGGTGCACCCTCATAGACCTTGGCAGGCGGAGATGGACCGCTGAGGGGTTGATAATCTTTTCGATGGGGAACAGGCCTAGAAATCGAGGAGCCGGTTTCCTTGACTCAACCCTCAGTGGCAGATCAGCAACTGAAAGCCAAACCCTATAGTCTTAGTCCGGAGCAGGATTCCTCCGTCGATTAGCCCCGACTGAATTAGACTTGCCTGCCCGGAGGAGTGCGGCCCAGGCACGAGCCCAGGTTCGTTGACAGCGGTGGGCGTTAGCAGTAGCGTAGGGGCAGGAGGCTTCCCCTTCCTGGCTAGGGAACATAGGAGGTTGGAAGCCATATACGCACTGGAAGGGGGGGCATTCCTGTGGAGGAGCTAACCAGGGAGTTGTGGGCATATTCCACCCATGCCAATTGCCGAGCCCAAGACAACGGTTCACGAGAGACCATACAGCGGAACGCTGTCTCCAGATCCTGGTTAACTCGCTCTGACTGGCCGTTGGACTGAGGGTGGAACCCTGATGAGAGGCTGACCGAGGCTCCCAGCAGACGGCAGAACTCCTTCCAAAAACCTGACGAGAACTGGGGACCCCGGCCTAAGACAATGTCCTGAGGGATGCCATGGAGGCGGAACACGTGTTGCTGAACTGCCAACGTGGTCTTTTGCGGAGGGGAGTTTGGGTAGTGCCACGAAATGGACCATCTTGCTGAACTGGTCCACAATGGTAAGTACGGTCGTCATCCCCTCAGATACTGGCAATCTTGTCACAAAGTCCATGGCGATATGGGACTACGGCCAGCGGGGAACCGGCAGAGGATGTAATAGACCGGCCGGGTGTTGGTGAGAGGCTTTGTTCTGGGCACATACTTGACAGGCTGAGACGTATCCTTGTACATCTTTGGCCATGGAAAGCCACCAGAAACGTCGGGCCAAGAAATAGTGGGTCCGAGCCAACTCCGCGTGGCAAGACAGGCAAGAATCGTGCCCCCATTGAAGGACCTCAGACCGTAAGGGTTCGGGGACGAATAGTCAGCCCTCGGGACAGGAGCTGGGACCGGCTTGATCTGGTAGTGCCTCTCTGACTCGGGCTTCAATATCCCAGGAAACAGCCGCTACCATGCGGGAACCCGGGAGAACCGTTGCAGGATCTGTGGTAGCTCGTCGGGCTTCTGGAATTGCCGGGAGAGGGTGTCGGGCTTCAGGTTGCGGGACCCGGTTCTGTAGGACAGGTTAATTTGAAATGGGTAAAGAACAGGGACCAACGTGACTGACGTGGGTTTAGTCGCTCAGCCGATCTAATGTATTCCAAATTTTTGTGATCTGTCCAAACTCAGAACGGCACGGTTACCCCCTCCAACCAATGCCGCCATTCCTCAAGCGCTAGCTTGACGGCCAACAACTCACAATCCCTCACGTCGTAGTTGTGTTCGGCCGGGAAAAGAAGGCGCACGGGTGCATCTTCTGATACTTGTCTGACCACTGGGACAGGACGGCACCAACTCCCACATCTGAGGCGTCCACCTCCTCTACGAGTTGGCGTGCGGGGTCAGGTACCTGGAGTATAGGAGCCGTAGAGAAATGGTTCTTTAGACAGTTTTAAGCCTCATTGGCTGCGGGGGACCACCGGAATGGCTCCTTAGGGCTGGTGAGGACCGTGAGGGGAGCTGCCACCGAGCTGTAGTTCCTGATGAACCTCCGGTAAAAGTTGGCGAATCCTAGGACTTGTTGAAGCTTCTTGCGTGACTCTGGGACAGGCCAAGAGGTAATGGCTGATACTTTGGCAGGGTCCATCTGAAGCCTCCCCTCCGACACAATGTAGCCCAGGAACGAAAAAGTCTCAGCATGGAACTCGCATTTCTCCGCCTTAAAAAAATAGAGAGTTCTCCAGGAGACGACAGAGAATGAGCTGGACAGGTTTTTGGTGCTTCTCGAGGGACTTCGAATAAATCAAAATATCATACAGGTACGCAAATACAAAGCGATTGAGCATATCTCGTAAAATGTCATTAATCAAGGTTTGGAAAACGGCGGGGGCGTTGGTTAACCCGAATGGCATTACCAGGTACTCGTAGTGGCTGGTGGGTGTGTTGAACGCCGTTTTCCACTCATCTCCCTCCTGGATTCGGACCAAATGGTAGGCATTTCGCAGGCCAAGCTTAGTGAAGATCGTGGCCCCCTGTAGAAGTTCAAAAGCAGAGGCAAGCAGTGGCAAAGGGTAACAATTCTTAACCGTGATGTCATTAAGCCCTCAATACTCTATACAGGGCCGGAGTGACCCGTCCTTCTTTCCGACAAAGTAGAACCCCGCCCCCGCTGGAGAAGAGGAGGGCCGAATAATACCAGCCGCCAAGGCATCAGAAATGTACACCTCCATTGCCTCTCTCTCGGGAACTGACAAGGAGTAAAGGCGGCCCCGAAGAGGAGCGGACCCTGGCAGAAAGTCAATCGCGCAGTCGTAAGGTCAATGAGGCGGTAGGTAAGAGGTCTTAGCTTTACTGAACACTTCCCGTAGGTGGTGGTAGCAAACTGGGACTTTGGACAAATCGGGTGGAGCCTTTGGGGAAGTGGAACGGTCAGGGTAAGGAGCAGACAGATTTGGTGACAGTCCATGCCCCATTCCAGAATCGGGCACCGGTGTTGTGGAATGCTCTTCCCCCTGAGATCCGATCTGCAACCTCAGTGGAAATGTTTAAATCTAAGCTTAAAACTCACTTTTACTCTATAGCATACGAATAACTTAAACTTCTTATATGTAATAACTTGTGAAGCCCTTTGAGACTATTTGTGATTAAGGGCTATACAAATAATAATGACTTGACTTGACTATCGACCCAGTACGCCAGTCAAAATGGGGGTTGTGTTGGACCAACCATGGATGGCCCAGAACGAGGGGTTGGCTCAGGGAGTGAAGTAAATGGAATCGGATATTCTCTCGGTGATTTCCAGACAACTTTAATGCTATGCGTCCCGTTATTTGAGATACGGTGCCCAACAGGTGACCATCTGAAGCTCGGGCTGATACCGGATTAGGAAGGGGTTTCACGGGTATCCCTAGTTTGTGTGCAAGGGACAGATCAAGGATATTACCTTCAGCGCCAGAGACGATCAGGGCAGGTAAAGTCTTAAGTGAACCGGGAAGAAGGAGATGGGCCTGGAGGACCGGTCTATCAGTCTTGGGGCAAGAAACTAAAGCCGAGCTCAATCGGACGTCCCCTATGTCCGACGAGCGTTGGCTTTTAACGGACAATTGACCACTCTATGACCTCCGCCGCCATAGTAAAAACATAGCTGTTCAGAACGCCTTCGCTGGCGTTCCTCGACTAAGAGGGATGTACGATCCACCTCCATCATCTCATAGGGGGTGGTGGATGCGGTTGTGGGGTTCGGTACATTACCCGCTTCTTGAGCTGGCCTGGTGACGAATCGGCTGGGACTTCCCCTTTCCCGGCGTCTCGCCTGAACCTTACGGTCGATCCGGGCGGTCAAGTCAATGGCTTCGTCAAGTGTTGCCGGAGGAGCGTGGGATACTAATTCATCCTTGAGGTAACCGGCCAAACTGTGGAGGTAGGCGTCGACCAGCGCCTCCTCATTCCAGTGACTATGGGCCGCTAGAGTACGGAAGTCGATTGCGTAGTCCGCAATGGAACGTCTCCCCTGGCGAATGTTCATGAGCGAACGGGCGGCGTTGGCCGACGAGGAACCACAGTCAGAAACCTTAGTCATTTCTTGGGCCAGGAGGCTAAATGAGGTGCATGCCATCGCCCCTCGTTCATATGCGGCCGTACCCCAGAGGCGGGCTTTTCCAGACAAATGATTTATTACAAAGGCCCCTTTCGCCGCTTCGGTCGTGAAGTTGCGGGGCTTGAGATCTAATATCAGCCGACAATTTACAAGGAAGGGGCGGATCTGCATCCCCACAGAACTTCTCCGGCGCACCCACTCGTGGTTCAGCGAAGCCGGCGCCGAGCTGATCGGGAAGGGGCGGAGTCGGATTTCGTGGCCGGGTATTCGGGGAAGTATTGCTATGCCCTGATGACGTTGTTCGCTGTGATAACATGTCGGGTAAACTTGCCCAGCGTTGCTGATATTGCTCAAACAAGTGCTGGTGTCGTTGTACTTGCTGAACCAGGGTGGATACATCATGGGCTATTTGCTGTACCGCACCTTCAGTGTGGAGTAGGCGCTGTAACGCGGATGGCTGATCGGCATTTCCACATTCTCCGGAGGGGAGAGAAATGTCCGCTGGATCCATGTTATGGTCCGAGTGTTCTGTCATGAACCACAACGGACTCTCGGATCCAATAGCGTTAGTTTCAAAAGGTTTTTATTTGAAAGAGTTGATGGAGCTGGCTTGGGACGTGGGCGCTTGTCGGTCGTCAGCCTCTTTGGGTGGAATGGCAGCTCCGTGACGGGTGGACAGAAGGTACAGTTTAGCGGGTAAGTCGATGGCCAAGGCGGGAGAGTAGGTCGCAAAACGTGGAACGGAAACAGGTCAAAAACGGAAGGCAGGCATGAATCAGGCAAGAGGAGTCGTTAAAATGCAAGCATTTTCACGGATTTAAAGCACCCTCAAGAACCTTGCTTAACACTCTCCCTGGATTATGTTCAAAACACATGAGGGGGCAGATAATGTTGGTCCTTGGGTGTCATAGTTTTGGCACACAGTTTTGGGGGTGTATCTGTGTAGTATACACTTAGAACCAAGTATTGCTAAATGCACTGTAACTAGTTCGGGGGGAGCCATTCTCAAGGGAGATGTGGCCCAAAGGCAGGGGCACCCCAAACGACTGTACCTGACTAAATGTCATTACTGCCTGCCTGGGGCTCAGGTATAGAAATGATGAGATGGTTTTCATGTGCCTGACTGGCTAATAGTGGGTGGTTAATTACCACATTTTTGGTCGAGTCTTCATTATCTGAGACTGCAATGCAGGCCTTAACTAATGTTCTGTTTTTGTTTTTTTACATGTGACAAGCAGATTTCTCTCAAATTTCAAGAGCCAGTGTCAGACAATATAATTTTGACAAATTTTTGTATGCCTACAGAAAACTTACTGCTGTAGCTATATGCACAGGGCCTAACAAAGAAAGATTTAACCCTCATATTTTAGTAAAAAATGTTTCTACCTATTACCATTGTTTAGTAAACAAAAGTTAGACAGTGTTAAGTTCCTAGAAAATACTTGCTTTTAAGAAGACTTCTGAGAAAAATGCTTTTCTTTTTGTGAAAGGATGCATTTCAAGCAGAACTTTCACTTTTTTATTTTTATTTATTGCATTTGTGATACCTTTAATATCCAAACAATTCTTTCCATAAACACAAGGTCACGACATTGTATTGCAAGAACGCTAAACTCAAGTATTAACGATGCATGAACTCTTGCAAGAATCTTTCAGTAGCCGATGTTTTCGGTAACATGATGATAGGATTTCTGTCACCATAGCAATCTCATTTCTGTAAACATGCATTAAGCATCATCCCTCTCTGCTCTAATGATTACAAAGGGACTTTGACACCTTTTTTGGAAAGAAAAAAATCTGTTTCTGTACTTATCCATGGATTTACTTCTCTCACACACTACTCACTACTACTTCTACTACTCCCTCGATGAATGAACAACATATATATATATATATATATATATATATATATATATATATATATATATATATACACACACACACCGGTATATACATATATATTACAAAAAAAATACAAGGTACGTTTGATGTATTTCTGAGCAATTTATTCTGAGCAAAGTGAGTACGAGTCACGTCAAAGACACAAAGACATTCAATTGAAGAAGTTAGTTAGTGCTAAGTAGCTAACATTATTGGTTTACCTGTCATGATTGCTGATTCGGGGCACCTGCGAATGCCCTATTGGCGCCAACAGCCCTGGTCACTGATTGGTTCCCTGACTCTTTTTAAAACCCCGGCTTCCAAGAGGAAGCTGTCAGACCGTCCTGCGAACCTACGCTTTTGCTAGGCAAGCTCTGTACCTTCCGACAATCTCCTGTTTTCTCCTGCCTGTTACATGTTGCCGACCTGTTTCTGGACTTGTTTCTGTCCTGCTCTTCCGTCCCGGCCATCGACCTGTTTTTCCCTGTTTCCTGCCTGAGACTTGTTGCCGACCTTTTTTCTGGACTCGTTACCGGCCTTGCTCCCCCGTCCCGGCTCCCGACCAGCTTTCCTGCCGGCCAAGACTATCCTCGCTCAAAGTGGCACTTCCGCGTTCCTGCCATCAGCTACACGTGTCCGACGATCATCGGATCGTGGAACCAAGCACTGCTCTCTTTCTCAATAAAACTGAGTAAAACGAACGCTATTGGGTCCTGTCTCTGTTTCTGGCTTGTGACATTACCATTTCCATTTCTTACTACGTAAATGAGCTGCTTTTATTGCAATTAAGCAGTGATTACAAACATTGAAATTATGAATATCACATGCATCAAAAACTGTTATCTGCTCTTCCATAAAGCGTATTACGCCAAAATGAACTGTCAAATTATCAATGTATGATATGGAAAACAAACATTTAGAAGATAAAGCATCATTTCACCAAAGTAAACATTTTCAACATGCTCAAAAGTGATTTATATACAAGGTGCAAATGCCTTGTGCTATGATGTTCTATTACATACCCCAAACGTTTAGATAAAAAGCAAGTTTTGGTGACATTTCACGCCGCAGGTGCATTAGTTGGCACAGTGAAGTAGTGGTAAGCATCCACTTTTATAAGCTTTTGGATCTGGAGCGGTGTAGGGAGATACCCCTTTTACGATATTAGTGGTACAAATTGTGTGGACAAGAGTAAGGCAGACTGCACGGTTTGTTCAAATGTGTGAATATGTCGGGAGGAAGACTGTAGGGGTCGGTAGTTAGCATTGCTAATGGTATCCTCATTTTCTCTAAATCTGGCATCTCAAGCTCAATTGAGTTGGGGGCCGCTGAAGATAGGCTGAGGTTGGGCCGAATAGGGTTTTCTACATACAGAGCGCTGATCAAAGCTTACTGGTGTTTTAAAAAGGGACAGTGTTTTATGATTGTCCTCTAAATGTCACTGTAATGTGTAGTACAACCAAAAATGATTCCGAAGAAGTCTACAAACTATCAAGATTGAAAGTGAGTAAAAAGCACCCTTTTTCTCTGAATTATTACCCAGACTTCCACAGACAAAAAGAAGGCATATATATACTGTATATATATATATATATATATATATATATATATATATATATATAGGGCAGCACGGCGGCGCAGTGGTTAGCACGTGTGCGGCACAGTTTTAAGGTCCTGTGTGGGTTCAAATCCAGCTACCGGACTTCCTGTGCGGAGTTTGTATGTTCTCCCAGTGCTTGCGTGGGATTCCTCTGGGCACTCCGGTTTCCTCCCACATTCCAAAGACATGCATTTCAGGTGGATTGGCCAGTCCAAATTGTCCCTAGGTGTGAATGAGAGCGAGTTGTCTGTCCCTGTGTGCCCTGCGAATGGCTGCAACCAGTTCAGGGTGTCCCCTGCCCACTGCCCGATGATTGCTGGGATAGGCTCCAGCACCCCCGCGACCCTACTGAGCATAAACGGTGCAGCTAATGATATGTATATATATATATATATGTATATATATATATATATATATATATATATATATATATATATGTATATATATATATATATATATATATATATATATATATATATATATATATATATATATATATATATATATATATATATATATATATATATATATATGTATATATATATATGTATATATTTTTTTTTCTAAACCAATAAAATATTAGGGAAGAACAAAAAGGTGGTAGTCAAATCTCAGAAACGGCTGGGATGATGATCAGCACCTCCAAGTCTGAGATCATGGTTCTCAGCAAAAAAGGGTGTCATGCTTCTTCCGGGTTGGGGATGAATTCTATGTAGTATCTTGGGGCCTTGTTCACGAGTGAGGGCAGGATGGAATGGAAGTCCGACAGATAGATCGGTGCATAGTCTGCTGTCATGCAGACCGTGTACCGTTCCGTCGCAGTGAAGAAGGAGCTGAACTGAAAGGCAAAGCTCTTAAATTACCGGGCGACAAAAAAAAAAACAAGATCCCGGATACAAGCGGCTGAAATGAGTTTCTTCCACGGGGCGGCTGGGCTCTTCCTTAGAGATATGGTGAGAATATCCGGAAGGGACTCAGTGTAGAGCCGTTGCACCGCATTGAGAGGAGCCAGTTTATGTAGCTCGGGCATCTGATAAGGATGCCTCGTAGATGCTTTCTTCCTGAGGTGTTCCAGGCATGTCCTACCAACAAGAGGCCCCAGAGACGACCCAGGCCACCTTGGAGAAACTACGTCTTTGGACCGGCCTAGGAACGCCCCAGGACCCACTGGATGAGCTGGATGAAGTGGCCAGGAAGAGGGAGGTCTGTTCTTCCCTGCTGAGAATGCTGCCCCTGCCAGCTACGGATAAGCAAAATAAAATTGATGGATGGATACAAAGGAAAGTAGGGCAAAAGAAAGCAAATAAGGAATATTGAGAAAAAAAAGAAAAAAAAAGGAACTTCCATATTAAGGCAGGGGCCTCAAACTATCATCTTGGGGGCCATAATTGCCCCCTGGGCTGCAAGTTTGAGACCCCTGCTCTATATAGAGCCCTTTGTGGTTTCCGACAAGGTGAGCCTCCTCATCTGACAGCTGCATAATATTTGTTTGATTAGTTGTTGCCAAATGTGTTGAATAGTATAACTGTTTTTGTTGTCTACCGTTTACTGGCCTCATCCACTGTTTACCGCAGTTTACTACTGTCATGGAGTCGTCACGTGGTTAGGTCACGTGGGTGTAAAGGGTTAATAGAGCACAAAAAGACAATATTATATAATACAAGACAAAAAAAAATCCAAGTGTTTGTTAGATAGCTTAAAAATAAACAAAAATACATTCAAATGTATGCTATACACCTGAAACTGTGTAAGATACTTTTTTTATAAAAATTGTCAAGGGGCGCCCTTTGCTGGACCTAAGTGGCACTTTAAGCAAGTCTCTTCACCGTCCCAACGAAATTCAATGACTCTTATTTGCACTGAATTAAAGTGCTGAGTGGCGTATAAATGGCTGGACATAACTGAACGATGGTAAAATCTGTTGCTAACGAGCTTAATAATTTGTAGTTACAGCCCTACACTATTATCATTATCATTGTCATTTGCATACATATTATTAACAGCATCAAGATTATGTTTATCATCGTCATCATCATTACTATTATTATCTGCACCATAATTCATAATCATTATTATCAATATTATTCACAATAATATAATTTGAATGTGTTTCAGTGATCTGGAAGATGTCTTCTCTTGCTCTTTATGGTTCATTTGTGATATTTTAGGGAGGACAGGGGATGGACCAATTTGTTTTCAAGTATTTCAAATCGGGAAAATGTGCTTGGTACACAAGCAGTTCCAGCTAGGAGCAGGATTCTGGAACAAATTATGCACGTGTAAAGAAGTACCACTTTATAGATGAGTTAAAAGCAGCCATTCAGTCAGGTTACTTTTAGAAAACATGCTTTAACTTGAACTGCTCCGACAAAGGCGGCAAATGTAATGTAAATGTTAATGTAAACCGGCTGTCATATTGTGAAATGGATTGAGAATATTCCATGCATTCATCTTCATAATTCATGCCAATCAACGCAGAAAGAAAAACAAGATACAACATGAATCTATTTTTGTGACTGAGCATCAACACTAAACACTGCAGTGACAAATTGTCGTAAGGAGGAATGAGAGGAATAATGATGGACAATAATGCCACATGTGTACTGTTGCCAGTGTGTGAGCATGTGTGCCGATGAATCTCTCATGGTGACAGCGAGGCCGGCAGCAGTGAATGTCCTTCTGGGTGGGACAAAGACACACAAACGCACCAGCACACAGATGGAAACGACCACACTAATGCATCACCCCTGTCTGCACACAATACGCCACAAATAATGATGAACCACCGCAGCATTAAACTATTTTACACAATGCTCAATTTATTACTTCTCTCTCCCTCTTACTCATTCCCTTTGTGTCAACGAGTGATCTAATAAAGGTACGATAGTTTGCCTTTATCGGCACATAGTTTTTATCCATTAGTAGCATATTAGGATGCAAAATGAGGAAAGGTGGGGGTGTGGAAAGAATGGGTGGAGGAGGAGGGAGCTTCAAATTGGTTTAAAAGCAACACAGGCCCTAGGCATGAAAAAACAATGAAGCGCCTTCTTTTTTGAGAACAGGAATGCCAAACTATGTTTCTTTAAGTAAGCTTTTAGTTTGAGGGTATAGACTACTACACAGCCCAACTGCAATACGTATAGGTATGTGTGTAAGGGAAAACAAAACATGAAAGATTGGTTTACCGATAAAACACAAACTCTTTTAAAGCCATACATTTCTCTCCAATGAAAAATCTAGATGCCAGCCATTTTGTTGTAATCTTGATTCATTTTTCATTGCCTAAAAAAAATTTAGTTCTCTAGCTATAAAGGCATAGAAAAATATCAAAAGAAAGCTTAAACCCAAATCTCTCATTCGAAAATACTTTTTGTATGTTTCTGGCTTCACCATTGTTTAGTAAACAACAGTTTACTATTACTAAGGTTTTTTCAAACATGCTTCCAAAGTTTTTTGGGGAAAGACGGCTTCTTGTGAAAGGATTCATTTCAATGAGAACTTGCCACTTCGGTACTTTTTTTGCATTTGTGATATCTCCAATGTCTAAACAGTGCTTCCCATAAACACAAGGGCACTTTGCTTGCAAAATAACGTTTTATTGCAAGAACACTGAATTTATGCACGTTGCATGAACTTTGCAAGAACTTTCCAACACCTAAGTTTTTGGTAACGTGATCGCTTGATTTTGGTCACTCAGGGGCCAAGACACTGTCAAACGCAGAATAGAGGAAGCAAACCAACACGAGGAAGTAAGGGCTCCTTAATGTTTGGACACAGATCTGATCAAGCCATTCCTTCTATTTAGTGGTGATTCATCAAACTGAAATTATGCTGTTCATAATGTATCAAGATACATACTGATCATTAGCGCCAAAGTCTTTAAAAAAAAACAACAACGTAGTTTTACGTTTTGGCACTCAAAGACAATGCTTCTGAAAACATATGCATTTGTTACTGCTCTGAATGTGTCAATTGTGAATTTTTAAGGTGCAATTATTTAACCCCACGTAGATGTTTGCTTATCAAGAGACAATTTTGAGGGATAAACCTACAGTTTTGTTCAAAGGAGCTGTATGGAATTTGGAACTTTCTAACTTGCTGTCACCATCTCCTGGCTTGTGTCATCATTTCAGCCTCAGTCAGCTTGTTCATAAGAATGTGCAAATGCGTGCATTACCTAGACGAATGCAAATAATTTATCCTTTTTTAAATTTTTGGGGGGTCTGGGTTGCAGCAGGCCTTTTTTTACTCACACCATTTTAATGCTACACTAAAAATTGAAACAATATCAAACCCACGATGGCCAAGCATTACGTCACTTTCCAGCGCTCTCATACCCCCATTCTTTCTACCTAAGGTGGTCTGTCCTAAACAACTTTGCTAAAAGTAAAAAAAGCAGACAGGCACAATGAAAAATATAAAGTAAGGGCTTATTAACTCAGTTGGAAATTAGAAACACATCAATAAAAAAATATGTAACTTTCAAAATGTTAAAGACACCTTAAAAGTCACACGCAACCTTAAATATGAAATCAAAACTCAGATTTAAAGTGATAGTGTGTAATATATAGCCTGTACCAGTGGTAAATAAAACTTAATTCATAAAAAAAAGAATAAATAAATAAAAACAATAATTTTAATGATAGGCAAAACACAAATTATCATATACACATCCATTTTTAAAATAGAGTGAACCCTTGCTGTATTGCGGTTTACTTTTGGCAGTTTTGATACTCCTAGACCATACAACCCATACCACACACAGTAAATGCGATCACAGGGGAAGGTAGCGGAGGGCTTTGTATGAGTCTGTGTCTGCATCTTGGGTGGACATGACTGTGTGTGTGCGGCCGTGATAGGTTGGTTTATGCTGTCAATTAAACAGTGAGTGGGCGCACAAGTCAATATATCCAAACATATATCCAAACATAACAAAACACACAAGCAAAACACAGCGACAGCTATTATTTTAGCTGTTATTTACATAAAAAAATCAAACTCTGGGGAAAGTCAGAAGACCATACCAAAATGGTGATCACCAACGGGTGCTCCGTGGATTCATATCAGGTCCAGACGGAGGTGGCGTAAGAAGAGAAAGCAATAGCTGGACCGCAGATCTGGCCCACGGGAGCTATGCTACACAACTCTCACAAACCACCCCTGCCAAGCCTGTATCTCACCAACGCCAGATCCATTATCTATGATATGGATGACCTGGAGCTACAATTAATGGGATTCCGCTACATTTGTAACTATTGTATTCAGACCTGGCTCATTCCATGACCCTAAATGCTAGTGTAAAGCTAACTGACCACTTTCTACATTGTTTTCTTACACTGAAGAGATAAGCAAGGGGCGCACATGAGGTAATCACAAGAAAATGGTTAAAATACACCAAAACAAAGCACAAACATATATTAACATATTAACTTTCTTCAAGAAAAGATATGCTGTAAAAAATATTATTCCTGGTTTTTGATATAATAGTGATACAATATCATCTCAGGGCCCGTAAAAAACCTTCTTGCAGGCCACATCTGGCTCATGGCCCTTGCTTTGACCTTTGTGTCTTATACATTTAAAAGGCTTTTGCAATCCCGGATAGACTTAATAAAAAAATATAACAATTGTGAAAAACAAAAAAATGTATTATCTTGCTTCGTTCAGTGTAGCATAGAAAAGTCATTATGAATTTCAATTAAGCCATCCTTGGGCAGCAAGGGATGCGTCAGAGGGAGGGGATTATTGTGCTGCAGACAGATGTTTAATAATAATGGT
Organism: Urocampus carinirostris; assembly: GCF_059441175.1. Taxonomy (NCBI): domain Eukaryota; kingdom Metazoa; phylum Chordata; class Actinopteri; order Syngnathiformes; family Syngnathidae; genus Urocampus; species Urocampus carinirostris. The sequence continues at coordinate 49,539,429 of NC_142352.1, forward strand.
CGAAGTTACCCTGCCGAGTAACACACATTCTCTCTGCTGCATCCTGCTGAGGCACGTGCACACAAGCATAGGCAAACACCAGTTACTCATCACTCATAAGTTGGTTCACACAACAAAAACTCACGCACACACACAGTCAGGAGTGGACTGTGACAATCTTACTCACACATGAACTCATCCAGTGACACACACTGTTAGTTTATCAGGACAATGTGTGCGTTTGTCTTTATGACAGGTGACTAGTGCTGCTCACAGTGCATAGGCCCCTCATTTAGGAGCAATGGGTATGGAGAACAACTGGTTAGATAAGCTTTCTGACTGCAAAGAGGTGAGTGGAGGCGTGTTAAATGGCAGGCCCCGCATGGAAAGATGGGGCATTTGGCCAACAGAGCCAACTGGAGAGTGGATGGATGGGTAATATTGGCTAATGACTGCCTCAATTTGAAAGCAAAACATTGAAATAAAATGCCAGGTGCATAGCGGCATGAGAACGAAGGCATGTACAGCGGAACCACCAACATCTTAATCTTGCTGGTATAAATATACAAGGAGGAGCAAACCATTGTATAATGAAATTCAATTAAAGTTATTGTCACGGACCAGGAACGGAGACGGAACCCAGTAGCGTTCGTTTTACGCAGAACAGTGCTTGCATCCACGATCCGATGATCGTCGGTCACGGGTAGCGGATAGCAGGAACGCGAAAGTGGCACTTCCGTGTCGAGCGAGGGTGATCGTTGGCAGCGAGAAAAACAGGTCGATGGTCGGGGCGGAGGAGCAAAAACAGAAACAGGTCCAGAAATGAGGTCGGCAACAGATATCAGGCAGGAAACAGGGAAGGATAGTGTCGGAGAGTACAAAAGCTTGCCTAGCAAAAGCGTAAGTTCGCAGACGGTCTGACGGGTTCCTTTCGGAAGACGGGAGTTTAAAAAGAGTTCAACAGCCAATCAGGCTGTTGCCACCAACGGGGCAGCCGCAGGTGCTCTGAATCAGTAATCATGACAGTTATGCCATTTAGTAGGACTGCGCGATTAAATTCAATCTAATCAATATTGCAACGTGACGTAGTGCAAGTGTGTGATCTATGTTTTTTTATTTTTAGGGAGAGATGGAACGAAGAAGAAACCGAGCAACAGGGTTGGTGTGGCATGTCTTGGAGTAGGTAAAAAAAAAGTCTGAACGACCGGGGCAGAAGAGAAGGTGGAAGGGAATAACAGGTCCAAGTTTAGAGTCAGAAGCGCAGATAAACAGGTTCCGGGTGTAGGCTTTGCAGACAATCTGACAAAGGTAGACAGTAAGGCAGGGCTTTAAATTCATAGCTTGATTGGCAGGGAATCCAGAACATCTGGTGGTAAACGAGAACAGACAGGTGGAACAGATCAGGGTGCAGTGACAGAGCAGGGAGGGGATTAGTGCCCGTTACCGGTAGAGAGAGAGCTCACGTCAAACACGACCCGTGGCGCTTCATAGAACAATACAAAACAAGCTAAATCACTAGCTGTTAATCACAAGGGAAGAAATACAATGGCAAAGCGAAGCAACCAGAAACAACTGTTGGCATCATTTTTAAGCAGACTTGTCATGAAACATGGCAATAATGTCAAGCATGTGCAAGCACTTTACCAAAAATTGGAGCACTTTTCAAACCTTGAAAACACAACATTAACATTTAAGCATTTTCAAGGATTTCAAGCACCCGTTTGAAACCTGCTAAAAACAAAAACACCTTAAAGGGGAACATAGTCACTCCAACCAAATAAACCTAGCAGTCATGTATATAAAAAGAGCATCTTTCAATGAAGTGCTTTCATGCTATATTTTTCCGAGTCACCCTTTCACCCGGTGACACCTTATCAGCACACCAGCAGGACAAATGGGTTGCTGTCGTAATCACAGTCTTGTCAGAAAATGATACTTTGAATTCGGTGTCTGCGCAGTCTTGTCACAAACGAGTACCTTCAGTAATTTCCGGGGCGTCCGTCCTCCCACCATTCAACGATGGATAGCTTGAAGTGTAGCTAGTTCACCCCGGAGTCATAACTCTATGTGCGACATCTGCCTTCTGCTCTTCACAACTGCTGTGGCCCACAGAGAGTAAATTAGCCTGGGAGAAAAACATAGAGGAGAAAAAAACACTTCTTTTACTTTAAGCCAGTGTATCTTTGCACAACACATATGGAAGCAAACAATGTCATTGTTGATTCTTTATCTATAAATGATGGGGTTGCCTAAACATATTTTTAGACAAAATAGCCCGAGAGATAAATTGGTTCAAATTTGAACACTGTATTGGTCATATTTGACCTAATGTGATAGTGTGCAGCGCTTTGAACATCGTATCAATTTTATCGCCAATCTCGCACCCCAAAAAAATGTTTTTTTATTTTGTTAGTAAGGATGCTTATGTTTTATCTATTGTAATCTTGTAAAGCCCTTGTACTGCTCTTAAGTACCTTGAGGGTACAGATACCCTATTCCAATAAACGACTGTAATATACGGGTTTGCAAATGCACCATAATTTAGTTATTGAAAAAAAACTTTAGAAAAGTTAGGATTAATCTCTAATATGTAGCCTAGATGTATATCTGCTTGCACACACACACAAACATGTTGAAGGATCATTTCGACATGTGAATAAAGCTGAAGAGGTGGGGGGGAGTAACCAAGTGTGTGTGGGGGGGGGGGCGGGGGGGGGGGGGTGGCAAATAAACAGATAAGTGATGGTGAAGAAGGAAAGATGAAGATACTGACAGGAAAAGAGGAAAAATGGATGATAGGAGAGAATAGAGGGGTTATGGCATGGCAGATGAATCAATACATAGGATCTCCATCCTCTGAAGATTATGTTCACTTAAAAAAAGAGTTGTATAAATGGGTGACAGATGTTTGTTTATGTAGCTTGCCTGTTGACCAACTGGATCTGGTGATGAGGCTAACCAAAACATGACATTATAGTTTTGTTTTCAACTTTAGTGTTGATGAAAGGCTAAAACAATTCAAAATAATAACACAAATGTATGCAAAATAAAGGATGTGACAAATTTGAGGGACCCACTCACATTTCTGCAGGAATTTCAATGTAATGTTCAATGAAATATGACTGAAGAAATATCACTTTGACACAATAAAAATAAGTATGGCAACAAAGGCCATGGCTTACTGGAAAGATATCCTCTGGTCTGATGAGACATGGATTATTTTTTGGGCTCAGATGGTGTAAAGCATATGTGGCACCAACCAGGTGAGGAATACAAACATGTTTGTGGGGTGAATAAAGTCAAGCATCGTGTTGGGAATGTCATGGTTTGGGGCTACATGAGTGCAACTGGAATAGGGGTGTTGCATTCAATTAAGGGAAACACAAACTCAATAATGTACTGTGAAAAAATTATCCCCTTCCTCCAGAAAGTGGCCAGCTTACCAATTTATCTCATCTCATCTCATTAGCTACACCACTTATCCTCAGTAGGGTTGCGGGGGTGCTGGAGCCCATCCCAGCAATCATGCGTGGGCAGGGGACACGCCAAACTGGTTGCCACCCAATCGCAGGGCACACGGGGACAGACAACTCACTCGCTCAGTCACACCTAGGGACAATTTGGACCGGCCAATTCACCTGAAATGCATGTCTTTGGAATGTGGGAGGAAACTGGAGTGCCCGGAGGAAACCCACGCAAGCACGGGGAGAACATACAAACTCCGCACAGTAAGGGGAGCTGGATTTGAACCCACGCGAGAGGTTCCCATGACCTCAGAACTGTGCCGCACACGCGCTAACCACTGCGCCGCCGTGCTGCCCCTTACCAATTTATATTAAAAGAAAATAAGTCTGATGACATTATTTATACCAGTGTGCTAGGAAATACTAGTGGGCAGTGAGACGTTGTATCTGGTGTGCCAGAAAAAAAGCATGCCATCCTTTAGTTTCTTTGCTTTCTTCAAGTAATCAGCCGAGTAATTAAATATTCACCCATATCAGTAAGTGGCAGCAGAAGTACATTGTTTCATTCTGTATATTTGTATCTGATTAAGAGGTAGTACAGGGAGAATAATTTAATAACTTATTTGGTTCGAGAAAAATGTTAAAGGTTGCACTGCAAAAAAAAAAAAAATTGAAATAAAAGGCAGTAATAATCCTGCACGTAATTGTACCGATTTTAATTGTTTTTTATGTTTGATGTTTAAAGTTTTATGTCGGTCGAAATTCTTAACCACTGGGGTCGTAGGGGCATTTTCTGTGGACATTTTCTGTGGTTTTATTTTACATAGGAAATAATGAAAAACGATGAAACAAGGTAAAAAATCTATTCCACTGGCAGAAACGTTTTCATTATTTTAAGTATATCTGGGTAAAAAAAACATGATAAATAATATACTAAACCTTGAAAAACAGATTTAAAATAGTCACGAAAAATTCCAAATTAGAGCAAAATTATGTATTAAACTAAATAACCACAATTATCTCCTGGATAAGAAAAGCATAGTCAATTTTTGCTACATGATTATTTAATATTTCTTGAAATATATTCATAATATGAAACAGGTGGTGACGAGAATGTATTCTAAATACATTCGACCGACGTTGAACATCTGGATTTTTTGATGAAGATCGGCTTTTAAAAAAGTTAGATAGATTCTGCTTTTTTGCACGTGAGAATTGGTAAATTAAGTTTTAAAAGGGGTATGGGTTAAATAAATAGTCGAATTTAAACTTGACTTGTTTTATAACCCATCTTTTTAATTTATTTTATTTTCATTTATTCATGTGCTACGTCGCTTATTTTGGAGATCAAAAGCGAAATTTTTTGGGTTTGAACAATTTTATTGACACTATTAACAGAAAATAAACCATGTGAGGTTTGAACAATTTTTCTCGACAATTTTAACAGCAATTAAGCATATTCACAATTTCATTGTATCTGACAATATGACGTTTTAACATTTTTTCAGACATTTTTAAATGGGTCAATAAACTAATCACGGCAGATATTTATCATTAAAAAGGTCATGGGTGATGGAGTAAAAGAAACTATGTAAGGAAACGTTTTGGGTAGCCTAGTATTTAAGTGGGATGGCTGACGCTTGCCTCCGTTATCGTAATTTGCTTTAAAGCAATCAACACGCTCCCAACGTGTACTGAAAATGTTTTTCGTCATTGTATTCAAAAGCAAATTACTATAATTAGTATCGGTGGAGGATATATGGTCTCATATCGAAGGGTCAAAAAGCGAATAGTTAAGAGAAAAACGAGATTTTTTTTCTACCGGAAGTAATCCGTGTACTTTCTATGATTGTCAGATTCGTTTCCAAGGCAACCGAAAACGGACGCCGGAATAGACATGGCGGAGCTACAGCAGATTCAAACTGTGCTCGATGAGTTCCAAAAGTTACGCTTCTACAAAGCAAGGTACAGTTGCACCATAAACGCAGGTTGTAAGCTTGTGCTGAATCATTGGCAAAAAAAAAAAGGGAAAAAAAAAAGTTTTCCACGCGTAAGCCATTTTTCACACTACAGTATTTTACTTTTGAGGTTCCTCAGGCAGGAATGAAAACAAACTGTCGCTAAATGTATCAAAAACAAAGGTTATGTTTTTGGGGGAAATCCAAATAAAACATTGAAATACGAATAAAGCTCGGTAAACTTCAAATCGAAAAAGTTAAGAGTTTAATTCCCCCGAGTGATTATTAGCCCTGATAATAGCAGGGGACCGCGTATAAATAGCATACTATCATAATTAGCTAATAACATTGCAGCTATGTTTAGATAGAAATATTTGATGAGAAACCCCTTTGAATAATGTACAATTCATTAATTCTGCTTTTATAAGTTATTATACAGGACTGTCTCAGAAAATTAGAATATTGTGATAAAGTTCTTTATTTTCTGTAATGCAATTAAAAAAACAAAAATGTCATACATTCTGGATTCATTACACATCAACTGAACTATTTCAAGCCTTTTATTATTTTAATATTGCTGAATTTGGCTTACATCTTAAGAAAACTCAAAAATCCTATCTCAAAATATTAGAATATCATGAAAAAGTATACAAGTAGGCTATTCAACTAATCACCTGAATCATCTAATTAACTCGAAACACCTTGCGAGGGTTTCCTGAGCCTTAAAAACACTCACCTTGGTTCAGTAAACTAAATCACAAGTATGGGGAAGACTGCTGATCTGACTGCTGTCCAGAGGACCATCATTGATACCCTCCATCAGGAGGGTAAAACACAAAAAGAAATTTCTCAAAGAGCAGGCTGTTCACAGAGTGCAGTTTCAAAGCATATCCACAAAAAAGTCTGTTGGAAGGGAAAAATGTGGCCGGAAACGCTGCACAACCAAGAGAGATGACCGCAGCCTTAACAAAATTGTGAAGAAGAGCCGCTTCAAGAATTTGGGGGAGCTTCAAAGACAGTGGGCTGAAGCTGGAGTCCAGGTATCAAAAGCCACAGTTCACAGACGTGTCCGGGAAATGGGCTACAATAGCCGTATTCCCATGGTCAAGCCACTTCTGAACTCAAGACAACGGAAGAAGCGTCTGACTTGGGCTATGGAGAAGAAGCACTGGACAGTTGCAGAGTGGTCCAAAGTCCTCTTTTCAGACAAAAGCAAGTTTTGCATTTCATTTGGAAGTCAAGGCGCCAGAGTCTGGAGAAAGGCTGGAGAGGAGCAAAATCCAAGTTGCTTGAAATCCAGTGTGAAGTTCCCACAGTCAGCAATGGTTTGGGGAGCCATGTCAGCTGCTGGTGTTGGTCCACTGTGTTTCATCAAGTCCAGAGTAAATGCAACTGTGTACCAAGAGATTTTAGAGCACTACATGCTTCCATCTGCTGAAAAGCTCTATGGAGATGAGGATTTCATTTTCCAGCATGATCTGGCACCTGCCCACAGTACCAAAACCACCAGTAACTGGTGCACTGACCATGGCATCACTGTCCTTGATTGGCCTGCTAATTCCCCTGACCTGAACCCCATCGAGAATTTGTGGGGTATAGTTAAGAAGAAGATGAAAGACACCAGACCTACAAATGCAAATGAGCTGAAGGCCGCTATCGAAGCATCCTGGGCATCAATAACACCTCAGCAATGCAACAGGCTGATTGCCTCCATGCCACGCCGGATTGATGCAGTAATCCGTGCAAAAGGATTCCCAACCAAGTACTGAGTGCATCAATGGACATTTTCAAATGTTTGATTTAGTTTTGCTGTTATAAAATTATTTTTTTACTTGGTCTGAGGAAGTATTCTAATATTTTGAGATAGGATTTTTGAGTTTTTTTCAGCTGTAAGCCAAAATCAGCAATATTCAAATAATAAAAGGCTTGAAATAGTTCAGTTGATGTGTAATGAATCCAGAATGTATGACATTTTTTTTTTTAATTGCATTACAGAAAATAAAGAACTTTATCAAAATATTCTAATTTTCTGAGACAGTCCTGTATATAGATTTGGGTAAATACTGTACATATTAGAGTAATATAGAGTCGTTTATTCGAATTTAGATGAAAGCTCTTAGGATTTTTCATACACTGAATATAAAGGACATACTCTTTTTCTTTTATAAATTGTAATATTTTGACATCTGAAGGTATAGAAATAGATATATTATTAGTATACAAAGCAACTGAGCTCCAGCTACCAACAGATATTTAACAGTTGTTTCTCTCCAGAGAAGACACTCATTATGTCAGAGGAATTGATAACTTCAATGTCCACAACATTGAAAAGCCATTGTGCTATCCCAAAAGCTATTCAATTATCAAAAAAGTTAGATGATTATCCTAAAATTGCCCCATATTTGTCTTATAAAAAAACAACTTTACTTATTTTGGATATAGTAAAAATAATTACATTATGATTTATTTGTGCGTTACATGCGAAATATAGTAAAGATGATTACATTATGATTTATTTGTGCGTTACATGCTATACAGTGGGACCTCGCTACTTTGCGGTTCGACGTTCGCAGCTTCAGAGCTTCGCGGTCTGTAATGGTTAAAAATGTTTTTTTTTTTGAAGGGGCGTCGCTACTTCGCAGATTTTCACTTTTTGCGGGTTTTTTCGGCGGAACGTCAACGGACGCGGGATAAGGCGGCCGGCTGTCGGCGTGGGTCACTCTCGGGCTGCGTGACGGAGCGAGTTCGGCTGACGGGGCGTCACACGGCGCGACGCGAGAAAAGTAGGCGGGCGTGAGCGGGCTATCCCCGTGACTGGGGGTAGCCCGCTCGTCCGACGACCCCAGTAGCGCGGCGCAACGACAGGCAGCCGTCCGCGCGCGGCGGGCGAAAGGCGGCGGACTTGCGCGGGACCCCCGTAACTGGGGAATCCCCCTCGGCGCGCTGTTCTCGTTTCCCGGCGCGCGGTTTCGGTGCGGCTTCCGCTTCACCCCCCCCCCCAACCCCACAGGTCCCCCCAGCTACCGCTTTCCCCCGCGGCCGCCCGTCCGTCGGCCGGAGCCATCGAGGGCCGTGTAGCGCGCGCGTGGGCCTCCGCGCCAAAAGCGCCCGACCCGCTCGGCTTGTCGCGGTGTCGTGCGTATTGCGCCTGAAAGTACCCGCGCCGCGGGTTAGGGGCTTGCTCGCGGGAGCGACCGAACAGCACCCGCGGTGCGGCGCAAGTATAAACCCTGTCGTGAATTTGTCTCCGATCGTCCCGGGTGGACGTAAAATCGCCCAGCTGTGTACGACTCTTAGCGGTGGATCACTCGGCTCGTGCGTCGATGAAGAACGCAGATAGCTGCGAGAACTAATGTGATTTGCAGCTACGATTGGCTGGCAACCAGTTCAGGGTGTCCCCTGCCCACTGCCCGGAGATGGCTGGGATGGGCTCCAGCCCCTCTGCGACCCAAATAAGGATAAGCGGTGCAAATATGAGATTTTTTTTTTTTTTTTTTTTTGAAGGGGCATCGCTACTTTGCAGATTTTCACTTTTAGCGGGAGGTTTTGGTCCCCATTAAACCGGGTCTAAAAAATAATTTAAAAAAAATAAATAAATAAACTTTTTTTTTTTTTTTTTTTTTGAAGGTGCGCCGCTTCTTCGCGGATTTTCACTTATCGTGGGTGGTTTTGGTCCCATACACGACTTGACTATAGTTTAGCGTTTTTTTTTATTTTTTTGTTTTTTTTTTTGTTTTTTGTGTGCAAATATGTTGTTGTTGTTGTTCACTTTTTTTGATTAGGCGTTAATGCTGTTTTTTTAGTGATGTCCCTGAATAAACTTTCTGCATTAATCTAAACGCAAAAAAAAAAAAAAAAAAAAAGATATTGCCAGTTTCACCTTAATTTAAATCCATGTCTTTGCAATGTTGGCACTGTTACCACAATGAAAAGAAAAAAAAGGAAAATCAAGCTGTTATTTTATTGTTTTTCTCAGGTTAGTTGAATCAACTAGACAGCAGGAGTACAGGGCTGCTATCAGGATCCAGAGCTGGTTCCGGGGCTTGCGGGTCCGTTTTTACATCAGGTAATGCTTTATACCAAGTACCAAGACTTCATTTGTCATGTGACAGATTACAGCTTTTTATTTTATACAAGCCCAACCATTTTAGCGTCTCTATTTCCTCCAGGGCTTATAAAACATCGAGGCAGCCTCAGTTTTGTAAATGCAAAGGGGATACCCTGATCCTGGCTTCTTCCCATAATTGTAGGACTTCTTTGTAAATGGCCTTGAGGAATGAAGGCCGCTTGCTCCGTGATCTTTTATTCCACACGCGTACACTGCCTAGTTTGTACTGTGACCCAAGCACCATTTTGCAGGGTCAGCAGACACACCTCCAGACAGTAGGTTAATTTAGATTACTTCAGTTAATTGATCAATACATTAAATGGATAATTAGCAACAATTTTAGCTGCTTAAGTGCAACTCTGGGGTTGTGCTAGCCCACTATAAGCATTGATTTTCCAGGTGTATAAATGGCCTTTTGGAAATTGATGGCCTCATTGCAGGTGGGGATTTGCAATGGACTTGCATTTAGAGTATGTTTGAAGATGAATACATATTGTGAGCAGCTGCATAAAGGGGGAATAACCTCATCGGCCCTGATAGAAATGCCCGGAGGAGCAGCAATTTTCTGTGTGTCTGTGGGTATGTGTTACATTAACGTTTCCGTGACCTTTGAATTCAATTCCTTTACATCATAACACTTGTGAGCCGAAAGCAAAATCAACTGTTTTTCTTTCTTTTCAATAAAAGCGGTTCGAGTTAATAATTGATTTCCCCTTTTTTAGTCGACACTTAATTTAGAAGAATTTCATGCAGGATTGCCATTTTCCATTGCAGCTCTCGCTAGCAGTCTTGCATTTTAGGTTCCATTCGACACGCCAACAGAAAGACTCACAATTTACTTTAAGTTTTCCACAGCATGTCAGGCCTGCAAAATGCCCATCTAATCTTCTTCCTCATATGACTTCATGACAGACATCTGCATGAGAAGGCGGTCATTATACAGAAGATATGGCGAGGCTTCAGAGCAAGGGCATGTTGCAGACAAATGGTGATGGTAAGCGAGAACGAGGAAATGCTATAGATATATTGATTTAGTTATGATAGCATGCATTATATTTAAATTTCTATATGCCTAAGTCCCTGCGTGTGACCTTAAAAAATATAATTCACTCATTACAGATTGGGAAATTAGCACTTTGAAATATGATGTTTTATGCTATGGAATTTTATCTGCATTGCAATTCCTGGGTTGCATTTAGAGCGAATGTAAGGAGTATAGAGCAAGCTGTGTGTGTGCATATGTGTGCATTTGTGTGCTTTAGTAAAACAAGGCCGTCTTTTTGGCATATTGCCTCCAACTGCTTCTTAATCGAACAGATTGTTGATACCGGATCCAATACCCAGCGCTCTCACATATAATTTTCCCCTGGATTGAGTTTTGTAAACGTATCACAACAAGCTATTTATCATGCCGCTAAATTGACTGTTTGCTAAAGCATAACTGCCAGCCGCCATTTGGGAGTCGTTCAAAAAAATCCGGGGGAGATGGCGGCGAGGGGTGCCGAAATAAACGATGAAGGATGTGTCAGGACGCGCATATGGGCTGAAATGAGCGTTGTTTGGGAACAGACGAAGCCTCGTTTGAATTGCTCACGCTTTTCACATTTCTGAATTAGCCCACTGAGGATCTGTCCTGAGCTCTTCCATTAAAAGTTAAAGAAGTCCTGTCCAGAAAAATTTCTTCAAGCTAACATACCAAGCATTATAATGTACTGAATGCATTTTATGTACCTTTAAGTATTTTGACCTTTGAGTAATGACAAAAAATATTGAATCAATAAAATATGATTTAACTTGTTTTTTATTTTTCACGGCATGGTGGATGCAGTTGTTAGCGTGTATGTGTCAGGTTAGCATTGTCCCTGATTGGTTATGCCCAGGGATCAGAATTTTCCGCGGATCCGCGGATTTCCGCTGTTTTTGAACCCCAAAGGTCATTCCCGTAAATCGTCTAAATTCGATGAGAAAATATTTTGGGGGGGGGGGGGGGTATGATACGTGACTGTTTCATCACCCCAAGTTAGCATTTAGACCATTGGTCGATAGGTTCGCTGATAACCAATCAGCGGAGCTTTTGTTCAGAGCATAGGCTTTCTCAAACATGGCGCTCCTTCCGGTCTTTTCAAACGGTGAAATGAGTGTTTGAAAAAGTAAATATGAAAATACTAAGAAAAGAAGACGAGGCTTTTGTCTCCGAGATTGATAAAGGAATCAAGAATAAATTTTATTAGTCATGGCTGGAGAAGACTGTCACAGTAAACGTTAAAATCGGCGCAAAGATCGAGGAAGTTACAGAAACTTTGAGCCAGTTCATCGCAAAGGGAAAGCAAAGTGTCTATACTGTGTCGATCTGATCAATTATGGTACGCGAGGTTGTGTGGCACTGATCGATCATGCTAAAATGAACAAGCACAAAGCAAAAATAGCTTGCCGGCGATCAAATTATGCACTCGGATTCGCATTTAAAATCGGCAGTGAAACTAACAGTAACACCACCGGTTCAACATTATTGGCCGTTCCAAATCCTTCCACTTCAAATACTAGCAGCAGTCAACCACTGGTTCCCCTGTGTGACAGAAAATCCCAATCTGTGGTATTTATAAATCTATTTATTTATGAAATGATTTTATCTTTTGTGTTTATACAATATTTAGAACAGGATAAACAAAATTTAAAATTTGTTATAAACATGATTAAAATTAATTATTTTGTATCATCATGATCATGTTCAATATTACAAATGCTTTTAATGTCAATATATTATTATTTTTTTAATTTATATATATATATATATATATATATACTGGACTGTCTCAGAAAATTAGAATTTTGTGATAAAGTTCTTTATTTTCTGTAATGCAATTAAAAAAACAAAAATGTCATACATTCTGGATTCATTACACATCAACTGAACTATTTCAAGCCTTTGATTATTTTAATATTGCTGATTTTGGCTTACAGCTGAAAAAAACTCAAAAATCCTATCTCAAAATATTAGAATACTTCCTCAGACCAAGTAAAAAAATAATTTTATAACAGCAAAACTAAATCAAACATTTGAAAATGTCCATTGATGCACTCAGTACTTGGTTGGGAATCCTTTTGCACGGATTACTGCATCAATCCGGCGTGGCATGGAGGCAATCAGCCTGTGGCATTGCTGAGGTGTTATTGATGCCCAGGATGCTTCGATAGCGGCCTTCAGCTCATTTGCATTTGTAGGTCTGGTGTCTTTCATCTTCTTCTTAACTATACCCCACAAATTCTCGATGGGGTTCAGGTCAGGGGAATTAGCAGGCCAATCAAGGACAGTGATGCCATGGTCAGTGCACCAGTTACTGGTGGTTTTGGCACTGTGGGCAGGTGCCAGATCATGCTGGAAAATGAAATACTCATCTCCATAGAGCTTTTCAGCAGATGGAAGCATGTAGTGCTCTAAAATCTCTTGGTACACAGTTGCATTTACTCTGGACTTGATGAAACACAGTGGACCAACACCAGCAGCTGACATGGCTCCCCAAACCATTGCTGACTGTGGGAACTTCACACTGGATTTCAAGCAACTTGGATTTTGCTCCTCTCCAGCCTTTCTCCAGACTCTGGCGCCTTGACTCCCAAATGAAATTCAAAACTTGCTTTCGTCTGAAAAGAGGACTTTGGACCACTTTGCAACTGTCCAGTGCTTCTTCTCCATAGCCCAAGTCAGACGCTTCTTCCGTTGTCTTGAGTTCAGAAGTGGCTTGACCATGGGAATACGGCTATTGTAGCCCATTTCCCGGACACGTCTGTGAACTGTGGCTTTTGATACCTGGACTCCAGCTTCAGCCCACTGTCTTTGAAGCTCCCCCAAATTCTGGAAGCGGCTCTTCGTCACAATTTTGTTAAGGCTGCGGTCATCTCTCTTGGTTGTGCAGCGTTTCCGGCCACATTTTTCCCTTCCAACAGACTTTTTGTGGATATGCTTTGAAACTACACTCTGTGAACAGCCTGCTCTTTGAGAATTTTCCTTTTGTGTCTTACCCTCCTGATGGAGGGTATCAATGATGGTCCTCTGGACAGCAGTCTTCCCCATACTTGTGATTTAGTTTACTGACCCAAGCTGAGTGTTTTTAAGGCTCAGGAAACCCTCGCAAGGTGTTTCGAGTTAATTAGATGATTCAGGTGATTAGTTGAATAGCCTACTTGTATACTTTTTCATGATATTCTAATATTTTGAGATAGGATTTTTGAGTTTTCTTAAGCTGTAAGCCAAATTCAGCAATATTAAAATAATAAAAGGCTTGAAATAGTTCAGTTGATGTGTAATGAATCCAGAATGTATGACATTTTTGTTTTATTAATTGCATTACAGAAAATAAAGAACTTTATCACAATATTCTAATTTTCTGAGACAGTCCAGTATATATATATATATATATATATATATATATATATATTACATGGTTTCTGTTTTGTTGGATTTAATTCATTCTAGTGCAATTTTCACATAGCAAATAAGATAAATGCTGTTGACTTCAGGGGGGCTTCGCCCCCCTGAGCCCCCCACCGGGCTCCGCCCTGGACCTGGCCGGGGCCTGAGGCCCCTGGCTATTTCAGCTGAAAATGAAAATCTCCATTCTGATCCCTGTATGCCATGCCTTTCTTTATTGATCAAACCAACAGCAAACGGAAATGTACAGTATGTGTTGATCGTGAAAAAAAAAGAAAGAGAAGAGGACTGTTTTAAACGGGCATCCTTCATGAGGCTGACCTCTGGCTCAGAGACTGCTTCTTCCCTTGGGCTATTCACGAGCGCACAAAACTGAAAACATATCTTGTGACTTAAAAAAAAAATCTGTTTTTGCTGCTGCCAAATAAAACTGAAAATATGTACTATTGCACGAAACAGTGAAAGTATATACCTTTTGACTTATCTTTGACTTATCTTGTTTTTGTTGTTGCTGCTAAAAGTAATTGCACTTCTTGGCACTATTGTTACATTATATTCTTTCTCATTCACAAATATTGCACTATTACTAAATTTTATGTCAATCTTTAAGTGTCATGTTGTAAATATTTTTGTCTCCTTTTTATCTTTTAAATCTTTTTTATTTATATATATATATATATATATATATATATATATATATATATATATATATATATATATATATATATATATATATATATATATATATATATATATATATATATATATATATATATATATATATATATGTATAAAAACGTCGGGATAAAATCAGTTTTTGGGACATCTCTCCAGTTTGCTCCCGCAACTAGCCACACCAAGCATTTGCCGAAAGTGCACTGCATATTCTCTACTCTTTTGTGAGTCTCTCTTGGCAGCGCTTTCATTGATTATGAAATCTAGAGGAGAGAGTTTAGCCGTCATATATCTCCATTAGCTGGCTGCTTCAGCACCATAGATTTTTCTGGCCCTTGCGTGTGTTGTATTAAGAGAGCACCGTCCTCCCCTTGGTACAAAGTCCCACCTAATCGCTCTCTCTCTCTCGCTACGTCCATACCCGCCTTACACTTTCTTTTTTCCCTATTGTGCTCCGATCTATTCACGCTATGTGAAATATAGTATGAATAAAGAGTTCTTCATCTTTGATGCCTCCTGTGTACAGAACAGAGGGCCGCACAACAACAAGTAACGGCGTGTTTTACTTTTGTGTTCACAGGAAGCGTATTTTATCATGAAGATGAATTTCTACAACCAGATGGCAATCAGGGTAGATATTATTATTGTGTGTTTTGTGTGTGTTTGTGTGTTTTTTTAAGAAATGTTTTAACGTTCTTCCATTTCCAAAATGAACATTTAATAACACGGGATTTCAAATTCACTGTAACAAGAATATTTAGGCTTGGAAAAAAAAGTTTCACTGCTGGCATCTTAAAGGATGATGTATTTTGCAATGAGCCCTCTTAATTTTCAAAACCAGTTTTCTTACATGAACACTTTAGGGTTATTGCCTCCCCATTCAGATCTCTATTAACACGTTCTGCTCCAAGTCAACTCAAGGCACATTTACAGTATTTGTTTAGCCCTTAATCACAAAAAGTCTCAAACGAGCTGCAGAGACCACCATTAGCATTGGGGGTTGAGTTTTGATGTCCATTGCTGTCATTGGCCTTAAATGTGTCTGTTCATCTATAAAAAAAAGTAGCAAGTGTTTGACCCCAAATTTTTGTTCTTAACAATATTTTCATTGTAATCAGAATACTAAGGCCGGACCCTTTAAGTTAGGCGTTCACTGAACCACCTCTAAGTTGAAACCACTTAATTTTCGAAAAGGTTTCAGGAAAACAAAGGCCCTTATGTTGATCCAGGAATAATAATAGCCCTGGCCCAACCCTAAATGAAACATGAGCATATTCCGCTGTTCAAATGTTCCTATTTCAGAGGCGGAAAGCATTTGCTACTGTTTGACACAGCCAATATATCATCGCACCCCAGCTGTGACTGATGTTCTTGGCATTTTTACACAAAACATTTGCACGGAAACCTTATCGTTTTCACAATTCCATATGGCTTCTTCATTTGGCTTACAACTTCATTCTATGTCAACCCTTAAGAGCTTTTATAGGCCAACAAAAAGGAAGGAGGACCGCTTTTATTGAAGAGGTTGTGTTGCTGTCCAGCTGGACAAATGTTTGTTTGAAAGTCTTGGAAAAACTGAATGCTTTCAGTTTTATTGCAAAGTAAAACAAGCAGAACTGACCACCCAATTATTTCAATAAATGTCATATAAAGTAGGAAATATTTCCTGGATTGGATCCTGCCGGTGAAGGTCATTGAGATGATAGGTCAGGGGTTGCTGTCACCATGTGAAGTAGAGAACAAGCTACTTAAGGTGGAGAAAAAGCTCCTTTATAACCCTCATAAAATATTACAGCTTCCTTCTTTGGAGATCTGCAGTGATTTTAATGGGAAGGAAATAAATGTGAACGGAGAGGGGAATTGACTCCGTGGTTGGTGATGTAAGAAGGAGCTAAAGTTGAAACCTAAGGCGCCAAATAAGACTTTCCTTTGTAAAGTCAGTGTTTCACTTTTTGAGAATTTTGAGAATTGAGTTTGGATTTTGTCATACCGTCCCAACACTAAAGTCAAATTCAACATTATCAGAACAGTCCTGGCATCACTCTTGACCAAGGTACTGGCCCCTGGAGAGGAGTTACCAATAACCAATGCAAAGAAATGTGTCTCTAAAAATAGGATTATTAATGGTATGTATTAGTTAGGGATATTGAGTCTTGACACTGAATTTATGGATCACTATTTATGGCCTGCCATATATATATATATATATATATATATATATATATATATATATATATATATATATATATATATATATATATATATATATATATATATATATATATCCATCTATTCATTATCTGCACCCCTTATCACGGGGACAGACATTTCACTCGTACATTCACACCTAGAAACAATTTGGATCGGCCAATTCACCTGACATGTATGTTTTTGGAATGTGGGAGGAAACCGGAGTGCCCGGATGAAATCCACGCAAGCACGGGGAGAACATGCAAACGCCACACAGAAGGTTTTATCTCATGACCTCAGAACTGTGCCCCAAACAAATACGCAAGCGCGCACACGCTCACTAATATAGATTTATAAATAAAGTTTTGAGTTTGGATTAAGATACCTTAAGATAAGATAAAATGAAATTAGATTATGTTGCTGCTTAATGTTATTGCACTATATTTCTGACGCACTAACAATTTAGGCCAGTCTCCAAGCAATTCTTTGAATAATTTTCCCTGTTTATCCTGACATTATTTTTTATCTTATTTTTCTCCTTATATTGTGTTAATCCTGGAATACTATGTCTAATCTCGTATCTCGTAAGCAAAGCATTTTATGTTGTCACATATCAATAAAGACAATTCTAAATAAAATTGTTCAAACATTGACAATATATCATACAAACTTAGATGCAAAATTCTTTTTTCCAAATTTTGTGTTAAGACCCTTTTCAAATGTTACATCACAAATCTGTCCTCCAGGTATTTTCTTTTTTAATTGTCTGTTTGATTCTGAAAGAAGAAATTTAGTTTTAGTAACGTTCAAGTGTAGCAACAGGGCCATTGTCGACCGCCTGTATTTACGAAAATGTAATCGTTTGCTATTACAGAAATGCATACGTTGTTATTTAGCTGTTAATTGTATGTGAAAAGTAAATAATAAACAATTAATTGTCTTGGAGAATTATTTAAAGTTGCCCTTCCATCTTTTCTTTTTTCAGCTTTTGGCCCTCAAACAACATTTAGAAACCCCTTCTTTAATCATTGTGCTGCATTTTTGATTAGTTACATCTAAACTGTCAAACATATTTCAGTGACAAATGACATTGACTTGAGATTTTGACCACTTTTCCATTACCTACAAAATGTAGGTAATGTAATGTAATGTAATGTAGGTTCTATCATAACCGTCATTCAAAATTTAAAACAGGGGTATCCAACATGGTTCCCGCGGGCACCAGAATGCCCCTCTAAGGACAGCTGACGTGCCAGCAAACCTGTTTTGAAAATAGCTCACCAGTGTCGTGTCTTTGTTATTTGAGAAAAAAAATATATATTTTTTTTCAGTGGTTGACTAAGGCTATTTAACCACACTTCCAAAAAGGAATTTCATAATAACATAGTAATAACATGATAAATTATTTTAAAAATGTATATGGTTAGATTATTAAAATTTGTCACTAAATATGTAAATATATGTCACTATTGCATTTGCTTTCCAGCTATATTAGATTTAATTTTTAATTATCACATTATTTCTTTGACAATCACATTATTCATTTAGTTGTTATAAATGAACTATATGTTCATCCAAATATATGAAGGAAGTATTTACAAGTATTCATTTGGTCTTTCATTTAGGACTTTCCCAGCAATGTTTTAAGTGGCGTTCTGCCCTAATCTTATCATACAATCTTAAAAATCCAGTTGGGTCCAGTCTTAACAAAATGCCTCTTGTGAAAATGTGAGTTCCTTACTTTGCCATGTAAAGTTTAATGTTTCAGTTAATTTTCACTTTCGTCAATCCAGGCCCCTTTCCTATAAGACAATGGTGAGCTAGTTCCATGATGCTTGTTTTAGGGGTGACATTGTCCTGATCACAGGTCCAGAATATTCTGTTTGTTTATAAATGTTTTCCTTTTTAATAAAAATCCTCAACAGAACTGCTCTCTACAACTCTTGTTTTCTTCCTCCTAATACTCCAAAACTCCTGAGATTGAACGTGCGGCAGGACACAGATTGTTGATGCCAACAATATCAAACTGGGTGCCCTTTGTACTAAATAGTAACAATCTCATCTTTATAAAGGTTAGAGACTCCTGATCCAAAACAACAACAAAAATGTTTTGATTGGACAGAAAAGGAAGAATAATTCTTACACGAGATCAGGAATGGTTCAATTAAAAAAATATGTGAAAACGAGTGTGAGTCAATGTCCATAGTGTGAGTCAAGGTCCACTCACTTTCAAGGTTTAAAAACTGCAAAAACTTGGTATGTATGTGGCCTCACACTTGCATCCCCTGCAAGAGTGCTTACGAATGAGACTGAAATCCACCGCCAGTGACCCCTTCCAAGAACAAATCAGTGAAGGGTGACGGTTCTTGCCCAAACCTTTATTACCAAAGAAAAATTTGATAGAGTGTGAATGGAAGCGAAAACACGCAGAGGGAGAAACAATCATCCCCGAATCCCCTGTGTCACTTCCTTTGAATCATTTTTGCCATTGCTCTCCAGTTTATGCTGCTGTGCTAGCTAACAGAAGATAATGTATTAGAGCTGTAATAGAAAGCAATGTTTACATGCTGCACCTCGGATTTGTATCACATTCAACAGCATTGATTTCACTTGTCAACAGAGGTCAGAAATAACTCAAGAGGCGGCAATTACTTTATTTAAAATTATCTATTGACTCGTAGATCAATGCTAATTCTCATTTTGCTCTTTGTTGTTTTTCGCCCCGTCCACCAGCCGCCGTTTTTCCCATTGCACCTTCTGATAGTGTGATGGTTATTTTACTTGCTGTTGTTTTAATCTCCTAATTAGTCTGAAGGACGTCCGGCCTTCTTCCCAACAATGCTCCACTCTTACGCGTGAGGTACAGCTAATCTGCAGCCTCGAAGATTAATCCGCAGCAACGCAGTAAAACGTATGGTGCCGTGACAGCTGTCCATTCCACCTTGGCTTTGTCCCCTCCATCAAAATGCATAATGAGAAGATGCGTGATTTAAAGTATTGTTCAAGCCATTAATATTGTCATTAATTTACCTAATGTGTTTATCTTTCATCCCCTTCCTTTTTACAGATTCAGCGAAGGTGGCGGGGATTCTTTGTAAGAAAGTACATCCATAGCTTCTATTCTCGCAAAAACTATCTGGAAAAGCTATCCAGAACAAATGAATTTGTAAGGTAAGAACATTTCAACCGATTATCAATACTGGATCCCACTTTGTTCGGACAAATACGTGTTTGAGTGCTTAACTTTTGTTGTATTATGTATCTACCTTGGTCATATCTCTCAAGAGGGGTGACCGACAACAAGACAAACACATATAGTAACAAAGAAAATAAAAAAGGGAAAAAAATAGCAAAAAAAACACACAAACATTTTGGCGTACTAACCAGTCAATCATAGCTGTGCCACCTTTTTTCAAGAATTCAGCAGTACAACCATCCAACCCAGGTGTCTTCCCCCCTTTCATTTCTTTCACTGCATCTTGCACCTCCCATGTTTCCACAGGCTTCACATTTAAATCACCCAACACGGGCATTCTCTCCATACCATCGATCGCCTCGACTCTCACTTCTCTCCCATCCTCCACATTTAGCAACTCCTCTGCCCATCTTTTCCTGACTGCACCACCGTTAACCAGCAATCTACCATCCTTATCTTTCACTTTCTCTTCCTTTCCAGACTCGCTCTTTCTTACTCCTTTCACTTATTTCCAGAACACTTTTCTCCTTTCCTCAAAGTTCACTCCTATCTTTCGACACCATTTATCATTTGCTTTCCTTTTCGCTGCTTCCACTGCCGCTTTTACCAACCATTTCTTCACTTAAAACCTTTTATAAGCATCACCACTCTTAATTTGCATCCACTCCTCAAAGGCACGTCTCTTTTCTGTCTCAGCCGGTGATACCTCATCATTCTACCATTCACTTCCTTTCCTAATACCTCGACCAACTTTTCTTATTTCACACACTTATTTTGCACTCCTCAGCACTGCCTCTTTAAACCACTTCCATTCCATTCCCACACTCTCCACTTCTCTTCTACTAATCCATTCATACTCTTCCCCATCCTCTCTTTAAACTCTCGTTCCTTTTCTGCCTTATTCAACTGTGATATTTTCACCTCATCCCCAACACTCTTCGTATAACTAGCCCTTCATGATCCATCTATTCTCAGTTTTCCTTTCACATAAAAATGATCAGACATACCACTCGTTTAGCCTCCGTAAACATGCACATCCAACAACCTACTTAACATCCCTTTCCTAACTACTACATAATCCATCAGTGCTCTGTCAACCATCTCACCACCATCCACTCTGACAAAGATATACTTATTTTCATCCCACTTTTTAAACAATCTCTTTCCAATAGCCAACTCATTTTCCACACAACTCAATCAATTTCTTCCCTTTCTCATTTCTTCCTGGTACTCCATATCTACCAATCACATTTGCAACCGTTCCATCACCCACTCTAGCATTCAAGTATCCTAGTTTTACAATTTTCCACCCTTCTTTCGCACTTGCTACACATTTGGATAAATCCTTCCAGAACTCCTCTCTCTCCTCAGCACTTCTTTCTGAACCAGGTCCATATGCACTTATAAACATCCATACTTTAACCTCAATCACATCAATCTGGAAGATATCTCTTTCCACTTCACTATTTTTTTCCTTTGCTTTCTCACTCACAAGCACAGCCACTCCTTCTCTAGCATGTCCACCTGTAACTTTCTACCATACATTCCTCCAAGCTGTAATTCACCCTTTCCTTTCATCTTTGTTTCACTCAAGGCTAACACATCAACCTTCCTTTTAGTCATCATCCTTCCGATCTCTTTCTTCCACTCAGTCTCTTTACTTCCACATCCTCTCACATTTAGTGACCCTATAACGAGGGTTTGCGAGACCTTTCGGTCTCCCGCCACCCCTTTCTTTGCCTTGCTGTCTTTTTGGAGATCTGCAGTGATTTTAGAGGATAGAGAGGAGAGGATCCCCAACCCCCTCGCTCCCTCCGCTCGTTACAACACGCAGCGGACCACGGTGGGAGAATTCTCTTACCTCTCACGAGGAGAGGGCCCCTTGTATTATGTAGTGTGCCAAAATGGGCTCTGCAATGTAACTGTGATAATATATTATTACTCTGTAAAATCAACCACTCAAAAATATTTATTATATACATATTGACATATATTATATATATATATATATATATATATATATATATATATATATATATATATATATATATCATCTCATCTCATTAGCCGTACCGCTTATCCTCAGTAGGGTCGCGGGGGTGCTGGAGCCCAACCCAGCAATCATTGGGCAGTGGCTGGCAACCAGTTCAGGGTGTCCCCTGCCCACTGCCCGATGATTGCTGGGATGGGCTCCAGCCCCCCCGCAACCCTACTGAGGATAAGCGGTGCAGCTAATGAGATGAGATATATATATATATCCTACGGCTGGACGTCATAATTTTCAGTTTAACGCGTAAAAATATATTACAGTGACGATTAAATTTCCGCCCTGGGCACGCCCCCAGGTGCGCTGTTCTAACAAACGAAGAGTCACTTTCATTTCCTGAGGCTAAGGCGGCATAGCATGCTCGCAATGGAAAAGGGAAAAGAAACACGTTCAGGCGGACCGTTTTGCTTTAAAACATTGCCCAATGGGAATATTGACAAAGCAAAAGTGATATGTATGCTTTGCAGAGCTGAATTTAATTAACATCGGAACACTTTTTTCATGATGTATCTCGTGAAAGCTGTGCACCCCGGTGCGGTGGTAGTCAGACAGCGGACCTAGTCAAACAACAGGATGAGTTTGGTGCAAGAGACGGGTGTTCTAAAATGTTTACATAAGGAACTTGAATATTTTGTTTATGTCTTTGACATCACAAGCTTTATGCACTTTTCCTTTACTTGGTACGCATTTTTTTGTTGAAATGTTTACGACAGCTTTACAACAAATTTACAGTTCAAAGGTGTTGACATAAAGTACTACTTGAATATCTTTTTTTATTAAAGTTATCTTTGTCATTACGGTCTATATGCATGTTTACTGTATTTGGTATAGGCCTATAACATTGAACATAATGAATGTAATCTTATTTTTCTATGCATATTTTTACATATTACCTGCCATTTGTAAAATCTGGATTTAATGAATTAATCATTAATCATGAATAATTTATTTCAAGTCAAGTCAAGTCAAGTCATGTTTATTTGTAGAACCCCTAATCTCAAGGAGTCTCAAAGGGCTGCACAGACCACAGATTATTGCATAAATACATAAATACATCAATGTTATATTATATATATATATATATATATATATATATATATATATATATATATATATATATTACATCCAAACAATATTACATAAATTAGGTTGAGAAAAATAATGGAGTGTAATACCTGATAACGATAAAAGACAAAATAGCCAAGGCAACAAATTAAATACCTTAGCTAAACTGAAAGCTGAGTGAGTAACACATTGTTTGTTCAGGTCACTAGAAAAAGCCATTTGACATTTTATTTGCTTCACAGTATTAATACTTAAGTATGTATAATATCACATATTTAGATGACATCATCACATGATCTGCTCGTTACCTCGAACCGGTGTATAAACCAAGGCACTTGTGCTAAGAACTGTTCTTGCAGACGAGATATTACCTTAGAGGAAGTTGAAGGGAATGAAAGTTACAAAGAGAACACTTCAGAAGAGGGAAGGAGAAGTATCCTTTCAAGGCTCGAGGCTAAGCGAAAGGAGAAGTGAACGATGTGAAGAAATTAAAAATTAGCCTCTGATGTCAACCCCAGCTGCTGCATTAATAACACCCCTGTGCTTCAGGGCTCACTGCTAGTTACACCATCTTTTACTCTTGACGAAAAACACGCATATTTAATATATCATTTAACTTTGCTAAAACATTCTATCAGACAATATCTCGAGGCTTTTGCCAAAATTAAATGTAAATTTCTTGACGTATGTTTTGAATCACTGATCTTCTCTTTTCCCAAACTGCATTTGCACCTTATCATAAAGCAGCGGTGCTCAAATAGTGGGACAGGCCCCCTCGAAAGCCACATTTGACAATGGGAATTTTTTTTTACCGTCCTAATTAAATGCAATTGCACCTCCACTACATTAGGGGGCAGCTGTGCTCTCATTGGCAGAGTGTGTGCTTGGTGGTAAAGCATCTGCGCTTTACACATGCATAGGCGACAGAATGAGTATGAAATGTAGACACAAAGTGTTGTAAACCCTTCAAGTTATCCCATGGGAAAAATCGGGAATGAGAAGATAGGCAGAGAGAGACAGGGATAAAGCGGAAAATGAAAGTCTCATGATAGCTAAGACGCATATGTAGCATTCAGTTTCACTTCAACAATGTGTTAGACTGGGAAATACCGGTGCACTTAAATATGTTTAAAAATGTTGGAAGCGGACGGTATGGAGCCAAAAAAATCAATCAGTCAAAAATAAAATTACACAAAAATCACACTGATAAGACACTTGAGGGTTGTGTTTTGTTGGGGTTATGAGATGTTTTCTTTTTCTGAGGGGGGACGTGCTAGAAAATAATTTAGAAGCACTGTCATAAAGGGAGGAGCGTTTTGTCTGTCAAAGCACATTGGGAGACAAAAGCAAAAAAAACAGATGGATACACATCTAAAGACCATTTCTGATATGCGAGCACTCTACACTGCACCACAAATGCTTATTCGTTCACATAATTCTTGTTCACTTTATTATTTTCTAATATTTTTCTTACTGTTGCTTTTACTAAATGTAAAAGTTATTCTTGTAATAAAATATGAAAAATACAGTAATCCCTCGTTTAGCTCAGGAGAAAAAAACTGAAAAATACAAATTTACAAAAAGAATAATAATTCTTAAGAAAAGAAACATATCCCTCTTATTTCACGATACTCAAAACATTTTTTTTTAAGACAAAACCGGAACAAAATAACATTTAAAATAAGCAAAATGGTCTTATATGGCAGATATAATTTTGAATTAATTTTTCTCAAAGAATTCTTCATTATAGTATTTACCATAAATTCTGGACTAAAGAGCACTCCTAATTATAAGCCACACCCAGTACATTTTTAATTTAAAAACCATTGTGTACATCCATTAGCTGCACCTGACTATAAGCCGCATTTGCCCAATCAAGACGATAACAGGAAGAATTCTAATCATATACGGTACCTTTACCCCTTAACGTTCTGACCACCCGCTCTTACCTTAACTCCTCGGGCGCCCCTTAGAAAAAATGCATAAATTGACCGCATCATTGCACAAGCTGCAGGGTGGAGACCTTGGTAAAAAAGTCACGGCTTATAGTCCAAATTTTAGAGTAGTTCTATTTTTTCACATAGTTTTACCATCTGCCATAGCATATAATTTATTTTTTTTTTTTTGCAAAATACAAATTGTCTGATATGACAGACGTAAAATAATTTAGTAAATTTCATTGAGACACTTATATTAGACAACTAGATGTCGCTGTATTGTGTTGTGCAACCAAAACGAGTGCCACAAAGCACAGGGAGATGACAAACTATGGAGATTCAAAGTTTTATTTGTTTCTTAGGGGTACCAGTAGCAGCAAAATGGAGAAAAATCATGTCAGCTCCCGATAAGTGAGATTTGTGTGATGTAAAATAAATACTAATTTCTTGACCTACAAGTAAATAGACATTTATATGGTAGTTTGTGTATTTTTGCTCATCAATCAAATTATTATTATTTTATTTAATGGATTAATTTTTCTTACCCTCTGTGAGGCGCTGAATAATGCACAATGTCCCTTCAAGTCAACTCAAGTCAAGTCATTTTTATTTGTATAGTCTCAAAGGGCTTCACAAGTTATTACATATAAGAAGTTTAGGTTATTCATATGCTATAGAGTAGAAGTGAGTTTTAAGCTTAGACTTAAACAAGTCCACTGAGGCATCTGATCTCAGGGGGAAGAGCATTCCACAACACCGGTGCCCGGATGGAGATTTTTGTAAATGGTAAATGGTCTGCATTTATATAGCGCTTAAGTCAAGGAAGACCTCCCAAAGTGCTTTACAATGTGCTTCACACTTATAATATTTGTTATCAGGAATTTTAAATTAGAAAAAGTGATTTTGCTTTGACTATTTTTTTTAAAATGTTGTTTGGTTAAAAAAAAAGAAGAAAGAAAAATTACAAAAAAATTAAAGAAGTTTGTGTGAAGGCTTAATGCATTTTGATACCTTTTTCTGTTTTTACTATTCAACAAATGTAAATGAGATTTCATTGTATGCCAGTTCCTTATTTTGACTCACGGTTGTCAGTTGCGTTGACTATCATATTATTGTCGCCAATTATGTTGCTCTCCTTTGATTCCTATACCCTTGAGGTGTGATCTGTTTTCAGTAACCTTGGAGATTTATTAAAAAGAGGAGGTACAGAGTGGGGCTTTAGGAAGGGACGGAATTCTCTTATCTGAAAACCCTTTCCTGGTCTTCCTTGCCAGTTTAAAATCCATTTATGTCTTCTGACATTATATTAAATGTCTACTAAAGTTTAAACTTTACACATTTATTCCAGTAATTGCTGTTACCTATGTTTGAGTTATTTCTTAACCCCTCATGCTTTTAAAAAATAATACAGTGGGACCTCGCTACTTCGCGGTTCAACGTTCGCGGATTCAGAGCTTCACGGTCTGTAATGGTAAAAAAAAAACAATAAAGCGCGATCGTATACTACAAAATGCGTTTATTAACGCGGATGAAAAAGTCACCAACGTCACGTCTCCCGCTTGGGCCGCGATGGCTCTACATGGCGCTACACGGCCCTCGATGGCTCCGTCCGACGGACAGGGCCGTGGGGGAAAGGGGTAGGGGGGACCTGTGGGGTTAGGGGACGGTGAAGCGGAAGCCGCACCAAAACTACACCAAAACCGCGCGCTGGTGTTGTGCCCAAATCCGACTCCCGTACAAAATCCTCCCCCCCCCCCCCCGCGTGAGGACAGGCCGGCCTCCGCGCGGAGCGCCGGACCCACTCGGCTTGTTGCGGTGTCGTGCGTATCGCGCCCGAAAGTACCCGCGCCGCGGGTTAGGGGCTCGCTTGCGAATAATAAGGATAAGCGGTGCAGATAATGAGATGAGATGAGATTTTTGAAGGGGGCGTCGCTACTTCGCAGATTTTCACTTTTTGCGGGTCCTTTTGCTCCCCATTAAACGGGTCTAAAAATAATAATTTAATAATAATTAAAAAAAAAAAAAATATATATATATATATATATATATATATATATATATATATATATATATATATATATATATATATATATATAATTTATTTATTTATTTTCTTTTTGAAGTGGCGTCGCTACTTTGCAGATTTTCAGTTTTTGCGGGTGGTTTTGGTCCCCATTAACCGGGTCTAAAAAATAATAATTAAAAAAAAAAAAACTAAATAAATTTATATATATATATCTATATATATATCTATATATATATATATATATATATATATATATATATATATATATATATATATATATATACAATTTTTTTTTTTTTTTTTTTTTTTTTTTTGAAGGTGCGCCGCTCCTTCGCGGATTTTCACTTATAGCGGGTGGTTTTGGTCCCCATTAACCGCGATAACAGAGGTCTTACTGTAATGTTTTTTTTTTTTTTTTTACAGTTTTAAGTAACATGCAATTTTGTAAATCAAACAGAACTAAACACTAGGCTGCATCTGCAAAGCCACTCCCTCATCTGTTTTTTTCTCCAGTTAATCACATGTTTATTTTGCACCACCGAGGTCGCAATTAATGCAATCATTTGAAACATCCCGCTTGCGGTGGAGCCGTTAGCTACCTGATCAGTCATCCCGTTCTGGTCTTTAATCCACCAGCATGCTCCTTTCCTTTATGAGGCTGTACGTCCTTCAGATACTGTCAGTGAATTATTCAAAGTTGGACTAATTGTCTTATTCAAAGCCGGCCGGTCGGCTGTGTATTGTTTGGGATACTGATGTTCTCGCGCTGACTTAATTCATTTCAGACTTATATATATATATATATATATATATATATATATATATATATATATATATATATATATATGTATAAATGCCCTATATATTGTGATTGGTATTTTGAGGACATGTCAAAGCAACATGCGTCTCTACAACTATGACCCTAGTATTTTGGCAAAATGAATGCTGAGTGAATTGATTTACACAGAAGGTGCTGTAACAGAGAAAAAGAAAAAAGGAGTTATGTTGTTGACCAAATAATTTTAGGTCATTTTGTTTTTATGCAATATTATGAGGTTATTATTACATATATCCATCATATTAGTACTAGAAAATCTAAAATCAAGACAGTGAAACCTCTTGGGTCAGTCACATAGATTCGGGGATCTTGAATGAGTGCTAATTTTAAATAATTTCGAGCTGGTGTCCACAACATCAAAAAAAACCCTGGGACGAACATAAAATCACTCTTCACCTCCACCCCTATCCCCTTTCCTGTTTCCTAATGTATTGCGAGTCCTGGTACCAGCTCGGTAGCCTAGATGGTAGGGCGCCCGCTCCGGGACTGGGTGGTCGCCGGTTCAAGCCTCGGCCGAGTCCTACCTAAGACTTACAACATTGGTACTCATTGCCTCCCTGCTTGGCGCTCGGCATTAAGGGTTGAAATTGGGGGTTTGGTCACCTAATGACTAAAATGGCTGCGCCCTGTTTGGCTGCGGCTGCATTGCCTCGCTACAGTTTAACTGTACGGGTCAGGTGTATCGACATTTCATCCTGTGTGCATCGTTACAAAGAATGACAATAAATGTAAACTCCATTCTATTCTATTCTAAGTGCTTGTAAATGATTGAAACTGTTGCTATGTTTCTCAAAACATTTTCTTAAAAATGACACCTATACTACTTGCTGGTGGCTTTTCCGTTGCATTTCTTCTTCCCTTGTGATTAACTGTGCCTGGCATTATTTTGAATGGCTTTGTCGTATGGCTTTGTCCAATGACAGGCCATTTCCCCCTACGGGTCGCAAACAAGAGATCAGGCGCATCCTACACATAAACAGGTTAATATTAAATATGTATTCGTGCAAGGATTATGTATCAACTATGGACATTTATTATGGGCCATGTGAAAAAGGAAGCCTTTTTCAGTGGAAAATTGCACTGGAAAGTACTTCCTTCAACTAAAAAAGTAAGGTACCTATTTCATTTTTACCCAACACCTAAACTGAGAGAGAAAGGAGAAGTGAAATGTCTCAAAATAAATATAATTGTGATTTACTCAAGATCTAAAAAATACATTAATGCACATGCAAGATTGAACATTGGATATGTAAATCAAATATACAGTATATGTGTCGCCCTGCAAAATATATGATTCACACTGGATTTTTTTCTTTTGATGGTAATAGAGAAATTGGAAAAGTGCTTAAAAAGTGCTTGAATTTAACTATAATAAAGGTGTTTAAGGTGGACTAGGCAAGAAAATATTTATCTCAACTTTTCCTTGTCCGGTCTTTAAACACCACTTTTTAATCCCCCAGCCCGCATCTCTTTATTCTTCTTTTCCCAATTTTGCTTTGTCTGTATCGTCCCCTTACCTCCGGCGCCATCAGTTGAGCGCATCCCCATTCATCCTCCCTCTCTTTCTACATAGCCTAATGAAGTCAAGACCCCAGCGCAGTCCGCACTCTGCCTTAGTTTTCCTGCGCACCCCAACAATTTATCACTTTGTCAGCGAGACACTTAAAGTTCCCAGGCTTTAATAAGGGCACACGGTGGGACAATGGGGGCAATTAGGAAAGCAGAGCAAGGCTGTT
This sequence comes from Urocampus carinirostris, assembly GCF_059441175.1. Taxonomy (NCBI): domain Eukaryota; kingdom Metazoa; phylum Chordata; class Actinopteri; order Syngnathiformes; family Syngnathidae; genus Urocampus; species Urocampus carinirostris. The sequence goes on from NC_142352.1 coordinate 49,569,077, forward strand.
TTGCATATTTACTAAATGTGCTGGAGTCATCGCCGCCGCCTCCAACACGGGCTGTTGGCTGAATGAATTATTCCTCTATCTGCTATAAACAGCTGGGTAATTATTACTGCTATCATCTGATAAATATTCTCCCTATGATCCCGCAACAACACAGGAACATTTGAAACTTATTTCAACTAGAAGAAATGTGCAGACAGTGTGGTCTGGGGTTATTTATTCTCCTCCTCTGTGGCGTCTCACATCCTGCAGCGACTTCTTCCGTCTCTCTTTTCTCCAGCCGTCTTGGTCGCTCCCTTTCCCGTGTCCCTCTCAAGGACATTGATGAAAGGCGAGCCGCTACGCCGGAGTGGGACCTACACTCCCAACAATCCCCGCGTCTATGCGTCACTCTTTCTTTTGCCACTTCGTTCTGATCCAGTTTGGGTGGGGACAAGTTCACTCCCTCAGTTTGATTGGATTTGTATATTGAGCCTGTGTGTGTGTGTGTGTGTGTGTGCGGTGTAGCATAATCTGGCTCCTGTGCTCTCCTTGACTCTTAAGAAAATTACTTTTGAGGGGAAAAAAACAATAGAGGGACATGAGGACGATGTGAGAATGATTTAACTTTTTAAAGGAAAAAAATGATGGATTGTACTATGATATTATTATTAAACTTTAAAGAAGGAAATGGCCCATTTTTGAGTATCTTAAACAGAAAGTGGGCGTTAAAAAGCTCAATATATTGAGCTTGTCGTTGTTTTCAATCGATTGTGTGATAGCTTTTCCTGTTCCTTGCCTTCTATTCAATCATTTAAATGTAACAATTAAAGCAGCCAATCAGGTCACATCCCCATTAAATATTTAAAACTCGGCCATTTAGTTGCACTGTTGCCGGCCTGGATGACCGCAAGTGTGGCCCGCCGTCCCGTAATTCCTCAATCTCTGATATCCCATCAGCCTCTTGACTCCCCTAAACTGAACCAAGAGGTAAATTATTAAGGTTGAGGTGGAAAATTTAGCTGTTCTATATTAGCCATTGAATAAGTGAACAGACCTGGGTCACATCAAGTCTAGTTTTTGATATTTGAAACCGCTTAAGTAAGCTCGTTTTGCTACTCCTTTCACGGTTTCAGTCCTGGGCTGTATTTTTTTTCCTGTTCTATGAATTATATCAGGAGTTATGATTTATGCAAACCTTCAAAGTCAAAAGTGTCTAAAATACAGGGCTCATAAAGGTGTTTGAAATCCTCAAAAATGCTTGAATTTCAATGTTGTCTTCGTAACGTTTGGAAAGTTCTTGAATTTTGGGTGAAGTACTTCTAAATGCTGGACATGTCTGCTTAAAAATGATGCAGACACTGCTCTTTTCCCCTCTTAAAAAAACTGCAGCTGGTATTAGTCTGTACTAGATTGTCCTATCGCGGCCAATACAGCAGGTGATTGCGACATCTAAACAGAGCACTATGAAAATTGTATTAGTGCAAAGATTAAGAATCAACTATAGACATTTATTATGGGCCATGTATTTTCCAGTAGTGAGCTGTAATGGGAATAACTTCCTGCAACTTAAAATATCTCAAAAACAAATATATTCGTGATTAACTCAGGGTCCTAATAAATGCATACATGAGATCAAAAATGGGAGATGTAAATCACAGACATATTTGTAGGTCTGCAGAAAACATGATTCACATTGGATTCTTTCTTGTAGAAGTACTAGAAAAAATAGAATCTTGGGTCTTAAAGTCTTTAAAAAGTGCTTATATTTGGTCATGAAAAAGGTTTACTCTGAAAATATGTCTCATGGAGCTATCTCATACCTTAAAATAAAACCAAACGAAGCCAAAAATGCTGCATTCAATATGTTAAACAAATGTGATGTCTAAAAATTGGAAATCAGGAAAATACTTATACTACTATACTTAATATTTGATTGCTAATGTTTTTAACGTTTTTTTGCAATAATATTATTACCCTCCTGGGCCAACAAAGCAATGTGATGTTCAGATTTAGTTGTAAAACTTTCTCTAAATTGAATTTAAGGTGCTTTTAGGATGGTAGCCATCTTGAAATTTTTTTGTGTTTGTCTTGCTGTCGGTCACTCTCTTGAGGGATATGACCAAGGTAGATGGATAGATAGATAGCATTTACCTGAAATTTAGACATTTTCAGTTGCGCTTCGTGTTGTTTAGAGGCTTTACGGTCGCGCCCCTCCTCCTCTGCTCCGTTCGTAAGCGTGCGCTGTGCGGCGCCGAGGAGAGGAGGAGATATCCGTGTTTTAACCCAGCCAACGTAACACAGGCGCGGGGTAAACGAATGAATCATGACGGCTCCTCCAGCGAAAAAATGTCGTTCTTTTTAGCCAGTGTGGGCAAATGACTGGGGCTTTGTGCAAAAAAATGACCGTGCTGTTAGTGCATTATGCCTCGAGAGCGTTGTACCTCCCACATCAAGGGTTAAACGTCAATACGTAACGAATCATGAACATAAATTCAAGGACGAGTCTGACAAGGCGGAGACATTAAAACGCACTGTGTCCAGGTACGGCGAACAAACACACCCTGAAAACCATTGTCACTGCTAAAAACGCCATTGCTCACTGCATAGCAAACCACGTAAAATCTTCTTCTTAATGCGAATATATTAAAGAAGCCTTCTTTTCGAGCTCTGAGGTTTTTTTTGGTGGCTTGCCTAACAAATAGACAATCAAAAACAAGAATAAAACACATCCCCATGTCAGCCAGAAGTGTTGAACGCCAAGAGGAGGGGTTGGCAGAAAGCGTGTGTGTGCGTGTGTGTTTCAATTTGATATTTTCTGCGTTAAGATTTCATTGGTGAATAGTATTGTAGCTGTCCATATCACCTGTTTTTTTTTTTTAATTATAGTTCATTGTTGATGAAGAATGATTGATTGTTGTGGTCAAAAGTTGAAGTTATGGATGTCTACAGGCTTTTCCATGCGTTGCTCACTTTTCATTTTTTAGTTTATTGATGAACAAGAATAGTGCTAGATAAATAGGTCAGTTATACGATTTCAATGTCTATCCATGTTGTATATTTGGACTAGTAAAAAATCACAGCTAAGTTGGATATGAAAAAATGTTGTGCGAGTCATTAATCTTGGTGTGGCACACTGATTTACAGGGAAATTTGAAAGTGGCACTCCTCACCAAAAAGGTTGCTGACCCCTGCTTTATTTTATGTATTTCATAATGCTTTGCAGTGCAATCATAAAGGTGGGGTTTGGAGTTTCTTAAACAACCCTAACCCTCCTGTCTCTCACCAGCAGTCACATAGTACTCAAATATGTGTTAAAAATGGTCACCTGAGTTCAAAGAGCCATATAATTTTTTTTTTCACTATGCCTATCCGCTATTATCTTTCTTTTACCAAAGGTGTTCCTGCTTTGGAACATATTAGGCTGGATTAAAAGGGGGAGGTTGGTTAGTCGAGAGTGATTTTATGCCTGTGCTTGTGGTTTTCTGTTAGTGTAGCATAAAAGTGGTGAAAGTAAGAAAAGGACTGTTTCAAGTACAGTCAAAACACAAACACAAACCCCGAAAAAGATTAAAATGAAAATTACATTTGACCGCGTCTAAGAAATGCACATTCTTGCACGCACCGCACGAACAGCATGACGGAGGCTAAAGGATGATTTATGCCAGAAGATGGTGTCAGCAAGTAGAACATTTTCAAATTCTGGACAGCACCTCCAAACAGCTTCATCAAGCAAAATAAGTATATACATCGCATTCTGTATCTTATTAGCCGATAATTCGTACATAAAAAGAAAAGAAGATAGTAATCTGCTGCCGCCTAATTACATGGATGAATGTAACAGTTACTTGTCTGATCAATGGATGAAGGCAAAGAAACTTCAATGGGAAATTTTTTATGCATGGATAAAATGTGTTGGCACGCAAGTTTAAAAACACAGAATTAAACAATGTGGGCTTTAAAACACTAAGAACAACCAAAAAAACTATACTTTGAAAATCTTCACCCCTCTTTCAACTGCTGGATGCAGGACTCAACACTAGGATTTGTTGGCTTCCTCGATGCGTGGACAAAGATCTGATCAAAGCTGAAGTTATTCCCAGAGCTTGATATTTTAACATTTTGGCACTCAAGGACAATACTTTTGAACATGTATTTATGGCAGGGGTCAGGAACTTTTATGACCCAAAAAGCCATAAAAGCTAAAATATTTTTATAGAGTGAGCCACACCATATATTTTGAGATCAAACTAACAAAATCACCAAACCCGCTCTCCAGACATAAGCTTATATTTCAGCACATTTTATTTTACTGTGTGACATTTAGTGATTCGATAAAATATATTAAATAATAATGCAGGAGCCTGTGTCCCATATAAATATTAATATACCACTTTAAATGTGTCTCCCTCCAACAGTAACTTAGTGTGTAACATTTTGTGCCTCCTTGTGTTACAAATAAACTTTCATTACGTTAAAAAAAAAAAAAAAATCACATTCATTTTAATACCAAGCAAAAATACAAAAACTATCATACCAGCGTTTATTTTTCAAAAAAGATCATAGGTGGAGAAATACTTTTACATAGTGGAATCCATACCCAATGTCACCGCCATGTTTTTCTTTCGTCATGCTGCCTGTTGTGGCTCTGGTTTTCGTTCGTATAAGACAACTATGCCATCTAGTGGGCAAATATTACACACTGGGGCTTTTTAGTGTTGAGACTCATTTTGACTGTGACATTTGTCCTAAATAAAGGTTTCAAAACAAGGTGCGATCAAAGTTTTTATTAAAAAAGCCACAAAATAATGCAAACGAGGACATAAACGTATTTACCTGACAACGGCACTGGGCAGGGGAAGAAGCAATCTGCGTATAGGTCCGCTCATTAACCCACATAAAATCGCTCTGGGTACATTGCCAGAGTTTTGGGTGTTTACAGTTCTATGAGGTTTTGTCATGAAGTGTTTAAACAATTAATGTAGATTGTTTATTGAGCTTCCATATGAAGGATCATTTAGTGATATACAACAAAAACGGGGTCTGTTGGTGTGGCGCCTTGACTGTAAACTGTCGTTGAGACTGTCCTGTACATTCAGCTTTTCACGTAACAATGAAGTATGTAATTGTGCATGTTCTATTTTGTCTCCAAGCCAGAAGTACTCAGGAAAAAAGCCGTTTATGTTTCGCGAGCCATAGGCTCCCGACCTACGCGTTATGGCATTTAATGAGTCAATAAGTAGCAGAGTAATGTTACATGTTGGAACAACAATTCAGTTAGAAATTTTCATGAGGATGCATCACAGATCAATACAGCGGAAGAATGATTTTGTTTCAGGAACTCCAATGAAAAATGTTTTCGTATTTGCCACTCATTCATTCACTCACATATTGAGAGATTCACACACACAGAGCGAGTGTATGTGCAGCGTGCCGAACAGGGCTAATGAGGGTTGTATGTTCTGTCGGCTGGTTGGGTCGACACAGATCGAGGTGCCTTCAGCCGTTACAAATCTGTTTGGCTTTTGTCCACTACACAGCAATTAATAACGTCGGGGCTGGGGGCAGGGAAACAAAGGTCAGCTGACACACACACACTTAAACACTCTAGCTCATTCCTGTACACAAATTGGAAAAAAAACTTTTGACCATTATGCAGGAATATCGACACTCGGGCAAAATATTCGACAGTATTTAATTTAAAGAAACAGTATACAGTGGTAACTCTTCTTAGAAACTTTTTTCATTCCATGATGGTGATTGTAGCTTGAATTGCTCGTGTAACAAGCAATGTTTTCCTCATATAAAACAATTTAAAACAAATGGTCCGCTCCCCGTCCCGTCCTCCAAATGCATACAAATGAACGCTAAATAGTTGGACAAGTTGCATTTTATCTCCTAGCTATATGCACTTATGAAAAGAGCCATATCTGTCTCGCTAGCCATAGGTTCCCGACCCCTGACTTAACTGGTAGAGCATATCTAATTAATTAAATAGACATTCAAGTGAACCCAATACACATCTTCTTGTTAACTAAAAAGACATTGAAATAGTACTTCAACATGAAAAGTACAGTAATAAAATAAAATGATACTAACAAAAAAATAAGTGAGTTTATTATGAACACTAAAACGAATATGTGTGCTTGCTGCGGAGGAGAGGGGGGGGGCTTTATTGCAAGGAGTAGTCAAGAAAATCACATACCTCTCAACTTTTCCGTTTTCTCATTATTTCAGTCACTTTTTTTATCATTTCACATTGCGTATGCTGTATACCAATTTTAATATGGCAAAAAATAATTTCAGGATGGTAGCCTTCATCCATCCATCCATCCATCCATCCATTATCTTCCGCTTATCCGAGGTCGGGTCGCGGGGGCAGCAGCCTGAAAAGGGAAGCCCAGACGTCCCTATCCCCAGCCACCTCCTCCAGCTCAACCGACGGGATCCAGAGGCGTTCCCAAGCCAGCCGAGAGACAGTCTCTCCAGCGTGTCCTGGGTCGCCCCCGGGGCCTCCTGCCGGTGGGACATGCACCTCGCGAGGAAGGCGTCCAGGAGGCATCCTTATCAGATGCCCGAGCCACCTCAACTGGCTCCTCTCAATGCGGAGGAGCAGTGGCTCCACACAGAGTCCCTCCCGGATGACTGAGCTTCTCACCTTATCTCTAAGGGAGAACCCAGACACCCTGCGGAGGAAACTCATTTCGGCCACTTGTATCCGGGATCGTGTTCTTTCGGTCATGATAGGTGAGGTAGGAACGTAGATCGACCGGTAGATCGAGAGCTTTGCCTTTCGGCTCAGCTCCCTCTACACTACGACGGACCGGTACAGGGTCCGAATGACGGCAGACGCTGCACCGACCCGTCTGTCGATCTCCCGTTCCATCCCACCCTCACTCGTGAACAAGACCCCAAGATACTTTAACTCTTCCACTTGGGGCAAGATCTCCTCCCCAACCCGGAGGGAGTATGCCACCTTTTTCCGACTGAGTACCATGGTCTCGGACTTCGAGGTGCTGATCCTCATCCCGGCCGCTTCACACTCGGCTGCAAATTGCTCCAGCGAGAGCTGAAGATCATGGCCTGAGGAAGCCAACAGCACCACGGCATCTGCAAAAAGCAGTGACGCAATGGTGAGGCCCCCAAACCGGATTCCATCCCCACCAAGGCTGCGCCTAGAAATTCTGTACATAAAAGTTATGAACAGAATCGGTGACAAAGGGCAGCCCTGGCGGAGTCCAACCCTCACCGGGAACGAATCCGACTTACCATTACTTCATATATGACATTGGCCAAATGTGTCCCCTGTTACAGTGTATAGCACAGTGTATAATGCATATTCTAGTTATGGGGTCACTAAATGTGAGAGGATGTGGAAGTAAAGCGACTGAGTGGAAGAAAGAGGAGTTCGGAAGGTTGATGACTAACTAAAAGGAAGGTTGATGAGTTAGCCTTGAGTGGAACAAAGATGAAACTAAAGGGTGAATTACAGTTTGGAGGTATGCATGGTAAAAAGTCTAGAGTTACGGGTGGACATGCTGGAGAAGGAGTTGCTGTGCTTATGAGTGAAAAAGCAAAGGAAAAACTGGTGGAGAGGAAAGAGATATCTTTGATATTGATGTGGGTGTGATTCAAGTGGGGTGGAGAAGTATGGATGTTTATGAGTGCATATGGACCTGGTTCATAAAGAAGTGCTGAGGAGAGAGAGGAGTTCAAGGAAGGATGTGTCTGATTGTGTGGCAAGTGCGAAATAGGGGTGGAAGGAAAACTGAGAATCAATGGATCATTGAGGGCTAGTTATAGGAAGAGTGTGAGGGAAGAGGTGAAAATGTCAGAGTTGAATAAGGCAGAAAAGTAGAGAGAGTTTAAGAGTGGATAGGAGAAGAGTATGAACAGATTCGTAGAAGAGAAGTTGAAAGTGTGAAAATGGAATGGAGGTGGTTTAAAGAGGCAGTGTTGAAGATCCGAAAGTGGAAAGAAGCGTGTGGAATGAAAAAAGTTGGTCGAGGTATTAGGAAAGGAAGTGAATGGTGGAAAGATGAGGTCTCAGCGGCTGTGACAGAAAAGAGATGTGCATTTGAGGAGTGGCTGCAAGATAAGAGTGGTGATGCGTATAAAAGGTATAAAGTGAAGAAAAGGTTGGTAAAAGCTGTTGTGGAACCAGCAAATAGGAAAGCAAATGATGAATGGTGTCAAAATATAGGAGTGAACTGTGAGGAAAAGGAGAAAAGTGATCTAAAAAGAAGTTAGGAGTAGAAGAGAGCGAGTCTCAAAGGAAGACAAAGTGAAAGATAGGGATGGTAGATTGCTGGTTAGTGGTAGTGCAGTCAGGACGAGATGGGCACAGTATTTTGAGGGTTTGGTAAATATGGAGGATGTGAGAGAAGTGAGAGTCGAGATGGTCGGTGGTATGGGGAGAATGCCTGTGTTGGGTGATTTAAATGTTAAGCCTGTGGAAACATGGGAAGTGCACGAGGCAGTGAAAGAAATGAAAGTGGGGAAGGCGCCTGGGTTGGATGGTTAACTGCTGAATGCTTGAAGAAAGGTGGCATGGCTATAATTGACCGGTTAGTACGCTTGTTGAATGTATGCTTTTTAAGTGGTGTGGTTTCTGTTGATTGGTGTAGTGCATGTGTAGTGTCATGGTAAAAGGGTAAAGGTGATGCGTATGAAAGTAGCAATTTGAGAGGTAACAGTTGTCTGTGCCGGGTAAGCTGTATGGAAGAGTATTGATTAAGAGAGTGAGAGGAAGAATAGATGAGGTGGTGATGGAGGAGCAGAGTGGCTTCAGAAAAGGAAGGGGATGTGTGGATCAGGTGTTTGCAGTAAGACAGGTGTGTGAGAAATATTTTGCAAAAGGTAAGGATGTTTCTTTGGCTTTCATGGACTTGGAAAAGGCGTATGACAGTTGATAGAGAGGCATTTTGGCAGGTGATGGTAATGTATGGAGTGGGTGGAAAGTTGTTGGAAGCATTGAAGAGTTTTTAATGTGAACAGCAGTGCATGTGAAAGGATGGAAGGTGCTGGAAGAAGTTTAAAGCTTTAGGAACCTGGGTTGTGATGTGGCTGCAGTTGGTGGAATGGAGTGTGAGCCACAGAGTGAATCAAGGAAGGAAGATTGTGCCGACTGTGTTGTATGTTCCAGAGACCTGGAGCCTGAATGCAGATTTGAGAAGGAAATTAAATATTTTTGAGAATAAGTGTTTGAGGAGTATGTTAGGAGTGACAGGATTGGATAGATTGAGAAATAAAATTGTGAGAAACAGAACTGGAGTAGTAGTGGGATTGAGCAAGCGTGTGGCTGAGAGCCTGAGAGAGTACTCGGTTGGTTTGGACACGTGGAGAGGATGGATGAGGAGCGAATGTTGAAGAGGATCTACAGAGCAGAAGTAAATGGAAGGAGACTAAGAGAAAGTCCGCGATTGACGTGGATGGATAGTGTTATGAGTGCACTTGAGGAAAGATGTTTAAATGTAGTGGAAGCTAGAGCTCTTGTTGGTGATAGGAAGAAGTGGAAAGGTGTTGTGAAAGGATAGTGGGATGTTTGGACATGTTCTAAGGGATGGGCAGGGCACCTGTATGATGCGGCATGGGTAAACCAGTGAAAGCTGTCGGGCCCTGCTGTTGAACAGAAGAGTGTGTTGTGTCACCCTGACCCAAGTGACATGGCCGCTTACTTGTGTCCCGTTTCATCTGGAGGGACGAAAACCATGACCAACTTGGATGCCGAGGTGCTTAACTTGTTTGAGTGCTTGGGCATTTGGGTTGCCCATAGTCAAATTGTTTTGTATTTTTTGCTTCTTTTTTCTTTTCTTTGTTTTTGTGATAGGTAGGTAGGTCGGTCGGTCGGTAGCATGCTGGCAGTAAGCATTTACGAGCAGTAACTAGGCTTGAGCGGTCTCTCGTGGTGGCCTTTAGGACTGCTCTTGAACTGGATTTTTCTGTGTATAATAATAATAATAATAATAATTTCCTTTGTATTGTCATTCTTTGTAACAATGTACACAGAACGAAATAGCTAGGTAGATAAGAAAAAGACGAAAAAAAAAACATAGAAATCTTTGTGTTTAGAGGTGCTCATAAGAGGTACCACTGTATTTCATTTACAGAAACAGTGTAGTGCATAAATGCTTTCAGTATCTAGTTATGTATGCGCATCAAATTATTTTGCCAACTATGCTATCGTCGGAGTAAATAAAAACTTTATACCTCACATTAATAAATGATATTCCCGTTAGCCTTGGCAACAAATGGAGGCCAAGCAACCTCTATATGTATGCATATAACACACAGTCATATATAAACATTCGCAAAGTCTTAAACTACTTAGTTTAGCACCTCAACACACACACTCTCACACACCTATGCACAATCCTGTGGGCGGGTAATTTTCTGCATTTTCATTTATTCCGTAATTTAATCAGATGCTGAGAAAGAAATGTAAAAGCAAACGGTGGCGGGAAACCATGTTGTGATTTCTTTTGAAATGCCACGAAGAATGTATTAACCTGCCATTACAGACCCAATAAGAATATTCCGATTGGTCTGTTGAGGTCTGTAATTGAAAATATAAGTTGGCCAGAACAGTGGAGTGGAAGCAGTTAAAACCGACAGATTGTTGATGAGCAGACGTCGACACCTACCGCGATTGATTTTGAGGAAATAGATTGGCTCTATGTGCGTGCGGCCCTTTTCACATTACTGTGATATGAGTGTTTTAGTAATTGTTTCCAATTCCCTCTTTGAAGTTATTACCCCCTTGTAAAAAGAGGGTTTTGTGATTGCCGGATTAAATTGCTGTGCATGGGCTTTTATGCATCCCATTTAAGCAGCTTTGTTTAACAGATGTCACCAACAGACCTGTCCTGGCTGTTGTGATGAAATATATTCATCATACTCCCACTTATACCCCCCTCACTAATACCCCCCCCAAACCAGTCCTCTTGTTTTTTCTCCCACGGTGCCGCCGCTGTCCTAGCCTCTTATTATCGTCCACTTTTTCATTTATCTGAAGGACACTTCAGGGAATTACCACCCGAGGCTGCATGAACCGCTCCACGTCTAATTGTCCTCTAGGTGCTCAGTTTTTCACATTGATTTGTGGAAATTTGAATTTTCTGGATCATTTAACGAAATAAAAAAATATCGACAATATTTTCCTTAAAGAGTTATAAGTGACTAAATCCCCAAGAAATTGAAAAAGGAAACAATTAGTATGATTTCAACCCGTTTTTTTGTTTTTTTTACTTATCTAATTCTGAATTAAGATATGTTGCATCAAAAAGAAATTCCCAATAAGTGTTTTCTAGTAAATTACTTTTTGGGAAAAATATAGTTAATATGTTAACATTGCAATGTAAAATGTTCTGAAAGTAACGCACTAATACAAAATAACTAAACTTCAACTGTATGGTCAAGTATGCTTTATGCACAACATACAGCACAGATGAAATGACTTCTTCTTTCCCACATGTAAACATGCAATAAATACATTACAAATAACAAATAGTGAGATGAAAAATATATGTATATCAAAGAATAAAAATGTAATTAAAGATGTGCAAAGTATAGCCAGAATCTAAATAGAGCAGTTTTGCAATGATTTGGAAGAAGGCAGAAGGGTTGGAGGTCGTGAGGGAGTGTTTAGAGTCCTGACATACTGTCCTTGAGCCTGCTGGTTCTGGCTGTCTATTTCCTGATCTAACAGCATGAGTGGAAGAAGCTTAGTGATGCATATTATGACAAATACTACATTATTATTATTATTATTATTATTATTATTATTTCACAAAAAAACAAAATTAGAATGACAAAATGTAATTAGGTCATTTTTCTGATTTTTTTTTAATAATAATAAATTATCAAAAAGATACAATATAAGATGCAAGATTGTTTTAATATTTGTATTTGGTTTTTTTGCTAAAAAGTAATACACAATAGTAGCAAAATTTTCTGCCAAATATTGTCCCAAATATGATGTTTTACTTAATTTTAGGGACTCAATATTCATAATCGTGAAATAAAATCTAAAAACAAATTGATCAAAAAACAATAAAAAAAGAATCTGCCTTGAAATTACAATTAATGCTTAATCCTCGGTGTTTGTTCTTTTTTTTTCTTTTTCAGGAAAGAGATGGACGAGCTTGAAGAGCTCCAGAAGCGAGAGCGTATCTGTATGAAAAAAGTGAAGGACCAAAGAGCCAAACTCTACCAAGCTTACAGATGGCACCACCTACTTAGCACAAAACAGGTATGTCTCTGACCCGCACGTGCACCCACACTAAAATGTCAATCATTACGTTCGGGTTCACTCTCTCTCTCTCTCTCTCTCTCTCTCTCTCTCTCTCTCTCTCTCTCTCTCTCTCTCTCTCTCTCTCTCTCTCTCTCTCTCTCTCTCTCTCTCTCTCTCTCTCTCTCTCTCTCTCTCTCTCTCTCTCTCTCCTAATAATCCACCCACTTATTCTTTGATTTTTTTTTCTTTGCGTCATGTGGTGCAGAACCCACGTGATGGATTTAGTCCCCATCTCACGTTGAGCTGAGCTAAGCATGCTTGGCAAGGTACTTGGTGGTGCGATCGGCGGTGAGAGAGGAACCCAGCCCGGGCCTCAAAAACAAAAAAACTGAATTTTGCGTTTTATTTTCCCTAAAACAAGTCGATTGGTTGGGCTTAGGCTGGGTCAGGTTTAATAACTGCGAGACCAGATCTGTTTAGGCTGGATTTTTTTAGGCCAGATCTGGCCTATAATGCACACCCTTAATAGATTAAGCAGACTAAAAACAGATAGACCAAACAGAGGTTCCATTGTCTTTTTTGTACACTCATCTATTCTACTCTTTTAGTACTTTTTTCACTTAAACGGTATTCAACAAAAGAATTAAAATTTTTGAAAAGTACAAAAATGAAAATTAAAAATACATCCCACAAACCTTACATCACCCAAAACAAGCTTACTTTATTTTCATCTAGTTGTGTTATTGTCAATTAATATGGATTCACTCTTTTTTCGGCACTTACATTACCATTGCCATCGCTTTTTCTAACACTGAAAGGAGAACCCCTTGAATCTTGTAATCATTTTTATAATAACAATAAAGACCATTTCACTTATGGTCAGTTGATAGTTGATATTTTGTTACAGATTTATAGATTATAGATTACTTATATTTAATCAAGAAATAAATGTTTCTACTTTGCGGGTTTTGACTATTGCGGAACGTTTTGTAACGCAACACCTGTGAAAAAAAGGATTACTGTATTTCAAATGTGACACTATTGAGCTCCTGTTAGGGCCCGGTCACACAGCCGTTTGCGTCTGTATCGCGGCTGAATCATGACCAGAAATTTCTGCCCGTGAAGCAGACGCTGTTGGATGATGAGATACAGCCGTGCTTTACACGCGGCAAGAAATTCACACGCGGTTGGCCGCGCGAAAAAGTTTTGCGCTGCTCAAAACTTTAGACCACGGGTAACCGCGGGCGGCACACGTGGTACACACGAGGTAAAGACGCGGTACAGACGCGGAACGACGTGCTACGGCCGCGGCCAGGGCGTGGTTACACGCGGGTAGGACGCAAAATTTTAGCGGGTAATCGCAGGTGGAGCACGGTCATAGCAGGTTTGTTCTGCGCCTGTATTGCGGTGTTATCACGTGAATTAGCGTGTGTAACGCGTGTGATGGTTAAACGCCTTTCTCCGCGTATATACAGCGCGATTTGCCGAGCACACGTCAGTTATGCTCGAGACGTCAAGGGGTGAACATGGATCCCCGTCACCGTAGTGACCTCGTCTTAATCCATTTTTATTTCTTGACATTTCTTTTCATTTCATAACAAGATAATAAAATAAAAATGAAAAACTATTACAATAATAACATATTGGCTTCTTCTTCGGTGCCATCGCTTGAAATCTTGATCTTCACGGGACTGTGTCTTGAGCTGTTATGATTTCTACAGCCCGGCTCGGCAGCTTTTATACCCGTGGTCCACACGCGAAAAGGACGTGGAACTGACGCGATGAGGAAGCGGAACAGCCGCCGGCGTCTGTTTCGCGGGCATACCACGGATGAACAGCGGGTTGGCCAATTTTGCGCATTTTCCATCGCCGGCAACCACGGGCAACAAAAAAAAAATCGCTAAATTTTACCCGCGATACAGACGCAAACGGCTGTGTGACCGGGCCCTTACATCTAACATTTGGGTTTTTAGTTCATAATGAAAAGTTTTACTGCTCCCACAATCCCACATTGGCCTCTCCTCTCCATAGACCCCATATATACAGTATATATATATATATATATATATATATATATATATATGTATATATATATATGGTACGCTGTCTTTTTCTGCATATGGTGGGGGCTTTTTTTTCCCTCCATACTTATGACCTTGTCAGCATTAAATAGATGGCTCTCCCACACAGTTCATCCTTCCGCACTCCCCGGACCGCAGACCTCACACTCACAAAATACACGCCGGTGTACCCACAGCTTACCGAAAGGTTCCAAGTCCCTCTGACAGAGACAGAGATGTTGTGGTCCCAGGGTCAACATCATTGCTCTTCCTATAGCTATTTCATCGCTACTGTGGGATTTAAGTTGTGTTTTTTAGTTTGTATTTGTTGAATGTGACATGGTTGTAGGAGGTTGGGTGTTTTTGTTTTTGTGTTTAAAATATAGTAATCCCTCTGTTATTGTGGTTAATGGGGACCAGAACCTCTCACAAAGAATGAAAATCCCCTAAGTAGCGTCACACCTTCATAAAAGCTCCCAATGGTCAAACTTACTTCGAGATGGCGTGTTACAAAATGAGAGTATATGACTGTAACACAATAGCAAATAACACATAACACAGAATTGCCTTTGAATCTATGGTCTTTATTGTCATTACACAAAAGCAAAATAGAATTGGAGGGCTTCTGATTTCGGTGCAAGAAAGCGATTTAAAGAATGGCTAGCTAGCTGCACGCTAGAATCGGGTGACCTTGGGTTGAGTCAGGTCTCATGGCGATTAAAATATAAGTCACTAATGTAGTGTTTTCTCACAAGGTATACCTCCAAGTCATCCGTTTCATGTGTAATGGATCTTCTGTTGGTGATATACAGGCTTGGCAGGGGTTGATTAAAAGAGTTGTTAGCCTAGCTGTAGCAGTCGGCCAGACTTGCAGCCTTGTGATCACCGTTTCTTTGCGTTCTTCTGACTTTCCTCAGAGTCTGATTTAATTAATGAATTAGTTTTCATTGGAACGAGCCTCTAAAAGCTAGGGTTCGCCATGCTTCCTAGATAGATAGATAGATAGATAGATACTTTATTCATCCCCTAAGGGAAATTCACATTTCCAGCAGCATCCCTGAGCTGAGAACAGTACAATAATAAAGCCAAAAGAATACAATATACAAATACCCAGTGTGACGTGCAAATGCCCACTGTAGCGTGTTATATAGAGTAACTAAATAGTGCTACACAGAATACATATTGCAGTAAGATTCGGTAATATCCAATGTAGGTGGTGTGGTTTAATGTGGGCCTTTACTCTGCCGGGTGGAGTTAAAGAGCCTCATGGCATGAGGAAGAAAAGATCTCTTCAGTCTGTCCGTAGTACAAGACAGTGACAGCAGTCTGTCGCTGAAACTGCTCTTCTGTCTGGAGATAATGCTGTGTAGTGGATGCGATGGATTGTCCATGATTGACCTCAGCTTTTTCAGTGCTCGTCTCTCAGCTACTGTTGTTAGGCTGTCCAGCTCTTTGCCCACAACAGAGCTCGCTTTCCTAGCCAGTTTATTGAGACGAGAGGCATCCTTCTTCTTGACGCTGCCTCCCCAACACGCTGCCGCATAGAAGAGGGCGCTTGCCACTACTGTCTCATAGAATATTTTCAGGAGCTTTTTGCAGATGTTGAAGGAGGCCAGCCTTCTGAGGAAGTAAAGTCGGCTTTGCCCTTTCCTACATAGAGCTTCTGTGTTGGCAGTCCAGTCCAGTTTGTTGTCCAGCTGCACACCCAGGTATTTGTAGGTCTGGACAAATTCTACACATTCTCCCTTGATGGTTACAGGAACCGGGTGAGTTCTGGTTCTCCTGAAGTCCACCACCATCTCTCTGGTCTTGGTGGTGTTTAGGTGCAGGTGGTTTGCGTCGCTCCATCGGACAAAGTCCTGAATCAATTTCCTGTACTCCTCCTCCTGCCCGTTTCTGATACATCCCACGATCGCAGTGTCGTCGGCAAACTTTTGCACATGGCAGGACTCAGAGTTGTACTTAAAGTCCGATGTATATAGAGTGAATAGGAACGGAGAGAGAACGGTCCCCTGCGGAGATCCTGTGCTGCTAACCACAGTGTCCGATGTACAGCCCCCCTGTTTCCTAGTTGGTTTTGGGTGAACACGTTGACTTGTGTGCCCACCCACTGTTTGACTGACAGCATACACCAGCCAATCACAGTTACGCACACAGTCATGCCTATTCACAAGCCCTTCCTAACCTGCCCCCATCATGGCATTTGCTCTGTGCCGTCTGCTCAGAACACATTGCACAATACATTGATATCAGTGCGGTAAAGACAATTCAATTAAAAATCAGTGAATCAGTGAACCAACGATAACCGAAGTGCAAAGTAGCGAGGGGTCTCTCTTTCGCCGTCCTGTCCTTATTGTTAACATTTATAGATTTTCCATTGTCCGGCTTTTGTTAATGGAGATTGTTTTTGAAAAACAAACTAAATCCCTGTCAATATGAAACAAAGCTTCTCTAATCAACTAGTCCCTAAATGTTGATTTGTAAATAGCCGAGACGCAATCATCCTGTTTTTCCTCACTTAAGCCTTTTTCTCATTTTGAGTGTCCTAAATAGCAAGCGGCGTTATTAGCATATAAAGTAAAGTCCTACAAGTCTAAGCTTTGGTCTGTTAATTAACATGCGTGCAAGTGGATCACTGTGATGCGAATAATTTTTGCTGAGGTCTTCTGTTACAAATTCACTTTCAATATTGTGTCTAAAAGTGTGTAGTTCTGCTCATTTATAATGCTGATTTGTTGCAATGTGAAGTTTGGAACATCTTTACTTATACAAAGGAATGCAAAACTTTTTGACTTGAATAGACTTTCCCATTTTTTCTTTAGCGGCCAGGGGTCTTCAACTCTCCATTCCGGTTGGTCCCCCATGAGATGGAGTTACTACTGAGGCAGGTCAAGTACCAGGCCAACCCCAAGGTAGTCCCGAGGGATTGCGGTCCTCTCACACCTGCAACGCCAACAGCCCCCAGTTTCCATTGGACTGTCGATTCCCCGAGAAGCAAAACCAGAAGGCTTTGCTGTTCCCCCATGTCTGTCATGCCTGATATCGCCAATGCAAAACAGAAGGTAAAGTGGCATTCACAACTGTCCTCTACCAAATGTCCATTGTTGTTGACTGGGGGAGTGTTGGGGCCGGGCGGGTGTCAGTTTTGATTGGGGCAGTGCCCAACCACGGACACACTCTGCCCACCCAAAGACAAGTGGATGTAGTTCTGAGTGTGTATGTCAGCGGACTGAAGCACAGACTCTCTTGCCATATACAGCCCAGAGATTGAGCAGCCCCTCCATGCATATCCCTTTGTTGTACTGATGGGAATTCCGTTTCTCATTAGAGAGGTAGCACTTTCGGCTCAGCTGACTAAAACAATTGGCTCTTTCGTCTCCGAAGCGGCTCTTCAGTTTGTCTTTGTTTCTTTAATCCATATATTACTAGTTATTATGTACCGTATTTTCCGCACTATAAGGCGCACCTAAAAGCCTTTATTTTTTTTTCAAAAGCTGACCATGCGCCTTATTATACAGTGCGCCTTATTTATGGATCAACATTAAGTTTTCCAACTAACTTGCAGCCGCCGACTAGATTTTCACCCGAAGCCAAGTAGTACGCGGTGTATGCTGGGATTTATTTACCGGCGTTTCATTGGCTAACCAATGTGTCAATGTGACATTGGCTGCACATTATTATGAACACAACGACTTCGGTGAGCTACTCCGCGTTTTATATTGTCCCTGTATCTTGTTTCAGACTGAACTCGATGTTTCTGTGATAAGCGGTGCAGATAATGGATGGAATGGAGTGTCTATTTTTAAATTCAACTCAATTCCAAGTGTTTATTGTCATATGCACAGTAAAGTTGCGAGCGAAAAAGAAAATAGAAACTAAGGAATGTGTGGCATTTCTTGAATCCCAAAACTTTAACCTTCCGAATGATGGAACGATGCATTTGAGTGACATCGTACGGACACCGCATCCTCACGTGTTCTCGACTCGTATTTGCGTCTTTGCAAGCTTTGGGAATGTTAAGGGGGTAATAAGTTGGACTGAACTAACTGACTGTTTTGTCGACGTTTCCATTGTAGCGCCTTATAATCCGGTGCGTCTTATGTATGTCAAAAATAGGACCAAAAACGATTTTTTCGGGGTGCGCCCTGTAACCCGGTGCGCCTTATAGTGCGGAAAATAAGGTAATAGTGTGCACAAAATGACTTAAAAAGGGACGAAAATACAGCAAAAAAAGAAAACAGAGAAAATCATAAAATTAAAACGGTAAAGGAGAGAAACATAGAAATAAAACTTATTAAAGCAATAGAGAAAAATAGTAAAACACTAATTCGAGCTGGGTTTGGGCTTAAAATATCAATCAAGCCGGGCTTCTTTCTCGCAGTTATTTTTTTCCCTGCATGGAGAATGTGCACAGCATTCACTTACTTTTACTCAAGTAAATATTTAGATGACCGCTTTTTACTTCTTCTTGAGTAGCATTTTTCTGAAGTATCAGTACTTTTCCTTGAGTAACAGTGCTGCTGTTCGACGTGAGAATATGCAAATTTTAATTATTCAGATAACTGTATCATAAAGGACATCATCAGTTTTATTCCAAATCATTACATCCAAAGAAATTTTCATCCTTAGTGTCACAGTCCAAGATACACGGCTTGCTCTTTCCACCTCTTTGTCCCTCACGTCAGACGTCATTTCCGCTACTCGACAATGGCTTACAAGCTTTACAAACTTTATTTCTGCTTTTCGGCTGTATATATTTTACTATTTGCAAGATGTAATATGTGGAATATGATTTTCTTTTCCGTGCAATTTCTTTAAGTTTTATTTCGCTGCACTTCACGGAAATGGGCACTTCACAGCAAAGTGTTCATTTCGGTGCTGCACTTAGGAGTGCACACTTGTTTTGAGGGACTTGGCCCTTAATAGAGACACACACTTTGGCGCCAAATCATGCATGTGGCCTAACTAAAGCTGTGGGATTACTTCGACCGCGAAGTAAATATTTGGGTTTACTCTGGGCCGAGTCCCTCAAATCAAGTGAATCGGCCGGTTTTGGCAGGTTCAGACTTTTATACTCGCAGGATGGGTAGGATTTTTTAGGCCCGATCTTACCTCTAGTTATTTTTAACGTGCATCAATGCTGTGCAAATACTTTTGGGCGTAATAATAGTTGTGCAGGCATTTGATTTTACCCTCCTAAAACTCTAGGTGATGTGACTGCTTCATCTGTATGGAGCTTAAAGACAGCTTGCTGGGGCAAAAAAATGGAATTATTTCAAAATAAATCAGCCCTTATATTCCAGGGAAGTCCTGAAGGAAGCTGACCGGACACAAAATAATTTTATTACTTAGTTCTTTTTTCACAAAACTTTGTGGAATTCCATTTAGAATTTTTACAATAAACCAGAAACGTTAGTAAAACATTTTGTTATGTATTTGCCTTTCAAAGCGTTAATAATATATGCAACAGGAATTATTAAATTCATAATAATATGAGCCATAACATTTAAACCAAATATATTAATTGATAATAATAACATATGGGCACTTTCATATGAGGAATTCAAACTCAATTTCTCTCTAAAATTAGGTATGTTTGTATTGCATAGAATATACAATAACTTTATGTTATGTTATATAATGTAAATTAGGGTTTAGTCTACACTGCTGTACAGAAACGAGAGGAATATTTAATTTTGAAGTGCCTCTTGTTCGCGGCGCATTGGTCAAGTGTCATAAAAAAGCAGGCAATGTATTGTTTTTTATGTTTTTGTGTTGTAATAACTCATATGACATACGTTTTTACTGTTTTTGCTTGCTTTATTTTGAGTTAAATTAAGCCAAGTCAAGTCATGTTCATTTCTATAGCCCTTAATCACAAAAGGTATCAAGGGGCTGTAAAGAAAATACACAGACATTATCAACATAAAATATTGGTAATAGAGTTTTTAAAAATGGAGCTGTTAGAACATGTTTAGCAATCATGACTGCTGAGAATCGCATCAGGGAAAGTGCATTTCTTGACAATTATGCTTCCATTGTTTCTATTTTTTGAACTAAGCATTTTTTAGTCATATATCTATAAAAATGACAATTAGTATTCCCGGGGCTGTAAGGAATTTCAAACGTGCACCTTCTATCTTTATCCGCGTTATGGACCAGAAATACTGTAAATAAAATCAAAATGCATAATTAAAATGAAATGCTTTTACATATCAATAAATCCAGTTAATTCTGTTGTGAAAAGAGATTTGCTATTAAGTATGTTCTATTAAATGTTTTATTTTAATGCAGCCCTAGCGCTTGCTTTAGTTGTAATTTCATGCACCTAAAAGTCGGTTTTGGCTTACATATCAAAAACACATCTTAAAGAAATATGTTGAGGGTGTGTTCCAATCAGGGTTGCCTTATTGTCAGGAATATATGGTAGTTTGATTCAAATATTAACAAAAGACTCAATGTAAAAGTCAGTTTGACCTTTATCACCTCAGATATTGAGATTTTTTTCATTAAATTAATTGCGAAAAAGGCACATATATACTGTTAGAAATTATGTTTTCAATCTAATTAGTGCAGACATATGATTGTTTCATTCCTTCCTTCCTTCCTTCCTTCCTTCCTTCCAACAACCCTTCACCCCTAACTAGCACGATAACTATCTGTTGGTGATGGATAAGGTTGAGATGCGCGCTGTGGAAGTAGTCAGGCCATGCCACTGATCCCATGGCGATAGGGGCAAGGACAAGTTGCCCCGAGCCTACAAGCCCCCTTCTCTTTCTCCATCAACGTGTCTTTTTAAAAGCATACAAGGTCACCTCCGCAAATAATTTCGACAATTCGACTTACGAAAAACGGTAGATACAGAATTTTTTTTCCGGGATGTCACAAATTTCCGGACATTGCTGTTAGTTAGATTTTGTATTGTGTGCACCTTTTTCCAAGTACATGACACTACTGTAGTGCTTCTTTCTGCCGCTACCAGAGTGTGGCGCTGTGGGAGTTTACCCAGCATCCAGCCCTGTAGTCCGTGTCTAAACATTCTATATTGTATCTCCAGCGCTCTAAGAACTTTGACATTTTTATTGTTTAATATCTCCTGCATCCATTCAATATGGTTGGATCGCTTTTTTTGGGCCACTTTTGAAGCCCATCTTCCAAAGGGAAGTTAAACTTCTTTATTTATCTTTATAGAGCATGTTATTTTATCTATCTATCTATCTATCTACCTTGGTCAAATCCCTAAAGAGGGGTGACCGACACCAAGACAAACACATACAATAACAAAGAAAATAAAAGGGAAAAAAATAGCAAAAAAACACACACAAACTTTTTGGGACCATGGCCAACCCAATTGCCTAAACACCTAAACAAGTTAGGCACCTAAGTTGGTCATGCTTTCGTCCCTCCAGATGAAATGGGACACCAGAAATGGCCATGTCACTCTGGTCAGGGTGACACAACACACTCTTTTGTTCAACAGCAGGGCCGGACAGCTTTCACTGGTTTACCCCTGCCGCATCATACGGGTGCCCAGCCCATCCTTAAGAACGCGTCCACAATCCCACTATCCTTTCACAACACCTCTCCACTCCTTTCTATCACCAACAAGATCTCTAGCTTCCATTATATTTAGACCTCTTTCCTGCAGTGCACTCATAACACCATCCATCCACGTCAATCACTGCCTTCCTCTTGGTCTCCTTCCATTGACTTCTGCTCTGTAGATCCTCTTCAACATTCGCTCCTCATTCATCCTCTCCATGTGTCCAAACCAACCGAGTACTCTCTTACCAACACGCTTGCTCAGTTCCACGACTACTCCAGTTCTGTCTCTCACAATTTCATTTCTCAATCTATCCAATCTTGTCACTCCCAACATAGTCCTCAAACACGTCATCTCAAAAACATTCAATTCCCTTCTTAAATCTGCGTTCAGGCTCCAAGTCTCTGCACCATACAACACAATCGGCACAATCACACTCTCATACAGTCCCCTCTTAACATCCATACTTATACTCTTGTTGTTCATCACTCTCCTCAGAGCACCCAAAACCTTGCTTCCTTGATTCACTCTGTGCAATACCTCGCACTCCATTCCACCAACTGCAGCCATATCACAACCCAAGTACCTAAAGCTTTCAACTTCTTCCAGCACCTGTCCATGCAACCTGATTTCTAACGTCATGCGCCCTCCATCACGTGAACACTTCATCACCTTACTCTTTCCAACATTGACACATAAATTACGCCTATCACATACTCTTCCAAACTCCGTTACCAACCTTCTCAATATTTCCTCAGAATCAGCCACAAGCGCTGTGTCATCTGCAAACAACAACTGACTTACCTGCCACACTGTTCCACGGTTATCCATCATCTCTACACCTCTGCCAAATACTCTTGCATTCACCTCTCTCACCACACCATCCATGTACACATTAAACAGCCATGGTGACATCACACACCCTTGTCTCACACCA
Source organism: Urocampus carinirostris (assembly GCF_059441175.1). Taxonomy (NCBI): domain Eukaryota; kingdom Metazoa; phylum Chordata; class Actinopteri; order Syngnathiformes; family Syngnathidae; genus Urocampus; species Urocampus carinirostris. The sequence goes on from NC_142352.1 coordinate 49,591,825, forward strand.
GTCAACACAGGGAACCACTCACTTGTCTCGCTCCCTACTCTTACACATGCTTTGCTGTTCATATCTTCATCTTCAATGCTTCCAACAACTTTCCACCCACTCCATACATCACCATCACTTGCCACAACGCCTCTCTATCAACTCTGTCATACGCCTTTTCCAAGTCCATGAAAGCCAAATAAACATCCTTACCTTTTGCAAAATATTTCTCACACACCTGTCGTACTGCAAACATCTGATCCACACATCCTCTTCCTTTCCTGAAACCACTCTGCTCCTCCATCACCACCTCATTCGTTCTTTCTCTCACTCTCTTAATCAAGACTCTTCCATACAGCTTACCCGGCCTAGACAACAAACTGATACCTCTCGAATTGCTACATTCATACTTATCACCTTTACCCTTATACAATGGCACCACACATGCACTACACCAATCAACAGGAACCACACCACTTAAAAAGCATACATTCAACAAGCGTACTAACCAGTCAATCATAGCTGTGCCACCTTTTTTCAGGCATTCAGCAGTACAACCATCCAACCCAGGTGCCTTCCCCTCTTTCATTTCTTTCACTGACTCTTGCACCTCCCATGTTTCCACAAGCTTCACATTTAAATCACCCAACAATGCAGGTTACTAATACAAGCCCTAAACATTGTTATGTAAACCTTAAACATACATTCCGTACAAAATATAGCACTGACACAACTTACGAACAAATTCAACTTACGAACGATCGTCTATAACCCATTTTGTTCATAAGTAGGGCAGCATCTATACTGCCGTTACCGCCCCCATAGCCAATTATAGTTTGTGAAACCGCTGACGATTCCGAATGCCCGCTAGCAGGGCCTGGCCTGACAACTCAGAATCTGATTGGTTAAACCAACAGCTTTATCGTCACTCATTTTTTTGCCTCAGGGCCTGCATTACTGATTTTGAAGGCAACAATTAAGGCTGAAATGTGCTTAAATGCTTAAATATGAAAGTGCAGTCTGAAGAAAGCACAACCAGGGGAAAATAAAAGGATGCTGTTAGACAATTTGAAATTATTGAGTAAGTACTCATGGACAAAACATAATTAACATTACTAGATTAAGATATTTTCCTGGCCAGCATAGAAGGCCGTCCATGCCCTGACGGCCCACCCCGGGGAAACAGAGAAGCTGAATTACAGTGGCTTGCAAAACTATTTGGCCCCCTTGAACTTTGTGACCTTTTGCCACATTTCAGACTTCAAACATAAAGATATAAAACTGTAATTTCTTGTGAAGAATAAACAAAAAGTGGAAGACAATCATGAAATGGAACACACTTTGTTGGATATTTTAAACTTTTTTAACAAATAAAAAAAGGAAAAGTGTGTGTGCAAAATTATTTAGCCCCATTGAGTTAATACTTTGTAGCGCCACCTTTTGCTGCGATTACAGCTGCAAGTCGCTTGGAGTATATCTCAATCAGTTTTGCACATCGAGAAACTGATATTTGTGCCCATTCCTCCGTGCAAAACAGCTCGAGCTTAGTGAGGTTGGATGGAATACATCAGTTTTCAGTTCTTTCCACAGATTCTCAATTGGTTTGAGGTCTGGACTTTGACTTGGCCATTCTAACACCTTGATATGTTTTTTTGTGAACAATTCCATTGTAGCTTTTGCTTTATGTTTTGGATCATTGTCTTTTTGGAAGACAAATCTCCGTCCCAGTCTCGGGTCTTTTGCGGACTCCATCAGGTTTTCTTCCAGAATGGTCCTGTATTTGGCTCCATCCATCTTCCCATAAATTTTAACCATCTTGCCTGTCCCTGCTAAAGAAAAACAAGCCCAAACCTTGATGCTGCCACCACCATGCTTGACTGTGGGGATGGCGTGTTGACGGTGATGAGCTCTGCTACTTTTACGTCAAACATAATGCCTATTTTGGTCTCATCTGGCCAGAGCACCTTCTTCCACATGTTTGGTGTGTCTCCCAGGTGGCTTGAGGCAAACTTTAAACTGCACTTTTTATGGACATCTTTCAGAAATGGCTTCCTTCTTTCCCCTCTTCCATAAAGGCTAGATTTGTGCAATATACGACTGATTGTTGTCCTATGGACAAATTCTCCCAGATTCTCAGCTGTAGACCTCTGCAATTCATCCAGATTGATCATGGGCCTCTTGGCTGCATCTCTGATCAGTTTTCCCCTTGTATGAGCTGAAAGTTTAGGGGGACAGCCCGGACTTGGTAGATTTGCAATGGTCTGATACTCCTTCCATTTCAATATTATTGCTTGCACAGTGCTCCTTGGGATGTTTAAAGCTTGGGAAATCTTTTTGTATCCAAATCCAGCTTTAAACTTCTCCACAACAGTATCTCTGACCTGCCTGGTGTGTTGCTTGTTCTTCATGATGCTTTCTGCGCTTTAAACAGACCTCTGAGACTATCACAGTGCAGGTGCATTTATACACTTGATTACACACAGGTGGATTCCATTTATAATCTTTAGTCATTTAGATCAACATTGAATCATTCAGAGATCCTCACTGAAATTCTGGACAGAGTTAGCTGCGCTAAAATTAAAGGGACTGAATATTTTTTAGCACCCACTTTTTCATTTTTTATTTGTTAAAAAAAGTTTAGAATATCCAATCAAGCGTGTTCAACTTCATGATCGTTTCCCACTTATTGCTGATGCTTCACAAGAAATTTGTTTCATATCTTGATGTTTGAAGTCTGAAATGTGGAAAAGGGTCACAAAGTTCAAGAGGGGCAATTAGTTTTAACAAACCACTGTATATAAGAATAAAACATGTCTTCTCTTTGGTTATTTCAGGTTCGCGTCAGAGACCTTGGCCAGCTATATGAGCAAAGTATACGTTTTCCAGAGCTCCCTGCAAGTAAGCGGACGTCGAGCGCCTACTTGGAGGAGGCGCAGAATAAGTTGCGACTCTTCAGTAGTACACCGTGAGTTAAACTGCTATGCTTCTTTCTATTAGAATTTAAAAGAATCAGCACCAATGTTTAATATCTTGATGAATATCTGAATGGGCTTTGTCTGTCTATCTGATGGCTAGTCTGTCTGATGGCCAGTGCATCATTTTACCGCCAGTGTAGTCAGTTATTTTGTCTCACTCGAGCAATTGCCCAACCCAAAACAGTATTGGTTTGCTGTACAGGAGTCAGACCCATTGTGTAGTTTTTGGACATTTTGATTTATCTTTGTAATAATGTTTTTCATTTAAAACTAAAGGATGTTTTGTATATTTTAAACCCTGATGTTCTGAGTTTATTTGTTTAAGCGGAATTAAGTGTTTCACCGGAAAAAAAAATCCCTATTTTGAGGACTGTAATCCCTCGCTGTATTGCGGTTTAAATTCCGCAGTTTTGATAATATGCAGATTTTCATCTGGATTGTGTTCTGTAGTAGACGACACCCAGCAAATGCTATCACAAGGGCAGTTCACCGAAGGCTTTGTGTCTGTGTGTTGGGTGGGGGTGACTGTATGTGTGCGTGAAAAAAAATCTTAAAACGAGGAAAATCATCTACGACTATTTTTGCCTTTTTACCTTTTTTTCACATTAAAAAACAAATCAAAATATCTAAAAAACAAGGTGTTTTTTGGAAATTGAATGCAAGCCTATTTACTGCAACACAATATCCGCTTTACATTTTGGTTCTCAGCCTCACTAGTTGCTACTAATCGATATCCTATGAGCCTTTTATTTTATTTTTTTTGGTGGGGGGGTCTAAGAATACATGCATAAGCGGCCTTTAGCTCAAAATATTTTATGCTTTCAGAACTAAGGACAAGTTTGAGTCCGTGCAATCGTAAAGCATAAAAAGAGTTTGGAACAAAACATTGCAGTATGTATAATCATTGTCATGATTGCTAAACATATTCTAACAGCTCCATAACAGTATGTATATTCAACATTCAGATGATTGCACGTTTCAAACACCATCGTTTATTTTGAAAATTGCATGATGTTATCATTATTTTTTTCTTTCTTTTTTTTTTTTTTTAAATTCAAAATGCCTATGATTTATGTACCAGAAGAATCCATGCCCATAAGACATACTGAGCATACTCTTCGAATTATCTCAAGACAGCTTCCAAGTCAAGTCAAGTCATCTTTATTTGTATAGCCAAGCATATAGCTTACTAACAGTGGCGCAGGCGTTCTGTGCAATTAAGACCATTGTGTGTGCATGTAACTAGTGTACAGTGGGACCTTGGTTATCGCGTTTAATGGGGACCAAAACCACCCGCGATAAGTGAAAATCCGCGAAGTAGCGGCGCACCTTCAAAAAAAAAAAAAAAAAAAAAAAATATATATATATATATATATATATATATATATATATATAATATTTATTTATTTATTTTTGAATTATTCTTTTTTAGACCCGGTTAATGGGGACCAAAACCACCCACTAAAAGTGAAAATCTACGAAGCCCCTTCAAAAAAATAAATAAATAAATAAATCTCATCTCATTATCTGCACCGCTTATCCTGATTCGGTTCGCAGGGGGGCTGGAGCCCATCCCAGCCATCTCCGGGCAGTGGGCAGGGGACACCCTGAACTGGTTGCCAGCCAATCGCAGCTGCAAATCACATTAGTTCTTGCAGCTAGCCGCGTTCTTCACCGACGCACGAGCCGAGTGATCCACCGCTAAGAGTCGTACAGCTGGGCGATTTTACGTCCGCCCGGGACGATCGGAGACAAATTCACGACAGGGTTTTTACTTGCGCCGCAACATGGGTGCCGTTCAGTCGCTGCCACGAGCGAGCCCCTAACCCGCGGCGCGGGTACTTTCGGGCGCGATACGCACGACACCGACACAGTTGCGCGGACGGCCGCCTGTCGTCGCGCCACGCTACTGGGGTCGTCGGACGAGCGGGCTCCTCCCAGTTACGGGGGTAGCCCGATCACGCCCGCCGCCTTTTCTCGCGTCGCGCCGTGTGACGCCGCGTCAGCCGAACTCGCTCCGTTGCGCGGAGACCTTGGCAAGTGAAAGATTTTTTTTTTTTTTTTTAAACCCTTACAGACCGCGAAGCTCTGAAGCCACGAACGTCGAACCGCGAAGTAGCGAGGTCCCACTGTATTTGCAGGGTTGGGTAGGGTTACTTTAACTTGATTACTTTCAATTACTTTTGGATTACTCCAATACCAAATATGCTAATTAAAGACAAAAGAAACTGAATATGAATGAAATTATGACTCACAACACGTGGTAAGCTTTCTCTCCTGTCTTTGATCTCCGGCAAAACTAACGTAAAATGCGACAGTAACAAAATAAAAATAAATCCATACAGCTTGCCAACATAATTTTTGCCGTTCCATGTATTCCGTTACTCCCCAAGCCTGCACAAAATTTAGTAATTGTATTCATCTTTAGTTTCTTTTGTCTTTTATCAGCACATTTGGTATTGGAGTAATCCAAAAGTAATTGAAAGCAACCAAGTTAAAGTAACCCTACCCAACCCTGTGTATTTGTAGTGTATTTGTGACTTAGTTATTCACTTGATTATAACATCATTACTTCTCACGGACTAATAGACTCAGCTGTGTGTGAAGTGCTCGTATTAACCCTCCACTTGATCTTTTGAGCGCTATAGTTTCCCTGGCAACAGAACAAAAGACTATGTTTTCCAGCCACTGTACTCGTATTTGGTATTTAGCACCGTTTTAATCAAACAACGGAATATGCTAAGAAGAGGATGAAATGGTCTGACATGGAGATTTGGTTACTTGTAGCAATGCCAGGTGAAAAAAAGCTTGCGGTTCATATCAGATCTCAAGTATTTTGCGGGGAAGCAAGTGTGTACATGTAAAGTTCTCTGGTATTCGAACAAGGAGGTCAATTATTTTATTTTGTTTTTATGACCTTTGTAATTCAGTTCAATACATGAGGAAGGCCAAAATTGTCCTTTAAAGTGATGGAAAGTCCACACGAAGGCACAAAATCTGCTTGTAATACAGAACACAATATTTCATGTAGCATTGACCCATATAGTGTGCAAAGTGATTTATATCATGTCTTGTGTTTGTTTTCTGTGTCTGACTGTTGGTCAACCCGAAGACCAGGAAGTGTGAGCCACCATTTGGACCGCAGCAGCACTGCCATTCCTCATCCAGACAATGCTAAGACCTCCGCATAGTGTTCAATATTTCATACACCAATACCGACAGAAGGTAGGGTTAGCAATTATAAATACAAATTTATTCAGAGAACTTCAGAAGTCATTTTTGAAGCAGGGTTACCTACTATTACTGAGTTTGATTTTAAACCAAGGGGTCAATCTTTTTGAGTCAAGGGCCACAATAGGTTTAGAATTCAGCCTGGGGGCTGGGCCTACATAAAAAAAAATTGATTCTTTTGGATCTTCCGGTACAGAGTCTTACATTTGAAACCACGGCAAAACATGGTGATGCATTGATAATGTACTATCCAATTTTTCTCATTTGCTGGCATTTCAAGAAGATGAAACCTTTAATTATTTATTTATTTTTCTTTTTGCATTTTCTCTTTCTATAACTTTTTTTATAGATTCCACTCTTGTAAAAATGAATAACAGAATGGCAGCGATGATGTGTTTTTTTGAACAAATAAGCATGCACACATTTATATTTTATATTTCTTTTCTTATCCGTCTACAAAAGACAATTTGAGCTAATCATGTCTTGAAACACTCTTAAATATAGCAAATATTTATATGTCCTAATTTCTAAGCACTACCTCTCGTTAGGTAACAGGATTCTCCATGTTGGAATTGATGTGTTTTTTCAATAACGTCACAGCCCTAAACAAAATAAGCCAAATCAGTTAACTTTGAGACAAATTTTTCAAGTCCCCCGGTGTGTGGAATCATTTTAACATGTCTGCATAATTGTGGGGAGGAAGACTACACGTTGTGTGCCTTATTGAAAAAAAAAGAGTCTTTGTTAATACCTTTGACAATTTAATTGGCGCTGGATAGAAAACATTAACAGGCCATATGTGGTCCACGGGCTGTAGTTTGCCCACCACTGTCGTAAACTTTATCAAATGATACAAGTCTAGCTTATGGTTTAACAAATGGTAGAAATACTCACTGATCATAAAGTTATAGACAAAAGATTGGGATTGATTCAGGGGTTGACAGGGTGCCTGCCTCAAGTGCAACACTATGTTTTTCCTTGGACTAAAATGAAGGAAAACAGACACTTGGTTCAGTCAAGCCCTTTCAATTTGAGTTGGACAAATTTGTCAAAAGTGACAGCAATTTAATAAATCGCCGCTCTCTTTCACATGCATATGTACACCCAACCGCCTACGCCGACACAATTCCCAGTTATGCCCTCTATTGCCCCTTCTCAATGTATACGTAAATGAGCTGCGTTTGTGTGTTCGTGTTAGCGAGTTGGAGAGCGAGCTCGCGCACGCGTGGGCCCTGCGGTGTGGTCCAGGCATTGGGTAATTGACTGTGTCTTTGCTCAAGGCCTTTTATGGATCACCGTCCTTTATTAGCTCACTTCCCAGCATGCGCACATGCATTCATACATGTCCATTCGCGCACACAAATTTCTCAGCAGTTCTACCCCAACCCCATTACCCCTTCTACACACTGCCAGCACCACCCAGACTCAATTGCCCGGAAACAAGGCGTAAAATAATCGAGAAGAAAAGGGAGAAAGAAGAGCAACAGAAGGGGGCTCAACGTGTCTGTTCTGATAATATGGATTTAATAAGTTTACACGCTAAAAATAAGCAAGCTACAAGTGATGCAATGCATATTGTACAATGTGTTCCGTATCATTTTGGAACAAATAGTTTTGCCCCCAATGACCATCCATAGAATCCAAACTTGTAAAATATAGACTCCAAAACACAAGATAATACCGACACAAATAGAAATCCACCTTTAACATTTCTGCCTCATTGGACGTTGCACTTTGTAATCCGTTCTTTGCAAATAAACAGACTGGTAAAATGATTCCCAATATGGTAGTTTGCACTCTCATTTCGATTGACACCTTTTCCGCGATTAGAGTCTGTTCATGCATGTTTTATTCATTAACAAAGCGCAAAGTTACATTAAACTTGCATCTTCCTCATAAATATATTCCAAGTGTCTCAATCTTACCTTTATTGCTCGGGCACCCAAAAAGATTTCTAAATAGGCCGCATAAGGCGCCCGCTTTGAGACTGGGAGGTTCGGGTTCGCGCCCCGGCCGAGTCATTCCTAAGACTTAAAAAGTGGTCGGCGGCGCCCTCTGTTGGCTGCGGCTGCATCGGCTCGCTACAACGGGTCAGGTGCAATCGACATTTCGTTCTGTGTACATTGTTACACAGAATGACAATACAAGGAAATTATTATTATTATTATTATTATCTTTGCATAAGCCACAGGGTTGAAAGTTTGGGGGAAAAGTTGCGGCTTATAGTATGAATTTTACGGTACCAATAAGTAAAATTACAAACGTTCAAAGTAAATTTGTGAAGTTGGCCAGTAATTCTGCTTATTTTATTTACCATATTATTGAATTAAAAATATATATATATTATCTGTATTGTATTACATAGATTTTATGTCAGTAATTGGTGTTCAGAAAATGCAATTTTAGATTATTTTGGTAGTTCTATTCTTCAGCAAAAACATGTTGTTTATAGTTCTGCCCGCGTCAGAAAAACAAAAACTGCTAAATATTTTCTAATGTAAAAAGATAAATCTCTAGCTATTTACCTAAAAAATAATGTATTCATACGTGATCTGACATTTTTTTGGGAACTGATACATTTCAAAGGCTAATGTCAAATCATATACATATATACAGTGCATCCGGAAAGTATTCACAGCGCTTCACTTTTTCCACATTTTGTTATGTTACAGCCTCATTCCAAATTGTATTAATTTAATCTCTTATCTCAAAATTCTACACAAAATACTCCATTATGAAAATGTGAAAAAGGTTTTTTTTTTACTTTTTTTGAATTTATTTAAAATAGAAAACTAAGAAATCACATTTACATAAGTATTCACAGCCTTTGCTTAATACTTTGTTGATCCACCTTTGGCAGCAAATACAGCCTCAAGTCTTTTTTAATATGATGCCACAAGTTTAGCACACCTATCTTTGGGCAGTTTTGCCCATTCTTCTTTGCAATAAGTCTCAAGCTCAATCAGGTTGGATGGGAGACGTTTGTGCACAGCCATTTTCAGATCTCTCCAGAGATGTTCGATCGGATTCAAGTCTGGACTCTGGCTGGGCCACTCCAGGACATTCACGGAGTGTTTCTGAAGCCAATCTTTTGAGATCTTGGCTGTGTGCTTTGGGTCGTTGTCCTGCTGAAAAATGAACCTTCGCCCCAGCCTGGGGTCAATAGCGCTCTGGAGCAGGTTTTCATCCAGGATATCTCTATATATTGCTGCATTCATTTTTCCTTCTATCCTGACTAGTCTGCCAGTTCCTGCTGCTGAAAAACATCCCCACAGCATGATGCTGCCACCACCATGCTTCACTGTAGGGATGGTATTGGCCTGGTGATGAGCGGTGCCTGGTTTCCTCCAAACGTTGCGCCTGGCATTCACACCAAAGAGTTCAATCTTTGTCTCATCAGACCAGAGAATCTTGTTTCTCATGGTCTGAGAGTCATTCAGGTGCTTTTTGTCAAATTCCAGACGGGCTTCCATGTTCCTTTTACTAAGGAGTGGCTTTCGTCTGGCCACTTTACCGTACAGGCCTGATTGGTGGATTGCTGCAGGGATGGTTGTCCTTCTGGAAGGCTCTCCTCTCTCCACAGAGGAACGCTGGAGCTCTGACAGAGTGACCATGGGGTCACCTCCCTGACTAAGGCCCTTCTTCCCCGATCGCTCAGTTTAGAAAGCCGGCCAGCTCTAGGAAGAGTCCTGGTGGTTCCAAATGTCTTCCATTTACGAATAATGGAGGACACTGTGGTAATTTGGACCTTCAAAGCAGCAGAAATTTTTCTGTATCCTTCCCCAGATTTGTGCCTCAAGACAATCCTGTCTCGCAGGTCTACAGACAGTTATTTTGACTTCATGCTTGGTGTTTGTGCTCTGACATGCACACTCAACTGTGGGACCTTATATAGACAGGTATGTGCCTTTCCAAATCATGTCCAATCAACTGAATTTACTGCAGGTGGACTCCAATTAAGCTGTAGAAAGATCTCAAGGATGATCAGTGGAAAAAAGATGCACCTGAGCTCAATTTTGAGCTTCATGGCAAAGGCTGTGAATACTTATGTAAATGTGATTTCTTAGTTTTCTATTTTTAATAAATTCAAAAAAAGTATATAAAAAAAACGTTTTCAGATTGTCATAATGAAGTATTTTGTGTAGAATTTTTAGACAAGAGATTAAATTAATACAATTTAGAATGAGGCTGTAACATAACAAAATGTGGAAAAAGTGAAGCGCTGTGAATACTTTCCGGATGCACTGTATATATATATATATATATATATATATATATATATATATATATATATATATATATATATTAAAATATATTCGTTCATTCATTCATCATCTGCACCGCGGGTTGTATGTATTTTTATATATATATATATATATATATATATATATATATATACAGAGAGAGAGAGAGAGAAATATGCCGTTTTAGATTTTGCTTAATTTTACTAAGAAAAGGTTTTTATTTATAGTTCTGCATGTGTCAGAAAATAGAAAGCAAATATTGATAATTATGATGATAATTATGTTTTAGGCTACCAACTCGGTAGCCTAGATGGTAGGGTGCCCGCTCCGAGACTGGGAGGTCGCTGGTTCAAGCCTCGGCCGAGTCATACCTAAGGGGCCGGTCACACAGACATTTGCGGCTGAATCACGGCCAGAAATTTCTGCCTTTGAGGCGGACGCTATTGGACGCATTGAGTTCGCCATTCAGACGAGATACAGCGGTGCTTGACACGAGTTCGGAAATTCGCGCGCGGGTGGCAGCGCAAAACTATTTTGCCCTGCTCAATACTTCAGAGCGCGGGTACGCTGCCTTTCCCGAGCGTATTGAGGCAGATACCGTTGGGCGCTGTTGGACGTTTAGAGACCGCCATATAGACGAGATAGAGCTGTGCTTTCCTTGCGGTCGCAAATTTTCACGTGGTTGGCCGCGTTCAAAACTTTTGAGCAGCTCAAAAGTTTGAGCACGTGTTTAAACCGCGTGCCGCACACGTGGTCAACACGAGGAAATGACGCGGAAATGACGCGGAACGACGTGCTCTGGCCGCGGCCAGGGCGTGGTTACACATGGGTAGGACGGGAAATTTCAGCGGGTAATCGTGGGTGGAGCATGGTAATAGCATGTTCTGCGCCTGTATCGCGGTGTTATTATGTGAAATTAGCGTGTTAAGCGTGTGACACTCAAACGCCTTTCTCCGCGTATAAACAGCGCGAATGCCAAACACACGTCAGTTGTGCTCGTGACGTCAAAGGGGTGAACATGGATCCCCGTCAGCATAGTTTCTCTTCATTTCGAATAAATCTTTCGGTGCATTCGCAATGATCTCAGCAACGCTTTAATGCTAGGACCTTAATTTGGCCTTTTGGCTGAGAGTAAGAATTTCGGCTCCTAAGCTTTGTAGCGTATTATGATCTGATCGATAATGAATAATGAATAAAGAAGATAGACCAACAACCCTTAAACCTCACCCCCGCCCCCCAGTCAGCGTAGTGACCTCGTCTCAATCCATTTTTATTTATTGACAGTCCTTATGAAGATAATAAAATAAAACTGATGCCATAGCTTGAAATCTTGATCTTCACGGGACTGTGTTTCTACAGTCCGTTTCCGAGATTAGCTTCCCCTCGCTATTACAACCACATTTACCTCGTTTAATCTCACTTTTAGGGAATGTGATGGCGAATATATAGTGTCAATAAATTTGTTCAAACCAAAAAAAAAAAAACTTTGTCTTGCATTTGTTGGAAATGTAATACAACTTAAACCATTCCGTCTTTGTTTTTGTTGTGAACGTAATCGAACGGTAATGCACACCGTATATAAAATCCTCCCCCCCTCGCGTTAACGCGCATTCTGCTGCGCTTCCAACGAAAGCGATCGTATTCTATATAAAACGCTTATTAAAACTATAAATCGAGCTAATTATAACAATTGGGAGATCCTAGTCTAAATAACGCGTTTATTTAAACAATAAAGTGCGATCGTATTCTACAAAATGCGTTTGTTAAAACGTGGATGAAAAAGTCACGCGGGGGGGTGGGGCGGTTATGGGTGTTGCGTAGGACTCGGATTTGGGCACAACACCGGCTCGGCAGTTTTTATACACGTGGTCTAAACACGGAAATGATGCGCAAATGATGCGATGAGAGGAAGCGGAACAGTTGCCGGCGTCTTTTTTCCGGCCATACCACAGATCAACAGCGGGTTGGCCAATTTTGCGCATTTTCCATCCCGGGCAACCACGGGCAAAAAAAAAAAACGCAAAATTTTAGCCGTGATTCAGCCGCAAATGTCTGTGTGACCGGCCCCTAAGACTTACAACATTGGTACTCATTGCCTCCCTGCTTGGCGTTCAGCATTAGGTGTTGGAATTGGGGGGTTTGGTCACCTAATGACTACCAACACCTCAGTTGGGTTGAGCGAGGGGGCTGGGAATCCCCTCCTTTGAATCAATCTCCCAAAAAGAGTCAGAAATGACTCTAGCCAACTCCCACTAGGGGGATATGGTTGTGGTATAATATATATATATATATATATATATATATATATATATGTTTTCAAAATGAAAATCCCTGACATCAGCTTAAAACCATGTCCCTCTAAAATAATGTATTATACAACCCCACAAAATGGAAATCTGAAATTAACAGTTAATGTTGTTAATAAATTATTTAAATCATTGTCTCAAGTATTCAACAATGTGGCAACATGATTAAAAATAGTGCAATAATGAAGTAAAAATGAAAACCTTCTCACCTATAACTATGGCTGCACAATTTTGAAAAATTACTCATTGCAATTTTACAGACCCGTACTGCAATCTCGATTTCGGGTTTTTTAAAGAAGTGTATTTTGCGTCCTAGTTTCTTTTTTTGTAAGAACTGTATATAGTGAGAAGCACACATACCTCGAGATGACGTTCTTACTGACTTAGAGTATACTACTGTAAAAAAGTAACAACTATAGATCTAAAAATAAAAACAGAATATCAGTTGAATAAATGGTCTTTATTGTCATTATACAAAGGTAAAACAAAATTGGAGGGCTTCTCCTTTCAGAGTAAGAAAGTGATTTAGAGAGCGGCTGGCTTGCTGCATGCTAGCATCGGATAATAAGAGTAATTAATAAAGAAGTTTCCCACGAGTTGTAGCTCCAGGTCGTCCGTTTCATGGGTAATGGATCTGGCGTGATAAACAGCCTCCGCAGGGGTAAGTTGAGAGAGTTGTTTGTTCGAGTTTAAGGCTCGATACAGCTGCGTAAACCACCTGACTTTTGTTAGTTTTTTTAATGGGAAAAGATAGGAGATGAACATAAGGTGCTCCAATGGAGGAAGAAGAAAACTAAAATATACAAACAATAATAGTGGTTTAGGTAAAGGCAAAATGTAGGGCTGTTTGCTTCCTCTGACACGGCAGGGAACGAACAGACACTGGATGGTCGGTGGTCACTGCTTTAAAGTGCTCATAGTAATTACCAGCAGGTGTGATAAATCAGCCCTCCAGCTGGACCATCACAGTTGTTAACCCAGCCATCGCAGTAAGCGCTACCTGCAGCCCTGAAGTGATAGCAATCCACGGAGTACCCGCCGTTGATCAGCATTTTTTTCCGCACTTTTGACTTTCCTCAAAAAAACGATTTAATTTTATTTGCCCACACCAGCTATTTGACTGACAGCATATCACAGTCAGGAACACTGCTTGCAAACTTTTCCTCGCCTTTATTAGCTAGTTTGATTAAAACTGCCTCTGATTGCCCGGCACACTTAAAACGTGAACTGTGACAATTTTGACAATGTACTACCATACATACTTATGTTTAATGTGAACCCAAACTTTGAGTTATTCTTTTGGGTGAAAAACGCATTGTACAAAAATAACTAATGTACAGTGCATCCGGAAAGTATTCACAGCGCTTCACTTTTTCCACATGTTGTTATGTTAAAGCCTCATTCCAAATTGTATTGTAGAAAATGCAATTTTAGATTATTTTGGTAGTTCTATTCTTCAGCAAAAACATGTTGTTTATAGTTCTGCCCGCGTCAGAAAAACAAAAACTGCTAAATATTTTCTAAAGTAAAAAGATAAATCTCTAGCTATTTACCTAAAAAATAATGTATTCATACGTGATCTGACATTTTTTTGGGAACTGATACATTTCAAAGGCTAATGTCAAATCATATACATATATACAGTGCATCCGGAAAGTATTCACAGCGCTTCACTTTTTCCACATTTTGTTATGTTACAGCCTCATTCCAAATTGTATTAATTTAATCTCTTATCTCAAAATTCTACACAAAATATCCCATTATGACAATGTGAAAACGTTTTTTTTTTTTTACTTTTTTTGAATTTATTAAAAATAGATTCAAAAAAAAAAAAGGAAAAAAAAAAAAAGATAAACGATATGAGAGAAACCCTTTAATCATATACAGTGCACCCGGAAAGTATTCACAGCGCTTTACTTTTTCCACATTTTGTTATGTTACAGCCTCATTCCAAATTGTATTAATTTAATCTCTTATCTCAAAATTCTACACAAAATACTCCATTATGACAATGTGAAAACGTTTTTTTTTATACTTTTTTTGAATTTATTAAAAATAGAAAACTAAGAAATCACATTTACATAAGTATTCACAGCCTTTGCCATGAAGCTCAAAATTGAGCTCAGTTGCATCTTTTTTCCACTGATCATCCTTGAGATCTTTCTACAGCTTAATTGGAATCCACCTGCAGTAAATTCAGTTGATTGGACATGATTTGGAAAGGCACACACCTGTCTATATAAGGTCCCACAGTTGAGTGTGCATGTCAGAGCAGAAACACCAAGCATGAAGTCAAAAGAACTGTCTGTAGACCTGCGAGACAGGATTGTCTTGAGGCACAAATCTGGGGAAGGATACAGAAAAATTTTGGCTGCTTTGAAGGTCCCAATGAGCACAGTGGCCTCCATTATTCGTAAATGGAAGACATTTGGAACCACCAGGACTCTTCCTAGAGCTGGCCGGCCTTCTAAACTGAGCGATCGGGGAAGAAGGGCCTTAGTCAGGGAGGTGACCAAGAACCTGATGGTCACTCTGTCAGAGCTCCAGCGTTCCTCTGTGGAGAGATGAGAGCCTTTCAGAAGGACAACCATCTCTGCAGCAATCCACCAATCAGGCCTGTATGGTAGAGTGGCCAGACAAAAGCCACTCCTTAGTAAAAGGAACATGGAAGCCCGTCTGGAATTTGACAAAAAGCACCTGAATGACTCTCAGACCATGAGAAACAAAATTCTCTGGTCTGATGAGACAAAGACTCTTTGGTGTGAATGCCAGGCGCCATGTTTGGAGGAAACCAGGCACCGCTCATCACCAGGCCAATACCATTCCTACAGTGAAGCATGGTGGTGGCAGCATCATGCTGTGGGGATGTTTTTCAGCAGTAGGAACTGGCAGACTTGTCAGGATAGAAGGAAAAATGAATGCAGCAATATATAGAGATATCCTGGATGAAAACCTGCTCCAGAGCGCTCTTGACCTCAGGCTGGGGCGAAGGTTCATTTTTCAGCAGGACAACGACCCAAAGCACACAGCCAATATCTCAAAAGATTGGCTTCAGAAACACTCCGTAAATGTCCTGGAGTGGCCCAGCCAGAGTCCAGACTTGAATCCGATCGAACATCTCTGGAGAGATCTGAAAATGGCTGTGCACAAACGTCTCCCATCCAATCCAATTGAGCTTGAGACATATTGCAAAGAAGATTGGGCAAAACTGCCTAAAGATAGGTGTGCTAAACTTGTGGGATCATATTAAAAAAGACTTGAGGCTGTATTTGCTGCCAAAGGTGGATCAAAAAAGTATTAAGCAAAGGCTGTGAATACTTATGTAAATGTGATTTCTTAGTTTTCTATTTCATCTCATCTCATTAGCCGTACCGCTTATCCTCAGTAGGGTCGCGGGGGGCTGGAGCCCATCCCAGCAATCATCGGGCAGTGGGCAGGGGACACCCTGAACTGGTTGCCAGCCAATCGCAGGGCACACAGGGACAGACAACTCATTCGCTCATTCACACCTAGGGACAATTTGGACCGGCCAATTCACCTGAAATGCATGTCTTTGGAATGTGGGAGGAAACCGGAGTGCCCGGAGGAAACCCACGCAAGCACGGGGAGAACATACAAACTCCGCACAGAAAGTCTGGAGCTGGATTTGAACCCACGACAGGTTCCCATGACATGAACTGTGCCGCACAAGCGCTAACCACTGCCCCGCCGTGCTGCCCTTTTCTATTTTTAATAAATTCAAAAAAAGTATAAAAAAAAACGTTTTCACATTGTCATAATGGAGTATTTTGTGTAGAATTTTGAGATAAGAGATTAAATTAATACAATTTGGAATGAGGCTGTAACATAACAAAATGTGGAAAAAGTAAAGCGCTGTGAATACTTTCCGGGTGCACTGTATATGATTAAAGGGTTTCTCTCATATCGTTTATCTTTTTAAGCAGATAAAACTTGTTCTTTTGCAGGGAGGTGTTGTCCCACTTGTATTCCTATTGCTGCCAGACAGTTGCTCCATCCTATGTCTGTTTGCGCTCTCCACTCGGCCTGCATGGTAATTAGCGCGAGCGCCCGACTGTCGGATGCACCCCTAGCTCCGGCAGCAGCCAGCAGAGCTTTTTGTCACAGCTCAGAGGGCCGATGGAGTGGACAGCTCATCCTTGATACTCATCATCTTCATACTGCGCCAGGGCCATGCCTCCCCCGCAGCCACATTATCTGGCCGTGCTATCCAGCCAGGCTCCTAATTATTTTCAAATCCCAGCGGAAGCCCTATCACGCACGCTGCCACGTTACCCTACACTGCTTGTAATCATCGCCTTAAGCCTTGCTTTGTAGCCCCAAGTTACTTCATTAGCATAGTCCTTTCTTTTTCCTTTTTTTTTTGATACTAGTCGCATACTCTGCCTCCCTGGTTTGACCATCACAGCTCTGGAAATAGCTCGTGACTTCTGGACCTTTGTTTACTATCCCCATCTGTGTCACAGCAAGATAGGCTGTCCGTGTTAATGTGCTGTGCCCTGTCACGACTTAACAGCCATCCACACGTAATCACGCTGATGACAGCTGATGAATTTAATGCACCCCCCCACCCCCCAATCTTAGACCAAAGGGCATTCACCCTTGCTCCGTGGTCCATGTGACCTTGCCCTCGATAAAGAGGTCTCTCTGACCATCAGCTTCTTTGAAGTAAAACATTTTATAAACTATGACTTCAGGTGCATGTTCAAGAAGCTGGCTAAAATTTTTCCCCTCTGTAATGTCATATTTAAGCTCGGTTTGCTTTTATTTGTGTGTTTGTGAGTGTGTGTGCGTGTGCTTGTGCGTGTGCGTGTGCGTGTGCGTGTGCGTGTGCGTGTGCGTGTGCGTGTGCGTGTGTGTGTGTGTGTGTGTGTGTGTGTGTGTGTGTGTGTGTGTGTGTGTGTGTGTGTGTGTGTGTGTGTGTGTGAGAATAAGTTTATTTTGTTTTTAATATTAGACTCCTGCGAGTCAGATTGCTAAAGATTTCATTTTGTTATTATTGCACAATGTTGTTTGTTATTTTGACCAATTATGTACTGTCATTATTGTCATGTGACAATATGTGACACACTGATACTGGGGAAAAATTAAATTGTTCTGAAAATCTGAAGAATTGTGCCTTTCATATTTTCTTTTTGAAAAACAAACCTTGTGGCGATGACAGTACGTTCTTTGCTTTTGTGACATATTTCAAGGCTGAAAGGCTCTTTGTACCATAAAGGACTTTGTATATTTTCGTATTGACAGTGGCTTGCAAAACTATTTGGGCCCCTTGAACTTTGTGACCTTTTGCCACATTTCATCAAGATATAAAACTGAAATTTCTTGTGAAAAATCAATAAGTAGGACACAATCATGAAGTGGAGCAAACTTTATTGGATATTTTTTTTAACAAATAAAAAACGAAAAAGTAGGTGTGCAAAATTATTCAGCCCCATTGAGTTAATACTTTGTAGCGCCACCTTTTGCTGCGATTACAGCTGCAAGTCGCTCGGGGTAAAGTTTTGCACATTGAGAAACTGATATTTTGACCATTACTCCTTGCAAAACAGCTCGAGCACAGTGAGGTTGGATAGAAAGCGTTTGTGAACAGCAGTTTTTAGTTCTTTCCACAGATTCTCAATTGGATTGAGGTCTGGACTTTGACTTGGCCGTTCTAACACCTTAATATGTTTTTTGGTGAACCATTCCATTGTAGCTTTTGCTTTATGTTTTGGATCATTGTCTTGATGGAAGACAAGTCTCCGTCCCAGTCTCAGGTCTTTTGCGGACTCCATCAGGTTTTCTTCCAGAATGGTCCTTTATTTGGCTCCATCCATCTTCCCATAAATTTTAACCATCTTCCCTGCCCCTGCTGAAGAAAAGCAGGCCCAAACCATGATGCTGCCACCACCGTGTTTGACAGTGGGGATGGTGTGTTGAGGGTGATGAGCTGTGCTGCTTTTACGCCAAACATAACGTCTTGCATTGTTGCCAAAACGTTCTATTTTGGTCTCATCTGACCAGAGCACCTTCTTCCACATGTTTGGTGTGTTTCCCAGGTGACTTGTGGCAAACTTTAAACAACATTTTTATGGATATCTTTAAGAAATGGCTTCTTTCTTTCCACTCTTCCATAAAGGCTAGATTTGTGCAGTAAACGACTGATTGTTGTCATATGGACAGATTTTCCCAGATTTTCAGCTGTAGACCTCTGCAGTTCATCCAGATGGATCATCCAAATCCAGCTTTAAACTTCACAACAGTATCTTGGACCTGCCTGGTGTGTTCCTTGTTCTTAATGATGCTCTCTGCTCTTAAAACAGACCTCTGAGACTATCACAGTGCAGGTGCATTCATACAGAGACTTGATTACTCACAGGTTTATTCCACTTATCATCGTTAGTCATTTAGATCAACATTGAATCATTCAGAGATCCTCACTGAACTTCT
This sequence comes from Urocampus carinirostris, assembly GCF_059441175.1. NCBI lineage: Eukaryota > Metazoa > Chordata > Actinopteri > Syngnathiformes > Syngnathidae > Urocampus > Urocampus carinirostris. The sequence continues at coordinate 49,611,010 of NC_142352.1, forward strand.
GGACAGAGTTTGCTGCACTGAAAGTAAAGGGGCTGAATAATTTTCCACACCCATTTTGTGTTTTTTTTTTTTTTTGTTAAAAAAGTTTGAAATATCCAATAAAGTGTGTTCCACTTCATGATTGTGTCCCACTTATTGTTGATTCTTAACAAGAACCTACAGATTTATATCTTGATGCATGAAGTCCGAAGTTCAAGGGGACCTAATAGTTTCGCAAGCCACTGTATATTAAAAGTTTATATGTATTTAAACAAATACATAACTCGGTGGATAAAAAAAAGAATGGTATCTTTATAAATGAATAAATTATTTAAAATATCTTACCTCAATACATAAATAAATAAATAAATTAAATTGTTCCATTAAAAATGCATTCATAAATAATTCAATCCAATTGTTTCATTAAATATCTAACTCATTAGATTTACACTCAAATTTCCTTAATTTATGGATATTTGTTAATGTCAGTTGAAACAGTTACAATGTGGGATTATGTGTTCAATCAAAAATATTAATATTCTTGTTTGTTTAGTGCAACTAACCTTTGTCACTTTCTCATTTATGAAAGAAGTAGTTTTTCTCGTGTCTACTAAATTTTAAACTTATCAGTTCAATAGACGACTAAGGATGCGATATGCACAAACAGAATCTGGCAAGGATATAATTTTGCTGATTTATGTATCTATGGGATTGTAAAACTTTCCATTTTCAAGTCAAGGCTCTGTTTATTTTTTTAATGAAGGTGCACTCCAACCCGGAGCAATAGTTTCTCTTCGTACTTTTTCCTATGGAAAATCACGTGACTGAGGCGGCCTTATCATTGCCGCACTGCTTTTTTTACAGAGTGAGTGCAGTGTGAAAAGGGCTTGATACTCCCAATTACCTGGACTTAGCTTCAACGTTGCAAAACGCAGGCTAATCATTTGTCGTATAAACCTTATATCAAGTATAATTATTCTTTTATTTCATGTATTACTTACTGTGTGTATCATTTTTATTGTAGTTTAACATTTTGAAAGTAAAATTAGAAAAACATTCTTAAAGGGAAACAATGTAATGTTTGACCACTAGATGTCGCTCTGTAGCATGGTGTGCAACAGAAAACGAGTGGTACAAAGTACAAGGAAGAATACAAGTGACCAAATCACACAATTTTTCTTCTCTTTATTTTTCCCAGCCTGCCACAAGATTTTTGTTTCTTGGGGGTACCCTTAGCAGCAACATGGAAGAAAATTGTGACAGCTCCCTCTGGTTTATGTAAAATAACTACATATTTATTGACCTATTAGTATTTCAAAAAATGCACGTTTATATGATAGTACATGTATTATTGCGTATTGTTCAAAACACATTAATTACTTTTTGACACTACAAGGCACTTTATAATTCAAAATATACCTTTAAGTAGCAGTATGTTATTCATTTTGTTTTTTATTTTATTATTTCCTTTTTTTTAATTTAGTCTATTTTAACTTTTTTCAAGTAAAATGAGAAAAATACTATGACACAATCGACATAATTGTTTAACGTGGCATATACTTGTTGCTCCTTCCAAAAATGTTTTTTCTCAATCAATGATATGTTTAAGACTTATTTTAATGAGTTTAAGAAATTTTTCTTTTTGTTTGAATAATTTTACAATCACAGTTTTTAGCTTTAAAAGTATTTTTTTAGTAAAACAACACAAATTTAACCTTAAAGACAATCTGCCATATCAAAAAATGTTAAACATTTAAATAACGTATTTTTCCGCAGCAAATTATATGGCGCTTGTACAAAAATGTTCATATGTGAAATATGTTTTTATATGCAAGGCACAGCGAACTATAATGTATATGAAAATCAAAATTACTGTAAGAAAGACGGTTGCATTTAAAAAAAAATCAAGTTTATAAATATTGGGAAAACTATCCATCCATCCATCCATGAATGAATGAATCAATCAATCAATGAAAACTTTATTCAAACATCAAAATAAAAACAGAACAAAAACAATAACTCAACAACAAAATGATCTGCATGGCTTATCCTCAGTAGGGTCCCGGGGGTCCTGGACCCCATCCCAGCTATCTTCGGGCAGTGGGCAGGGGACACCCTGAACTGGTTGCCAGCCAGTCGCAGGGCACACAGAGACAGACTTCTCACTCGCCCATTCACACCTCGGGACAAGTTGGACCGGCCAATTAACCTGACATGCATGTATTTGGAATGTGGGAGGAAACCGGAGCGCCCGGATAAAACCCACACGAGCACGGGGGAGAACATGCAAACTCCACACCCGGGGTTCGATCTTATGACCTCAGAATTGTGCCACACACGCGCTAACCACTGCCCGCCGTGCTTCCCGGTTTCATAACTAAAATCATTTAATCAATTCATAAGTGATTACTTTATGTAGAAGTATTTAATGTAATTATCGCTATGCATTCTGGTCTATAAGGTGCAATGGATTATAAGGCTCACTTTTAAATAGCTGGAAATGTTGGGGGTTTATGTTCACTTAATGAGTCTTTTTTTTCCTACAAATTTCAGTTTGTAAATATTGTAGATCAAGACAAATAAAGCTTTCATTTAGCACTTATTACAAAATTTTATAACGTTGAAAAAGTTAGGGAAATAGGTAAAATTAAATTGTATTAATTATTAATTAATTAAAAGTCAGAACAAAAAAAGTCAAACACAATACGTTCTGTTTTCTGACTGTCTTTGTTGTGTATTTGACTTTTTTATTCTTAAAGAAGAAATTTAACGTGAATCAAATGTTTGCGGGCAGTCTCTAAATAGCCCTCCTCTGACAACAACAGTAAATGATCCTTAGTCTGTTTATATTTCAAAGTGGGTGCATGAGTGATGAGTAATTTCAAATGCAGTTGTGGGAAAGCTTGCTCTTTCCAGGCTAATTTTGTAGCTGCATTATTAGCCATGTAACCAGCGGTACTGCCTGTAACCATAAAAGATAGCTAATTAGGAGGCCACGTGCAAATCAAATATACTAGACTGAGTGGTCACGTCTGTGTTTGCTTGCGCTCGCAGCATATCTTTCCTCTCGTATTAAGCCGGCACCCATCACAACATGTCCGACCAGAATTATGGCAACGATGCATACTATTGGCAACTGCAAAGCCATGAGATGTGTTATTCCACTTGAGCGTGTACGAGGAAATCTTTACCAGGCCAATTGTCAACAGTTGAGTACCTGCACTTATTTTTGCATTTCTTCTATTTTGTCAAAGGAAATAAAAATACTCTATTTCATTAATGTTGGAATGAAGTTAACTTGAGGCAGTATCTTACAACAGAGTAATTGCTAGTGGATCATTGTCCATAGGACATACTGGATGTATTTGATAGTAGGCTAATATTGCTAATTTACCATACAGAATGTGTTACAATCATTATAAGGCTTGTATAAAACCTTTCCATTTTTCGACCTAAGACAAATTTGTTTTCTGTTTTTTTGGTTTCATATGGCTATTTCAACTTTTTGAGTTAACCCAATGTTAGTAATGTGTAGACTGAACTACTAATTGGCCAAACGTGTTCAGTTATTTTGAACGAACAATCACAAAAGTCGGGTCATTTTTTTAAAAATTCAAACATGGAAATGTTGTCCAAAACAAAACAATAAAATTTGGTCCATTTTTACAAAAGTAGAATAAACATTAAATTATAAGAAGATAATTTTCTGTAAAATATTGTTGGAACAGAGTTGCAATAGTTTAACAGAAATGTAGATTAAACCCAGGATACGAGCTTTATCTGTTCTGAGGTGGGGATCACAAGGTGAAATTGTTTCATGGCGGGGAATAGAAACCTATGGTAATTAGATAATGCATTCCAAACCCCAGGTTACCCTTGTAAAAACATTGACATTTATATTCAAATCGAACATAAGTAACAAAATGGTGAAGAGAGAATACTTATATTCAATATCCATTTTTATGATAAATTACATTCTAAACTAATGTTTTAAAAGGAAAGTATTTTTATTTACTTTTAGTGTGACTTTAGTTTAATTGGTACAGTGGAGATAATATTTGGATACAAAGGGGGATAGGGTGGATTCAAACTAAAACTGGTTTTAATACTCCCACTTGCTATGATGGTTATGCCCATAGAAAACTTGGTGGTTTTAATCGACTTCTTATTCTTAATCATTTTCTCGATTGACCGGAAAGATTCCTTAACAAGAGTAACGTATGATGTGCCTTCTTCGTAATTCTTTATTATCGAATTGTTAATTTCTATTGTTATCATGTCCTTGCTTCTCCTTTTATAACCACCTCAGGTCTTGGGACCAACAGCTAAACAAATTAAAGTTTTACATCGTTAGTTTTTTCAAACTGAACAGAGTGAGAGAAAAGTATAATTGTGAGGGGGAGTTATACCAAATGGGCATCTTCATAAAACCATGACGCAAACCAATTTCAGATCAGCATCTTATATGACAGACAGGTATCTCAGATATGTAAGAAGCACGCAAATCGCAAGGTCACACTCCCAGACACTGCAAAGTTAATATTTTTCATGTTGTGGGGCATGCAAAATAATCTGTTTTTCATGTTGAATGGTAGAAAAACGCCATACTAATAGGCCAAAGAAACAAGTGTAATCCACATCATAATGTCAAAATACCGGAAGCTCGGATGCTGTAATTTGCGATGGGAATTCTTACTCTTTTCAAGATCCGAATGTTTCGGCTCAGCTTACTACTAAGAGTAGTCTCTTTCGGCTATTTTTTTGTCGTTGATTTAATCAATATACGACCCATTATTATGTAACATTTTGCACAAAATGACTTAATAATTAATTTCTGAAAATGTGTTATGATAATCCCTTGCTTATTCATCATGGTTTCGCTACTTCACCGATTTTAACCGCCCATTGCGATTAGCTAGATGAACAGGGGAAGATGCTTGCTATCACCAACAAACTTGGATTTTTCGACCCACTAATCTTGCTTTGGAGTCACCTGCCGGGTCTTTGGCACTCCTTAGTGGCTCCTTGCTGCTTTTTCAAAATTGTTTGAATCTAAAAAATATATAGTTTCTGTAGGACAGAACCGGAAGGTAAATGCAGTTTTCAATTTCTCAAACAAATACTAAGTTTCTTTAAATTGGGTTGGTTCTTGAGATGTACCAATAATTCCGGACTATAAGCCGCTACTTTTTCCCCAAACTTTCAACCCTGCTGCTTATTCAGTGATGCGGCCAATAATTTTTCTAACGGCCGCCAGCGGCGCTCGGGTACAAAAAGTAAGATTTAGACCGGTGGAATTTATGCGCCGAGGAAGACTGCAACTTCTTAGCTTGTGCACAAATTAAATTAGTGTAGACATACCCTCATCATGCAAATTGCAAAAAGAAAGGCACATGACACGGCTTTCAAGCTAAATGCAATCGAGCAGTCCGATAAAGAAGGAAACAGAGCTACTGCACGTAAACTTTACTATGCGAGCGTGTTGCTAGCGTGTTTTTAATAAGGGAGCGTGGAGCGACGTCTATCTGACAAAGCCTCTTTCCCATACTGAAGGAAGACGACTTTGATGACGTCAGTTATAAGGAGGAAGATGAGAAGGGTTTACCGTAGTTTTTGTATGTAAGGTATGTTTTTTTTAACGATCCTGTTTACTGTGTAGCGAGCATGTTACTAGTAGCGTTTTGCTACCCTTCACAGGCACGGTTTGGGATGAAAGTTATAAATACTCTCGGTGTACCGTCTTTCTTTGTAAATATGTGTAACCATGTATAATATGTATTTGCAACTGTATATTTTTGTAATGTATTTATTTTAGAAACTTATTCTGATATGTTTTGCACAAGCAAATGAGAAAGAAGGGGCGGGGCAAACGCGGGCTGAGGGGACGTGGAATAAAGGTGAGACGTGTTTGTGGACGCGGCCGACAATAGTGGATATATATTTTTCCCACCCTTACCTTTGGAAATATACACTTTTTTCCTTGGATTACTTTCAACGGGCACCCGGACTCTGCAGGTCTGCATCAAACGTTAAGTACCGGTATCATTTTTCACTGCATCACTGGTTAAGAGGGCACAGCAGCGCCTGTACTTCCTGCGGAGGATGAGGAGAGCCCACCTGCCCCCACCCTCCCTCATCACATTCTACAGGGGCACCATAGAGAGTATCCTGACCAGCTGTATCTCTGTGTGGTGTGGAGGCTGCAGCGCTACCGACTGGGGTAGTGTGAGGAGGGTAACGAGGACAGCAGAGAAAATAATCGGGACTACACTTCCCTCCATTCAGGACATTGGCCAGAAGCGCTGCCTATCCCATGCTAAGAACATTACCGGGGACCCCTCTCACCCCCATCATGGACTGTTCACTCTGCTAGCCTCTGGGAAGAGGTACTGCAGTGTGCGGTGCAGGACCACCAGGCTCCGCAATAGTCTAGTCCCCCTGGCCATTAGACTGTTAAATGGTCAATCTAACATATAGTTAACTTAAATCTAAACGGCTGCTAATTTGACTTTTTGCACTACTGGCAGTTTTTTTTTATAGCTTGCCACTCCTTGCACATTGCTCTCTGCACTATTGTAATTACAGCGTTATTGTTACAGTGTTAATGTTACTGTGTACCTGACTTGTTAACCTGACTGCCCATTTTGCACATCTGGTTAGCTACTCTTCTTGCACTATCGGCACTATGGTAAAATACTATACGTAGCCAAAATACAATACAACTTTATTTATATCTGTACATTCAAGGAAACTGTGGGGGTCAGATGCATCGACATTTCGTTCTGTATACCCGTGTACTAGAATGACAATAAAGTAGATCTGAATCTGAATCTGAATTTTCCGTTTTGCCGGCTATGATTTTTAAACTTTGACGGGTATGGGTTAATTTTGTGTTTGTGTTGCATTTTTTTCAATGTGTGCGCTTGCGGCTTATATACAGGTGCGGCGTGTGTGTGTACAAAGTCGATTTTCCTCCCGAAATGTGTGTGCGGCTTATAATCAGCTGCACTCTATAGTCCGGAATTTCCGGTACATAAAGAGATGGGTGGTAGAGGCACCATTACCTTTGGTGTGTCTTGAGCAAGTACAGCCTTGTGCTGCCCATCCTTCACGTGTTATGTAAACGTGCTCACCATTGCACTACAAAAACATTAAATAAATAAAAAATAAAGGGTTTTTACTTTGCGGATTTTTGACAAAATGATTGACTGAATTATTATATATAAAAGTAATTATGTTTAAAAAAAATCACTTTACATTAAACTTATAACTAATCTATAAACTTTTAACTCTTTTTCAAACAATACGGAATCCCTGACCAACACAAAGTACAACTTTTCTGTAATACAAAAAACAAACCTAGTAAACATCTTTGAATGTGTTACGTTAAAAAAGGCTAATAGTGATACACATTATCTCTGAAAAACACAGCGAATTTAAATTGAATATGTGCGGATCCATAAAAAACAATGAGAATGAACCAATTTTATATTTATTTTAAAAAGTCAAGTCAACAACACAGAATCCATGAAAAAAAAGCTTCTCGAATGGAGCCAGCTTTTATTGTAAGAACACATAATGCGCAGTGTTGTAAAACAAAGTATTTGCCCCCCTTCTTATTTCTATGTTGTTTGCACATTCATCACTCTCAAATTTTGCTGATCATTAAACATATTTCAATATCACAAAGACACAAGCAAAGGAAATATAAAATGCAGTTTTGAAATGAGTCCATTTATTACATGAAAAACTATCTGGCCCTATGTGAAAAATGTATTGCCCCCTAAAATGATTCCTTTAAACTGCGCGCGTGAGCAATTGCACACTGACCAGACCATCTCCTTGCACAAGAAAATCTATCCAGTGGTAAAATCATTGCTTGGAATTGCAAATTCAGTAGCCAATTCGGCTGAATTTAAAGTGCAGGCAGGTACAAACAACACTGGTTCCCTTGGCGGTGTGTTTTAAATGCGGTATTTTGAACCTAAGGTCAAAGTTTCACAAAGTTGAGTTAAGTCGTAAGTTTGGAAAGGTGGCTTTGTTCAGCGAAGCATAAAAGTCGTTAAGTTTAAGAGTGTTGAACTTTTACTTTAAGATGGCGTCAGACTGAAGATCGATCAGTTCCAATTGCACCTCATGTGGTACTGTTTCCGGGTCTTGTGAGAAGGGACAAGACACGAGCTGAAGTGACTCATCAATGTTTTCAAAATCAGAGAACCGGCGACTGAATTCTCTGTGCAGGTCATCCAGTGATTTGCTGTATTTCTTTGCATATCGCGTCGCTTCTTTCTGAGTGTCAAGTGTGGCGAAATGAGTGAAAGATGTGTTCGCAACTTGTCTGGAGAATAAAATGAGCTTGGATTTGAACGCTGTAACATGTTTGTAAGTGTTGTGCACAAACTTTCCCCTGCAGTTTCACATACAGCTCATTCAAGTGTGAAAATATGTCCTCAGCAAACGCGAAATCACAAAGCCAGTTCTGGTCTCGTAGCTCAGGAAATTCGTCAGAGTTCTCATTGAACTCTAAAAATCCACCGATCTCCTCTTTCAGGTCCCAAATGCGTTGAAACACTTGGCCCAAACTTAACCACCGGACATGAGAGTGGTAAAGTAAGTCCTGATGATCTGCATCAATTTTTTCCAGGAACGTGATGAACTGAAGATGCTGGAGTCCCCTTGCGCGTATAAAGTTCACAAGTTTTACAACTGGATTTGCAACATGACTAAGCTGTAATACAGACTTGCAAAGTGATTCCTGATGGATGATACAGTGAAGGAAAATAACATCCTGTTCAGGGTTTTCCTCTTTTACTTTATCCTGGATTCGTTTCAGCAGCCCAACGTTTTTTCCTGTTAAATTTGGTGATCTATCCGTCGGGACATTGGCAAGTTAACTCATAGGTTATAGTTTATGTTTCTCGATTGCAGCAGACACCTTGTCATATAAGTCCTTTTCCCCGCGTTGTTCCCTTCAGGGAGTCCATGGTCAAAAACTCTTCCGTTATCGCAAAGCTGTCATTTATTCCTCGGATAAAAATTAGGAGCTGAGCTGTGTCTTTCATGTCATTAATTTCATCCAGTGCAAGTGAATATAGCTGAAAGAACTCTGCCTTTTTGTTTAGCTGGCTAGCTATATGTTCATCAATTAGTTCCACACGGCGAATCACAGTCCGACGTGGCAAACCGATTTTTTCGAAAATTACCTCGACTTTCCGGACACAGAATACCTGCAGTCTCCACCATGCAGTCTTTCAAAAACTCACCTTCGGAGAAAGGCTTGCTAGCTGCTGCTATTTTGAATGCCAGCAAAAAGCTTGCCTTGGTAGTTGATTCCTGAAGCGCAGTTTGTCGGTGAAATTTGCGCCGACACCTTGCTGGTATAATTGGATTGCTTCATAGCAAAGTGACGGCTAATATTGTACTCCTTAAGAATAGCGACACTTTCTTGTCATATCAAGCATACAGCCTTTGATCGGACTTCTTTAAAAAAAAAAATGTGTTGTCCATTCTGTTTTAAACACTCAGCACTCACTGTCGACTTTTCTTTTCTTTGAAAAACTGATGTTAGTTTTTAGAAGGGAGAAAGTTTTACCGCGGAAACCGAGAAGGAGAGTGCTTCTTCTGGGAAAAGCTTAAGCGTGGAGAAAAGGGGGCAAACACTCAAGTGCGCCATCTATTGGGGAAATGTGGGAATTACAGGGTAAAGTAAATGTACAAGGTTTGCCAGTATATTTTTTGATATAACTGGGAGATGTTTGCCGGATTAAAAAGACCAACGTGCCGTATATGGCCTGCGGGCCGTAGTTTGCCCATGTCTGTTATAGACCATTATGCACAAAACGACTTTAAAAAAAGTGGAAGGGGAACAAAGCAAAATAGAAAGCCAGTTAGAGAGCGGCTGACACTCTGTGCGCCTTTATCGTGTGTCCTCGAATGAAGACAAATCTCCACGATGATTAAAATGAAACCGTCCCGAATATCGCTCTGGCTCCAAAGTCATCAATTTCATGGCAAATGGACCTGGCGTTGGCAAGATACAAGGTCTGTAGCAGTGCCTTTGAAGAGTTGTTAGCTTAGCCAATAGCCGTAGGCCAGACCTGCAGCACTGCTCTTGCCTTCTCCTAGACGTTGCCGGAGTTGCTTGTTGTACCCGATAATAACCCCATGATGGCGCGCTGTTGATCAGCATTTATTTGCGTTCTCTGACTTTCCTTAGAGTCTGATATAATTCATGAATTTCTTTTTAATGTAACAAGCCGCTAAACGCTATCTCCCGATCCTTCCCGGCTTGTTTTGATTCGGAGACATAGACTGCACATGCCCACCTGGCTGTTTGACTGCCAGCATACACGAGGCTATCACAGTCGCGTACGCAAACACTTACGCACACCCAATACACTGACACGCTATCTGCCCCATGCAGGAACTTGCTTTGTGCTCTCTCTTACCAGACCACTCACCGCTCTCTCTGTTGTTGCATGTGTCCACCTATCACTATCATGCTGTTGAAGTGTACATGTTACAGTGGTGGCAAATAATCTTAATTCTCCATAACGATTTTACAACGTGCATAAAACTACAGCCGCTTCATTTGCGCCGTCATAAAACATTCCCCCTACCAGTCTCCTTCCTACTGAGGAGTGTGTGTTTTTCAATTAGCCCGAACACCGTCGCCGTTTGAATCTGAAAGGCCTTCAACACGCGATCAGAGCCAAATCTGCACGTGCCTGTTTGAAGTGTGCAATCTTAATATTGTGGTGCTTCCTTGTCAAAATTAGTGAAAGGATGGCATAGGTTAGATACAGGAAGATTGTTTTCGAGCATAGAAGATGTAAAAGAAGATGATTCTACTTTTCAATGTTATTTAAAATTTTGGAAAAAACACTTTGTTGTAAAGGAAATATCTTTAAATAATATTTATTTGGTTCTGAATGCAATTCTCTGGTTAACAATTTAGCCTGCAAATAGTGCTCACAAATACCCACCAAATTAGTTTCCCAAATGGCCTATTTTGTCCCTGCAATATCACGAAGATAGCAATTCTGACATTATGGCTGCATGGCCGCTATTGGTGTGTGAGTGTATGTGTGAATGGGTAAGTGTGAAGCACATTGTAAAGCACTTTGGGAGGTCTTCATGGACTCTAATTCACCCTGGTCATCCTGAAAGGGGGATTACCACTTGTGAGGTCCCTTCTCAAGGTTTCTCTTGTTCCTCACGCTGAAGTTTTGAGTTGTTTCTTGCCCGCATGTTGGTTTAAGATCAGGTAATTGTGTCATTGTAATCCTGTGCAGTCCTTTGAGACTTTTTGTGATTAAGGGCTATATAAATAAATGTGACTTGACTTGACTTAAAAACCGTTATATAAATGCAGACCATTTACCATTTTTGCTTTAAATTATCAATGTTTCAGTTCTTTGATATTGGAAAAAAATTGATCTGTACTAAAGAAAATCATACACACAAATAAATAATGATACATTGTTTAATTCTAACACACTACGATTTCTTTGCATGGCAGGGAAAATCAGATCAAAAAGGACGATAAAGGGCATTGTTGACACAATAACTCGCATTGTAAACAAAGGGGAGAGGGAAAAAATTATGTGGCAAGAATGAAGGTACTGATCAATCCGGTTTTTAGGTCATCTACTCATGTAAATGATCAGGAATTATTTCCTAGCGCATTAACTTTCTGTGAATGAATACAATGTCCATCCGTGAGCCCTGGTGTGCGTGCTCTTGCGTGCCCTTTAGGAAAAAGGAAGGGTCTTGTGAGCGCATTTTGGGTCTTTCTAGGTGTTGGCAGAGACGGCAGTTGGAAAAGGTTAGGGCAAATGCACCTGTGGAAGTTCAGTCCTCTACATCAGTGGTTCTCAAATGGGGGTACCCGTACCCCTGGGGGTTCGTGGAGGTACTGCAGATAGCTTTTTTAAAATCTATATCGAATTCAGTAGGCTCTCCCCTATGATAAATCTCGGAAAAAAATATTTTGTAAAAAGTTCGATAAAATATAAATATGTGTCTGAGCACTGAATTTTATATTCAGTATTCAGTTTTAATATCCTTTGAAATAAAACTATCTCCCCACACCAAGTAAGTTTGACTGATGCACTCATCAACGACATTTTGTTGCCATAACACTGTAACTATGGAGACGTGGCTAAAGCTCAGCAGCCATAATGCTGAAAGTACGGATGGACAAGTGAAGAAGACAAAACCAGAGGCGACGAAGTCCAGTAAGTACATGGAAGAATATGTTTTAATGGGATTGACGTCCATGAGATCTGACCCACCCCAGGCACTGTTTTTTTGTGGGAAGAAGTTAGCCAACGGTAGCAGAGTGCCAGTACACCTCCAGTGGCATCTCACCACAAAACTTGGATGTAATGTCGGTAAGGCCCCGGAGTTCTTCAGGAGCAAACTTTCTTACTTCAAGTCATCCCAAGCCACAATGCGAAAAGCCTCCACTACATAAGGCTAAAGCCCAAAAAACGTTCACCCGGTCACACAGCCGTTTGCGTCTGTATCGAGGCTGAATCACGGCCAGAAATTTCTGCTTGTGAAGCGGACGCTGTTGGACGCTTTGAGATCGCCATACAGACGAGATACAGCAGTGCTTTACACGCGGTCGGAAATTCACACGCGGTTGGCAGCGCGAAAAAGTTTTGCGCTGCTCAAAACTTTAGGGCCAGGTCACCCAGCCTTTCACGTGCGTATCGAGGCTGAATCACGGCCACTAACTTCTGCCCGTGAAGCAGACGCTGATGGACGCTTTGAGATCGCCATATAGACGAGATACAGCAGTGCTTTACACGCGGTTGGAAATTCACACGCGGTTGGCCGCGCGAAAAAGTTTTGCACTGCTCAAAACTTTAGACCACGTGTTACCGCGGGCGGCACACGAGGTAATGACGCCAAACGACGTGCTATGACCGCGGCCGGGGCGTGGTTACACGTGGGTAGGACGCGAAATTTCAGCGGGTAATCGTGGGTGGAGCACGGTCATAGCATGTTCTGCGCCTGTATCGCGGTGTTATTACGTAAAATTAGCGTGTTACGCGTGTGACGGTCAAACGCCTTTCTCCGCGTATATACAACGCGATTTGCCGAGCACACGTCAGTTGTGCTCGAGACGTCAAGGGGTGAACATGGATCCCCGTCACCGTAGTGACCTAGTGACCTCGTCTTAATCCATTTTTATTTCCCGACGGATCACCACCTTATCGTGGTGGGGCACTTTGTGTGTCTCCATGACCCCTAGAGCTATGTCGGCGGGAGTCTCGTACTCCTGGCAGTGTTACCCAAGCCGAACAGGTCGAATGGTAGAGTCCAGACTAAGAGTGATCCCAAAAGCTGGTGGCGGCACGCTTTGAGGCGGTTTCCCACAGACCGGGATCCCGGCAGCCACCTGCAGTTGTAGGAAGATGCCGGTCGTATAGGGTCTCCCTTGCCACTGGAACCATCTTCTTTACAATCAAGATAGTGGCGTTGGGGAAAGCGCACCCCTTACGCCACTTTAAAAAGCATCATTGCGCAGGTATCCTCTTTTACCTGAGTCTCTGACCACAAAAGTCTGGCGGCGATGGAGTATCCAGTGACGGGAGCAGGTTTGAATGAGCTGGAAGCTCTTAGCTGGACCTCTGCACGTCAGCGGCACAGGGCAAGGGTCGTTAGCAGCTGGGATTGAGTGGCAGCTGTTTCCGGCAGACCCCAGTGCGTCTGAGCAGCACTATTTAGTGGCCGCACTGCTCACCCCAATTGGGGAAAGGCCTAGAAAAGGTGGCCTAAAGATTGCCCACTCAGCACAGTACCCGGACAGGAAACCGCGCCTGTCGGGACATTCCACTATGCAGTCGAAAAACAATAGCATTTAGAATTGCAGCGTGGAACATAAGGACACCAGTCTGGACAGACCACAGCGCAGAACAGCACTCATTGCCAACGAGCTGAAGCGATATAATGTGGATGTGGCAGCGCTCAGCGAGACCAGACTCCTTGAGGAAGGCTCACTCAATGAAGAGGGGGAGGGTTATACATTCTTTTGGAAGGGATACCTCATGGGCGGACATCATCTTCACGGAGTTGGTTTTGCAATTAAGAACACCCTACTGCTGAAGCTCACAGAGTCATCAGTGGGTGTCAGTGAAAGACTAATGACTCTTCGCATCCCACTTGCAATATGCAGACATGTCACATTAGTTAGTGCCTATGCACCAACACTGCCATCGAATGATGAAGAGAAGGATCGCTTCTACCAGGCACTCGATGACATCCTCAGTCACATCCCGAGGAATGACAAAATCATGCTGCTTGGTGATTTCAATGCAAGAGTCGGAAAGAACTTGCAAAACTGGAATGGTGTGATTGGTGCCCATGGCATTGGAAAAGTTAATTCCAATGGCATGAGACTTCTTAGTCTGTGCGCAGAACATAACCTTACCATCACAAACACCATCTTCCAACAAAATAATAAATATAAGGCATCCTGGATGCATCCCAGGTCCAAACACTGGCACCTGATCCACTACGCGATCGTGAGGAGGGCTGACCTGAAGGACGTGCTCATTACAAGAGCTATGCGTGGGGCAGACTGTTGGACCGACCACCGCATGATTCTGACAAAGGTCAGAATGCATGTCCGGCCCCTAGCACGTCAGGGTGGTTCAAAGAGGAAGACACTCAACTGTGCCAAACTCTCCAGTAGGGACACCCTTGACAACTTCCGTTGCTCTCTAGCTGAGAGGCTGGCAAACATTGAGCAGCTGGTCATGTCAGAGGCTGGGATGGATGAGAAGTGGACCTATATATCTACCACCCTCTTTGACACTGCAGCCCAAACCGTTGGTTTTAAAACTAAAAACACCAGGACTGGTTTGACCAGAATGCCGGAGAGATCTCAACCCTCCTTGACAGAATGCACAAGGCGCACAGAGCCACCCTGAACAACCCACAATCTCAATTCCATAAAAAGCTATGGCAAGCCCTTCGTTCCGAGGCCCAGATAACGCTCAGAAAACTGCAAGATGAGTGGTGGATCTCAAAAGCCAATGAAATCCTGTCTCACGCTGATAGAAGTGATATGCACAGTTTCTATGATGCAGTAAAAACCATCTATAGCCCCAGAAACTGCTCCCTGGCACCTGTTAGATCTGCTGATGGAACATCTCTAATCAAGGATCAAGCTATGATAGTGGAGCGGTGGGCTGAGCATTTCAACACCCTGCTCAACCAGCCCACCCCAGTGGACCCAACTGTCCTTTCAGAGCTCACTGAACATCCTACATTGCCAGACCTCGACCTCCCGCCAACTTTCAATGAAATCCTGCATGCAGTCAAAACCCTGAAAAACAATAAATCCCCTGGACCTGACAACATCCCAGCTGAACTTCTCAAGGTAGGAGGCTACCTCTGTACACGGACACTGTTTCAATACATTTCAGAGGTGTGGAGACGAGAGTGTGTCCCGCAACTGTGGAAAG
The DNA here is from genome assembly GCF_059441175.1 of Urocampus carinirostris. Lineage (NCBI taxonomy): Eukaryota > Metazoa > Chordata > Actinopteri > Syngnathiformes > Syngnathidae > Urocampus > Urocampus carinirostris. The sequence goes on from NC_142352.1 coordinate 49,626,471, forward strand.
ACGCTAACATTGTGACCATCTTCAATCTGGATGTGAGGCATGGACTATCTACAGCCGCCATCTGAAAAGCCTCGAGACCTTCCATGTAAGATGTCTTCAGAAGATCCTTGGCATCACATGGAGGGACAGAGTGCCGCACACAGAGGTGTTGGAGAGGGCAGGCAGCTGCAGCATGGAATCCATTATGGCCCAACGCCAACTCAGGTGGCTGGGGCATGTTGTTCGGATGCCCAGCCACAGACTAGCACGCCGTATCCTCTATGGTCAGTTACATCTAGGCCAACGCAGTGCTGGTGGGCAGAAGAAGCGGTTCAAAGACCAAATGAAGAACATCCTGAAGAGATGTCGGATAAACCCCTCCTCACTGGAGGAACTTGCTTCCTGCCGAGACCTCTGGCGCTCCCACTGCTCACAGGGAGTGGATTACATGGAGGAACAGCGCATGCAACACCGTGTAGCAAAGCGTGCAAAGAGACATGCTCGCCAGGCCACCCCTGCTCCCCCCAGCACCTCCTTCACATGCTCTGTCTGTAACCGCATCTGTGGCTCCAGGATCGGACTGTTCAAACATCAGCAGACTTACAATTAAAAGAAGATGGTCATCATCGAATCGATGGACAACCCCAAGGACAGCGCGATTTGCCGAGCACACGTCAGTTGTGCTCGAGACGTCAAGGGGTGAACATGGATCCCCGTCACCGTAGTGACCTCGTCTTAATCCATTTTTATTTCTTGACATTTCTTTTCATTTCATAACAAGATAATAAAATAAAAATGAAAAACTATTACAATAATAACATATTGGCTTCTTCGGTGCCAAAGCTTGAAATCTTGATCCTCACGGGACTGTGTCTTGAGCGGTTATGATTTCTACAGCCCGGTGTTATGCCGAGAAATGCATCCCTGTCGAGATTTGCATCCCCTCGCTACTGTTGTGGAAAATAGACTTGCATTTGTAGAATAGAGTTGCATACATTTAGAAATGTAGAAAGACTTGCTTACATTGCTTACAGTAGTGAGGGAATGATCGAGAAGATCCTTGGCAAGACAGTTGAGTTTCCCTAAAAGGGCATGGGACCTGCAAGGTCCCGCTGTGCAAGGTCCCTCTGAGCAAACTGAGGCGAACAACATGTCCTAATAAGGGTACGACAGCATCTTCCTGTTTTTACTGAGGACTAGGGCCGCCTTTTGGGTTGTACTCAAACTGAAGCTATAAAAGAGTTGTTATGTCTGGAGTTCTCTGAGTTCTTTTGGGATGACGAAATAAAAGGCTCCCCCTCATGGCAGGCTTCCGGTGTACTTAATTAAATCACGAAAGAAGACTTAAAAGATTATCGAACCTACATTTTCTCCTACACTACTACAACCACTTTTACCTTGTTTTATCTCACTTTTATATCACTTTTAGGGAATGTAATGGCGAACATATAACCAAATCCACTTCGTCTTGCATTTGTTGGGAATGTAATACAACTTAAACCATTCCGTCTTTGTTTTTGTTGTGAACGTAATCGAACGGTAATGCACACCGTATATAAATCACTTTTGAGAACTGTTATGCACTCTACCGTAAAGCTTATTATGCAGAAATAAGCTTTATGGTAGAGTGCATAACAGTTTCAATACGAGCGATTTGAATAGAAAAAGGCAAAATAAACATGTTACCTGCTCAAAAGTGATTTGTATACGGCGTGCATTACCGTTCGATTACATTCACAACAAATACAAAGACGGAATGGTTTAAGTTGTATTAATCTCGGCAAGGATGCATTTCTCGGCATAACGCCGGCTTGGCAGCTTTTATACCCGTGGTCCACACGAGAAAATGACGCGGAAATGACGCGATGAGGAAGCGGAACAGTCGCCGGCGTCTGTTTTGCGGGCATACCACCGATGAACAGCGGGTTGGCCAATTTTGCGCATTTTCCATCGCGGGCAACCACGGGCAAAAAAAACCCGCGATACAGACGCAAACGGCTGTGTGACCGGGCCCTTAACGGAAGACCTACTGCCCCCTGCCGCTGTGGTATTGGCCCAAACTATGCTAGACGAAAAAAATAGCGGATACATTAAAAACTGTGCCTCTGTCTAATGACACCGTTTGCCACAGAATATCTTACTGCAGCTGGAAGAATCCACCGATGTGAGTGGCCATGTGCAACTTGTAAGATACATTGACATGGACTACATCTGTGAACATAATTTATTTAGCAAAGGATTTGAGGGGCAAACAACCGGGTTTAGACATTTTTTTATATGGTTAACATGTTTTTTCCCAGAAACGCTATCAGCTGGAAATCCTGCAGCAGTGTCTGCACAGATGCGGCTGCATCAATGACAGGCAACGCGAAAGGGCTCATAGCTTGGATAAAAAAAGAAAATCCTGACATCATGTGGACGCACTGTGATACACAGGGAAGCGCTAGCATCAAAGAACATGAGCCCTGTGTTGCACGATGTTTTGAACGACAGCATTAAATTAATACATTTTATCAAGTCAAGGCCTCTTAACGCATGTTTGTTCCACAGCGTCTGTGAAAATACAGGAGCTGAACACACAGAACTTCTCCTGCATACTGAAGTGCGCTGACCGTCCCGGGGAAGAGTACTGAGCTGGCTGTTTGAGTTGCAAGTTGAAGTGCACACCTTCCTGACAGAGCACAGATCTCCCCATGCCACGATAAACCTTTGCTATCTGGCAGATATATTCAGGAAAATGAATGAACTGAAGATGTCCCTGCAGGGCAAGGACACCAGCACCCAAACCTGTATGACATGGTGAGTGGTTTCCTGAAAAAAGCAGAGATGTGATCAGGAGAATTTCACCTGCTTTCCTCAATTGGATGTGTTTCTCTCCAAAGAGGATGTTGTGACAGATATGGCCCAGTTAGTCATAGTGGTACATTTGGCTAACTTGATCAGTGGTTTTTACTCCTACTATACTGACATAGATGAGAGATCTGTGCTGCTGGATTGGGTGAGAAACCAATTCCTCTTGCCTGAAGCAAACAGAAGCAAGCTTACTGTTACTCATCAGAAAAACTGATGGAAGTAGCATCTTACCGTGGCCTGCAGATGAGAATCTCATTTGTTGTTGACCGGGACACACAAAAAAGGCATCCCAGGGACATACGAGGTAAATAACTTGGTCTGTCATGCAAGAACACCGCTAATTTTAAATTGTGTACGTTTTTGCACACACAAAATAACTTGCTGTTGATGTCGTAAGGTTGGCAAACATATCCAACGGGGTCTTGTGTAGTGTTTCTTCAATCATTTGCAGATAAATGCATGATCTATCTGTGCATCCTCCAGCAAGTTATGGCCAGCCAGCACTGAGTTTATGTGTGAGGGACATCAGCAGGATCCAAAAGTGAAGCAATCACAAACACTTAAATGTGCAAATGGCATTGGTTTCTCGTGTTAAGCAGCCGGTGTTGACTGATGAGCCTGTTAAGCTCGCCTGAAACAACCACAGTCATTCACCAGCTCCTCTCCAGTTTTGCATTGGGATTGTTCATATTTAATCTAAGGTGTGCGCCAAGAAGGGAAGACAACCGCCCCACCCCCAACTTATTCTTTCTCAATTTCTCATTGTTGATTTGCAATGGCTCCACAAGGCTACGGGTCTTAATTTGCCAGCCCCAATCTTAATCCAAACCTCAGACCCTGCCGGTCTTTCCCTTTGGCGTGTGGCCTTGACTGAAGTGTAATCCTTGATGTAAGCATCATTCCTCTCAAGTTTGTTTTTGTTTTATTTATTTTTTCTTCATTTTTCAGCTCCTTGCTAAAAGTTGACTTTTGTGTGTTTGGTTGTGTGTTTAAAAAAAATATGTACCGTATTTTTTAGAGTAGAAGTTTTTTCATAGTTTGCCCAAGGGTGTAATTTATACTCCAGTGAGATTTATCTGTGAAATTATTAAAACATTATTGTATCATTGAGTTTTAAATATGTTTTACCTGTACTGTATATCACTTTACATGTTATTTTACACTAAACTCAGTCCAGGCCGGTGTTGATAATTATACCTTGCCCTGTTGCGGAAGGGACATTTTTTGAACTGGAGGGAGGAAGCATCTTATCGTCCCGAGTTGGTGGAATGGTTTACAGGTAAATGTGACACTGAGGATGAAGATTACATTGGATGTAGTGATTAGAGGTGACGATGATAGTTTGGTGAGCATTTTCTTTACGCTAGAGTTATCTAAATGACGTTTAATACGTTACGTCGTGACTGATGAGCGAGTCTAAGATATGCACTTACGTGAAAGGTTTGTATACTGTGTTGTCAAGTCAAGTCAAGTCATTTTTATTTGTATAGCCCTTAATCACAATAAGTCTCTAAGGGCTTCACAGATTTATTTTTGGGTGTTGGATTTTATGAAATAAATGTCCCCCAAAAATTTGGCTCATACTCAGAGTCCGAGAAATACATATCTTTCGTTCTTAATTAAGCATTATTGGCTGGTGCGATTTACACGAGGGAGACTTAGTAGTCCGGAAAATACAGTATGTATATTGGGCACTCATATATTTGTCATCCCATCATGTTAATTAATCAGGGCCAATTTTCAGAGTTTATAGAGAGATATGTCAATAGCCATACTTTTATTATTGTCTCAGATCTATTCCAGATTATTTTCACTGTTTGTGTTGAAGTAGCTTTTGCCTTTTTGTTTTATTGCATTGAAACCTATTGTACGCTACATCTTTGTCTGCTCCCTTTTTGATACAATGAGGTGTCAATGACAAAAGCTCTTTCTGAATCTCATTTCATAGGCAGTCAGCATGTCGTCTTATTTTTTAATTTATCTTTCCTTTTTTAGATTTCCTACGTCCCCCTTTTTTCTTTCATCCATCCACATTTTCGGGGTGGTGTCTATGCATGTTTGTGCTTGTGAACATAGCTTCAAGAGGGACCCCGTACTGTGGTGGTAATTTCTTGTTTCTACATGTCTGTAGGCCTGGACAGGAGGAGCAGATATGTAGAGAGGTTGAAGAAGACAAGAGAGATTGGTCGAAATGGAAAGATACGGGTAGGGGGGAATGGTATTGAGGGTGAGGGGGGGTTGGGGGTATGAGAAAAAACGGGATGATAACAAAAGCAGCTCAGATTTCACAGACGCATATTTCATCAATCACGCGAATAAGTCGTGGTGATTATGTACGGTGGTGGCAGGCCAGGAGGGGTGGTGATTACCATACACCATAAAGGCTGCTTTTTTATCTCACACTCGCTGATTAGTTTCTGTCTGCAGATAGCCTCTCGCTCTCTCTTCGTTCCGTCCCATGCATACACACCGCAGATATCCCTGGATGGATGGGAACAATCACACACTAGCCAATGTATTCCCTTATTCAGGTTTTTTCTTTCGTAATTGAACGCACAGGCCTCATGAGCAGAATGATGCTAGCTCACCCAGGATCAGCGACATGAGATTTAAACTTTATGTCCACTGAGGGTGGACAGATCGATCCAAATAGCAATACTATTGATACTAAGCAAGTACGTGGAAAGGACGTATACTATTGTCCTTGGATCGGTACTTCATCCCGCCACCATTTTCCGCAAAGTGCTGCTTTTCTATATAGATAGAGCTGCACTCCTCTTTCTCTCAGCCAGCACCCACTTAGTGAGTGACTGACAGGCACACTTCTAGTATTTTATTTTTTACACTGTATTTTAAACTGTTAGCACTTCCTGACTTTATTTTCAAAATATTTTGCAATGAAAGGCATAGTTTTCATGTTGGCATGATTATAGTTTTTGTTTTTTGTTATTGTTTTGTTTTTGACTCTTGGCCTTTGTTCTGTAGTAATATAAATATTTTCTTTTCTATACTGATAAAGTTTGAACAATAGTTATTTAATTCATAAAAACTAAACATTTTTAGTGCCTAAAATTTCCATGCAACTACAACTTTACAACTTTCTGACTTTCGGGTTGTCCTAAACAATTAAACATGTTTTTGAGTTTGTTTTGATCAACTAGATCCAATAATTTTGAAATGTTTGGATCTAACTTCCTGGATTGTAAGAAATATAAACACGTAATTTGGTGTATTTTTAGAAAAAAAAAAGTTTTTTTGTTTGTTTGTTTGTTTTTTTTTTTGCTGTTTTTTTGTTGGGTTTTTGTCTTGTAAAAACAAGATTTTGTTACTGTAGTATATGACCCAAGATTATTCATGTGTTTAAGTTTAATTATTTATTTCCTTATATGAGTATTTGAATTCTTGATGTATCCATTCATTCAGTTGTTATCCAATCTCTAAATTGTTTCAAGTGGTGATAAGCAAAGCTAAAGCCACAATCACTCCAAGCAACAAGCGGTATGCAAGCGTCTGTTTCGGAGTGCTCATATGTTGTGTGTTGATGTTGATGTTGTGTTCCTTCAATGACGTCAAGTCTACAGCAAACAAGTCAGATGAATTAACTTTTTATTTCTAGAGTCTCCCGAACCATGGCATATTTTGCTACATATTTGCATAATTGTGGGGAGAAAGACTCCACATTTGGTGACAAATTAAAAAAAAAAATCTGTTGAACAATGAATTATCGAGTCGAAACTAAAACAAATGTGTCATTGTTTTACTATAGTACGTCAGTTTCCACAGACACAAGCAGATATCATTATGAGGAGGTGAAAAATTAGCTCAATGCGAAAGACCTCGTTTTGTGTCTTAAGCAGGCAATTAGAAATTACTCTTTTCTTTTCCACATGAACTCCGTCTTGCTCCAATATTTGACATGGTCTCGTTTGGTAAACGGGCAGAACTGTGGTGTGGTGAGCACCCGAGCGGTGGCTGTATGAGCGAGCATGGGACGCATTAAGGCCTCCTGACAGCAGCCCGGCAGAAATAAGTGAAATTAATGGAGCTCTTCTCATGTCGGACAAGGCCGCGGCACCCCTTTCACGCCGCGTACAGTCGGCGAAAAGTCAATATTTTTTTATTACTCATCGCTTGCCCTACATTCTCTGCTACAAGTGCCCCACTCGCTAATTGGTTTTGGTTTGCAGGGATGGAGGGAGCAAAAAAAAAGTGGACAGATGATAGAAAGAGAAGTCCGTCCTGGAAAACGACAAAACAAATAGAGTGAAGAAAATAAGTATTTTAACACCCAGCAATTTTGCTATTTCTTTTTAGTTCATCTCTCTCACAGTGCACATGCACTTGCGATGAAAATGTCAAACCCCTCCATTATTTCCAAGTGGGAGAAATAGCAAAATAGCGGGGTGTTAAAATACTTATTTTCTTCACTGTATATCAATTTTATATTAATTTTACCACGCTTTATAATTATTTCGTTGAGAGATACAAAAAGAGATGTGAGGGTAAACGGTTGGTTGGCTCCCCCAGACAGCATCATTATATCCAAGATTCTGGTAATGGGGACCAGTTGTTTCAGTGGGCTAGGTGCCTAAGTCCTGCTTGTTGTTTAGCACCAACAGCTATACAGTGCTGTGAAAAAGTCTTTGCACCCTTCCTGGTTCCTGTCCTTTTTCCATAGTTATCACTTACATAGTTTTTAGATGATCAAACCAATTTTGATATCACATAAAGAGTGTCAAGACCAGAACAGAAGGAGGACCCAGATGCGTAACGTTACTCACAAGTGTATTGAGATATAGAGGAAAATCAGCACCAGCAATCCGGTGCTCACTGAACGAGGGAAGCAATCCGCTCACGGGATCGGAGCGTATTCTGAATGCGGAAGTGGATCTTGCGGAGCGGGAGATCGTGGCGTGGTTGAACGGGAAAAACGGGTGGTTAGCCGGGACGGGAGAACAGAACGTGGTCGGGGTGAAAAAAATAGGGCGTTAGCCCGTACGGGAGATCAGAACGTAGTCTGGATCAAAAAAATGGGTCGTAGCCGGAAACAAACGGGGAAATCAGGAACGGACGAGTGTAAAACGGGTGACAAAACTGGACCGACAGAAGTCAAGAGTCAAAAATTCTTGCCATGTGTAAACAGAGGTTTGCTGACGGACTGACAACGGGCGAGTGAAAGCACTGAGCTTAAATAGGAGGGGGAACCATTTAGGTAACCAGCAGCAGCTGGCATCAAACGAGCAGTAATAGGTAAGTGTAACGAGTAATTATGACAAAGACAACCCAAGGTAATACCATTTTTAGTTTTAAAATGTTGATATTATTTATTAGGGAACAAAAAAATCACTCATGTCTGTGTGTACTGTATGTGTGCTGTCTGGCATTATGTTGTGTATCGGGTTATCGTAAACTTAAGTGGCAGGGGGGTTAGCCTCTTTCAGAAGCAGCACAGCCACAAATTGATGTGACACTTTGAACCCCCGCCCTCTTTTCCCGCAAGCCCACCGCATCCCCTCACTCGCACACACACAACAGGCAAATGAGCCTCCAGATAAAAAAATCCAGTAGTCGTGTTCTCGTGCTGCATTCCAGCTTTCACAGCTACTGCATTCATGAGAGGGTATGTTTGAGGGTGGGGTTCAAGCGTCTTTTGTGGTCATCTTATTATGTGTGTGTGAAAGAGCTGTCATACAGGGCTGGCATCACCGTCCACTTCGCCATCTCTTCTGCAGCTTGACAAGTCCCTGCTCTCTGCCCTTCAGCACTTTCGACCAGTGTTGGCCGCGTTACTGAAAAAAAAGGAAGTATGTTACCAACAAGATTGCTGACACTCAAAAGTAGCATAATTATTAGTAGTTATTAGTATAATAGTTGCAAATTACTGTTTATACCCACATTGAAGCCACGCCCTAAATCTGCTTAATTCATTCAGTGCCATAACGTACAAACATGGTTGGGTATGTTACTTTTAAAAGTAGGTAGTCATAGTAACTCGCTACTTTTTCCAAAAAGTAACGAAGTTATAACTAAATTATTCTATAGTAAAAGTAAGTAGTGACCAGAGAAAGTAACTATTTCAGTTACTTTAAAGATCAGGTGCGGCATTTTTAAACTTAAGATTGTAAAGTATGACTTTGAGCCAGGAGATAGCAGCAGAGTAACAAATAATGTGTGTACACGCTCAAATAAACTTATTTTTTATCATTTTGGAGGTTTATTCTGCCCCGAACAGGCCTGATAAAATAAGATAAAAGCAGATAGGCACAAAGGAAAATAAAGTATAAGGGCTCTTTGAACTCAGTTTGATATTGTTAACACATACTTAATAGAGAAAATATTTAAATTTCAACTTTTAGCGGACTCCTCAAACTACGCACTCCAGCTTTAAGTGGACACATGCATCCCCTCTGAAACAGATCAGATGGATTCAATAAATAGCGCAAAACTGTTTGAGAAGACCTCTGTTGTTTGCTATAATCTGTGGTCTGTGCAGCCCTTTGATACTTCCTGTGATTAAGGGCTATACAAATAAACATGACTTGACTAGACTTGACCTCAAAATATGCCCCCTACCGTTAAAGTGAACTTGTAAAATGAAATGATCTGCATTTATATAGCGCTTTTCAAGTCAATGACTCCCCAAAGCGCTTTACAATATGCTCCACATTTCCCAATAGCGGCCTTGCAGCCATCTAAGGCGCTAACCTGCTTATTGGGGGTATTAGGGGTTCAGTGTCTTACCCAAGGACACTTCGACATGTAACATGGGCGAGCCGGGATTCGAACTGGGATCCCTTGATCCCAAGACGAGCGCTCTACCTCCTGCGCTACTGCTGCCCCTGACTTGTACGTCAAATAATTTGAAACATTCTGAAATATAAATATAAAGCAAATATGAAAAACCGCGGTGACGTCTTTGACTGGTGTTTACTTCAAGTGATGGGAATTCCGACTATTTTCAGAAAACTTTTTTTTCCGGCTTGGCTCATTTAAAAATGGTCTTTCGGGTCCCAAACGGCTCTTAAGTTTGATTTTATTGCTTAAATCCCTACATTACCATGCAGTTTATAACATTATTCACAGAATTTCTTGAAAAGTGGGAAAAATAAAGATGAAAGAGGGGCAGGAAAAAAACAAAACAAAAATACAATAACGAAAGGAAAAGGGGAAATAAGACGACAAAAGAATAAACTCCACATTTTCATAATGACACATTAACAATGAAAAACACAGGAAATAAAAAATAAATATTTATAAATCTACAAAAGAAGATAGAATAAAAAATCTACCTTTTCATGGGGGAACCAGCTGTTGATTGGTGGTGAGCCAGCTCCCTTCGTTCACTCCCAAAGAGCTTGGCTCATAGTGCTGCTTCGTTAACGAGCGAGACGACTCAGTGCGCTCAAATTTTATGCAACTCACCCCTTATTCACCTTTTCTCTTGGCGTGTTAGTAAATACCATATTCGTAACGGCCATCTGACTATATGGTAGTCGCTATTTTGAATGGGGACAAGATCCGAAAAATCAACTTGAAGGAGAGCTGAAAACCATGCCGCTGAAAACAGCAACCAGAATAACGCACCGCTTTTGACAGTCAGTGACAGTAAGAGCAGAAAAAGTAATGAGTTAGATAACCCCGTTACTGAAAAAATAATGCCCTTACTAAGGGCATTATAATCAACGCCGTTATTCCCTTCTCTGCGTATAAATATGTTTTTATAAGCATTGTCCCTGAATGCCAAAATGTAAAAATATGTTACTTATTAATGTATTCATTTTTCAAACTATTTTATAGGCTTTGGTGTTGCTGGTCATAATTTGAGTATGATAAAGCACCACTATATGTTCGGAATGGCTTTGATGAGATATGTATCCACCCATCGAAGAGCCTTCCCTTCCATGTGTTGCTTTGCTTCTCCTATCCAGCGATTGAGAGTGTCTGGGCGGCCCCCAAAAGACTGAAATTATGTGATCACGTCATCGGAAACTTTAGCGCCAGAAAGTCTTGCAAAGTTTATGCATCAGTTCAGTGTTCTTGCAATAAAACATCATTTTTTTTGTGTTTATGGTAAGCATTTTTTTAAATATCAGGTATCACAATATACATAAAAAGCACCAATGTGAAAGATCTGCCGAAATACATCTTTTTACAAAAAGCCGATTTTCTCATATGTTTTCCTGAAAACAAGTATATTCAAGAAACTTACCAATGTTTAACTCTTTTTTACTAAACAAATTTTCTCCCAATGAAAGATGAGGGTTGAGGCTTTAGTTTGATGATTTCTGTGCCTATATACTAGAGAACCAAATTTTCTGTAGGCCTTCAAAGATGAGTCAAAATGGCAAAAATTGGCTGGCACCCCACTTAACATTTGACTGAAACGTCTGGCATCAAATTAGTTAGAAATAGCCACATAATAAGATAGAAGGGAACATGTACATAAAACACCTTCATGTTTGTTGGCTAGTGCAATCTCGAGAGATTGCAAATTAACTCTATGCTGAGACACTCCATATCTATTTTGTCTTCCATATCAGTTTATTTTTTTCTCTCGGTATGGTGTGTCGCAAAAAATATTAGACAAATAAAAAGACCACAATTCAGCGCTATTTTACCAAATATTCTGTGCTAATGTTTGCCCCATGTATATATTATATATATTGTTCCTGTATAAGCCACATCCCCTCCCCACTTGCTGCGCATCATTCGCTTCTGGTGAAACAGAAATATTCCCAAACAAATTGTCCCGCTGATTCCATTGTTTTATTATATAGTAGTAAATATGGCTTAGTTGCGAGTACCGTATGGAGAGTATAAGAATACCACACTTACTGTAAACTTAAAACTAAAGTTACTGTGAGCTATTTTCAGAACAGGTCTGCGGGCACCTCAGATATCCTTAGGGGATACCCTTGCTTTAATTGAACAAAAACAGAAAAAAAATTACTGCCCTTTTCCTCTTTTTTTTTGGAAGCAAACTGGAACCCGCTGATACTGGCGCTAACCAGTCAAGGGCTGCTAGCGGTCTCTAGTGGTAGCCTTTGGGACTGCTCGTGGCCTGAATTATCCTTTCTATAGAGAGAAAGATTTTTGTTGCAAATGTAACTCGTACAACGAAATTCTCGTGTTCAGGGGTTTTCGTATAAAAAGGTACCACTGCATTCAATAAAATAATTCACACAACTGTCAGTATTTTGCTACTGTTGCGTTTTTTTTTGTGGCGGTTCCCTGCACGGCAGTTGTGGACATCAGATCACGGTGCTGTTTGTTACAAGGACAGGCTTGTTCCCGCCTCCCGGCGCCGGCACTACGATGATTGTCATGGCGATGGAGTGTGAGTGACAGGCGGGATGGCATGCGCTAGCCGCGGAGCAACAAATTCTAACAGCCCTCAACCCTTGACATTAGTTTGTCCTTCATCAAAACTTTGCTCTCGTTTACAACTTGCGCTTGCCTGCCGTGTTTTAAAATGTATTTTCTTTTTTTCTACCATCGCGACTCCCCATATTTTTTGTGCTTCAACATCCAGTGCGGTGAAAAGGTATATGCACCCTTTATGGTTTGGGTCCTGTTTACGTATTTATCACTCAGAGAGGTTTCAGATCATCAAACCAATTTTAATATAAAAAAGATACAATACAAAATGCATTTTTGAAAAGTTGACTCCATTTATTAAGGCACACAAAATCTGTAGCAAACCTTCCCAGGAGTGTTCCACCAAAAAAGATTACTCAACGTGACACAGCTTTTCTAGGAAGTTGCGAATGCAACCAGAAAAACATCCAGGGAACTGCTGGCTTCCCTGGCCTCAGTTATAGTCTTTAAGAAAGACACTGGCCAAAAATTACATCCTTGAGAGGGTTCCCTGGCGAAAACACTTTTTTTTTTACAAAATAACATAAATAGCCCTCTCAAATTTGCCAATAAGCCTATTGGTTATCCTCAAGGCTTTTGGGAAAATTCTATGGACTGATAAATCAATAATTGATTTTTTAGGAAGGTGTGCAGCCCGTTACATCTAGCGTAAAAATGGCACAGCATTTGACAAAACAGTAAAGCATGGTGGTGGCAGTGTGATGGTCTGGGGCTGCTTTGCTGCCTCAGGACCAGAACAACTTGCTTTGATTTACAAAATAATGAATTCCAGTGTTTCCCAGAGGTTCTTAAAGGAAAATGTACAGCCATCAGTTTGTGCCCTCAAACTTAAGCGCTTTTAGACCATGTCAAGTCAAGTCAAGTCATGCAGGAGGACAACAATCCAAAACACACTAGCAAGTCCACCTCTGAATGACTTAAAAACAACTAAATGTACCGTATTTTCCGCACTATAAGGCGCACCTAAAAGTCCTAATTCTTTTCAAAAGCTGACCATGCGCCTTATAATACAGTACGCCTTATATATGGCTCAATATTAAATCGCAAGGTCTCGCAACTTATGCAACAGCCGCCGACTCGATTTTTCCCCGAACGTGGATTAGTCCGCGGTGTATGCTATTGGCTAAAGTTATTCGGAGCCTTGGATAGGCTAGAGGGCCGAAACAAACCCTGCAATTGGCCGAAAAAGATGTGTCAATCATCAGTCAAATCGATCGCTATTGGCTGAAGATATTCGGAGCCTCGGATAGGCTAGAGGGCCAAAACAAACCCTGCAATTCCGAAAAAGATGTGTCAATCATCAGTTAAATCGATCGCTATAGGCTGAAAATATTCGGAGCCTCGGATAGGCCAGAGGGCCAAAACAAACCCTGCAATTGGCCGAAAAAGATGTGTCAATCATCAGTTAAATTGATCGCTATTGGCTGAAGTTATTCGGAGCTTCGGATAGGCTAGAGGGCCAAAACAAACCCTGCAATTGGCCGAAAAAGATGACTGAATAGCAAGCTTGCTAAACTACGCCATAAAGAAACATGTTTCATTAGTCTGTATTTGTAAATATTTTACTCTCCTGGATTTACTACACTCACGGTTGTAAGAAGACCATGGTTGCGTATCATTTTTGAACGTGAGAACTTAGGTGAGCTATGCGACTTTATATTTTCCCGGTATCTTATTTTAGAACGATCTTGATGTTGCTGTGATGAGTTGAGTGAATTACACTCAATTCCAAGTGTTTATTGTCATATGCACAGTAAAGTTGCGAGCGAAAAAGAAAATAGAAACTAAGGAATGGTTGGCATTTCTTAAATCCCAAGACTTTAACCTTCCGAATGATATTTGAAATGACGCATTTGAGTGACATCGTACGGACACCGCATCCGCACGTGTCTACGACACGTATTTCTTCTTTGCAAGCTTTGGGAATGTTAAGGGGGTAATCAGTTTGACTGAATCATCTGACTGTTTTGTCGACGTTCCCATTGTAGTGCTTTATAATCCGGTGCGCCTTATCTATGGAAGATATAGAACCAAAAAACTATTTTTTGGGGGTGCGCCCTATAACCCGGTGCGCCCTATGACCCGGTGCGCCCTATAGTGCGGAAAATACGGTAGGTTCTGGAGTTGCCAATCCAAAATCTGGGTTTAAATCCAATTAAAATGATGTGCTGTGACCTTAAACAAACTAGAAAAACCCTCCCATATGGCAAATTTGAAGTAATTTTGCAAAGAAGAGTGTTGTGAAAGACTAATTAACCATTTATCATTAACGTTTTTGGGCCTTAATACAATCAACATTTCAATACTGCATTTTGTATTTTCTTGGGTTGTCTGTGTGATATTGATTGGTTTGATAATCTAAAACCTTTGTGAGGGATAGATATATTTAAAAAATACAGAAATCAGAAAGGGGTAAATACTTTTTCACAGCGCTGTATGCTGAACAAGATGTTTGATGTATTTCCCAACATTAAACGTATAACACCAACAAATTGTAATCCAAACATGCACAGTTTAGAGCAGGGGTCTCAAACTTGTGGGCAAGGGGCCATTTGCAGACCTCCGTTTGATAGTTTGAGGTCTCCACCCTTGTAAGAAAATTAGGGGCACAGTATATATTATTTGAAGTTAGAGTAAGTCTTTGTGTGAGTTAACTGCTCCAATGATTTAGATTTCCGTTTTGGTAAAATGTTGCCAATGTTTTAAACAAGCACGTGAAGGTTTTTTTGTAATATTCAGGAAACGCATTGTGTTTTGCCGGTAAAAACAGAGTGCACACTAACATGCACCACTTTTTAATGTCAAAAAGTTGGCATGTCATGCAAAATAAACATAATTAACGTGAAAGTGATATTCAGAAGAATATACTACCCCCAGTGTTCATTTTACCTCTGAAAAGTGATGGGTCCCGGGGACTCGCATGCTAAAAAAATCCATGGGTCCCAACAGAGATCTATGGGTCCCCAAAATGTAGTGTTATCGGGGTTGAAATTGTAAATCGGCGACAAATATATAAATAAATATATCAATCTATATATGCATTCAGTTTTAATCATCACAGTTAATTGGTAATACAAAGCAGTTATCACTTCAGATTTTTCAGTTCACAAAAATATTGTACATTATACAAAATAATATTGCTGAGATATTAGTCTATATATTCATGCAGTTTTAATCACTTCAGATTTTTCAGTTCATATATTCTTTTTGGGTTTGCTGTCCCGCCACAGTTGTAATGCCTTCTCAATGTACAATTGCAGCAACGGAATTTCCATAGCTAATTTGTGGTTTCCATGTCGTTCTGCCAATCTAATGTGCTTTTCTGAAAGTTCGTATTGCGAAATGATTTATGCAATCCAGTTTTTTTTGTCACGCTGGGTGCACGCATCACAGAACATGTAGCCTCCATTATCATTCTCCTCATAGTGTAACCAGGAATGCAATAGAGTCCATTTTGGCAGAAAAGTCCTTTTCTTGTTAGGAGTATTCTTTTGTTTATTATCTTTCGTCGAATCGTTCGCTTCAAAACACGTGTTTTCTTTGCCTTCGCGGTCTTCTGAAGAATGTCTCTGCTGTTTTTTCGTGCCGGAATTGTTGCCGTTGTTACCACTTTCTGTATTATGTTTCGACTTATTATCGACACTGAAGAAATTACCCATTTTTTGTTGATTTGCACCTAATACCAACTGTTTTTTCGAAGGCATACTTCTCTTTCACTCGACAAGCACCAAAACCATGATGTCATCTCAAAGCAACGAGATCTCGTTTGCCGAGATCGGCGCGAGACCAAAAAAACAATGGCGGATCTGCCTGACGAAACGTTTGGAGTGCAGTAAATATTTTTTTAAAAAAAAGTAATCGGGTAATAATGACAATTTGGTGTCAAAAAACTTGCGTCCCGGGGACCACGTTGATTTGACACAATGCGTCCCCAGCAAAAATGATGCATCAAGGACGCAGGGACGCGGGCAAACGAAAACACTGTACCCCTAGCAAAAAGTATGGAATCAAGAGTCTTGGACAAGTACTCTGACATTTTATTCTGCAGAACAAATTTCGATAAAAAGCATGGAAAAAGAACGTTTTTTCAAAGTGCAACCCCTTGACATTCAGAAACACTAAAATAAGTGAATAAAAAAACTTTTGTGGTCGGTAAATGCTACCCATACAGACGAAGCACAGAGAAAAAAAGGGAATCATGAAAAACAAACAAAGAAAAAACAATCGACACATATCACTTGTATTTAGTTGCACCACCTGTGGCTTTTATGAATGCTTGATGTCTCTGAGGCATGGACTTGATGTGTGACAAACCGTATTCTTCATCAATCTGGTGCCAACTCTCTTTGATTGCAGTTGCCAGATCGTCTTTGCAGGTCAGAGCCTTGCTGTGGACATTTTTTTTTTTCAATTTCCACCACGGGTTATCAATTGGTTTGAGATCTGGGCTATTAGCGGGCCATGACATTGACTGGATGTGTCTTTCTCCAAGGAATGTTTTCAGTTTTTGCACTGGCATGATGCACTGTCATCTTGGAAAGTGGGTTCAGCGTTCTCAAACATTTTTTTCAATTGAAGGAATAAGAAAGCTGTTCAAAATGTCAATGTAAATTTTTGCTCTTATTGCAGATTTGACCACAGCCATCTCCCCAGTGCCTTTGCCTGACACACAGCCTCATATCATTAGGGACTGTGGGAATTTTGTTGTCTTCTTTAGGCAGTCCCTTTTGTAAATTTCACTGGAACCGCACTAAACAATAGTTCCACTATCATCACCTTGTCCATTGCAGATTCGGGACTATCACCTGGGATAACCTTCATGCAGTCATCCGCAGTCTATGATTGCCTCTCCTTAGCCTAAACAGTCTTGTTCTTTTGTGGTTGAGTGTCAATAATGGTTTCCTTTACCTTTCCTTTATGAAAATCCCATTTGCTTTTGGCGATTTTACACAGTACTGTCACATACATTGATTCCAACTTCCTCCCATTTCCTCTTCTATTATCTTCTTTTGCATTTTCTGTTTTCAAGACTTTTGGCCTTTAGTTGTTTGTCTTGACGCTTACATGTCTTTCTTGGCCTACCAGTACCCTTGACTGTAACAACCTTCCCATGCTGTATGTACTTGGTCCAAACATTCGATACAGCTGACTGTGAACAGCCCAGATCTCTGGCAACCATATAAGTAAAGTTACCTTCTTCAAGAAGTTTGATGACACTGTCTTTCGTCTCAAGAGGCATGTCTCTTATTGGAGCCATGATTCTTGTCAATCCACTTAGTTCAGGAGCCCTCCAAGGTGTGAAAACTGAACTGTTTTTACCTACTGATTAACAAGCAGACTTAATCTAAGCCAGGTGCAAAATTAAGGAAAAAAAAATGACTGGGCATTTCCCTATTTTCTACTCAAAATGCAGTGATTCCATATTTGTCTCTGTTTGATCTATAAAAGTAACATTTACTGACCACCACAGAGTTTTGTATTCCTTTCTTTTCGTTTTTCTGAATACCAAGGAGGTGCAATTTGGAAAAACGTTATTATTTATCCATGATTTTAATCTGAGTTTGCTCTGTAGAATAAAATGTTGCAATAAGTACTTGGACAAGACTAATGATTCCATAGTTTTTTTGCCAGGGGTTTTAGTTACTGTGATGAGTTTTATATTCATTATTACTTATCTTATTGTGTCAAGTAGTTCGATGTGCATCATTCCAAAATAAATACTTTTATTACTGAAAAGAATGAATGTTATGACAGACTGGACCATTTTTAAGGGGCGCTATGTAGTCCGGAAAATTCTGTAGTTAAAATGCAATTATTTTGATCCTCATATGTATTAAAAGAGCACTGGGTAATATTTAACTACGAGATGTTGCTGTAGGGTGTTGTGCAAAAGATAATGCGAGGTATCAGTAAGACATAAGAATGAAATGAAAAATGTCCATAAAGCCCAGTTATATATTTTGGGGTGCCACTTATCAACAGGTTTATGTTTTTTGAGGTACCCATAGCAGCAAGATGGCGGACAATTTTGTTATCTCTCTTTACGTGAGGCTGATGTTATGTAAAATACCGTATTTTACGGAATATAAGTTGCACCCAAATTAGCCATGAATTTGAATGTGTGCAAAATCGTATTTTATGCAACAGGAATCCATCACTTATTCACTAGACCACCTGTGGTACATCCTCTTCCCACACTATTTTTGACTCACTGAGCGAGAAACAAATATAAGAAAATGGACAAAAAAAACATTTCGCCCTGAAAATCATAAAGAAACACTAAGTCCAATTCCTCATCAAATACACCGTGCTTTTTATTTTTTTTTAACACCTTTATGACGACTTTCTGTTTTTTTCCCATTCACTAACATTCATCTCTGGTACCGTGACTAAAAATAGTGTGATAATGACATAAAATCGAAAGCTTTCGGCGTGTTGTCCATATCACCAAGTGATTACCGTATTTTCCGCACTATAAGGCGCACCTAAAAGTCTTGTTTTTTTTCAAAAGCTGACCATGCGCCTTATAACACAGTGCGCCTTATATATGGCTCAATATTAAATTCGCAAGGTCTCGCAACTACGAGAAACAGCCGCCGACTCCATTTTTCGCGCTGTGCATACTGGGAAATATTAAACGATTGGTAGTTGCCGGGGCTCGTGTTGTATTTGTTTACTAAGTGGCAAAATGGCTACCCCATTAAACTGCTTAATTCATATTCAACAAATACAGTATTTGTCTGAATCCAGGGTTATGACTGGTGAAGATGTAAAGCACAATTTACCTTAAACAAACGCAGAATTATTCAGAATGTCACGTTTGAGAGAGAGAGAGAGCGAGAGAGAGAGAGAGAGAGAGCGAGATTCTCTTTCATACGTGCATTTGTATAAGAAAATGGCTCCTGTTAAGAGACACGCGTACAACGCCGAGTTTAAACTCAAAGCGATCAGTCACGCAGCACAACACGGCAATAGAGCGGCAGCGAGAGAGTTAAACTTAAATGAATCGATGGTACGGAAGTGGAGAAAGGATGAAGATAAGCTCCGCCAAGTAAGGAAAACTCAACAAAGTTTCCGTGGCAATAAAGCAAGATGGCCAGAGTTAGAGGAGACACTTGAACAGTGGGTTGTTCAACAAAGAGCGGCAAGCAGAAGTGTCAGTACGATAACTATACGTATGAAGGCAACAGCGCTGGCACAAAAACACCGGACGTGTTGGATGGCCCATTCACTGAGATATGGTCAATTCGAACACAGCAGAAGAAGAATTCGAGGGATTCGTCGATGAGGAGCTTATAGAGTGATCTTTGTTTTTCTTTTGTGTGTTTACGTTTTACATTTTACAGTTATTATGTTATTGCTTTGCACTCGTTGTTTTTGCACATTACGAGTGTCACTTTATTGCGATTGCACTAACGTTTCATTTAAAATAACAGTATCAGACGTTTTTTTCTTTGCGTGTTGACTAAATGGACAAAAAATAAAATGATATGTCGATGTTGTTCAAAGATGTCAAAGATGTGTCACGAAAATGCTTTACCTCAGAGAAAACAATAAAACGGCTGTTTATTTATTTTGGGAGTGAATGGAGTTGTGGAAAGCTTGTTTGTTAATAAAGTTTGACCTTTTTGAATATTTTGTTGACATTCCCTTGAGCGTGGCAACATCTAGAGGTTGCATAAAGTAACTACATTCTCTACTGTAGTCAAGTCGTCACATTTATTTACCGTAAATAGCCCTTAATCCCAAAAATGTCTCGAAGGACTGCACAGGATTACAATTACAAAATTGCACAATTACCTGATCTTAAACCAGCATGCACTTATAGCGCCTTATAATGGGGTGCGTCTTATGTATGGCATAAGTTTTAAAATATATCATTCATTGAAGGTGCGCCTTATAACATGGTGCGCCATATAGTGCGGAAAATACGGTAGGTTTCTTTGATTTCACTGTCGTGACTTTGGTTCATTTTCTGTTGTGTTCAATGTTTTGCGATTTTTGTCAGCGCCAATGTTTGACTCATCAATCGTCATACTAGCATACACCATAAATGTATATACACAAATTAATAAAGTAGTTCTTACTGCAGTCTTTATTTATACCAGCTCGGTAGCCTAGATGGTAGGGCGCCCGCTCTGAGACTGGGAGGTCGCTGGTTCAAGCCTCGGCTCGACTTACAACATTGGTACTCATTGCCTCCCTGCTTGGCGCTCAGCATTAAGGGTTGGAATTGGGGGGTTTGGTCACCTAATGACTAAAATGGCTACGCCCTGTTTGGGTGCGGCTGCATCGACTCGCTACAGTTTACCGGTCCGGGTCAGGTGTATCGACATTTCGTTCTGTGTGCATTGTTACAAAGAATGACAATAAAAGTGAATTCTATTCTATTCTTATATTCCAGTGTGCCTTATTTATCAAAAATAATTGACAGATTTTGGGGTGCACCATATTATCCGGAAAATATGATACATGTAAATAAAGCATAAGGGCTCTTTGAACTCAATTTGGTATTGCTAACACATACTTAATAGAAAAAATATTTAACTTTCAACTTTTAGTGGACTCCTCAAAGTATGCACCCCACCTTTAAGTGGACACATGCATCTCCTCTGAAACACATCAGATGGATTCAGAAAATAGCGCAAAACTTCTTGAGAAGACCAAGTGGTTTGCCATAATCTGTGCTCCGTGGAGCCCTTTGAGTCTTCTTGTGATTAAGGGCTATATTCTTTTTTTAAAGAATAGCTTTTTTCCCACTTGGAGGCATTGAATAAATAGTCTTTCCTCATTTTGAGTGTCTACTAAAGTTTAAACTTAACACTTGCCTAAGGGGGCTGACATCATTACTTGCCATCTTCCAGCTACACGTAGCCCCCAAAACACAAAAACCTTGTGGAAGGCCGGGAAACAAAGTGAAAAGAAAAATGTTTAGGCTCTTTTGATGCTTTTTCACTTCATGGTTTCAGCTCGCCTTAAGTTCGAAATACTTTTCCAAGTCTTCTTTTCCATTACAAGATTGTACCCATGGAACTGTGGCTTGACGTCATTACCATGCACAGGCAAAATGTACTACCCTGTGGTCAAATCCCGACCTACACTACATCAAATTGGCTTACTGTATTTTGCATACAAAAAACAATATATCCACAGCTTGTGAAACTTGTGAACTGAAGTATATTTTTAGGTGTCACATATCCGTACATGTGCCACCTAAAAAATATGTATGGTCTCTATTGAAATGATCAAAACATGCATGAAATAATAGGAAAAAAAATGTTTGTATAGATTGTTACTCCAAAACACCACAAGACATTAACTCAAAAATTTACCCAAGTATTGGTTTTATCTGGCAAACATTCAAAGACAGAGAGATACCTATTTGTCTTTTTTGTTTGTTGAAAACACATGCAAATGTTAGCTACCAGGTTAGCTCTTGTGTCGCCGAGCTACTTAAGCTGTCGTCTGGGCTGATTTAGAATTTTTTTTGCCTTGCTCCTCAAAGCTTTTTGTTGTGTGTTGCTCAGGGTGAGCTGCTATTCATGGATTGCACCTCGCCAACTGACCACGGGGCAGAATTAAGGGTAACCATAACTCAAAAATAGTGTTGTTGATTTTTTTTGTTCAGGCAATACGACAAATAGTGATCAGCAGTGACTGTCATCGCTGACCAATCAATGGTCGGCAGTGACTGTTCTAGTCCCAGGACCGTGTTTTAGTGGTACGAAAAACTAGGGTTCCAGGTTACAGGAACCAGGTACTTTTTTATCATGGAAAACCAAAAAAAGGTGAGGCAAGGCATGCACTGCAGTGGAGTCCACATTTTTGAGAAGAGTGGGCCAGATTTGGTAAGCTGAAAATGTGTGAGGGCCAACTATTCAGCCTGGGATTCTTTCAACAGTCTTTAATAAATTCACCCTCCGTCAGAGGTTTGCAGTGCTTTGCGATCAGCGCTGGAACGTCAAGGCTCGCCTTAGTAGCATTTTTTAATTTGGCTCGCAGGGTCTTGTGAAAAAGCACTGCTGTGTTGTTAAAAAAGCTTCCAGTAGCTTCACCTCTTCACAATGTTTCCAGTTAGCTTGTTGTAGTAAGCATGTTTGGTATGGCAGTGCCTTTTGATATTGTATTATTTGAAAACAGCCACAGTTTCTATGCAGATTCAGATTCAGATTCAGATTCAGATCTACTTTATTGTCATTCTAGTACAAGTGTATACAGAACGAAATGTCGATACATCTGACCCGCACAGTTTCCTCGAATGTACAGATATAAGTAAAAGTTGTATTGTATTATGGCCACGTATAGTATTTTACCATACCATAGTGCCGATAGTGCAAGAGGAGTAGCTAACCAGATGTGCAAAATGGGCATTCAGGTTAACAAGTCAGGTAAACAGTAACATTAACACTGTAACAGTAACGCTGTAAGTACAATAGTGCAGAGAGCAAATGTGCAAGGAGTGGCAAGCTATAAAGAAGGCAAATACTGATGAAAAAGAGGACACGAAAACTGGTACAGTATTACAAGGAACAAACTGAAGTGCATGTCAGTTCTAAAACTCTCCCAAAAAGGAGTGTGAAAAGAAAGGAGGCGATC
This sequence comes from Urocampus carinirostris, assembly GCF_059441175.1. Lineage (NCBI taxonomy): Eukaryota > Metazoa > Chordata > Actinopteri > Syngnathiformes > Syngnathidae > Urocampus > Urocampus carinirostris. The sequence continues at coordinate 49,649,277 of NC_142352.1, forward strand.
AAACTCCTAACTAAGCACAGACTCAAAGATGCCTGTTACATCTCTGAAATATCAAACATTGTTCCTGTAGTTGTAAGTGCTCACATAGGCACAATTCTTGTTTCTTACTCAAGCTTTGTTACTCAAACTGAAAGTGCATCTCTACTGAACTTAAACTAGGAACTTGCAGATATTGCGGACAGAGGATTGTCACCTACCACATGGTCATTCATCTGACAAATAAGACGACTAGGAGGCCTGATGGACTGGCGGACCCTAAGACCATAACGGTTAGGTTGAGCACAAATAACCTGAGCTTGAAGGTCTGAGGCAGTCAAGTCTAAACAGTCAGTATCAGGGGAGTCTGCGTCCAGATGGTCAGTGTTCAATGGGGTCTCGTCTGGGAGACCCATACCCAAAGGGATCATGTTTTCAGAGCACTGTGATGGGCTTTCCGTATTGTCACTTGAAGTATGGTCAACATCTTGTTCGGGGATGTGCTGACTTCCTCGACTGGATGTATCAACACTGCGAGAGTCGGACTGGGCATCAGATCTGCTGTCTAGTGAGTTATCCTCTACCTCTGGATGAACTTGCTCTTCACCTGCCTGTATCACCCAGTTTACTGTACGGACATCACTGTCTTCAACCGCGTCAGGTAAATCAGGGCATACATCACTTCCATGCATAGCAGCGTCAGACTCTGAGTGTTCAGATTCGCTGGCCAGATCATCCTCACAGGGCAAGAAGCTAACAGAGAGCAGCAAATTCCTGTGAACTACCTTCTCTTTGCCCGTCAGACAATCCTTGACTCTGTAGACATTGAGATCAGGCTTGACTGATATGACTTCATACGGGGTTGACTCCCACTTATCTGCAACTTTGCGTTTCCCCGGGACACCTCTGTTGGCGATCAACACCCGGTCTCCCACGACGAGAGGTGATCCTTTGGCCCTACGGTTGTACAGCTTGGCATGACGAGTCTGTTCTCTGAGAGTATTCCTCTGTACAATTTGAGCAGCTTCATGTAGATCTTTCTTCAGATGGTGTACAAAGTCAGAGTAGCTGACAACAGCATCATTGGTATTAGCATGTTGAAACATGACATCGACAGGGAGACGAGGGATCCTACCAAACACTAGGTAAAACGGTGCAAACCCTGTTGTCTCATGCTCTGTGCAGTTATAGCAGAATGTGAGCTGCTGCAGCATTTGTGGCCACTTTGCTTTGGGCTGAGGGGGAAGGGTTCTGATCATATCTCCCAATGTTCGGTTGAATCGTTCTGCGATACCATTTCCCATGGGGTGGTACGGAGTGGTATGGGATTTCTGCACCCCTGCCATCTCTAGAAGCTCTTTGATCAGTTTGCTCTCAAAATTAGCTCCCTGATCAGAGTGGATACGCCGTGGGAAACCATAGACAAGGAAGAAATCCTGCCACAGACGGCGAGCAACTTGTTTGGCGGTTTGATTTCTGCAAGGGAAGGCGTGCGCCATCTTGGAGAAATGATCAGTTACGACCAGGACATCTACAGACTTGTTCTCTTGCTCAGCAGTCCAAAAGTCTATACAGACCAACTCCATAGGCTCAGAGGTGACTATGTTCTTGAATGGTGCACGGTTGTGTGGTTCCGGTGTTTTCCCTACTACACAGCGCTGACAGGATTTGACATAATTCACAACATCACGTTCCATGCCATTCCAGAAGAATCGTTGCCTCACCAGAGACAAAGTACGGTTCTGGCCTTGGTGACCTGCTGAGTCATGTAAACCTTGAAGGACTTTCTGTTTCAATGAATCAGGCACCACAAACTGGAAGATTTTCTTGGCCATGTGAGGATCTTTCCTTATTTTGTAGAGCATGCCATTCTGTATGGTGAGTCTGCTCCAATGCTTCAGTAGTTTCCTCACACTAGGCGACTTGACAGCTCTCTCACGCCTGGTAGGTCTCTTGTGTCTATGCAGACACAGTTGTTTCAGATATCAGTGAAAAAATACTGTAGTCCATTATCCATTTGTCCTGGAAGTCACAGCCCTCACAGTCAAATTTCATTTTTTTATTTACAGTTGCCATATCAAAAGTCAGTTGGGCTAAAATTCTCACAGAAAGCCAAGGGCAAGTTGATCAAAAGGCTAAGCCATAATCAGGTGGAATGCAGATTTATTATTTTTTTGTGTGTGTGTTTGTGTGTGTACAAATGTATTTTATACTGCGGTTGACATTACTGGTGGGCCACATATTAGTAATTTTATGACAGAGGCTGCTCATCGGCTGTAACTTGCCCCTGGGCCGGACTTTGGACAGCCTGATGTAGTGAAAAAGCTCCAGTTAGGTCTCTGTAGTTTGTATACTACCCTGTGCTTTGTAGCACTCATTTTCAGTTGCACCTCAAAGTCCAGCGAAATCTAGTGGTCATATATTACACAGTGTCAGTTTAATAATTTATGTAGTGTGTTTTCATTTATGGGACTTTGGTAAGCAAGCTCCAGTTTTTTTGTACAACACAGCATAAAAAGAGGTCAGTTTTTTCAGTCCAGGACATTCATCATTAGTCTCCTGCCGGTAATGTTGCCAGTTACAGCCGTGATTAAGAGCCTCGCTTAGTTCCAGAAGCCGCTGTGGTCTCTCTCAGGCACTCTCACATGCACACGAGCTCATACCAGTCATTGGGCATCCTAAAAGCAGCACTTAAAATAAAACGTCACTCAGTTAATACTTTTTAGAATGTGGGGAACTCAGTCATTGTCACTGCTGTATACACGCCACCGGATGCTAGTGGTAAGCTCGCAATGGAAGCACTACCCCAAGGCTACTTTTATTGTTGTGGGTAATTTAAATCACTCCAACCTAAAGATGGTTATCTCTAGGTTTCATCAACATGTTTCCTGTCACACTAGGGAAAACAAAATACTGGACCATTTATAATCAAACAACAATTATTTTATTTTATCATTATTATTATTATTATTATTATTTTTTTTTTTTTTTTTTTTTTTTTTTTTTTAGGGCAGCACGGCGGCGCAGTGGTTAGCGCGTGTGCGGCACAGTTCTAAGGTCTTGGGAACCTCCTTTGTGGGTTCAAATCCAGCTACCGGACTTACTGTGCGGAGTTTGTATGTTCTCCCCGTGCTTGCGTGGGTTTCCTCCGGGCACTCCGGTTTCCTCCCACATTCCAAAAACATGCATTTCAGGTGAATTGGCCGGTCCAAATTGTCCCTAGGTGTGAATGAGCGAATGAGTTGTCTGTCCCTGTGTGCCCTGCGATTGGCTGGCAACCAGTTCAGGGTGTCCCCTGCCCACTGCCCGATGATTGCTGGGATGGGCTCCAGCACCCCCGCGACCCTACTGAGGATAAGCGGTGCAGCTAATGAGATGAGATGAGATGAGATTATTTTTTAGACCCGCGAACGTGGAACCGCAAAGTAGCGAGGTCCCACTGTATACATAGTTTGTAGCATATATTGTAGCAGCTAGGATATTGGATATGCTTCACTTACATGATTACCTTTTATCGTGGTATTTAATATTCCCCAAAGACCTTTAATATTGTCTTTATTCTTACGCAATAAATTGGTACAATATGATTTCTTATACTCATAATCAGGTTAACATCTACAAAAAGCTCCTGAAAATATTCTATGAGGCAAGCGCCCTCTTCTATGCGGCAGCGTGTTGGGGAGGCAGCGTCATGAAGAAGGATGCTTCTCAACTCAATAAACTGGCGAGGAAAGCGAGCTCTGTTGTGAGCACAGAGCTGGACAGCCTGACAACAGTAGCTGAGAGACGGGCACTGAAAAAGCTGCGGTCAATCATGGACAATTCATCACATCCACTACACAGCATTATATCCAGACAGAAGAGCAGCTTCAGCGACAGACTGCTGTCACTGTCTTGTACCACGGACAGACTGAAGAGATCTTTTCTTCCTCATGCCGTGAGGCTCTTTAACTCCACCCGGCAGAGTAAAGGCCCACAATAAACCAAACCCCTACATTGCATATTACCGAATTTTATTGCAATGTGTATACTGTGTAGAACTATCTAAATACTCTATATGACACGCTACAGTGGGTATTAGCACATCACATTGGGTATTTGTATATTGTATTCTTTTTGCTTTATTATTGTATTGTTCTCAGCGCAGGGATGCTGCTGGAAATGAGAATTTCCCTGCGGGGATGAATAAAGTATCTATCTATCTATCTATCTATCTATCTATCTACTGTTTTGTGTCATTAGTAGAGGGTGGCAAGCTTCGATTTTGTCCATGTTCAGTTGTATGTTTTTCGATGCAAGGAATGCCACCACCTGTTCTTCTGCACCTGCAGCAGTCTCCTTGCTGGGCTCAACCCTGTTCTCGGTGCCGGTTGAGGCTGCCCTTGCATACGAGTTAGGTTTGATCCTCAGCCCGGTCACAATGACATCATTTATCCTTGGATATTGCTCAAAATTAACAACTTTCCTTTCCAGTATAGAAATGTTCTTGTCTTTCTCCACAACTTGCATTCTTAGTTCTTTCACCTCCGCCAACAGTTTAAGTAGCATATCTTGTTTGTTTGTAATATGTTCCACCTTGTTTGCAAGAAAGTCTAATGTTTTTTTCATACCGTCTGTCTCGTCTGAGGCATGATTTCATTACCTCCAATCAAGACCCTCTCAAGTCGCTCTGCTCGTGTCAACTCGCCCTTCAAGCCTAGCCTCCCTCCACGCTTCGGCTTGAAACCTGGCAGTGTTAACCACCTTGCATGCGGAAAAGGTCACAAAGTAGCCAAGAACAACAACAAAAAAACAACAAAAAGAAAGGAAAAAAACAAATTCATAAAAGGAGTCTTCGGTTGCATGAACGAACTTTTTTGACGAATGCTGACCACCAAACCGAAATGGCTTAACCTTGATCTGGAAAAATTCAACTGTTCAGTTCTTAAGAAAAAGTTATAAAAACATACTTAAATAAAAGTAAAAGTACTGAAGTTTCTTCATTAATTTTAGCAAACTCACGTGAGAAAAAAAATAGGTAGAAGAGTATAATGCTAAATTTCCCCTCTCAAGCTTTAAAAAAATGTTGATTTAATATCTTTTTATACGACCCAACACTAAAAATACAAAATTTTGATTGTCTTTTACCAAATGACTCATTTTTCACAGAATAGGAAGAATGTATTCCTATGTGTTACCTGACTGGTATTTTTTTTTGGCGATATATAACGTTTATAGGGTCAATGGCCGGTAGGGAAATATCAATAATGAATGTCTACGCACCAATTGAGGAAAAGGGGACATTTTTTCAAGTATTATGAAATGAAATGAAATGAAAGCCAAAGTAATAACCAACTGTGCAAAGGGAATGTTACTTATAGGAGGTGACTTTAACACTGTACAAAATGGCAAAGTGGACAAGTATCCATCAGTACACTGAACAAATACAAAGAGGTCTAGGATGTTGAATAACATAACTAAAGAATCGGGATTGATAGATCCATGGAGAGAGAAGAATCCCCAAACTAAAGACTATACTTTCTATTCAAACCCTCATGGCAGCTATTCAAGAATTTATTTATTTTACATTTCAAGACAACGTATGCATACAGTAGTGGAGTGTGGTATAGAGAATATTACTATAAGTGACCATGCTCCAATTACTTTGAAATTAAGTTTAGACAATGAACCACATTTTAGGTATTGAAGGATGAATGTATCTCTCCTCTCAGATAAAAACATAGTATAGGAAATCAAACAGTGTATAAAGGAATATTTTCAAATCAATGACAACGGTGAGGTTTCTCCATCAATATTTTGGGAGGGAGGGAAAGCTGTAATAAGGGGGAAAATAATTGAAATATCTTCCCGAAATGAACTCGATTAAAGAACCAGAAGGAATTGGAGGATAAGATTAAAGAATTAGAAGAAGAACATTAAAAAACACCAAATGAATCCAGATTACTGGTATTAAAAACAAACAGAAGCAAATTAGAACTTTTGACAAATAAGGCAGAAGGGGTATTGTGTTTTGTGAGCCAGAGATATTATGAAATGGGCAATAGAGCCAGTCGATTGCTAGCCAACTTAAAAAGGCCCAAACAGATAGAATTATATCACAAATAAAACATCCTATTTCTAAACAATGTTTAGTAAAGCCCAAAGGTATTGCAGAAGCATTTGCAGATTATTATAAACATTTATACAATGACTCAGAAAATGACTTTGATAACTACACGGCACAAAACCTTTTGGGAAAACTACATTTACCAACACTAACAGGGGGGATACATTAGAAATTATTCGCACCATTACAAAACAGGAAATACAAGATACAATAAATAACTTAAAAATAAATAAATCACCAAGAACGGATGGATTCCCGGGGGTGTTCTACAAAAGCTTTAAGGAAGAATTAACACCAGTACTGCATAAAGTATTTATGCGCTAACAAAAGGTGATCTCCCCAAATCATGGTCAGAAGCCATCATAACAGTCTTGCACAAAGAAGGAAAAGACCCAATATTGTGTGAAAGCTATAGACAGTTAGTTTACTGTGTAACGATCTAAAATTTCTTACAAGCATACTGGCAAAAAGAATGCAGAAATTCATAGCGGAAATGATTAGAAATGATCAAACAGGGTTTATTCCGGGAAGGCAGGGTGCAAACAATATTAGGACCCGGTCACACAGCCGTTTGCGTCTGTATCGCGGGTAAAATTTTGCGATTTTTTTTTTTGCCCGTGGTTGCCCGCGATGGAAAATGCGCAAAATTGGCTAACCCGCTGTTTATCCGTGGTATGCCCGCAAAACAGACGCCGGCGACTGTTCCGCTTCCTCATCGCGTCAGTTCCACGTCCTTTCCACGTGTGGACCACGGGTATAAAAGCTGCCGAGCCGGGCTGTAGAAATCATAACCGCTCAAGACACAGTCCCGTGAAGATCAAGGTTTCAAGCTATGGCACCGAAGAAGAAGCCAATATGTTATTATTGTAATAGTTTTTCATTTTTATTTTATTATCTTGTTATGAAATGAAAAGAAATGTCAAGAAATAAAAATGGATTAAGATGAGGTAACTACGGTGACGGGTATCCATGTTCACCCCTTGACGTCTCGAGCACAACTGACGTGTGCTCGGCAAATCACGCTGTATATACGCGGAGAAAGGCGTTTGACCGTCACACACGTTACACACGGTAATTCACGTGATAACACCGCGATACAGGCACAGAACAAACGTGCTATGACCGTGCTCCACCCGCGATTACCCGCTAAAATTTCGCGTCCTACCCGCATGTAACCACGCCCTGGCCGCGGCCGTAGCACGTCGTTCCTCGTCTGTACCGCGTCATTACCTCGTGTGAACGACGTGTGCTGCCCGCGGTTACCCGTGATCTAAAGTTTTGAGCAGCGCAAAACTTTTTCGCGCGGCCAACCGCGTGTGAATTTCTTGCCGCGTGTAAAGCACGGCTGTATCTCGTCTGTATCGCGATCTCAAAGCGTCCAACAGCGTCTGCTTCACAGGCAGAAATTTCTGACCGTGATTCAGCCTCGATACGCCCGTGAAAGGCTGTGTGACCGGGCCCTCAGGATACTAAACATAATTACGAGCACAAAATCTAAGACCCAACCCTCGATGTTACTAAGCTTGGATGCACAAAAAGCTTTCGATAGGGTGAAATGAAGCTTGTTACATCAAACACTTTTGGCTTCCCTCAAAAATTTGTAGAACGGGTGAAAATAATCTTTAAAAATCATAAATCTCGTTTTAGAGTAAATGGTCACGGCTCAGATTTCTTGGATATCAAAAGAGGAGTCCGGCAAGGGGACTGTTTAAGTCCACTCTTGTTTGCAATAAACATAGAACCACTCGCGGAATCAATAAGACAAATGAGCAAATAAGGGGGATCTTAGATGAAGGAGGAACAGAACAGAAAATATCATTGTTTGCGGATGACCTGTTGGTAATGCTAAAGGAACCTTCGTTATCAATACCACCACTGTTGGAGAACCTTGAAATATATGGAGAAGTAGCTGGGTATTTAAATAATGAGAGCAAATATGTAAGGAGCCAACTAAAGTTGAGGAATTATTAATATCATATTCAAAAGGACAATCAATAAAGGGGGTTAATAAAGGCAATGATGATATCAGGAAAATGTCCATCAGATGTGATTGAAAGATTTGATTTCAAATGGACAAATATTGGGTTTAAATATTTGGGGGTGACTATTACACCACATTCCACACAGCTGTTTGATGCAAATTATGGAATATTGATAAAATAAATAAGGGAAGATTTGGAAAGATTGGAAATTTTGCCCTTAAGCCTTATCGGAAGGATAGAAACAATTAAAATGAACATATTACGAAGACTATTATTTCTGTTTCAATCTCTTCCTATTCTGATCTATAAGTGACATTTAAAATGTTAAATAAATTGATAACAAAATTCCTGTGGCAAAACAAGAAACCTAGAATAAAATACAAAACCCTGTTAGCTTCTAAAGAAAAAGGGGGCCTAGACCTACCCAATATTAAATATTACTATTGAGCAGCTCAAATTAAAGCACTTATTTTGTGGATTACTACAGAGAAAGATACGATATGGGTGGACATGGAGAAGCGATCTTGTCCAAATATGCCTGAGGAATCATTACCGTACATATCAGTCACGAGGTGGAAGAAATTAAAAATCCACAATGAATGGATTAAGGGAACTATTAAAATTTGGTCAACAATACAAAAAAAATTTGAAAATATCAAGATCTGTGAATAGGGCTACAAAAATAGCGAAAAACCCAGACTTTAAACCTGGGGTTATGGAGGTAGGATTTGAAAAATGGCCCCAAAAAGGATTGATGTTGATTACCCAAGTATTCGAAGGACAGGCAATGAAATCATTCAAACAACTCCAACAAGAATTTGACCTACATATAAATGATTTTTACAAATATTTGCAACTAAGGCATTACCTCCAGAAACATGATGAATGGGGGAAAATATGTAAGGAGCCAACTAAAGTTGAGGAATTATTAATATCATATTCAAAAGGGCAATCAATAAAGGGCTTATATCAAAACTATATAAAGCTCTGAGAATGGATCTCAGTAATGATGACATGGTGGTTAATGAAAAAAGGGAACAAGAAACTAATGTAGTGATAAAAGACAACAAATGGGAAAAAACATTGAAAGAGGGACACAAAATAACCAACATCCCGACATGGGGGGAGTTTGAATGGAAAGTAAAAATGTGATTCTTCTATATACCCTCTATCACTTCAAAATATAAAAATACCTCAAATCTATGTTGGCGTAACTGTGGGGGCGTCGGAGACTTTACGCATATTTTCTGGAATTGCCCTGTAATACTAAATTTTTGGAGAAGCATCCAGACAGAAATACATTTAATTATTGGCTGGGAGTTGCGGTTGGACCCAATGGCCTACGTAGTAGGAATTTTGCCAGAAGAATTACTGTCTTGTCAACAGAAATATATACTAAAGGTTATGCTTCTGGTAGCAAATAAAATGATCACAGTGTCCTGGCTGAAATCACAACCCCCTGACATAAAACAATGGAGAGACAAATTAAAGCAAATGTACATTATGGAAAAAAATCACTGCGACTTCAACTGAAACTCGATCAATTCGAGAAAAGATGGAAGCCTATCACACAAATTTTACTTGATGTCTAAACACCTCCCCCCCATTTTTATTTTATTGATTGTATTGTATTAACATTTGTTTTTTCTGTTGTTCCTTCTGTTATTTATGGCTGTGTCAAGTGTATATATTTTGTGTTTGTATTGATGTATGATGGTGGAATCAAACCTCTGTCAAAATTAGTGTGAGAAATAAAAAGTTATAAAAAAAAAGAATAGTGGTTGAATTTTGTCTTGTGATTTTAAAATATTTCATTAAATAGCATCACCATGTCTTGATAGTGCAAATAGAAACTACTGCAATCCAAGTTATAGGCAGCAAACAATGAGAGAAAAAAACACACCACACATCAAAAACTAAAATCTTTCCTCATTGGCGAAATATATTTAGCTCATTTTTCCCCTCGTGCGTTTTCCTTTGTGACAAAATGCATTTCATTGTAGATTTTTTGGAGGGGAACTGAGCCATTTCAGAATTATTTTTCGCGCTGCAACTAACGATTATTTTAATAATCAATGAATCGGTCGATTATTCTTTCGATGAATCGATGAATCTGATTTTTTAAAACACAATTTTAATTTATTCCTGTATTTAAATATTGACATTTTGGACAAATATAGAAATCCAAGTATTTGTCAAATAACAACAATAAACGAAAAACCTGCAAAGGTGTAAAACACTCTTTTCCTACCACTTACATCATAAGATCTTATAACATTTAGTTTCATCATTTATCTATCTACCCTGGTCATATCCCTCGAGATGGGTGACCAACAGCAGGACAAACACATAAACAGTTTTATCATACAGAACAAAAATGAAAAAAGAGTAATAAATTAAATGTTATGTGTAGCAACATTGTATGTGCCAAAAATTATCAAAAAGGTAGACCCACTTTTCAAACTATCAACCAATTTGTTTTTAGGTAAAATTTTTGGAATGATAAAAATTCCCCATGTGCAAATGATATTCAAAATGCTTAAGAATAGGCCCCCTTGTGTTGAGATAAACATGTAATCATTGTTAGTTTTCTTCTAGTTTAAATAGTTCATCAATTTATTTTCATATATTTTGCTCCTTTATTTCTGCATTTTCTGTTCCCTTGAAAATTGTTATCTTGTAGGCTTTGACTGTCTTAGCCCAATTTTGTTTGAAATTCTGCAATGTTCAATAAAAAAGACTTTAAAAAATATATTATTTCTATGTTACAAATGTCTTCTTCTTAATTATGCATTTTAGGCCTGGTAAGATTTATAATTCTGAGCAAATTATAGTCTTGAAAATACTGTATTAATGTAAAAGGTCTGCATTTATAAAACGCTTTTAAAGTTTACTTAAAACTAGCTGAACAGTACCAACATATTCATAACATTTCTACGTATATATTTCATATAGTTTATACCCTAATTATAGCTTTGAATTAGACAAAAAGTGTTGACACAATTGTTTTCAATACATTAATTTTTTGGGGACAATAGCGATTTCCCCAAAAATCTTGCACAAATCGTGTACATTATGTGGGTGTGAACCTGAAGTCTGATCATTCTTTCAGTTATACATATTTTTTTACTTCCGACCAATCAAAATGCTCTTGTATTGTCCTAAAAGTGATGTATTTTTTCCCAATAAACTACACTATGTGGTTATAATTTGCATTTTTGTAGGTCTACAAGCAACTGCTTTACCTTGGTTTCCTACGATTCTCTTTTAAGGTTGTTCATTTATGTTTTACAAAATGTTGTAATTTTATTTATACTGTTTATTTAGTCTTTTTTTTTTTGTATTGGAGTAATCCAGTTACTTTACATGTTATGTGTAATGCCAGGCCCTGCTATCATCAGAGTCTCAAAATATTGCTCTTTCTGCTTTCCGACAAGTTGACCCAACCTATCCGACACCTGCACAATATTAGAATTATGGCTAATGGCAGGGGTGTACAAACGTTTCAGAAAGCGGGCCAGATTTGTTAAACTGAAAATGTATGAGGGCGGACTATTCAGCCTGGCATTCTCCGAACAATATTTGATCATTTCACCCTCCGTGAACCATTTGCACTGCTTCGTCACCAGCGTCACAACCTTGTAGCATTGTCATTTGACTCGGAGGGTCTTGTAAAAAAAGCGCTGCTGTGCCGTTAAAACAGTTTCCGGTTGATTTACCTTTTCACAGCATTCGTTTCCAGTTAGCTTTTTGTAGTCAGCATGTTTTGTCTGGAAGTGCTTCTTGACATCACATTCTTTGGAAACAGCCGCAGTCTCTTGGAAAATTAGGCAGACACAGTTGTTTGGAATTTCGGTGAAAAAATAGTCAAATGTCTACTTGTCCTGGAACTGGCGGCCCTCACAGTTAACTTTCCTTTTTTTATTCACAGTTTCCATGTCAGAAAGGAGGTGGGCTTAAATTCTCACAAAAAGCCAAGGCCATGGAGGCTAAAGGGCTACTGCCATTATCTGGTGAAATTGGGTTTTTTTTTTTGTTTTTTTTTTACAAATGTATTTTATACTGCGGTCAGCATTACTGGCAGACTACATGTTCTTAATTTTATACAAGTAAAAATGTGTTCACGGGCCTTAAATGGCCCCTGGGCTGGACTTCGGAGATGCCTGGCCAGTGGTTTCGAATAGTATAGCCTTTTTATTGTTGTTGCTTAATTTTCTCCGGCTTTTTTATGAGGAGTACTGTTTACTATGGTTCACTTCCGTCTGTCGCGTGGTTATCATTACATGTGTGCAAAGGGTCAATAGGAACATCGGTATACATATGTTATTTCTCAAATTAATATACAGGACTGTCTCAGAAAATTAGAATATTGTGATAAAGTTCTTTATTTTCTGTAATGCAATTAAAAAAACAACAATGTCATACATTCTGGATTCATTACACATCGACTGAACTATTTCAAGCCTTTTATTATTTGAATATTGCTGATTTTGGCTTACAGCTGAAAAAAACTCAAAAATCTCAAAATATTAGAATACTTCCTCAGACCAAGTAAAAAAATAATTTTATAACAGCAAAACTAAATCAAACATTTGAAAATGTCCATTGATGCACTCAGTACTTGGTTGGGAATCCTTTTGCACGGATTACTGCATCAATCCGGCGTGGCATGGAGGCAATCAGCCTGTGGCATTGCTGAGGTGTTATTGATGCCCAGGATGCTTCGATAGCGGCCTTTAGCTCATTTGCATTTGTAGGTCTGGTGTATTTCATCTTCTTCTTAACTATACCCCACAAATTCTCGATGGGGTTCAGGTCAGGGGAATTAGCAGGCCAATCAAGGACAGTGATGCCATGGTCAGTGCACCAGTTACTGGTGGTTTTGGCACTGTGGGCAGGTGCCAGATCATGCTGGAAAATGAAATCCTCATCTCCATAGAGCTTTTCAGCAGATGGAAGCATGTAGTGCTCTAAAATCTCTTGGTACACAGTTGCATTTACTCTGGACTTGATGAAACACAGTGGACCAACACCAGCAGCTGACCTGGCTCCCCAAACCATTGCTGACTGTGGGAACTTCACACTGGATTTCAAGCAACTTGGATTCTGCTCCTCTCCAGCCTTTCTCCAGACTCTGGCGCCTTGACTTCCAAATGAAATGCAAAACATGTTTTCGTCTGAAAAGAGGACTTTGGACCACTCTGCAACTGTCCAGTGCTTCTTCTCCATAGCCCAAGTCAGACGCTTCTTCCGTTGTCTTGAGTTCAGAAGTGGCTTGACCATGGGAATACGGCTATTGTAGCCCATTTCCCGGACACGTCTGTGAACTGTGGCTTTTGATACCTGGACTCCAGCTTCAGCCCACTGTCTTTGAGACTCCCCCAAATTCTGGAAGCGGCTCTTCTTCACAATTTTGTTAAGGCTGCGGTCATCTCTCTTGGTTGTGCAGCATTTCCGGCCACATTTTTCCCTTCCAACAGACTTTTTGTGGATATGCTTTGAAACTGCACTCTGTGAACAGCCTGCTCTTTGAGAAATTTATTTTTGTGTCTTACCCTCCTGATGGAGGGTATCAATGATGGTCTTCTGGACAGCAGTCAGATCAGCAGTCTTCCCCATACTTGTTATTTAGTTTACTGAACCAAGCTGAGTGTTTTTAAGGCTCAGGAAACCCTCGCAAGGTGTTTCGAGTTAATTAGATGATTCAGGTGATTAGTTGAATAGCCTACTTGTATACTTTTTAATGATATTCTAATATTTTGAGATAGGATTTTTGAGTTTTCTTAAGCTGTAAGCCAAATTCAGCAATATTAAAATAATAAAAGGCTTGAAATAGTTCAGTTGATGTGTAATGAATCCAGAATGTATGACATTTTTGTTTTTTTAATTGCATTACAGAAAATAAAGAACTTTATCACAATATTCTAATTTTCTGAGACAGTCCTGTATTATTTCTGAAAAACACGAGTGCGCGTTTCCTTCCTCTCGATTCCTCCAACTCTCTCAATGCCACAGGCACTCCCGCAGGCCTACGCTACAAGGCCTGGAAGGCTTAGCAGAGCCCAAGCATTTAGTAATGGATTCTTAATGGGTTTGTCGACAGTCACATTAGAGCGCGGCGCGTGTGGCGGGCGAGGCAGTACAGCGATATGCCACGCCAGATGCCACGCCAGCTGTGGTACTCGACATACCGCTCACGCTCTCATTTGTAATCACATTTCTCAGATGGATGGATGCCATGCTCGCAAGAACGCGCAAGCCGATACGCATTTTTTGCCTTTTTCCGGCGCCTGCCAGGAAATATTTTTTTAATCTACCACTCCACATTTTCCCTGTCGCGTCTGTCACCATCATCAAGTACTGCGTGAAAGCATTTTGCAGTGCAAATGATCATATTCTTTTTTTAATTATTGGCTGCCGCCAGATGCGTCTTTATCTTGTCCTGTTCTCTAGAATAAGGGATTCTTTCTAGAGATTTGAAGCAGTTTGTTCTCTTTTTTTCTATTTGGGGTTGGTTTAACACTAGAAGTACCACAGCCAAGCCGTTTGGGTTTCCTATTTAGAATGCCCAAAAAGAACAAACTGACTGGATCGGTTTCAACATTGATCTGCAAATGAGGCAAGTTCTCGTGTGAACAACACAACTCAGTAATGATCCCTGCATGCTAATTTAAAGACGGTGGGGGCATAACCAACCCTTATTTTTGGAGTATTACTCTAGTTGTATTTTTGTAGTATTTTATAGTATTACTGTACTTTCATTTTTTTTTGTATTTCTTTATTTTTTTTACTATTACTGTAGGTTTTTTCGTCGTATTTCTATAGTATTTTTCTTTATCAGCACAAGCTTTGTATGCATATATCAACAATACATCGGCCACATTCCATTTGATCAACCCCACCTCACCGCATTTACAGAACAATGTTGACAGAAAGGGCCAAAGAAGTTGTAGTTATAAATAACACAGCCTTTGGGCTGTTCGTTGGTCGTTCTAGAGGGGTAAGAATATTTCTGGTAATTCTAGTGTTAAAAGACATTTTCAGGAAACTAGGGGTGGGCGATTCTGTGAATTTAGGTGCCGATAACCACACTTTTAGTTTGGAATCTCATGATCATTGAATAATTGAACCTCCTCCTTGAATTATAAAGTATAATCATGATAACAACAACAAAGTGTTGATTTTTAATTAAATCACTGAAATGCAAATCTTGACAGGATAAAATGTGTTTCTATGACAAAAGTCAAGCGCGTCAAACCAAAAACAGTAATGTAAAGAAAATACAGGTTTAACAAAGTCAAAATGACGAATATTACACAATTTTGAAAATGAATTTAAAGTGCAAACGGTACAATGTAGAAATCATTATTAGTAGAAAATTTAAAATCCAGCAATGACAACTGTTTTACAAAGAAAATCGAGAGTGTCAAACCCATAGAAATGCAAATACTGGGATACAAGGTCAACAAGACAACTAAAATACAGTATTTCTTAAGGCCACCCAAGAACCCCAATTTTCCAGAGATTTGAAAGTACGGACGCTGGCCCGACTTACGAACAAATTCAATCTTGTTCGTAAGTTGCTTCAGTACAATATTTTGTATGTTTATGGTTTATATAAGTATGTTTAAGGCTTGTATAAATAACCTGTATTGTTTTGTACAAAAAATAACCATTTCATAAAATGTGTAACTTACTTTTGCTTTCCGACCATTTTCTCAACCGCATCAAGCTTTCATGTTCCACTTTCATTTCGAAAGAAACGGCTCGCCTCTTCTTAACACTTTACAACAACCAAATTGAATGAATGCACAAGATCTTAAACAATAAAAAGGTCCAAGTTCTTTGCGTGCTAGAGATACAGTGTAGTGTGTTCACACACAAACTAGGAAGTAGAAGTCGGATTTTGTCTGGGGTGGATGCTGGGTGACCTCTCACAGCGCCACGCGGCAGAAAAAAAGCACTACAGCACTGTCCTCTACTCGGAAAAAGGTGCACACAATACAAAATCTAACTTAAAGCAATGACCGGATATTTTTCGACATCCCAAAAAAGATGTTCGTATCGACCGTTTTGCGTAAGTCAAATGGTCGTAAGTATGGGAGTGTCTGTATGCCTTATGGGGCCGGTCACACAGCAGTTTGCGGCTGAATCACGGCTAAAATTTTGCGGGGTTTTTTTTGCGCAAAATTGGCCAACCCGCTGTTCATCGGTGGTATGCCCGCAAAACAAACGCCGGCGACTGTTCCGCTTCCTCATCGCGTCATTTTCTCGTGTGGACCACGGGTATAAAAGCTCCCGAGCCGGTGTTGTGCCCAAATCCGACTCCTACGCAACCCCCCCACCACCACCCCCCTCGCGTGAACGCGCATTCTGCTGCGATCGCTTTTGTTGGAAGCGTGCATTGACGTTGGTGACTTTTTCATCCGCGTTAACAAACGCATTTTGTAGAATACGATCGCACTTTATTGTTTAAATAAACGCGTTATATAGACTAGGATCTCCCAATTGTTATAATTAGCTCGCTTTATTGTTTTAATAAGCATTTTATATAGAATACGATCGCTTTTGTTGGAAGCGCAGCAGAATGCGCGTTCACGCGAGGGGGGAGGATTTTATATACGGTGTGCATTACCGTTCGATTACGTTCACAACAAAAACAAAGACGGAATGGTTTAAGTTGTATTACATTCCCAACAAATGCAAGACGAAGTGGTTTTGGTTATATGTTCGCCATTACATTCCCTAAAAGTGAGATAAAACGAGGTAAAAGTGGTAGTAGTAGCGAGGGGATGAAAATCTCGGCAGGGATGTATTTCTCGGCATAACACCGGGCTGTAGAAATCATAACCGCTCAAGACACAGTCCCGTGAAGATCAAGGTTTCAAGCTATGGCACCGAAGAAGCCAATATGTTATTATTGTAATAGTTTTTCATTTTGATTATTATTATTTTCATTTTGATTTTATTATCTTGTTATGAAATGAAAAGAAATGTCAAGAAATAAAAATGGATTAAGACGAGGTCACTACGGTGACGGGGATCCATGTCCACTCCTTAGCACAACTGACGTGTGCTCGGCAAATCGCGCTGTATATACGCGGAGAAAGGCGTTTGACCGTCACACGCGTAACACGCTAATTTCACGTAATAACACCGCGATACAGGCGCAGAACATGCTATTACCATGCTCCACCAACGATTACCCGCTGAAATTTCCCGTCCTACCCATGTGTAACCACGCCCTGGCCGCGGCCAGAGCACGTCGTTCCGCGTCATTTCCGCGTCATTACCTCGTGTGCCGCCCGCGGTTAACACGTGCGAAAAAGTTTTGAGCAGCTCAAAGCTTTTTCGCGCGGCCAACCGCGTGTGAATTTCCGACCGCGAGTAAAGCACTGCTGTATCTCGTCTATATGGCGGTCTCAAAGCGTCCAACAGCGCCCAACAGCGCCTGATTCACGGCCCAAAAATTCTGGCCGTGGTTCAGCCTCGATACGCCCGTGAAAGGCTGTGTACCCACACTCTAACGAATTGAGCAGCGCAAAACTTTTTTGCGCTGCCACCCGCGCGCCAATTTCTGACTGCGTGTTAAGCATTGCTGTATCTCGTCTGTATGGCGATCTCAACGAGTCCAATAGCGTCCACCTCACAGGCAGAAATTTCTGTCCGCAATTGGCTGTGTGACCGGCCCCTATGATTCAGTGCGCCTTTATAAAGCTGAAAATACAGGAAATAAATTTGACAATGCACAAGGTTTATGTGTTAGCCTTCAGTGAAACAATGATAAAAGGAAAGGGTGAATTACAGTTTGGAGGTTTGTATGGTAGAAAGTCTGGAGTTACAGATGGACATGCTAGAGAAGGAGTGGCTGTGCTAGTGAGTGAGAAAGCAAAGGAAAAACTGGTGGAGTGGAAAGAAATATCTTCGAGATTGATGTGGGTGTGATCGAAGTTGGGTGCAGAAGTATGGATGTTTATAAGTGCATATAGACCTGGTCTAGAAAGAAGTGCTGAGGAGAGAGAGGAGTTCTGGAAGTATTCGTCCTAATGTGTGGCAAGTGCGAAAGAAGGGTGGAAAATGGTAATACTAGGTGACCTGAATGCTAGATTGGGTGATGGAATGAGATGTTAAGTAGATTGTTGGATGTGCAGGTTTACAGAGATGAAATGAGTGGTATGTCTTTTATCATCTTTATGTTGAAGGAAAACTGAGAATAGATAGATTGTGGAGGGCTATTTATGGGAATAGTGGAAGGGAAGAGGTGAAAATTTTAGAGTTAAATGAGGCTGAAAAGGAGAGAGAGTTTAAAGAGACATAACATATTAGTGAAAGAGAAGTGGTGGGTGTGGAAATTGGTGGTTGGTGGTATGTGGAGAATGCACATGTTGGGATATTTAAATGTGACGCCTGTGGAAACATGGGAGGTGCAAAAGGCAGTAAAAGAAATGAAAGTGGGGAAGGCGCCTGGGTTGGATGGTTGTACCGCTGAATGCTTGAAGAAAGGTGGCCCGGCTATGATTGACTGTTTAGTGCGCTTGTTGAATGAATGCTTTTTAAGTGGTGTCGTTCCTGTTGATTGATGTAGTGCATGTGTGGTGCCATGGTATAAGGGTAAAGGTGATAAGTATGAATGTAGCAATTTGAGAGGTATCAGTTTGTCGTCTGTTTATTAAGAGAGTGAGGGGAAGAATAGACAAGGTGGTGATGGAGGGAGCAGAGTGGCTTCAGAAAAGGAGTGGTTCCCTGTGAAAACTGGTCTGACACAGGGGTGTGTGATGTCGCCATGGCTGTTTAATGTGTACACGGATGATGCGGTTAGAGAGGTGAACGCAAGAGTATTTGGCAGAGGTGTAGAGATGATGGATAACAGTGGATCGTGTGGCAGGTAAGTCAGTTGTTGTTTGCAGATGACACAGCACTTGTGGCTGATTCTTAAGAAACATTGAGAAAGTTGGTAATGGAGTTTGGAAGAGTGTGTGATAGGCGTAAGATATGTGTGAATGTTGGGAAGAGTAAGGTGATGAAGTGTTCACGTAATGGAGTGGGCATGGCGTTAGAAATAAGGTTGCATGGACAGTTACTGGAAGAAGTTGAAAGCTTTAGGAACTTGTGTTGTGATGTGGCTGCAGTTGGTGGAATAGTGCAAGGTATTGCACAGAGTGAATCAAGGAGGCAAGCTTTTGGGTGCTCTGAGAAGAGTGATGAGTAACAGGAGTATGAGTATGGATGTTAAGAGAGGACTATATGAGAGTGTGATTGTGCTGACTGTGTTGTATGGTGCAGAGACTTGAAGCCTGAACGCAGATTTGAGAAGGAAATTTTTGAGATGAACTGTTTGAGGAGTAGGTTTGGAGAGACAAGATTGGATGGATTGAGAAATTAAATTGTGAGGGACAGAAATGAAGTAGTAGTGGAACTGAGCAAGCGTTAGATAAGAGAGTACTCAGTTGGTTTGACACATGGAGAGGATGGATGAGGACCGAATGTTGAAGAGGATCTACAGAGCAGAAGTAAATAGAAAGAGACCAAGAAGAAGACCGTGATTGGCGTGGACCGATTCAAGTCAAGTCAACTCACATTTATTTGTGAACCCCTAATCACAAATATGTTTGAAAGGACTGCAAAGGATACAATTACACCATTGCCTTATCTTAAACCAACATGCAGGCAGGGAAAAACTCAAAACCTCAGTGTGAGTTTTAAAAAGAAACCTTGAGAAGGGGCCTCACAAATGGTATTCCCCCTTCCAGGATGACCAGGGTGGAACAGATTTTGCATTGGGTAGCAATACACAAACATAGTAAACATCAATAAAAGCAAAGAACAGGTAACATGTTGAAATTTTTCCGGAAAGTGCATGACAGCAAAAACCCCTTAAGCCTGTAACATAGTCCAAAAAGTCCATAACAGCAACGACACAGCTTCCCATCTCTGCCGGCTGGTCGATGCAGGCGTTGACATGCTTCAGGTCAGACGCTGGTCCGTTGGCTCATTTCAAATCGTCCTTCACCCTCATATCACCACCAGCCAGGCAGTCGGAAAAAGACAGGACAATGCAAAATATGAGGTGGGCAACAATCATAAGCTATTGAATAGAAGAGCTTATCTCCGGAGGCAGAGCATTCCACAGCACCAGGGCCTGGGTGAGGAACGCTCTTAAGCCTGCAGGCTTCTTCTTGGCTCTCGGAGTCACAAGTAGACCGGCATTTTCAGAGCGAAGGCTCCGTGCAGGAACATAGGCTGAAACCAAATCTGAGAGATTGAAGGGCACAAGTCCATGCAAACATTTGTATGTTCGTAAAAGAAGCGTAAAGTCACATCTTAAGTGGACTGGGTGACAGTGCAAGTTGGCCAATACAGAAATAATATGCTCAAACTTTTTTGTCTTAGTCAAGCGTCTCGCTGCCGCATTCTGAACTATCTGCAAACTTTTGATGTTAGACTTCGATGACAAGAAAGCAATACATTACAGTAATCAAGCCGAGAAGTAACAAACGCATGGATTGGAACCTTTGCATCTCATTGGGACAGCATCAGACGAATCTTTGCAATATTACGGAGGTGGAAGAAGGCTATTCTAATTATTATTTTTCACGTGTAACAGAAACGACAAATTAGGATCGAATATAACATCTAGATTTTTGACTGAGTCACTATGGGTGATGTTACATTTGTCTATTTCAGGGCAGTGTTTGAAAACAACTCACAACAATGAGCTGGACCAACAGTCCACATTTCAGTTTTTTGTGGGTTAAAGCGCAAAAAATTAAGTGACATCCATCTTTGAATCTCAGCAAGGCAAGCCTCCAGATTTCTACAACTTAACTGTCCAGTTGTCTCTAGTGGAAGATACAGTTGAGTGTCATCTGCATAGCAACAGAAACTAAAATTATACTTGCAGATAATATCACCATTTCGAAGCATATAAATATTATAGAGTAGGGGGGCCAAGTACAGAGCCCTGTGGAATGCCACAGAGGAGATCAGAGTGTTTAGTGGTCAGATTGCCATTGCGTCCTGTCTGACAGGTAGAACCTAAACCACGAGAGTATAGTTCCTGAGATACCGATGCATTCCAGACGCAGTAATATGTTGTAGTCCACAGTATCAAAAGCAGCACTGATATCCAGCAGCAGTAACATTGACGAAGCACCGGAATCTATTGCTAAGAGGAGATCATTGGTTACTTTAGTCAAGGCTGTCTCAGTAGAGTGAATTGCTCTAAATGCTGACTGGGCAGTTTCAAAGAGATTATTTTCCGACATAAAGTCATATAGCTGCTGTGCAAGTCATTCAAGTTATTTCAAGTTATTTTGCAAAAAATGGCAGATTTAACACTGGCCTATAATTACCTAGGCTTTCCAGGTCAATGTTAGGTCGCTTAAGCGTGGGTTTAATGACAGCAGACCTGAAGGCTACCGGAACAATACCAGAGGATATCAATATATTAGTAATATTTTAAACTGAAGGTTCTAAGATCCCAAACAGATCTTTCACCAGTAAAGCCGGAGACAGATCAAGCAGGCAAGTAGTTTTTTTGGCCCTACTGACCATCTGTGTAAGATTATCAATGGATATAGCATTGAAACTGGACGTGAATGACTATATCAGTGGAGCTAGCGCTGTCCTGGTGTCTTAGTTTGCATGTCAGCTCCCTCAAATTATCCTCAATGGCAGGTGCCCTGGCCCCAGAAATACACATAACCAAGGCTTGGGTGCTAAGCTTTATGTTACGGGTGATGGAGTCACCTATAACTAGGGTGCGGGAGCCAGTAGACCGGGGTGGAGTAGGACTAGCTAAGGGGCTTAACTTATTATGTTTCTGGATTGGCTCACCGCAGTTAGCAGGCCGTTTAGGGCTAATGCTAACCGGACTAGCAGGTTCGCTACAACCCACGGTGTTATGATGGTGTTATGAGTGCACTGGAGGAAAGAGGTCTAAATGTATTGGAGGCTAGAGCTCTTGTTGGTTATATAGAAATGAGTGGAGAGATGTTGTGATTGGTTAGTGGGATGTTTGGCCACGTTCTATGGGATGGCCAGGGCACCTGTATGATGCAGCAGGGGTAAACCAGTGAAAGCTGTCGAGCCCTGCTGTTAAACAGAAGAGCGTGTTGTGTATCGATCCAATGCAAGTACTCACTCAGTATAAACCACCCACCCTCACTGGATTCAGTTTTTTTTTTACAAATAGTCCAATGAAGAGTACACTGTGACGCATACTTGGCTAGTATGAAACACAACATTCAGTCTTTAATTACTGTTAGATAAATTGCACTTGAGGATAGAACAACAATTGAGTGAAAGAGCTACACTAATTGTATTTAAAATAACAACTTTTTTTATTGAAAGTCAATCAAGCTTACTCCTGACCAACACTACAAAATACAACAGACACGCTGTGTGAATCACATCACAGTTGTAAGTTCTAACCATATTTGCACACAAACAATGGCAAAACAGTTGCAGAAAATGTTTACGACTAGGGATGGGAAAGTACAGATTAACAGGTATTGGTAGTGTCTAGTTTATAATTTTGTACCGCATTAAAATCCCCTCCGCATATCAATATTCATTTTGCTTTCAAAGGCATTAGGTGAAATATTTTCTCATAAAATTCTTTAATACTTTCTTGGGGAGAGTAATCGTTGAATAATGTCACTAACTGGTTCTCTAATTTCCCTCTTATCAGAAAGTAATTTCCCTCTTTGTCGCTGACCTAATTAATAAGATCAAATTAAATATATCATGTATCATTACTTACTTTCTGTTTGTTTGGCCAAATGAGCTAAACACATCCTGTACCTCCTTTTACTGAATTTTGAATGGTCCTGTTTTTATAAATGGGTCTCTTGAAGATAAATAACCTTATCTTCTAAATTTGGCCAAGGCTTTGTACCGTTTTTTTCTTGTTATTTAGACCATTGATATTCAGTGAGGACAGCATGGCGGCGCAATGGTTAGCGTTTGTGCGGCACAGTTCTAAAGTCATGAGATCGAATCTCCTGTGTGGAGTTTGCATGTTTTCCCCATGCTTGCGTGGGTTTCCTCCGGGCACTCCTGTTTCCTACCACATTCCATAAACACGCATGTCAGGTGAACTGGCCAGTCCAAATTGTCCCTAGGTGTGAATGAGCGTGCGGATTGTCTGTCCCTGTGTACCCTGCGACTGGCTGGCAACCAGTTCAGGGTGTCCCCTGCCCTCTGCCCGAGGATGGCTGGGATGGGCTCCAGCACCCCCGAGACCGTACTGAGCATAAGCGGTGCAGATAATGGAATGGAGTAGATATTCTGTGACACCAGGGCCTCTGCCCCCTATTAGCATTAGTATTAGATGCCAGTATTGTCTGATGGCCATTTATAAATTAAGAGTCTAGAATTAAAGGAATTTAAAATTGCCAATAAATAAATGCAAAATTAATGAAAAATGAGATATTGTGATTATTATAAAAAGTATTCATCCATAATTAACACTTGTAAGCATAATTTTTTCCCCCTTTAATGACGTCAAATGCGACAAATGTAAAAGTGCAAAATGAGTATTTGATGTCAAAAAAGTCATTTTCATGCGACTATTTAGACGCAAACCTCTGCCAGCACTTAACTGACAAGGGTTGAATAAAAACTGCAAAATGTTTTTATTTACCTATGTTAATAGATGTGATGATAACAAATAAACATTTACACATAAACAAATAATTTAGCTTATTTTAACTATATATATATATTTTGAAGAAATTTTACTGGAAAGTTTAAAACAAAATACTGCTTGGCCTGTACCGATTAATTAAGCGTCAGAAAATGAAACAGGAAACAAAACATTAATTTATTTGTATTGCTTTTTCTTGAATTTTCTTTTTTTTCCTACTTTTTTTCTCGGGGAAAAAGAGAGGAAAAAGAAGGAAAAAGAAAAAAAGGAAGAAAAAAACGATTTTTAAAAACAAAACACTATTTTTAAATATCTCTGATAGGTGTGCCTCAAAAAATAGAAGACATTTAGAGAAGCCCTGCTTTATTGTACTTTCATTATTAAATGCAGTATGAAAAAGGCTGCTGTAAGAAACAACCGATGTCTCAATCTAATTCGAATTTTGCTGAAGGGAAGCCCCTTGTTAATTTACTTCAAAAGGGATTACACTAAAAGGCACCAAAATACAATTCTGTATTCACAGTGCTTCGTGAATGTATCTGCAGTTAAGAACTTTTTGTAATTTTGCCACAATTCAGGCTTAAAACAAAAAGCAAAAATAAGTAAAATATTGTCTAAGAATCAACAACATGTGAGGCGCAATCATGAAGTACAACCAAATTATTTCAACAGTTTATATTTACAAGAACATAAACTGAAAAGTAGGAGTTGCAAAATATTGCCCCCCTATTCTCTTAGCTCAGGCAACAGAATTTTCCAGATGACTTCTGATTGATTCAATGTCGTCCTAAATGCCTAATAATTTCAAACAGGGTCCATTAAGTCTAAGCTCAAATGCACCTGCTTTGTGATGGGCTCAGGGGTGTGTGAAAGAAAATACTAAGCATATTAAAGAACAAAGAACTCACCAGGCAGGTCCAGGATAAAATTGTGGAAAAGTTAAAAGCAGGAATGGAATACAATTAGATTTTGCAACATCTGCACATCTCCTGGATGAATGTGTGAAGAATAATATAATAATGGAAAGAGCATAAAACTACCACAAATCCACCAAAACCTGGCCGTCCCTCTCGCTGGCTAAACAAGGAGAAAACTAATCAGAGAAGCAACCTAGAGAACAATGATCACATTGGATAACCTGCAGGCATACACAACCTAGGTGAAACAAGCTGTACATAGGACAACTATTAGTCATACTCAGCATAAATATGCCCTTTATAAAAGCATTACAAGAACACCTTTTCTATAAGAATACCATAAAAAAAAGATTTGACATTTGCAATAGGCCACATGGTAGACACAACTAGCATGTCAAAGAAAGTGCTCTATTCAGGTAAGACCAAAACTTTTTAAATAGCAAGGTTAGGTAACACGTCATAGTAACACTGCACATCACACTGAAAACACTATCCCCACTTTTGAACATGGTGGTGGCAGTATCCTGCCTTGGAGTGGCTTTTCTTTAGCAGGGACTGCAAAGATCATTAGAGAAAATATGGATTGAGCCAAACACAGGCCAATTCTGACAAAAGATATTTTGGTCCGCAAGTGACCTGAGAATGGGGCAGAAGTTCACTTTTCAACAGGACAGTGACCCAAAACATAAAGCAAATTCGACAATTGAATAGTTTAAAACTAACAATATAAAGGTGTGCCAAACCAAAGTCCAGACCTTAATCCTATAGAGCATTTGTGGGAAAATCTGTAAAAAGGTTGAGCAGAAATCCGCATCATCAAATCTTAAGGAACTGGATCTGTTTTGACCGGAAGAATTGGCAAAAGAATTTGTATTAAGGTGTGCAAAACCTCTACAGATATATCCAAAAGACTTGTAGCTGTGATCAAGGAAAATGTTGTAAGAAGTAATGTCTCAAAGGGTGGGAATATTTTGTAAAATGTTATATAAATTTCGTTTTTATTTACGATCCTGTCTTATATCTTATATATTCTTGGAAAATATTTTGAGTTTTTTTCATTTAAAGTATATGTTTAAATGTTGAAATGTTGCATTATGTCCAAAAGTTCTTGATGGGCCTACACTTTTGCAAGAGACTGTATTATTGCAGTTATAAGTTGTTAAAAATGTTAATCCCTGCAGTACACAATACAGTTGCCTCACTCATCTTACTTAGCTCCAAAAAACGAAAGCTTGCTTTTATTTGACTTTATTGCATCGCTGAACCTAAAGAAACATTCAGTAAGCGAGCGCGTCCATTAGTCGATCCATAACATAACATAAAGGTTAAGTACAACTTGTCACCTTTTACGCGCAAAGCTGTAAAACATCAGCAATCTGTCTGCCTGCCTGACGATGCCTTTAAAAAGAGAAGATGTCCAGCGACTAAGATTCGAGCAATAGAGGAAGCCTTCAAGGATAAGAGTCACAGCACTAAGTGCGAAAGAGTAAAGAAGGAAAAGCTCAAAGGTTGCTAGAAAGTGGGAGGAGTGATTAAATGACTACATGGATGATAGGATCAATCAATGAATGCTAATGTGCTTCAGTGTCATTACCAAAGGTCTTTAAAGGTTTCCATTAGGGGGCGCTAAACTTAGGTGTGGTAGGGGTGGACAATACTGTGATTTTTGGTCTAAATCTGATCCAAGTAAATATAGGGTAATATCAATACCAATCCGATATCAATGCTTTTGTCTTGGAAATCTCATGATCATTGAATATTTAAACCCCCACCCACATGAGTTAGTTAATAATTACAATAAAAACTGTCTAAAACTGTCCATTTTTTGTTAAAGAACTGCAATGCAAACTTTATCAGTATAAATAGGTTTGGTAAATGGCCTGCATTTATATAGCGTTATCTAATTCAGTGAAGACTTCCCAAAGCGCTTTACAATGTGTTTCACACTTACCCATTCACACACACACTTACACACAAATAGCAGCTTCTGCCATGCAAGGCGCCTAATGTCCCACCCTGCTCATTGGGGGCTTTAGGGGTTCACTGTCTTGCCCAAGGACACTTCAATATTTAACTCAGGGGAGCCGAGAATCAAACCTACGACCTCTCTGTACCAAGACAAGTGGTCTACTTCCTTAGCTACTGCCGCCACCAAGTAATAAAAATATTTATATTTTATTGCAACTGATTCTAAACAAAAGTCGAGACAAAAATAAACAGCAAACCTAAATGCAAAAACGTCAACATGATATCTATCATACCTTTAATTGCACTCGATTTTGTAAATTAAGTCAGAGTGCAAATAATGTAAACCAGCCTCTCAACTAGTGGGACGGGACCCAAAAGTGGGTTGCGGGCCTTTGCCTTTGTAAAATAAATCTAAATGAAAAAAAACTTCAATTACATTCCTTAACAGTAGATGGTGATAATGCCTTGCTTGATCTCTTCTTATTCAGTTAATTGGCACCATGCCAATTGCGTTTGAGTGGGACTGTATTTAATTTTATTGTGATTATGTGAGTTTTATTTCATTTTTGCCCCAAGAATGTTGTAATAAGGCCGCATGGCGCCTGGGTGTTTAGTGCGCAGCCCCACGTTGTGGAGGTTCCGGGGTTCAGTTTCAGCTACTACCTGTGCGGAGTATGCATGTTCTCCCCATGCTTGCGGGGGTTTCCTCCTGGCACTCCGGGTTTTTCCCACATTCCAAAAACATGCATGCCAGGTTAATTGGCAGGTCCAAATTGTCCCTAGGTGTAAATAAGCGAGTGAATAGTTGTCTGCCCCTGTGTGACCTGCGACTGGCTAGCAACCAGTTCGAGGTGTTACCTCTCCGATGCTGAAGATGGCTGGGATGGACTCCAGTACACCCCTATTGGGGATAAGCTGCGCAGAACATGGATGGAAATTGTAATAAGGGGAAGAAAAAGTAGAAAACAGTGACAACAACAA
The DNA here is from genome assembly GCF_059441175.1 of Urocampus carinirostris. NCBI lineage: Eukaryota > Metazoa > Chordata > Actinopteri > Syngnathiformes > Syngnathidae > Urocampus > Urocampus carinirostris. The sequence goes on from NC_142352.1 coordinate 49,676,856, forward strand.
TCAAGTGGAAGAAGTCGTATGGCAAATAACCCCAGCACAACATTGACTACTCCATTCTTCTTTTTCTTTTTTATGTCGGCCGCGGACCTAATAAAACTTTCCCCTTTTTTCTTTCCTCCTTTTCGTTTCCACTGGATTATCAAATGATGTGCACCTTTGTTTTGGCAGGACCACGTTACCCTTTTACTTTTCGGTTGCCACAGACAGATCTGAACAATTGCATTCCACCTCAGTTAAAAAAATATCGTCTTTTGGGATGTGACTGCGCCCCCTGACGGACAGTTCCTGGTCATACCCAGGTCTCCCTACAGAGACCACAGATCTGCAGTGGATTACAATGAAGTCTGATAACATGAACTTTTTATTCTAACTGCGAACTTTGGACTGATGGCAAGCGTCTGGGGGGATTAAAGCATACAAAGGAAATGATTACAAAATGGAAAAATGATGTATCAGTGCCCGCCATTGAAGCACTACAAGAAGGTACAGTAAATGTTTAAAATATTATATTTTTAGCTCTTTTTCAGTATTTTAAATTTTATTATCTACACAATCAAAAAATTATCAATGTTTATAAATATTTTGGGTACAATCTTAGTATGTGTCTATTTTAAAGCAATTGTAGAGGGTTTGCAATGTACGCTTATTTAAGTATATGCTACGTTTTGGTTGTGATATTTGAAAACAAGTGAATACGTTCTACTCTCTCTGTTTTGACCTGCACAATCCTTTCATTGAATAAATTTGAGAAGTGGAATTTTTTTCTAATTTTGGTGGCAACTTGTCATTAGGGTAGAATGGTGGATCCTGAATTCAGGTCAGTTAAGAACCACTGGTGTAAACAGTACAATGCAAAAATCTTTAACAGTATAAAAATCAAAATACTTTAATCACAGCAACTGTTTTTGAGTCAAAAATGCCACAAAGTCACAAAATATGCTTTATAACAATGTCAACAAGACATCCAAAATGCCATATTTTCTGTACTATGAGGCTCACACAAAAACCCCAAATTTGCTGAAGATTTAAAACTATGCCTTATAAGGGTCAAATAATTTAAAAGTAGTGCAACCACAATTGGATCAAATTTAAAGGTTTTGATGTATGTATGATCATAGGACACACTAACTTTATTACTTTCAAGGACCTGCTTGGAGTGGCGTTGAAGCACTGTGCGGAAAAAGGGATAGTGCGTCAGGGTTCGGTACACAGGAGTCAAAAATTGGGCAACTTTATCAAGCTCACGAGAGGCAGCAGTCGTAGTCCAAGAAGCAAGCAAGGGGTCAGTAATCCGGTGAACTCACTTTGGCAAAGGCAACAGTCCAAATGTTTAGCAGGCGGTACTCATGGTCAAAAAAGAAGGCAAGGGTTTGGTAGACTGGAAAACAACAGGGCTGTGGCAAGTAGGCTTGAAACGTGACAAAAGAGGCAAAGATTTAGCACTGAGCTTCTTCTTCTTCTTTAGGTTTAACGGCGGTTGGCATCCATCGCTTTGCTGCATTACAGCCCCCTATCACCAAATACCAGGCACCTCTGTCAAAAAGACCCGTGCTTCTCAAAAAATGCAAAAGTACCTTCCGATGTTTTAATGCTCTCAAGGACAGATACAGAATCTGAGAGAATTATTACCTTCTTATGTGTCCCTATCTCCACCCACTTAAGTGCCACCAACACCGCCACCATCACTCACTATTTTCACTATACCTATGTCACTACCTGGGACTGCCTCCCCAAAACCAGTGATTCCCATTTCTTGGTCCTTCGCCCAATCTGTAAACACCTGCACTCAATCGCGATAGTCCTAACCCATTAAGTACCCTTAGGCCCCTAGCTGGTCAGCTGTACCCTTTCCCTTCCTTTTAATATCCAAGAGAGACAAGTACACTGTTGGACACACCAATCTCCATGGAGCCCCCTCCGAATGGACCACCGTCTGACTTATTTTCGGCTGGTCAATGGACATGTCTTTTGCATTTTATTACCCACACTTGCAAAACAATTACTGTTGCTCTTTCCATCTTCCCAGCTGCCTAATATCACCCCTCTTGTCGAGTGGTTAGCCCTATGCCCCATTAAACTCACCCAATAATTGGCCATATTAAGCTCCCTTCTAAACTCCAGAGGTATTTCTCCCATTTCCACTTGTATGGCTGGTATTGGCGATGACTTACCAGCCACGCAACAAATGCGCAAAACCTGTGCGTGTACAACTTCTAGCTTTCTTAACTGACTCCTAGCTGCCAACCCATATGCCACATAACCATAATCCAGCACTGATAGAATCAAGGACATTTACAACCTGTGGAGGGCACTACAACTTGCCCCCCAATCCTGTCCAGCCACATAGCGCATCACATTTAAAACCTTCCTACTTCTTCTCTCTACTTTGTTGACATGGCCTGACCACATAAGCTGCTCATCCAATACCAACCTAATTAATTTGAACCGTGGCACCCGCTACAATCTATTCTCTTACATCTTTGCTCTTAAACTACTGTCCATCCGCTAGTAAACTCTGTGCATTCCACTGCAGAAGAAAACCCCTACTCAAATTACCCAATACATGGCGCCTCCTGGCTGGACTGATTCACCTCTTCCCATGTCAGAGTTGTTCAGCCCAAGTGGTTCCCTGCCGCTTTAACTATAAGTTGAATTTTCACATTTTATCTCTTAACTTCTGCAGTGCTGTTTATCACTCCCGCAATGAACATAAAAAGGGCTTTTTTATCCACATACTTCACATCGTCGGCCTTTCTGTGGCATTCCATTCCCTAATCCTCCTTCACTCACTTCACTCGTTAACCTTGTGTCCTCTGCTTATGAGAGGTTCTTCTCCAGCCTAACCTTCTGAATTTCATTTTCTCTTTTCATGACCTCGCACCCCCATAAGCCACATTGTGAGCCCCACTACAATTACAGCACTTTGGTTGCACTCCAGTTTCACACATGCCATACTCGTGATCTCCACCACACCGTGCACACCTCCTTTGCTCTTTACACACCAAAACGTTGACAGTTAAAACACTTTAGTGGTTTAGGCACATACACCCTTACTCGGTAACCTATAAAACCCAGGAACACCTGACGAGACACGATTTTTGCATGAAACTCAATCACTACTGTCTCTCTGTCCTTCTACCCCCCGGGCCCTAACCCCGCTTTAATTCGTAATACACTCTTCACAGTATCTCCTTTGATATTTTTCTAAAGTTCCTCCATTTTCACCGCCAGTGGCACACCCGTGATCACCCCTCTGCAACCCCTGCCCACCTTGGATTCTCCACTTTAGCTTTACCAATCTCCTTTAACCTCAGAGCCCTCTCAAGCTGTTCTTCATCCACACATCGTATTGGAAGATTTTCATCATTAAGGACTTTAGCGTACAATACCTTGCCTATATAATTAGCAAGGGTTGTGGTGAGCATGAATAAGTTAACTTTTTTCATCATTTCCTGTCCTCTGTTATTGAATCTTACGACAACACATTTATCAAATGTATTCTTTTACTGCTCAACGCCCTCTTCTTCACTGTCCGACTTGTCACTATTGTCTTTTCTGATCCTTTTTGTCCCCTTTACCTGAACTTCAACAGCCCTGCTCTTTAGGCCAATTTTCACACTTTTTTCCTTATCCCTTTCAAACTCCATGTCTATGCAACTTTGCTTGTCCGAGTCGAAACAATCCCAAAAACCTGCTTCCTCCCCTAACGCTGGCAATTCTGCCCAGCCACTCCCAGTCCATGCTTTAAATGTCCAGATAATGTCGCCGCCATCTCCTTGTCACCAAAAGCTTTCCTCTCCTACCGTCCAAGCACCGAGCTGAGAAAACATATGATTTAAATAGTGGAGAGAGGGACGTGCGATTGGAGGGTAATCAAGACAAGTAACACCAGGTGTGGTTTGGAAATTAGGGCCAGGAAGTGAGCGACTAAATAGAGAGAGGTTGCAAGAGAGGAAATTAAATCTTACTGCAGGGCTGTGACAATTGCAGTGATAGTTAAAATGGGAAGACGAAGTCTCGATTGTGAGACAATAGTATTGATCCTTTCGAAGTATTCGCTCAGTACCGATAACATGAATATTTGTCTCGATCCACCCACCCTTAGCGTGTGGTGACTTGGTAAAAGTCGAAAGGTGATTCTTTGTTCTTGCATCTGATCAAACCTTTGTTGCTCCATATTCCCCTGCATCAGTGATAAGCGAGTGTGATTTGGATGCACGGAGAATGATGTATGCATGCGCGTCACAATACATGTCATCTGCTACGTGAACACGTGTATTGGCACTCGATGGCGTTTCCCCACTTGAGGGATCAAATATACACGGCCTTCCTGGGACGCTGTATCGACAGCTGCCGATTGTCACTGCCTTGACTGACAGCGTGGTATTGATGGACAGTAGCTGCTGATGGGGATATGGAGGGCAAAACAAAAGGAACACAAATGGGAGCGAGACACTAGAGACAATGGAAAGAGCAAGGGTAAAGGAGCACAGAGAATGCTGACATGGTGCCAGTAAAACATTGTGAAGGGTGCACACCAAAGATGACAACAATAACCTCACCAGGTCACTTTGTTGAAGTTCTACCCAAAGTTAATGAAGGTAAACCTTCAAAACAAAACCCAAACTCAGTGTTCTCGTTTGCCTGCGTCCTAGACGCATCATTTTCGCATTGGGTCAAATTGTCATTATTACCCGATTACTTTTCTTTTTTTAACAAAGATTTACCGCACTCCAAACTTTTCTTCTGGCAGATCAACCATCCGCCATTGTTGTTTAGGTCTCGCGCCGATCTCGGCAAACGTGATCTCGTTGCTTTGAGATAACGTCATTATTCAAATTCTTCAGAAGACCGCGAAGGCAAGGAAAACACATGTTTTGAAGCGAACGATTCGACGAAAGATAAACAAAAGAGCAAGAAAAGGACTTTTTTTTGCCCAAATGGACTAAATCATATTCCTGGTTACGCTGTGAGGAGGATGATAATGGATTGGACTTTGAGAAGGCATTACAACTATGGCGGGACAGCAAACCACGAATAATATATTAACTGAAAAATTTGAAGTGATAACTGCTTTGTATTACCAATTAACTGTGATGATTAAAACTGAATGAATATATAGATTTATATTATATATTTGTCGCCGATTTACAATTTCAACCGCGATAACACAAAATTTTGGGGACCCATAGATCTCTGTTGGGACCCATAGATTTTTGAGCATGCGAGTCCCTGGTACCCATCACTTTTCAGAGGTAAAATGAACACCGCAAACTGTGTGCAGTAATTTTTGTTTTCTTTTGTGGGGGTTCCATTCCAAAAAAAGACCCGCGATAGGCAAAATCAGCAAAGTAATAACATTTTTTTAATACAAGTACAGAGACCCCTCGCTACTTTGCGCTTTGGTTATTGCTGTTACAATAGTTTGCGGATTTTCAACTGAATTGTCTTTATTGTATTTGTTATCAATGTATGGTTCATTTTGTTCAGATGTAAATGTGTGAAAACTATGCTAAGAAGCTCAATGTCTCAGGAACTTTAGGAGGCATTCATGCTGAAGTACACAAGAAAGAAAATTATCTATGGACAATGGCATTTTCATCCAGTGCTTTGCTTAGTAGAATTTAGTCACTTTAGGTAGCCTACTTATAAGAGTTATAATAGTTTAGTGTAAAGCCTAACAATCTGTGGGGAAGGCAAATGCTTTATTCCAAATTACTGATACTGTACATAGGTAAATATGTTTTCATCTCTATCAGAATCTTAATATATAATTTTCCTTTGAATTAAAATGCTAAAGAGTTCTTTTATTAACATATCTATCTATCTATCTATCTACCATGGTCATACCCCTCAAGAGGGGTGACCGACAGCAAGACAAACACATACAATAACAAATAAAATAAAAGGGAAAAAAAATAGCAAAAAAACACACACAAAAATTTTTGGACCATGGCCAACCCAATTGCCCAAACACCCAAACAAGTTAGGCACCTCGAAACCTAAGTTGGTCATGCTTTCGTCCCTCCAGATGAAACGGGACACCAGAAAGCGGCCATGTCACTCGGGTCAGGGTGACACAACACACTCTTGTTCAACAGCAGGGCCCGACAGCTTTCACTGGTTTACCCCTGCTGCACCAGACGGGTGCCCAGCCCATCCTTAAGAACGCGTCCACAATCCCACTATCCTTTCACAACACCTCTCCACTCCTTTCTATCACCAACAAGAGCTCTAGCTCCCATTATATTTAGACCTCTTTCCTGCAGTGCACTCATCCATCCACGTCAATCGTGGCCTTCCTCTTGGTCTCCTTCCATTGACTTCTGCTCTGTATATCCTCTTCAACATCCGCTCCTCATCCATCCTCCCCATGTGTCCAAACCAACCGAGTACTCTCTTATCAACACGCTTGCTCAGTTTCACGACTACTCCAGTTCTGTCTCTCACAATTTCATTTCTCAATTTATCCAATCTTGTCACTCCCAACATAGTCCTCAAACACTTCATCTCAAAAACATTCAATTTCCTTCCTAAATATGCGTTCAGACTCCAAGTTTCTGCACCATACAACACAGTCGGCACAATCACACTCTCATACAGTCCCCTCTTAACATCCATACTCATACTTTTGTTGTTCATCACTCTCCTCAGAGCACCCAAAACCTTGCTTCCTTGATTCACTCTGTGCAATACCTCGCACTCCATTCCACCAACTGCAGCCACATCACAACCCAAGTACCTAAAGCTTTCAACTTCTTCCAGCACCCGTCCATGCAACCTGATTTCTAACATCTGACATTATTAACATATAACTGATTATTTATCCCAATAAAAATGCAAAAAAAAAAAAAAAAAAAAAAAAAGAATATTGATGACCTGGAGCTACAACTCGTGGGAAACCGCAACATTTGGAGCGGTTGTTGTTTAATCATCGCAGTCTTGGCTCAATCTAAGGAGCCCCGATGCTAGAGTGCAGATAGCCAGCCGCTCTATAAATCACTGTCTTGCACTAAAAGGAGAATCCCTCCAATTGTGTTGCACTTCCGTTTAAAGGCCATTTATATTACTGCAATTTTGTTCTGTGTATTTGTAGATTTATAGTTGTTGTTTTGTTACAGCTGTATACTCTCAGTCAGTAATGACGCTAACTCAAAGTAAGTTTGCCTCTTATTTTGGAAGATGTATTGCTACTTCGCGGATGTAAAATCTTCTTGGGTTTTTCTCGTCCCCATTAACCGTGATAACCAAAGGATATTTTATTCATAAGGCTCTGCATGCAAGTGGAGGGTCCGACAGTGTTGGCAGCAAATCTGGATGCGCACGCGGCCCTTACCGCGCATCTCCCCAGTTGCGGTTGCCATCTGGGCCCTGTGTCAATGTGGCAGCCTTGTGCCGCCTGGCGGCACCACACTTTCCCGGCAGGTTGCCTCAGCCAGTGCCTTGCAGCTGGATTAGAACTGGTATGGACCAGGGAATCTGACTTTTAAAACAAAGCACCGCGAGTGCCTGCTGTGGTGTTGACGGAATATGATTTTTTGCCCAGTGCTCTGAATGTCAAAGAGAAGAAAGGAAGCACAGGCAAATAACGGGATTATCCAAATGCCATGAAGTAGCTAAACCGTGGAAATCAAACTACTATATAGCAAGGGATTACTGTTATGCAACTGTTTGCTGTATAAAGTGATTTGAAAGTGGCTCCTGGCTTTGGTAACGTCCACTGTACATAGTTGACGTAATGCAGCCTTCTTTTTCTTGAGCTTCTCGCGGCATTGTCTCCTGGGCCAGATTTGGCCCTTGGGGCATGAGCTTGACTACTGTTGTATATGGCAAAAAGCCACCTACATTTTAACTTTTACAACCAAAACTAGCTTTTTTAACAGCAAAAACTTTACGTCCATGGACTAAGAGGTCGAGTTAAATGTCAAAGGGTCCTTGGGCAAGAAACTGAACCCCAAATGCCCCCAATAGCTGTTAGGTGCCTTGCTTGGCTAGCTTTGCCATGGTATGTGTGATTAGGTAATTGTGAAGTACATTGTAAAGTGCTTTGTAAGGTATTCAGTGACTGAAAATGCAGTCCATTTACCATTTACCTCAAACACTAGAATCTACTTCTTCATGTGTGTTATCTTTTACCCAATTATGCGTTTTGTCGATTTAATTCTGTACTCCAAAAATCCAGAAACTCATGCACTGTACCTTGCACAAAAAAGTTGAAATTCTTCATCCGCTAAGATCTCCAAAATAGTCGCAATTAAACCTGCTAAAGACCGTAAGCGACGCAGCTCTTTTAACCATCACTAAATGTCTGCATCCATGTGAAAATGTCCCAAAGCACATGAGTAGCATGTTAAGTCATTGGATGGTAATTGGATGGTTACCCCTTTCAATGCGAGAGTATTGTTAGCTGCCCATGACATACTCAGCTTGATTGACAGGAAATGAGCAAGGCAGCAGGCCAGTCTGTCATATCGCTAATGTGATAGGTAAAGCTCCCAGGACATGCACAGAAATAACGCCATCACTTCTATCTATATCTCTCCGCATTTGTCCTTTTCCTTTTCTTTCCTACTAACATTGCCCCAATCTCCTTCCCTCTCGCAACATCACTCACATATCAAAACACTCCTTGAATGTTAGGTGGGTGCAGCGTTTTACCGTGGGTTAATAATGAGAAAAGAGGTGCATGACCCTGTCAGGAGTGTGAGAAACTGACCCAAAGATATCAGACAGGGGCCGAGACCTCCGGGCCCCGAGGCCGCTAGCGAGAGGAAGGAGGTTGGCAGCCGTGTGTTCGTCATCCCATGCATGACATATGTGAGGTCATTTACATGCTACAGTAGTACCTCTTTGTACCAGGACCTCTACACACCAATATTTCGATTGGAAGTTTCTTTTCATTTTCTTAACAAGTAAAGTCACATTTATTTCTTTATCCATCCATCCATTTACTGTGCCGCTTATCCTAACTAGGTCCGCGTGGGCGCGGAAACCATTCCAGTTAACTCCGGCCAGTGGGCAGATGACACCACAAACTTGCTGTCAGCCGGTTACAGGGCACATTTATTTGTACAGCCCTTAATCACAAATTGTCTCAAACTGCACAGGCCACAATTAAACCACCCCCTGATCTGAAACTAACATGCAGGCAAGGAAAAACTCAAAACCTCAGCATCAACCTTGAAAAGGGGCCACTGATTGAACTGTACCTAACGCTCAGTTGCATTTGATTTAATGGGCGTTTGGTTGATCACTTTTGGAACTGATTCATTCTGTTTTGAAAAATGTGTTTTGATTTAAAACTGTTTTATGTACAGCGTCATTGCCGGAACCATTTCAATTCGTAAGTAGAGGTACCACTGTATCATCTTATTTGTCTTATTATTGTATTTTCTATTTCTGATGACCATTTTTATGTGTTTTTAGTGATTAGAAAGATGTGTTTTGTAGCTATTCATGGTTATTGGGTGGATTATTTTGTGAGGTCGAGAATGGGAAATTTAATTTTTATTAACTGTTCAAAGGGAACATTTGCTCATTCCTCAAGGAATTTGAGCTACAAGCACAACTAATTTGGCTCGTATGAAGAGGTGCCACTGTATTATATTTTTGCTGTATTTGATGTGCCTAATGTGCACACACACACACACACACACACACACAAATCGGTCTAGTGTAATGCCCCTGTCAGATGTCAGGATGCAGATGAGAAGAGGTAGGCGGGTAGGTTGCGTCTGTTTCCCCTCTTCCGTTTCACACATCCACTCACCTGTCCCCCGCGAGCTGTGCACTTACTAAAAGAGTTGTCAGCAGGCCTGAGTGAAGCATCAACTGTTTGACATCCCCCTGTCAAACAGACGAATATACACAACAGAGTATATCATGATCAACGTGTAGACACAGTCATTATTTACATACACAAACACTCGGAACCAGTGACGCACGGCGAGGTTTGTTTCTGGCAGTGGTGGGCTTACAGGGCCTGGATGGCCATCTCTGCTGGCCTAAAATATCTGAATCATGTGATGTAATTATGTTTTGTCAATGAATACTTTTTAAATAGTTCCAAATTGTCTGTCAGCTTACTTTCATTGCTTTCCCCCTGGTTGCACTGCTTCCAGGTGTGTGCTTTATTATCAAAGAATTTAGCATTTCAGCAATTACTTGTTGCCAGGCTCAGGAACCTGTCCGTAGGCCTTCACAAGCAGATCTGCATAACATAGTGCCCATAGTGGCCATGAAACTGTTTGACCAATCAGATTTTGAGTTGGTGACATCAAGGCCTTCTAACAGGTGTAAAGAAAACAGTAATGGGAGCTGCAATGCACCAAAGTATAGAACTATATAGAAGTATAGGGACTCAAAGACCTCAACATGAGGAAAATGAAGTAACCTTGACGATGGACCACACGTGAGATAATCCCCCTTCCAGGATGACCAGGCTGCAATGGATGTTCCAAAAACAAATAATACACAGATATTGTCAGCATGAAATATAGGTCATTCATATGCTATAGAATAGAAGTGTGTTTTAAGCCTAGATTAAAACAGTTCAACTGAAGCTGCAGATCGAATCTGAGGTGGAAGAGCATTCCACAACACCAAATGGAGAACACTCTCGAACCTGCGGTTCTCTTCTTGGCTCTTGGGATCACTAGTAGACCAGCATTTCCAGAGCAAAGGCTCCGGACCGATACACAAGGGGAAATTAAATCTGAAAGATATGAGGGAGAGAGTCCATGCATGATTTTGTATAATACCATCAGAACCTTAAAATCACATCTTAAGTTAACAGGGAGCCAATTGTTAAATAAAATAATTTATTTTGATATGTTTGAAAACCTGTAGGTTAGTTGGGTAACATTGTTTATTCAGGCTTCCATAACCTGGACATCAACAATCACATGAATTAAACAGTGCCTACTGTAGGAATGGTTGAAGTTCTGTTTTTTTTTTCTGTCTCACAATTTATCAAACATCCAATGATATAGGGATGCTCAACCCAATGTCAGAATTGTGACCTGTGTTACTGCTGCTTTCCTGCTTTTTTTGGATGTCATTTGTGGGATTTAGGTGATCTTGATCATGTGCCTCATCAAGAGTGTGTGCCCTTTTCCTTCTTCCTCTGGCCATCTGTGCTGTCCATCAAAATGTTCCTTATGACCACCTTGAAATGTTGAGAAGAGGAAAAAGTCTTCATATGGATAGGGAATTGGGAATAAATTAGTAGTTGCTGTATCAATTTTGTTTCTCTAATAATTGTTATTGTTATGTATGTTTTTATTATTTTATTTACTTTTGTTAATTTAACTGGAACTGTTATTAAGTATACAATTTTTATTGGTTCTTTAGACTCCCCAAATAATGATTCTTTTTTAGTATTTTCCACATCTACTTAGCCCAAATATATATATATATATATATATATATATATATATATATATATATATATATATATATATATATATATATATATATATATCGTAAATTCCGGACTATAAGCCGCTACTTTTCCCCAAACTTTCAACCCTGCGGCTTATTCAGTGATGCGACCAATTTATGTAATTTTTCTAACGGCCGCCAGCGGCGCTCGAGTACAAAAGGTAAGATTTAGACCGGTGGAATATATGCGCCGAGAAAGACTGCACTTTCTTAGCTTCTGCACAAATTAAATTAGCGTAGACATATCCTCATCATGCAAATTGCAAAAAGAAAGGCACATGACGCAACTTTCAAGCTAAACGCAATCGAGCAGTCCGATAAAGAAGGAAACAGAGCTACTGCACGTAAACTTTACTTTGCGATTGTGTTGCTAGGGTGTTTTTTAATAAGGGAGCGTGGGACGGCGTCTATATGACAAAGACTCTTTCCCATACTGAAGGAAGATTTTGATGACGTCAGTTATAAGGAGGAAGATGAGGACGATTTACCGTGGTTTCTACATGTACGGTATGTTTTTTTTAACAGACCCATTTACTGTATTGCGAGCGTGTTGCTAGTAGCGTTTTGCTTCCCTTCACAGGCACAGTTTGGGATGAAAGTTATAATATTATTATTAAAGCTTTGAAAACTCTCTTGGTGTACTGTCTTCCTTTGTAAATATGTGTAACCATGTATAATATGTATTTGCAACTGTATATTTTTGTAATGTATTTATTTTAGAAACTTATTCTGATATGTTTTGCTCAAGCAAATGAGAAAGAAGGGGCGGGGCAAACGCGGGCTGATGGGAAGTGGAGTAGGTAAGGTAAGACATGTTTGTGGACACGGCCGACAATAGTGGATATATATTTTTCCCACCCTTACCTTTGGAAATATACACTTTTTTCCTTGGATTACTTTCAATGGGCACCTGGACTCTGCAGGTCTGCATCAAACCTTAAGTACCGATATCATTTTCCGTTCATTTTGCCCGCTGTGATTTTTGGACTGTGTCGGGTACGGGTTAATTTTGTATTTGTGTTGCATCTATTCAATGTGGGCGCATCCGGCTACTATACAGGTGCGGCTAATATGCAGGTGCGGCTCGTGTATGTACAAAATCTGTTTTCCTCCCGAAATGTGGTGGGTGCGGCTTATAATCAGGTGCGCTTTATAGTCCGGAAATTACGGTGTGTGTGTGTATATATATATATATATATATATATATATATATTTTTTTTTTTTTTTTTTCTCCAGATTTTATTGTTTACTGTTCTCACGTCCGAACACAAAGAATGGCGCCTTGGTGAGTGCTGGAGAGTGACGTCATGCCTGTCCCTGCAGGTATTTTTTTTTTCTTTTTCTTCAGTGTAACATAAAAATTGTAAAAGTTAGAAAAGGCCTGCCTCACATGGAGTCCACAAGCCAACCTATCCCCCAGGAAAATTAAAAAAGGAAGTGTTTATTTGAGCATGTCTAAGAGATGCACGTGCTTGCACACAGTGATAAACAAGCTGACTGGGGCTACAATGATGACACAAGCCAGAAGATGGCGGCAGAGAGGAACAAATTTCCAAATTCTGTACAGATCCTTCAAATGGTAAATAGACTGCATTTATATGGCACTTTACCAGTCACTGATGACCTCCAAAGCGATATACAATACATTTCACACTTTATCCATTCACACACACACACTCGTCGCATGCCTACCTGGATATTAGGGGTTCAGTGTCTTGCCCAAGGTCATTTAACTCGGAGGAGCCGGAAATCGACCCCTTTGGTCCCAAGATTACCATCCTACCTCCTGAGCTAGGTGCCCGAGGACAAAAGTCAGACAAAAACTCACTTTGGATGTTTTGTACTGGTTTGGTCATCTTGTATGACCATGGTCCAATTTTGAGGTTTTGCTTCACTAAAAGTAATAAAGCCTCAGCCAATCTTGTAGGTTGGCGTGTGTGTGTTCTTAAAGGTTGTGTTCAGCCGTGCATGCTTACATCTGCTGTGATCCAAATAGACAAGCCTCCATTTTTCCCACTTCCATGCCAGATAATGAAGCTGTCATCTGTAGACAGCCATTCAACTCCATGCATTCGTTCAAACGTGAAGACAACAGATTGGGAAGACACACTCATACACACTTTCATGCACATTCATACATTATGTGCACAACACATGGGGCCATCCCCTCAGCCCTCGCTCGACATTTGTCAAATGGAACTAGGTATAAAATGCAAAATTGTTTGACATATGTACAGCCAACGGAATGGCAGAAACACAGGGTGCAATAACACACATCTTCACTTTCGGACCTGCAAGATAATCGAGAGAGCCACAAATGCGAAATCATTAACCTTGTATGCCAAAAAACCTTGTGTGTATACTTGTCTCCCTTTACAAGTCAATTTCATTTTCAATCACAAATCTAAAGATGTTTGAAAACAAAGTCAGTAAAATGAAAATAATTAAAGCAACAACTAAACGGGAAAGAGGCAGGTGGTTATCAAGCGAGAAAACCCGAGGATGTATGTACAGTTATCCCTCTTATTTCATGGAGGTTGCTCTCCAAAAAGGTACAATGATATTCAAAACCCATGAAGAAGAAATCTATGTTTATTTATTACACATTGCAACTAAATAACAAAGCCAATTGACAGGCAAATAAAGGCGCTTTTTCACTACACAGTTCTAGCCTCTCTCGCCTCACCATTTTTGGTTTTCCATCATGAAAAAATACCTGCTTCTTGGTCCCTGGCACCACCTTTCTTGGTACACCCTGGATATTGGTTCCATGACACAGTACCAGGGGCTAAAATGTCACCTGGGTCACTGCCGACCACTGTTTGGTCAGCGCCATTATGTGTCTGCGTATTACTTTCACAAAAAAAACAAACTATTTTTTTCGTGGTCGGTTGGCGAGGTGCAGTCGATAAACATATCCAGCGGGAGGTCGACGAAACAAAACGTAAGTTGTTTCAATTGCCTTATACTAAGCTATAGGGTACGCTATCATCCGTAGCTAATATTAGCATGTGTAAACCATCATGAAAACACATAGCTAAGTATGTAGACCCTCTTTGAATGTTTGTCAGATGTTTCATTGATATTTTCAAACGCGATGCAGCTTTTTCCGACCCATAAGCAGATTACTGGTTTCTTTTTTTTTTTTACCTCAAATTTAAGATAAGTTCATTTGAAATCTGTCTTTCATTAAAAAAAGTATTAGCATTTGTGTTTGCTTATCATGGGATAACATTTGCTTATGTACCATGATAATATAGCGTTTATTCAATATAGCATTTTTTGTTAAACCTCGAGGAACATTGTTGAAAAGATTACAAATTCATACTCAGCACCAATTTTTTTTAAAGCCTAAACTATAAGGTCACTAAAATTAGATTGTAAAACTGTTCACACATGTTCAGTACTTTAGTAAGCTGTATCATGAGTTTGTACAATCAGCATGATGCTAGCTCAAAACAGCTAGGGGGTGCATTTTTATCAAAATGGAGGGCTTGGGGTAAAACATGCCAAAGAACCTGGGTTAAGTAGTGAAAGTGGCACAACTTCCTCCAAATTATGATTATTTACGCAAATACAAAAGGAAGTAAGACAGGGTTTTAACTCCGCTTGAGGATTTTGAAAGAGCAGTGAAAGAGGTGCAACAGGAAGACCATACATCAGGTTGGAAATAAGATAATTATCTGCAGGATGACCATGAAAAGATACATGGATAAGAAGAAAATAGGAGACATAACAAAGCCAGGCTATGAAAGAACAGTAGCCGCCAAACAAGTCTTCAGTGAAAGCATGGCCAAAAGAGCTAGCTGACTATATTGAAACACTAGTGTAAGGGAAATTATAGTTTGATTATAGTTTGAATGTGCCTTTGTATGACGTTATCCTTAAAAGTGGCTTAACGAAGCCAAAGATTATATCCAGGTGCTGTTTGTATTCTTGCAACAATTGTATCCTCTCGGGGTCCGCTAACCATTAATCAAGATGGCCTTCATTTTGATGCTGGGAAGTGCCGGGGAGTCTGCTCAAAAGCTTTCCTCCCCACATTCAATTTTTTTCTTACAGTGACGCATTGTGTTACAAAGTTTTACTATCTTTATTGCTCATTTACTATATTTACATGCCATCTAGCGACCAACAATATACACTGCATTTAAACATGTGATTTCTGTCTAAACCAATCAGATTTTTTCATGTTTTCATGTCGTCTTGTTCAAACCAATCAGATATGTTGTTTCACTCTTTGGTTTTCCAATAAATTAGCCTCTAGCCAGAGGCGGAGTGTGATTCCCTCCTAAACCGATTCTCGAAGCACACGCCTCCGATGGAAGGGCTATCAAAAACCTAAATCCCCGACTCAGAGTGTGTTCTTTTCTTCATGCTAATACAATCCCAAATTTTACCCTGGGCAACTAGCAGCAATGTTTCATGGCTTAGGTGTCTTGAAATACCGTGAACTGGCTTTTAAGTTGAAATACACGAATATGAGAGTTCAGATGGCCAGAGAGACAATGATGATGATGGTGACAAGGATCTGTCTGCTGGTGACTTTGTCATTGTGAACTCTGCAAGTAAAAAATCCAAGACATAACCATGTTGGATTGGTGGAAAATGTTGAAGGTGACGAGATCAATGCAAATCATGCAATCCATCTTCGCATTTAAAGAAAATGATGAAGGAGTCATCCCTAGAGGTGATGTGCTTGAGAAACTGCCCACACCACAAGAGCTTGATGGTACAGCCATAAGGGAACACAAGTTCCATTCCCGTGCAGCATTGACAAGCGGAATGTCCATTAGTTGGCCGAATCTTTCATTTTCATTCTGTTGTGAGCATGTGTCCATGTAGCGCTCGGCCTTGTTGAAGCAAATTTACTTGTAATGATGCTAAAACCTTATATAAACATTAAACAACTACTTTTGTTTTGGATTTTGTATTGGTAGAGAGCTCGTCTTAGGAACAAGAGATCGCAGTCGAATCCCGCCTCTTCCATTTTACAGTGCATCCGGAAAGTGTTTTATATATTTTATATTTTATATTATATTTCCACATTTTGTTATGTTACAGCCTCATTCCAAATTGTATTAATTTAATCTCTAATCTCAAAATTCTACACAAAATACTCCATTATGACAATGTGAAAAAGCTTTTTTTTTTAACTTTTTTTAAATTTATTAAAAATAGAAAACTAAGAAATCGCATTTACATAAGTATTCACAGCCTTTGCCATGAAGCTCAAAATTGAGCTCAGGTGCATCTTTTTTCCACTGATCATCCTTGAGATCTTTCTACAACTTAATTGGAGTCCACCTGCAGTAAATTCAGTTGATTGGACATGATTTGGAAAGGCACACACCTGTCAATTTAAGGTCCCACAGTTGAGTGTGCATGTCAGAGCACAAACACCAAGTATAAAGTCAAAAGAACTGTCTGTAGACCTGGGGAAGGATCCAGAAAGATTTCTGCTGCTTTGAAGGTCCCAATGAGCACAGTGGCCTCCATTATTCGTAAATGGAAGACATTTGGAACCACCAGGACTCTTCCTAGAGCTGGCCGGCCTTCTAAACTGAGCGATCGGGGAAGAAGGGTCTTAGTCAGGGAGGTGACCAAGAACCTGATGGTCACTCTGTCAGAGCTCCAGCGTTCCTCTGTGGAGAGATGAGAGCCTTTCAGAAGGACAACCATCTCTGCAGCAATCCACCAATCAGGCCTGTATGGTAGAGTGGCCAGACGAAAGCCACTCCTTAGTAAAAGGAACATGGAAGCCCGTCTGAAATTTGCCAAAAAGCACCTGAATGACTTTCAGACCATGAGAAACAAAATTCTCTGGTCTGATGATACAAAGATTGAACTCTTTGGTGTGAATGCCAGGCGCCATGTTTGGAGGAAACCAGGCACCGCTCATCACCAGGCCAATATCATCCCTACAGTGAAGCATGGTGGTGGCAGCATCATGCTGTGGGGATGTTTTTCAGCAGCAGGAACTGGCAGACTCGTCAGGATAGAAGGAAAAATGAATGCAGCAATATATAGAGATATTCTGGATGAAAACCTGCTCCAGAGCGCTCTTGACCTCAGGCTGGGGCGAAGGTTCATTTTTCAGCTGGACAACAATCCAAAGCACACAGCCAAGATCTCAAAAGATTGGCTTTTCAGAACCACTCTGTGAATGTCCTGGAGTGGCCCAGCCAGAGTCCAGACTTGAATCCGATCGAACATCTCTGGAGAGATCTGAAAATGGCTGTGCACAAACGTCTCCCATCCAACCTGATTGAGCTTGAGACTTATTGCAAAGAAGAATGGGCAAAACTGCCTAAAGATAGGTGTGCTAAACTTGTGGCATCATATTCAAAAAGACTTGAGGCTGTATTTGCTGCCAAAGGTGGATCAACAAAGTATTAAGCAAAGGCTGTGAATACTTATGTAAATGTGATTTCTTAGTTTTCTATTTTAAATAAATTCAAAAAAAGTAAAAAAAAAAACTTTTTCACATTTTCATAATGGAGTATTTTGTGTAGAATTTTGAGATAAGAGATTAAATTAATACAATTTGGAATGAGGCTGTAACATAACAAAATGTGGAAAAAGTGAAGCGCTGTGAATACTTTCCGGATGCACTGTACATGTCGAAGTGTCCTTGGGTAAGACACTGAACCCCTAATGCCCCCAATAAGCAGGTTAGCGCCTTATATGGCTGCAAGGCCGCTATTGGGAAAATGTGAAGCACACTGTAAAGCGCTTTGGGAAGTCTTGACTTGAAAAGCGCTATATAAATGCAGATCATTTCATTTAATTTGTCTTGCTTTTATAAAGCATTATCGCTCGTGAGATTATAATGATCTCTTTTTACTTCAGTTATCAATGGCACAATTTACGCCACTGTATTCTGACTAATGTCATATCTTACACCGCACTAGGAGCAAGTTGTGCCACAAAGCCACTTTTTGTTCTAAAGCTAGATTTCTTAGTTTATTTAAGATCCAAAGTGATTGCTCCCAGGGATGCACAACATCTTAAACTATGTGTACATATTTTAGAGGTATTCCTGTATTTCCTTTGTCTAAAAGGCAATTTGATTTAAAATTGGCACTGCTTACCCCATTTTCCCCTATGCTATTTGTGTATTTTACCATCAGTTTGGCAATCGAGTTACCGAGTTGTGATGACATCCTGCCATCGTTCCGGACTTGAACCACGCAATGTTCGAAGAAACATTCATTTAGCAACCTTACCTCTGGGTGGGAGGCACCTTCTTATATTTTTACTATTCGAAATGTATGTGAAAAAAACATGAATTAACCTTTTTACATACAAGTGCTTCCCTTTGTTTTTGTCAATGCTAAAGCCCCCTAACATGACGAAAACATGTCTTTCAAGTTACAAAACAAATGTTTATTTTGAAGGCAATAATTTATCAATGGCCTTGAAGTCCTGTGTCCAATTAATTTTTCTTGATCACATGAAGGTCCAATAAAGCGTTGTTAAAAATAAATCAATAAAATAAAGAAAATAAACATAAATGTGGAAAACATACAATAATAGTCATTAACCAGCTCGGTAGCCTAGGTAGTAGGGCGCCTGCTCCGAGACTGGGAGGTCGCTGGTTCAAGCCTCGGCCGAGTCATACCTAAGACTTACAACATTGGTACTCATTGCCTCCCTGCTTGGTGCTCGGCATTAAGGGTTGGAATTGGGGGGTTTGGTCACCTAATGACTAAAATGGCTGCGCCCTGTATGGCTGCGGCTGCATCGGCTCGCTACAGTTTAACTGTACGGGTCAGGTGTATTGACATTTCGTTCTGTGTGCATGGTTACAAAGAATGACAATAAAAGTAAATTCTGTTCTGTTCTATCTTACAATCATAACAATACTACCAATTATGATAACAAGAATACCATTATAATTAATATGCAGTCATTTAATTGTATTTTAATGCATGAAATGTGTACATTTCCACCTTTGTGTTTAACACATAAAGGTGGATTAACACAAATCAAGAAAGAGAATACAGTGGGACCTCGCTACTTCGCGGTTCGACGTTCGCGGCTTCAGAGCTTCGCGGTCTGTAATGGTTATTTTTTATTTTTTGAAGGGGCGTCGCTACTTTGCAGATTTTCACTTTTTTCGGGAATTCCCCTCGACCGACGACCCTAGCACGGCGCGCCGTTCTCGTTTCCCGGCGCACGGTTTCGGTGCGGCTTCCGCTTCACCGCCCTCCTAACCCCACAGATCCCCCCTACCCCTTTCCCCCGCGGCCGCCTGTCCGTCGGCCGGAGCCATCGAGGGCCGTGTAGCGCCATGTAGAGCCATCGCGGCCCGAGCGGGAGACGCCGGGCGCCGGTGTTGTGCCCAAATCCTCCCCCTCTCGTGTGAACGCGCATTCTGCTGCGCTTCCGACAGGCCGGCCTCCGCGCCAAGCGCCCGACCCGCTCGACTTGTCGCGGTGTCGTGCGTATCGCGCCCGAAAGTACCCGCACCGCGGGTTAGGGGCTCGCTTGCGGAAGCGACCGAACGGCACCCGCGGTGCGGTGCAAGTATAAACCCTGTCGTGAATTTGTCTCTGATCGTCCCGGGCGGACGTAAAATCACCCAGCTGTACGACTCTTAGCGGTGGATCACTCGGCTTGTGCGTCGATGAAGAACGCAGCTAGCTGCGAGAACTGATTTGCAGCTGCGATTGGCTGGCAACCAGTTGAGGGTGTCCCCTGCCCACTGCCCGGAGATGGCTGGGATGGGCTCGAAATTTTTGGTCGAACACCGATTTGTCCGAACTGAGAGGCGTTCGAAAACCGAGGTTCCACTGTACTGTATTTTAGTTTTTACTAATAACTTTTGTGCTGTCAAATTATGACTTTTAAAGTAATTGTGTTGCTTTGTTGCACTATTGATTAGTTATATAAGGTATGATTGGTCAATTTGGGTACTTGTACAGATAAAGGAGCTTTCAATGGGAACCTGATTTAGACAAAAATGATATTTTGAACCAAAACAAGTGAATATTGCAGTTACGTTATTAGTGTGTCAATATAGTCAAGTCATCTTTATTTGTATAGCCCTAAATAACGAAGAGTCTCAAAGGGCTTCACAGATTATTACACTATATTACACAGACTATTTTTCAGCCGACGAGAAGAGTAGGTTATTCATATGCTATGGAGTAGAAGTGAGTTTTAAGTTTAGATTTAAACATTTCCACTGAGGTTGCAGATCAGATCTCAGGGGGAAGAGCATTCCACAGCACCGGAACGCTCTCGAACCAGCAGAACACTTCTTTGCTCTTGGGATCACCAGAAGACCGGCACTCTCAGATCGTAGGCTTCGGACCGGGACATAGGGGCAACGCAGATCTGAAAGATAAGAGGGAGCAAGTCCATGTATGATTTTGTACAATACTAAGAGACCCTTTAAGTCACATGTATGGCTAACTGGGAGCCAATGCAGGTTAGCCAAAATTGGTGTTTTGTGATCGTAATTTTTTTGTCCTAGTTAAAAGCCTCGCTGCGGCATTTTGTACCAGCTGAAGAGACTTGATTCTAGACTTCGGGAGACCAGAGAGTAGTGGATTACAGTAATCGAGACGGGAGGTAACAAATGCATGAATTATAATTTCCGCATCAGACTGAGACAGTATTGAACGGATTTTAGCAATGTTACGAAGATGGAAGAAACGGTTCTAGTAATTTTCTTTACATGCATTTCAAAGGATAGATCAGGGTCAAATATGACACCTAAATTTTTAACTGAGTCACTCTGTGTGATGTGGCATTTGTAAATGTTCACAGCAGTTTTTGAGAATAAGTCACGGCATTTAGATGGACCAATGACTAACATTTCGGTCTTTTCAGAGTTAAGACGCAAGAAATTGAGTGACATCCACTCTTTTATCTCAATGAGGCAGGCCTCCAAATTTCCACAGTTTAGTGTGGGAGATTCCTCTAACGGAAGATATAGTTGAGTGTCGTCTGCGTAGCAGTGGAAGCTGATATTGTACTTCGCCAATTTCGCCAATTTTGTTTGGCAGTCTGTATTAAAATAATTATCAAAGATTAATTATCAACCTTTCAAAACAATCCACTTCAGGTAGTATTTTGTCACCATAATGTGGACATTATGGAAAACTTCTTTTACCTTCCGTTAGCTTTATTGTTGCTGATAGAAAGCACCTTCCTCTGCCTTCTGGGACCGGTCTCAGTCGGTCCTGAGCATTTTGTTTACATGACGGCTTTTTGAGAAACTTGAAATTGAAAAAGATTTGCACATACACAATGTAGGTTTATCAAATTGTTTTATGTATTTGTAAATGTGTAGTTTTTTAGCTAGCTATCTGGCTTCCTTTCATCTTTGTAGCTGGCTATCTAAGTACATTTTTTGCTATTTAGCAAGCTATCTACCTAGCTTTTTACATTTTTTGCATGCTATTGAGCTAACATTTTATTTTATTTTTACTGTTTTGGCTTGCTATCTAGCTCCAAATAGTTTTTTACCTGAGTATTAACTTTTTATTACAATATTATTATCATTTATATAATCATATTTGGCATTTGGATTCTATGTAAACCAAGTTACACATTTCGTTTTTACATATTTTGCTTAACATATATCTGTTCCTCCAAACATATTTTATATAGCTGATGTTATATTTTACTAGTTATTTTGTAGTTGTTGTAGTGGTCTGTACAGCTCTTTGAGACTATTTGTGATAAAGGGCTATACAAATAATTATGACTTGACTTAACTTGACTTATAGCTTAGACTAGACTGCAACGTATTTGACACTCAGGCAGACACAGGCAAAAAAAGGGACATAGTGACTGATTAGCCCAGGAGTCGGGGAACCTATGGCTGATTTCATGGGTACATATGGCTCTAACAAAAAATTATCTCCATGCAAATCTCATCTATAGCGTGCCAATTCTGATAAGGGTGAAGTTGAGTCTAGTGAGCAACATAACTGACGTAGCGCTAATAATATGAAAGGATTGACTTAGAATACAAGGAGGATATTCCCCACCACAGTTTACAGTCAAAGTGTCACACCAACATAACCTGTTTTAGCTGTACGTCGCTACGGAATCCTTTATATGGAAGCTCATTAAACACTAAAGGTTGTTGAGACACCTCATGAAAACCCATGGAAAAATTATAAGCGGCCAGAAACGCCAACCAAGCACACAGAGCAATTTGATTGGTGGAGCTTGGTATGCACGCAGCTCACATCTCTCTGCCCGGCACCATCTGCACTGAAGGTAACTACGCCAGTATCCTCGTTTGCAGTATTTTGTGACATTCTTATAAAATAATTCTGCTTTAATCTTTTTTGAAATCATTATTTAGGGACAAAAATCAAGGTCAAAATGAGCCTTGACAGAGTAATTGCGAAAAGGAAACAAGTTTAAAGTGGTATATTTGTTGATATGGGACACAGGCTCTAGAATTTTTCTATTTCATAGATTTGATCAAATCATCCAATGTCAAACAGTAAAATGAATCACGCTGAAAAATTACATCTTGTCTGGAGGGGGTTCAGCAATTTTGCTGAGATTTGCCTTAAAATACGGCATAAGGTTCCCGACCCCTGGTTTAGCCAGTCAGAATGCAAAACATAATGCAGGATAAAAAATTGTGAAGTAGCAAAACCGTGAAAAGTGAACCGCGCAAGATTACAGTATCTTGAAATCAGGTAAAAAATATGAGTAAGTGTTGCGAAAAATCAATAACAACACTGCAGCGTTTGAAGTGTCATATAGCGCACGGATCTTTTAACAGCCATAGTAGTCGAATTACCACCGAAGGTTCCAGGCAGTTCTCTTCACTGCTGACGGTCGCCGGCCCGAGTTTGTGTCTTTCAGAGAAAACTGGGTTTACCTCTGGCAAATGAGGCTGTGGTTTTGGGTATTATGGCCATGATATCTGGCCAGACCCTTATTTTGAAATGACAGCTCCAGGATACTTAAATTTGGTGACACTAAGTGGTTAATAGTGATAATTGTGGTGGTACCTTGGCGGTTGTTGGACTTTTTTTTTTTTGGGGGGGGGGGGGGGGCTGTGTCCATCCCATTCTGGTTTAGTGCCTTGTCAAGGAAATTGACCAGATTTGTGAGTTCCTGTTCTTCTCCTCCCAGTACAGCAATATCATTAGCAAAAGGGAGGTTAGTGGAATTATATGACCCAAAGCTGACTGTAACTTCATGTTGGTCTAGGGCTAAAGTCATAATTTCCAGGACGAGAGAAGGCAGACTTGTCTTATAACGAGTGTAGTTTGAAGTGTGATTTGAAGCCACACTCCAATGGTACCATTGATTAGTACTACACTGCTGGCATTGGCGTACAGCTATTCAATGGTCTGAACTAGTTTCTTGCCAATATACTTCCACATGTTGGCCCACAAAGCAGCTGGGCTTACTCTGTGTAATGCCTTTTTGAAATCCAAAAAGACATGATAGAGGTTTCTCTGATGTTGTTGAACACATTTATCTAATCATCCTAGTTTTCTCTTTTTTTTTTCTTAACTTTTCCTTACGGACCTCCGTGTTTTTGATCAAACACAATTTCTCATAGTAAGACTTAAACTGCAGCTGACTGGTTAATGAGTCCGCAGCAGAGTTCTGAGGTCATGGGTTCAAATCCAGCTACCAGCCTTCCTCTGTGAAGTTTGCATGTTCTCCCGTGCTTTCAGGTGTTTCCTCCGGGCGCTCCGGTTTTCTCCCACGTTCCAAAAACATGCATGTCAGCTTAATTGGCAAGTCCAAAGTGTCAATGAACAAATTATATTTCTGTCGCTGGGTGCCCTCCATCTGGCTGGTGATGGATTTAAACTGTAAATAAGTTATTCTACTGTTGCATACTGTTTTCTATTCTTGCTTAGTGTGCCCTTCTCGCCTAGTTTAATAGTAGTAATATTGTTGATACGATAAACAGGTGTTGATACGATAAACAGGTGTTGATACGATAAGATGTTGTGAAAACAGATCTCAAACTGTTTTTTTGTCACTCCCCCTCCCTTTAGCAGAAGAAACATTATGTAAACTAGGGCGTTCCTAATACAATAAAAAGGCAAGGACGAAATAGACTTTATCAGAGTGTCTAGTAGACTGTAACAGGCAGTCTATGGTCATTTCTCCTTGCAAGTAAGTAAAGTTATACTCACGTCTCTGTGTCTTCTTTGAGTGCAGGTTTTGTTATAAGTGGTGGGGTTAACCTAATAGCTGGCAATCATATCAGGGTGTCCCCTACCAATGGCTTAAAACAGCTACGATGGGCTCCAGCACCCTTGCGACCCTAGTGAGGATAAGCGGCAGAAAACGGATGTATGGATGGACTTAAACTTGTTCACTGAGGATAGGATAAAAAGGATTTACCTAAGTTAATTTTACAATTTTCAAAACATTAAACTATATTTCTCACAACGTAATTTCTCATGAGAGTTCTCCAGAGACCCCCCTGGAGCTCCTGAGAAACCACGGTCCTCACACCAAGGCTTGCATTCAAATTAGACTTCAAATGTGAAATTTTAAGTTCAAATAAAGCACAGGAGGTAGTGATTGGAGGCCTCTTTAAAAGTTCTGTCAAGTGCAGCAAAATGGACACATCAAGACGGGAGCCCGAGTGTGGATTGTCTGTGTTGTGTGAGCAAATGAGAGAGAACAAGGAAGTCTGTTAACTTTGGGTTTTTTTTTTCATCCCACAATCCACAAACCCACTCATCTCTTTCCATTCAAAGACGAGACATAATTACTGCTTTGAGTATTTAGCTTCATAATTTACTGGTTCTTTCACATTATTTACAAGCCCCGTCTTGGGCTCCCGGCAGGGGTTCGCTTCTATAATCTACTCTGCTCGGGCCGATCCATATTGCGTGTTATTATCACTCTCATTTGCTTATTAAGTACTCCCTTGTTTTCTTCAAATAAAACTATAATTAAAGATTTGACAGCTTGAAATACTATCTTCTCTGCGTAGAATCTTGGCTGGGATGAAAAAGAATTTTGTTTTATCACACTGTGGGACTTAATAACGAAGTGCACAACTTGATGATGTTTGTGTGAGCGCCTGTATGTGTGTATGTTTCTGAGGGAAAGGGAGATTTTTATTTTTTTACAACAACTCTGCAAACTGATTAAAATGCCAATTTTCGGCAATCAGAAACAGGACAAAGATGAATAATATCAATACTTTCTTGACGTTTAATTTGGCATATAAATTGAACAGCTTAACTCAAAATATACTTGAAAGGTGAAATAAAATCGGCAATAAAGTGTTTACACAACTGGGCAAACATGATAATTTAGAGTTGAATTAATTAAACAGACTTTGATGTATATTTAAGATGGATATTATTTTCAACAAAAAATCTCTCACAATTCCTGATTTCCTACAAGAATCAAGAGTCTCAAACTCACAGGCCAGAAGCCAGGCATTTGTTTGGTGAACTCTAAATGGATATCGAAATTGATTGCATTTGTTTAGGTGGATGTTTTGTTTATGTATGTTTTTATTATTTGACACAGTCAAATATTACAACCCCAAACTCGAGGTTAAAGTGATTAAGCCTCAGTTGTAATAAAATATATTGGAAATAAATGACTGGTCGGGTGCTGTCAAATATTTATATATGAGTTAGAGCTAAATAACACAATAATTACATCGAGGTAAAGCTTTTCAAATGTTTTAACTCTAGAGTTAAATGAGTGCTAAAGTGATTTGAAAAAGCCAGATTAAATCTTGGAGTTAAAGCTTTAATTGTGAAAATAGATTAAAATAAAGATTAAATCGGTGCTATCAAAGTTGAATCTAGTTAAAGCTGTGTTAGTGTTTAACTCTGGATTACAGTATCTGGATAGTTTCAACTCCGGGGCAAGGAGGGTGGATCAATGCTTTACCTCGAGACTTGTGGCAGCTTCTCAACTCGAACATTTGAGCTAGAGTTTTGAAGTGGCTTTAATTCCAAAATACTCAGCGTTAAGCTTTAATTTAGACATAAGTATTGAAATTATTACAGTCAATTTGTTTAATAAAAGTTAAGGTTTATCTTTTAATATATTCAGTCTTGCCCTTTAACCTTTGACAGCACAATTGTGAAACTATATGGGATAAGTTGCAAAGCTCAAAAAGCAGATGTCTTAGCTGAAAGAGTGATGCTGGAGAGGAAGAAAAGTACCAGATCTAATTTGCATTAGAATTTTTTTTTACGTTTAGCGTTAGCCTTATCTTGTTGTTTATTAAAAAGACCAACCATGAAAATACCAAAAGTAAGCACTTTACTTAAATTTATAAAACCTCCTGGGCCTCATACCTTGAGGATGGTCCACTGATCAGTTCTTACCTTCTTGTGTGGAGTACATCAGGACATGGCCCAGCGCCTCCCTGATTACATATGCTAGCCACGCTAATGAGCTGAGGTGGACAGTGGAGGACTGCCGCTGTTTATGGCAACTCATTATCTGGCCCATTGACCAGAACTGTTCTACACATCACAGAGCCTTGTGTCCTTTACATCAAGTCGACCATCACTCTCTACAGTCGTCTGCACCTGCTGGGGGGGAAGAAATGTGTGCAAAAGTGTGTTTGTGCAATAAGGTGAAGTTGTTGCGATTGGTTTAGTTTAGGGGTATCCCAACTTTTCAGAAAGAGGGTCAGATTTGCTAAGTTGAAAATGTGTGAGGGCCTAGTCAAGTCAAGTCAAAAAAAAAAGTTAAGTCAAATTTATTTATATAGCCCTTAATCACAAAAATGTCTCAAAGGACTGCACAGGATTACAATTACAAAATTACACAATTACCTGATCTTAAACCAGTATGCGGGCAAGGAACAACTCAAAAACCTCAGTGTGAGGAGAAAAGAGAAACCTTAAGAAAGGACCTTACATGTGGTAATCCCCCTTCCAGGATTGACCAGGGTGAATTACAATTAGCATTACTGTACACATAATAGTAAACATTAGGTAAGATGTTGAAAATGTCCGAAAAGTGCATGACATCAACGACGCCCCCAGCCTGCAAACCAGTCCAGAAAGTCTATGACGGCCACGACGCTGCCTCCCGTCTCTGCCAGCTGGTAAATGCAGGGGTTGACATGCTGCAAGTCAGACGCCGGTCCGCTGACCCATCCCAAATCATCCTTCTCCTTCGTAACAGCCAGGCAGGCGTCGGAAAAAGACAGGACAAAACAGAATATGAGGTGGGCATCAATCATATGCTTTGGAATAGAAATGTGTCTTAAGCCTCGATTTAAAAACTTCCGTTGTGGTTGCAGATCTTATCTCCAGAGGCAGGGCGTTCCATAACACCGGGGCCCGGATGGAGAACGCTCTCGAGCCCGCAGACTTCTTGGCTCTCGGAGTCACAAGTAGACCGGCATTTTCCGAGCGCAGACTCCGTGCAGGAACATAGGGGGAAATCAAATCGGAGAGATAAGAGGGTGCAAGCCCATGCAAACATTTATATGTTAATAAGAGAACCTTAAAGTCACATCTTAAGTGGACTGGGAGCCAGTGCAAGTTGGCCAATACAGGAGTAATATGCTCAAATTTTTTGGTCTTAGTCAAAAGTCTAGCTGCCGCATTCTGAACCAGCTGCAAACTTTTAATGCTAGACATCGGGAGACCAGAAAGCAATACATTACAGTAATCAAGCCGAGAAGTAATAAACGCATGAATTAAAATCTCTGCATCTGATTGGGACAGCATCGAACGAATCTTCGCAATATTACGGAGGTGGTAGAAAGCTATTCTAGTAATATTTTTCACGTGTAACTGAAACGACAGATTAGAATCAAATATAACACCTAGATTTTTGACCGAGTCACTATGGGTGATATTACATTTGTCTAGGTTCAGGGTAGTGTTTGAAAACAACTGACGACAGTGAGCTGGACCAATAATCAACATTTCAGTTTTTTCTGGGTTAAGGCGTAAAAAATTATTTGACATCCATCTTTGAATCTCAGTAAGGCAAGCCTCCAGATTTCTACAACTTAAATGTCCATTTTTTTCCAGTGGCACATACAGTTGAGTGTCATCTGCATAGCAATGGAAATTAATATTTTACTTGCGGATAATGTCTTCAAGGGGGATCATATAAATACTAAAAAGTAGGGGGCCAAGTACAGAGCCTTGAGGAACACCACAAGGGACATTAGATTGTTTAGAGGTCAGATTGCCATAGTTAACACATTGCATCCTGTCTGACAGGTAGGACCTAAACCACGAGAGTACAGTTCCTGAGATAGCAATGCGTTCTAGACGAACCAATAATATGTTGTGGTCTATCGTATCAAAAGCAGCGCTGAGATCCAGCAGCAGTAACATTGATGAGGCACCAGAATCTATTGTTAAAAGGAGATCATTGGTTACTTTAGCCATGGCTGTCTCAGTAGAGTGATTTGCCCTAAATGCATACTACTCAGCCTGGCATTATTTGAACAGTCTTTAATAAATCCACCCCCTCCAAAAGGTTTGCAGTGCTTGGCGATCAGCGGCGCGAGCACGTTGTCCACCTTCGTAGTATTTTCATTTGACTCGCAGGGCCTCGTGAAAAAGTGCTGTTGTGCCTTTAAAACAGCTTCCAGTTGCTTCACCTGTTAGCTTTTTGTAGTCCGCCTTTTAAATGACTCTTGATATTATATTGAAAACAGCTACAGTCTGATGGCAAATGAGTCTTGTCGGAAATGGGGCCGGGCTAAAATTCTCACAGAAAGCCAAAGGCAACGTGGCCAAAGGGCTAATGCCAGCATCTGGTGAAAATAGGGCATGGACATGCCTAGTTTAGTTAAAGTAGGGATTTTAAATGAAATGATTTTGTCTTTGTTCTCATTATTCTAATTATATTGTGCATTGTGTTCAGCGGGGACAGATTAAGGAGGGGTCTATGTGTTGGGAGGGCGTTATTGTCCATGCGTGCGGCCGTGATATGCAGCTGTATGCTGTTAGTCTAACAGCTGGGCACGGGCAGTCAACTTTTCTGAATCAAAACAAAGGAAGGTAAGGTTAGCGGCTACTAGCTTTTAGCAGGTTGTTACATTGAAAATAAATTTGTCTATTAAATCAAAGTCTAAGGAAAGTCAGAGAAACGCGAATAAATTGCTGATCACCAGCTGGTGCTTCATGGATTATTAACACGATCGAGAGGGAACTTGGGAGGCACCTGGGTGAAGGCAAGAGCGGCGCTGCCTGTCTGGCCTACTGCTAACGGCTAGGCTATCAAACCACCGCTGCAGACCCTTGTATCTTGCCAATGCCAGGTCCATTAGCCATGAAATGGATGACTTGGGCACACAACTTGTGGGAAACCACTACCTCCAGGGCAGTCTTGTTTTAATAAACACAGAGATCTGTCTTCATTCAAAGACACCTAATGCTAGTGCACAGCCAGCCAGCCGCTCTCTATATTGCTTTTTTACAATGAGAGGAGAAGCCCTCCAATTTCATTCTACTTTTTATAATGACAAGAAATAATTCATTCAACTGCTATTATGTGGTGTGTGTTATTATTTGTAGATCTATAGCTTTATTTTGTTAGTCGTATACTCTCAGTCGATAATTACGTCATCTCTGGGTAAGTATAATCCTTCGGAGGCTTTTATGTAGGTGCAACATTACTTTGCGGATTTTCACTTTTCACGGGTGCTTCTGGTCCCCATTAACCGCAAAAACAGAGGGATCTCTGTACAGTATATCGATAGATATTTTAAAACGTTAGAAGTGGGGTAGCCAAAATACAATACCACATTATTTATATCTGTACATTCAAGGAAACTGTTGGGGGTCAGATGCATCGACATTTCGTTCTGTATACACGTGTACTAGAATGACAATAAAGTAGATCTGAATCTGAATCTGAATCTGAATCATTATTTGAGGTGTCCTTAAAAATTTGAAATTTGAATATTTTGTCTATTAAGTATGTGATAACGATGTGCAACTGAGTTTAAATAACTTTTATAATTTATCTGACACCGCGCACTGCCATGTGCTTTGATGTTACTTTCAACACATGAGGAAGCAGGAAAAGATGGATTGGGGAAAGGGGTGCAGAGTGATTTCATGCTCGTTCCCAGGTGTTTTGTTAGTGTAGCCTGAAAATGATAAAAGAAAAAGCCTGTTTAAAATACAGTCAAAATACTGAAGAGTTTTTATTATTTGAGAAATGAGCTGACTTGAGGCTGTGATCATGACTTTAAGCCAAGAGATGGCAGCCGAGGGTAGCAAAATGTCAGGTTGCGGACATCACTATGTTTGTGTCGTATTTTTCTCCATTTAATATTCCGTTGTCATACATTTTTGAAAAAGCGCCAGGGAGTCACTTGGTAGAGCCAAAGAGCCGCATGCGGTTCCAGAGCCCCGTTGCCGACCCCACCTCCTAGTGGTAAAAAAAAACATTTTTGTTAATTAAAAAACAGACAGGACGAAAGGAAGACTGAGATCACTTGCGCTTGTTTCTTGGTTTTATTGAAAGGAAGGAAATGACAAGGTGGGATTCTTTGATTCGTTGGTTGGCGGATTGACTGAACTTGACAGGCGGGTGAAGGCTTGGCGGGAATGGTCGCGGACAGGCGTAATCGTAGTGTTGATGGCTGGAGAAGAAGGGCGTCGTAGTATTCGGAAAAGAGTTCAGGGGTCAGACGGGCAAGGCAGATTACAGAAACAGGTCGGCAACGGAGATCAATCAGAAGAAAACAGGGAGCAGGCAAAGAGTCAGAGGTACGGGCTTACTGAGCTGAAGGCAACAGGTAGCGCGAGTACAATCAGACAAAGTGTTACCGGAAGCTGGGGATTTAAATGTACAGGGTGCGCCAATCAGCTGTCCTGGCTGTTGGCGCCAAATCCTGAACACAGGTGTTCCCGATCCGGGTGATTGTGACAATCATATCAACGTGCATTTTATAGCAAAACTCATATGTCAGAAACATAATTGTCTGCCATCCTGCTGCTACGGGTACACAAAAAGCTCAGAAAGTGCTGTGCAAAAAATAGTAAAATGAAAAATATATAAATGTTACGTTTATGTCACTTTGCATCTCTCTAGTGTTATGTTTGCATTCTTGTTTGGGTCAACCATCTGTGGATTAAAAAAATTATATATATATGTGAGGCAATAGCCAAACACTGCGTATACAGTTCAGTTAAAATGACAAAAACATTCCTAACCCTGCTCAGAAGTGCCATCTACCTGTTGTTTAGGTCACTGGTCAAATCTAAGTAAATGTAACTTGTTACTACCCACCTCCCAATTTAAGCCAAGCAGTGGGTTTTATACTTTTTAAAGCAGCTACTGTATGTCGGGTATGGACCGTGATCAAAATGTTACTGTCCCGTGGCCTCTGTCATAAACATAATGATATGTGGACCGCCAGTATTGTTGATGGCAGTCTAAAATAAATTTGTACCCAAGATGATGGCAGTAACCCCTTTGGCCACCTTGGCTTTCTGTGAGAATTTTTTTCCCACCCCATTTCCGACAAGCCCTATGTGAATAAAAACAGGAAAGTTGACTCTGAGGGCCATCACTTCCAGGACAATTGGAAAGTATTTATTCCCTGAAATCTAAAACAACTACATCTGCCTAAAAGAACATTATATCAAGAGGCATTGCCAGACAAAACATGCTGACTACAAAAACTAACTGGAAACGAACATTGTGAAAAGGTGATGCAACTGGAAGATGCTTCAACAGTAAAGGCGCGCTTTTTTTATCTGACTCTGCGAGTCAAATAAAAAATCTACAGAGGCAAGCTGTGAGGTCGCGACGCTGATTGCCAAGCACCCCATACCTTTCACGGACGGTGAATTTATTAAAGACGGTTCAAAGATTGCCAGGCTGAATAGTGAGCCCTCACTCATCTTCAGCTTACCAAATCCGCCCCACTTTCTCAAAAGTTTGGACACCCCTGTACTAAAGCTTTGTTATCAAGTTCGCCAAGTCTGTGTTCTGTGTGGTGTGTGCATCACTATGACAGCCTGCCAAAGTATTTGCAGGCCCAGAGAGAGACGGTGGTGCTAAGCTCAAGGGCACATTTGTTTCAAGCTAATGATAGAATGTAAATGGAGCAAATTTCCCTTCGAAAGAACTGATGCGCTGTGGCTGCAAAACACAATTCACATACACACAAGCATGGCGGCGTCGTGTTGATGGAGTGCAGAATCTCATTACGTATCTAATAGAATAAGTGTAGTCTGCGTATGGGGAGAGGAGAGGAGCAGCCAACCTGATTAGCCTTATCACTTTATTATGCTGCTTCGGACGCAGCACACGGGACAATTGCATTAGAGGGGTGCAGATGAGCTGAAGGCAAGGAGAACTCGGCAAACACTGGCTTAATTGATTCCTCGCCAAATTAGCAGGGACAGGTTGGACGGAAGGATAAGGGTGTAGGGGGGTTGCCCGCTGTCTGTCTGACTGACTGACTGGAAGCTCAGAACGTTTCGTCACCAAAAATATGTCTTACTGGTTTGGTTACGAGTTTGTGGTCTCCTGTGGCGAGGTGACAACTCAGCAAGTGTAATTATGTCATTGCTTTCCCACCAAGGGGAGAGAGTGCAGCTCAGGTGACAACATCACAACAGGATTTTTATGAAACTGATGAAACTCCTTTTTTTTTCGCATGTGGGAGGAGGCCTGTTTGATGCTCATCTCTGGGGTGGGTTGCAGTGACATGCAGTCATCTTGGTAATCTAAAATCAAAAATGTATCATATGTTGACATTCAGTCGTTGTTAATCTTCTTTCTCATTTAACTTCACGATGTTTGCATTTGGAAAAAATCCACTAATCTACCCTAATCCGACAGTGTTTTCTATAATGGACCCCAGGGAAGGACAGACATAGAATAGAGTAAAACATATTTATCCAGATATCAAAACGATATTGATTTATTTTTACTTCCATTTTTGTTTTCTGCCATAAGATCTTTTAATTTTGCATGGTTGTTGAAGACTGCTCTAAAGAATTGCTTTAAATAAAAATAAGGAATTGTACTATGTTTTTCACTTTTTCCTTAACTGTTTCAAAGTTGGAAGTAAAACAATCCAAGTGGGATAAATCCAAACTCCTACCTTAATTCAATGTAGTATTAATACCATTACTTTGCTTCCTGTATTGCCAGAATATTATCCAGGGGTGTCTAACTCAGTCATGCTTGGATTAATTTTCCTTTTAAAAAAACAGCAGACAAGTATTGTATTCAGGATTCAGTTTAGATGTTGTGTTTTCTCGGCTATCTGTTTTTGTGCTCTTTATACTTATGACATTATGCCATTTTTTTCAAAAAGCCAATGCATCCATCCACTTTAAGGTCCATTTCTGAAAGTGTTGCTGTTTTACTCATACTAAAGAAATCTAAGCACAGCAGCGCAGTGGTTAGCGCGTATGCGGCACAGTTCTGAGGTCATGAGATCGAGCCCCCTGTGTGGAGTTTCCATGTTCTCCCCGTGCTTGCGTGGGTTTCCTCTGGGCTCTCCGGTTTCCTCCCACATTCCAAAAACATGCATGTCAGGTTAATTGGCCGGTCTTAATTGTCCCTAGGTGTGAATGAGCGAGCGAGTTGTCTGTCCCTGTATGCCTTGCGACTGGCTGGCAACCAGTTCAGGGTGTTCCCTGCCCACTGCCCGAATATAGCTGGCATGGCCCCCAGCACCCCCGCGACTCTACTGAGGATAAGCGGTGCAGATAATGAATGAATGAATAAAGTAATCTAATACTGTATTCTTAAAGGGGCATTGTGTATTATTTAGTAACCCCTAGTGGAATCATATAAACCTGCATTTTTTTACTCATAGGTTGAGAAAAATATATTTATTTTACATAAGATGAGGCTCACCTAAAGGAAATTGATATAAATGTCTGCTATCTTGCTTCTATGGGTACCAAAAAAACAAAAACACAAAACAAAAAAACACAAAAGAAAGGTAAATTTAAAAAAAAAAAAAAGACAAACGGGATGTTATATCGCTCTCCCAAAGAGATCATGATGTAAAGCTGCTTTTGGGTGAAGGTGTACGCGAGGGAGAAAGGTGGAAGACGAGGACACGCGGGGCAGCAAGTTTGTCTTTGTCTCTGTGGGTGCCCCCAGGGATTGTGGGAAAGCAGAGGGTAATGAATCTGATTGGCTGTCGGGAATTTTTCTGCTTGTGCTGCGCTTTGTTCACTCGTGCAATTCACTTTGTTTCTGTGGCCAAGTTTGGGCCGTGTGAAGGACATGGAGGTGGACACAAACTTTAGGAAGCGGTTCAATGTAATTGAACGTTAAATAAGTAATAAAGTTTTGCTCGTTTTACAATGAAGAAAATAAATCCTTGTCAAATGGGCAAAAAATGTTGCTAGTTATTATTATTGTAATACGCTGTATTTTTTTACTTTTTTTTGCCAGTTAGATGAAAAACAAACACTTGACTCTCAATGAGCATAATGGAAGATATGTTTTCTCATTAAAACAATCATTTTTACTTTCTTGTTAAATAAAAAGAAAGGAACCGAATTGTCCATACTTTTTGATGTTCTTATTTTTATATTTTTTATTTTTAGTTAAAAGTATTTGATTTTTTTTTTATTTTATTAATTTATAATTTGTCATATTTAATGATGAAAAGTAAGATGTGGAAAATTTGGGATGAATAAAATACAAAACATTTTAGCGGCAATTATCTGTATAAGATTTATTTTTCTTATTTAATGACATTGTAAAATGACACTTCTATTTTTTTGGAAAGGTAAACAATTCAAATCTAATACTTTTCACAGTTCAAATATTATATTTCATCATTTACAATGTATTTGAAAACATGTTTTTTATGTAACTTCAAAAAAGTTAATTAAAATGCTAAGTTTTTTTTTCCTTTATTTTTTTTCTACCATCGAGCTCCTTTTAAGTAAAGTACTATATTTTCATGTTTCTGCAGTGCATTTGTTAGCCCATTCGCCTAACACGTGAATGCCTAGTTCGAGACGAGGTGGAAACATACTGTATGTTGGACTGGAGAGGAATAGGCGCCGTCAGGTTGATCTTGCCCAAGACACACCACAGGAACAGGTGCCCTAGTGGTTAAGGGATCCAACTAACAAACTATCTTTTAATTTGTACTATCAATAATACTGATAATAAAAAAAACAATATTTATGTTTGAAATATTTTTCCTTGTTTTTTTCCAAAATTAAATCCACAATATCTGATATAGCAAAATTAAATTTAAAAAATTAATTTAAAATAGCAAACCAATTGGATTATTTTTCTTATTTTAATAGTTTTCCCTCTGTGTATCAGGATTTACTTAATTTGCGGTTATGCTACTTCCCGGTTTTTAATTGTGCATTGTGTTCTGCATTCTGATTGGCTACATAATCACCCCGCACCTTTTCTGCCTTTGTCTGCCTGTGCGTCAAACGACATTATGGTCTGAGTTGTTCCTGGTGTAAAACAGCTTTAAGAACCTAGATTACTTACACATAAAGTTTATCTAAAAGCCATCATGTCAACAAAACATGACAGGTTGACGGTTTTGTTGAATTTTGGCTTACAATATATGGTTTGGCTCTCTCTCCCAGAAAAAAAAAATTCTAAATCTTTTTATTTTTATGGCTTGGGTGAAAAAGGCTCCTGAACCCTGCTGTACATGTTTTTCCATTTTCTAACTGGACTTTTTCACTTTTGTAAAATGTAAAATTTTGTAAAATTTGGTCAGTCTTCTGCCTGGCAGGCCACCTTTGCCTCACGTTTCTGGTTAAGCATCATTTACCTCGCTTGTCTGTCCGCAAATGTATCAGAATCAAAATAAGTATCAGCACCAGCCGTACGTCCGCCTTTTGATGAATTCCTAAAATGATTGTCTAACACATTTTGGATCAAACTTTCAACAATGACTACATCTTTACTTACTGTAGGAGTGTGTACGTGGGAGGGGTCGCAGCATTGCGTCCTCTGCTCTCCCGGCAGGTCACAGGCGACAGATGTTCTTAGCATATGTGGCGAATTAATTAGCTGTTCACACTGCCTGGATTCCCCACCCGGGCCTCACCGAGGAGGTACACATAACGGGCCGCCTTTTGTCAAAACGTTTCTTTCCCCTCCGCTGCGTCGGTACAGGGAACAATCGTCTTTCTTGCCGGAGCTCCCCGAACGGTTCATGTCACGCTTATGTGTTGAGCTGCATCTGTTGGCATGAACAAGTTCTCGAGTTGGTGAGTGTCTCTGATCGCAGCCAGGCCTACGTGTTTGGTGGACCAGGGGAACCAATTGATGTCTTCATTACCTCAACTGGGAAACTTTTATCTTGGCAGCGGTTGGAGGCACTTAAAGATTAGTTTGGATAAATACACAGGCACAATGAAGGCTCTCATTTCAGGTTTTTTGAAAGTCATTTGTTAACTGTTCCTAGGGTGAGGACTAAAACCTATGGTGAAGCAGGATTCAGCCACTTTAGTCCTTACCTATGGAACGTCTGACGGAGGACATCAGATCTGCAGTGACCATTGATTTTTTTAAGAAAAGACTCAAAAAACATTTTTTTTTCACCTCCGTGCAAAGCAAGGGTATCAAGTCAAGTCAAGTCATGTTTATTTGTATAGCCCTTGAACACAAAGTTTCAAAGGACTGCACAGACCACATACTATTATGCCATCCCCTGATCTAAAATTCATATGAGGGCAAGAAAAAACTCAAAACCTCAACATAAGGAAAATGAAAAAAACATGAGCAGGGACCGCACATGAGGCAATCCCCCTTCTAGGGTTACCAGGTGGTAATGGATGATAAATGTTTTTTTTTCCCTTCAGTGTTACCTTCTGCAATGGGGCCGGACCTGTAGGGTGTGGATAACTGGTGGAAAATCCTTCCTCACACAGTTAGTCTGTGCCTTGTCATGATTTTTTTATTCATTCATTTAATTATTTTAATTTAACCATTGTGTGTGTCCGTGTGTTAGGTGTTCTGGTCTTTTGGTGGGGAAAAAGGATATTTTATATCCTTATTGTACACTGAATGTTTTTTAGCACTTCGAGTTTCACGTCATTGCCGAAAAGGTACTTCTTTTTTAAATTCTCATTTAGTAGCTTGAGTTATTTTAATACCTAATAAAAATATACCTAAAAATGAAAATTCATAATCTGTTTTATTGAATCGATTTGAATTGTCTTTATTGTCATTGATATCAATGTTGTAAAAGATTGTATGCAACAAGATAAACTATTATTAAATTAAATTAGATTATTATGTCAACACAGTTTTTCTGGGATTCAGCAAACGATAATAGTTTTGCCTATTTACCCTGACACTCTTTTATAATAGTTTTCTCTTTTAATCTTTGTTAAGTGTTTATCCTGCAATGCCATGTCTAATCTCATTGTACTTGTTATCAACGACAATTAAGGAAATTGTCATCGTAATTCTAATTCTATCTCAGTTTCTGCAGTGTATTGGACCAATATCAACATCTGGAATTGGTAGTGGCACAACCTTCAAAATAAAAGTGAATTTTATTCATGAGCTGAAAACAAAGAATCTCCTATTTGAATGTATTTTTATAATTTTTAAAATCAATGAAAGTGGCGTCCGTGCAACTGTGAATGCCATTACGTGTGGGTGTGTGACTGCGTGTGTTTGGTGGTGGGGCTGTAATAATGAAGTTGTTAGTTAAAGTGGTCGGGACCACTTGGGGCTAGCTTAAGCTGCGCCTGATTGCTGAGGGATAGGAGACATATTCACCCGCACGCAACCCGAGTCATTACTCCTCATGCACATGGACTATTGATTTCCTGCCATCTTTCCATCAGGTGAGAGCTTGCCGGGGAATATGGGAATAAGCAGCTTGCCCCACTAAAATCAAAGTGTCATTTCTCCATTTGCCGTCTCCCTTTCACGTCTCCTTCATTATGGACATGTGACAGGTCAAAGCTGTTGTTTTTCCTCCTTCTCATCCCTCAATCACGTTGCTCGCTTCTCAATCCGACACGTTCCAAACCGAAACTGTCCGTCCTCATCTCGGTCTGTCTGTTCTGTTTAGAGTTTTTTGGGGTTTCTTTATCTTTTACCAACTTTTTCGTCGTCGTACCAGAGAGTGAGTCCTTTCTTCTTGCACCAGGGCTTCACTGCGTCCAAATGATGGATTCCTACCTCTGTTGCCTTTTTCCTGCGCTTGCCTTAAGATTTTGTCATCAATGAGCATTCCACTAATTTTCAAACAGTTCTAGTTCTGTCTACGTCCCCTTCAATCCCACAGTTCCTTCCTGCTACATCTCATTATTACAAAAAATGGAAAGCTGTCTCCAAGAAAAAAAAAGTGAAGCTTAAAATAAATCATAAATGTTGAATCAAAATGTCTTTATTATCATTGATATCAACGTTGTGAAATATTATATGCAATGAGAATAGACAATGTACTCCAGGGAAAAACATGTAATTAAGCCTTTGAGGAAAAAATAATATAAAAGACTGTTAAGACATTCGGCAAACATATTTACAACGTAGTGCCTCAGAGACTGGCCTAAGTTATAATGTTTGTTTGTTTGTTTGTTTGGATCCCTTAACCACTAGGGTTGTAAGGGAACCATTTTCCAGTGGTCTGTCTTGGGCAACTGCAGCCTGGTAGCGCACATCCCTCTCCAGGCTAACATGTTTTATCCGATCTCGAATCAGGGACCTTTCAATGTTAGGCAAATGTGTTAACTACTGTGCTATAGAAACATTTCGTGCAATATTCATAATTGAAAAAGAATAATGCATCGTAACAATACTCCAATGATAATAAGTGCAATAACATTTTAGCGGCAATAAAAAAATCCTAAAATAAGTTGCAAGGTATATGTTTTCTCAGTTTTGTGTAATAACATTTACAGCAACAACAAAAAAAAAAGAATAGAAAAACATATATATATATTTCAAGATGTGTTTTCACAATGTTGTGCGCTCGTTTAGGGTGGTGATGGCCCTGAATTAATTTGTCCTTGTTTCGAAGGAACTATAGCACAAACTAGAAGTTAACAGGACAAAGAAGTGATCGTTCATAATAATAAATGTTATTCATTTTCCCAGACTGACACCATCACAGGGCTGCACGGCAGCTCTGTGGTTGGCGCATCCGCAGCACAGTTCTGAGGTCATGGGTTCAAATCAGGTTACCAGCCTTCCTGTGTGAAGTTTGCATGTTCTCCCCGTGCTTGCGTGGGTTTCCTCCAGACACTCCGGCTTTCCTCCCACATTCTAAAAAGGTGCCTGACAGGTTGATTGGCCAGTCCAAATTGTCCCTAGGTATGAAAGAGCAAGTGAGTTGTCTGTCTCTGTGTTCTCTAAGACTGTCTGGCAGCCAGTTCAGGGTGTCTCGTGCCCACGGCCCGAGGACAGCTGGGATGGGCTCCAGCACCCCCAATCCCTCCTGGTGCGATAATGGATGGATCAACACCATCAAATATACTAATGTTTAGAATTGCAACTAGTAAACCCTAAAGAGTAAAGTTGAAAAAGAAAAAAATAATAATCATCCTTTAAAAAAATGTTTGTCAAAAAATGATCTGCACTTAGACTCCAAACATAAAATTCAGTTTGTTTTATTGTTTTTTGACATTTTTGTTGTTATTACTCTATTTTACGTTACAAAAAGTTAGCAATTTTGAGAAAAATAAAAAGGTTTTATGCATCCTACAGTACAGTACAGTAAAACCTCGGTTATCGCGGTTAATGGGGACCAAAATCACCCGCGATACGTGAAAATCCGCGAAGTAGCGGCGCACCTTAAAAAAAAAAAAAAAATTCATTTTATTATTTTTAATTTTTTTAATTATTATTTTTTTAGACCCGGTTAATGGGGACCAAAACCACTCGCAAAAACTGAAAATCTGCAAAGTAGCAACGCCCCTTCAAAAAAAAAAAAAAAAAAAAAAAAATATTATTATTATTTCTTAGACCCTTTTAATGGGGAGCAAAACCACCCGCAAAAAGTGAAAATCTTGAAAAGAAAAGAAAAAAAATCTCATCTCATCGCATTTTTGTAGAATACGATCGCGCTTTATTGTTTAAACGCGTTATATAGACTACGATCAACCAATTATTTTAATTAGCTCGCTTTATGGTTTCAATAAGCGTATTATATAGAATACGATCGCTTTTGTCGGAAGCGCAGCAGAATGCGCGTTCATGCGAGGGGTGGAGGATTCTGTACGGGAGTCGGATTTGGGCACAACACCGGGAAACGAGAATGGCGCGCCTTGCTAGGGTCGTCGGCCGAGGGGGATTCCCGCAAAAAGTGAAAATCTGCAAAGTAGCGACGCCCCTTAAAAAAAAATAAATTAAAAATTACCATTACAGACCGCGAAGCTCTGAATCCGCGAACGTCGAACCGCGAAGTAGCGAGGTCCCACTGTTGTGCACGTCATTAACAGGCATTTCCTATTATTGTATTCTAACTAAGTCGTTGTATCGGTGTGATAAGTATATAATAATTGTGCACTTCAAGTTTTTATTTTATAGTTACACAACAGGAAACAACGGAATATTTGGACAAATACATGAACATGTACCCAATGGAAGTAGGCTGAAACAGAAGCTTTTAACTCCCTACTCGTATTTGGTTTTTATTTTTTTCTTGCAGAAAAGATATATTCCCCCAAAAAATAACCTTTCCCACAAGAAAGAAATTGGAAAAAAAAAAAAAAAAAAAAGACATAGGCAAGCTTGCTATTATACCATCAGCGGATTGTATACAATACATCGATGAATGACTTGGTCTTTGGGTTCCACAGGGGTCTATAAACTTTTGATACCCACAAAACACTAGCACATTTTCTCAAAATAATAATTTTGTTTCTTAAGCTATTATTTGATGTCACTTATTTTGCATGTCCTTTCTCCAAAACATCCATACACCTCAGCTATCCGTCACCCTTTTGCCAACCTCCTGCACTCCTTCCTCATTCAACCTCATTCAACCTCTTTCCCCCTCCTCCCTCCTGCTCACCTTTCTCCTCCCTGAGAGGAGGATATGAGATCAGAGGATGACAAGGGTATCTATATTTAATATTAATGGCCACGCAGGACCCCCGGACACACGCGCATATGGACACACGCATGCTCCCGGCTAAACAAAGAGTGATCAGAAAGCTCGCCGCGGCCCCTCAGGACAGTTGTCGCGAGGCACACGTGCACTCACCTCATGGATGCGGCGCTCCAGGATGGATGTAAGATCATTAGGTAGAAGAGAGCGTCCATTCTCGGCTGAATCCAGAGTGTTGGAGGCACACATCAATCTGTGGCCACACACAATCCCTCAGGGACTGGAGAAACTCACACATTTGGAAATAAAGCAAGAATGTACAAACTAATGTAACATTTAAATTGTTTGGTGCCATTGACACAGTACTTCTAAATTATTATCTGTCACGCCCCCTCTAAAGAAGAAATCCTCTCGTGTCACCCCAAGAAGTCCGTCTCCTCTTTCAAGCTACCGTATTTTCACGACCATGAGCCACATATAAAAGTCTTGAATTTTCTTCAAATTGTGCAGCGCCCCCTGTGTGTAATAAAAAGCGACAGGCGTAGCTGAAGACATGATGAGGCGGCCATTCACACCGAAGAGCTCAATTTTCAATGCCGATTTTTGGGAGAAATCCGATAATCAATCACATTTTTAACTAAATGCGACTTTCATGCATCTCCTGTGACTTTTGAGCGTCCCTTGTTGATTGCCATCATATGGGGAAGAGGACACACGTTGTCACATGCAATGCATTGTTAGAGGAAGTTCTCATGGTTGCTAAGGCCGTAGCATATCTAGCAATTTGAAATTATTTGTGCTACAGGAGGCTGAAAAGAGTTGTCCCCCCCAAATACTAATTAAATCCGAAAAATGCTCTGTATAAAATGTTTCCCGTCGCGCAAACGTTAGTAAAGCATCTTTGTCTCTAATTTCTGTGAGAATGAATGTAAAGCACGGAGCATTTGCACCTTGTATGTACGAGGGGGGACATTTCATGCATGGGGGGGTTGTCATTTTTCAGAACATTAAAAGCAGCAGCAGAGGGCACTCGCGCCCTAAATGTAAATGTAAATGGTCTGCATTTATATTACGCTTTACAACGCAACGAAGACCTCCTAAAACGCTTTACAATGTGCTTCACACTTTTCCCTTTTTCACACTCACTAACTGATAGGTGCGTCAGCCTTGCAAGGCAACTACCTGCTATCAGGGGCATTAGGGATTCAGTGTCTTGCCCAAGGACACATTGAACCTGCGACCTCTTGATCCTAAGACGAGCGCTTTACCTCCTGAGCTGATCCTGCCTATCGTGTGGTGCGCCCTGTGTGGAGTTAAATACAGAAATAGAACCAGCTACAGAGACTTCGTCTTTTAACACAACGCGCCTTATGGTTGTGAAAATACAGTAATTATTAGTTGTTGGGGCAACTCAAGGGTCTTCTTCACTTTGTATCTTCACTTTATACTTTATGCTTAAATTTCACGGCATAGAGGTTAAATGTAAACAAAACACTGTTTAATGAGAGTGCCACAGTTCCCTAGTGTAGTGGAGTTGCAATTGCACTTGATTATTTGGAAAGAAAAAAAAAAGTTTGGGAGGTCAACCATGACTTGACGGAGCTTCACGTCCACCTGGCGGGGACAAACACCACTGCTTGAGAACTCCTGCATTTAGGGCTATAGAGGTCAAATTATCTTTTTTTCAACTGAGCTGGCAGTGACTAGATTAAACTAAACAATAAAAACATAGTAGGAGGGCCAAATTTAAAATGCAAAAAAATGAAAGAAATAAGATTTATTTTGAACCATAGATGAAGTGCAATTCCACATGAATTATTTTATGTAACACAAGTTAGAGTTTATGGCATTTTGGATGAATGAATTGTCATTAATACGTTGTGACGCATTGTATTCAACAACATAAGACATTGGTCTCGAGAGGGATGGGTGCCACCTGGCTGTACTTGCCCATTACACACCACAGGAATTAGTGCCCCTACAACCCTAGTGGTTAAGAGATCCGACCAACCAACCTACTCCAGGGTAAGCATGTAATAAAGACCTTAAAGAGAAAGATAAGATTAAAGAATTTTGTGATAAATGAGAAAAATGTTCACAAAGTAGTGCTTTGATACTGGCCCAAGCTATGATGAAAGAATGAAAGAATAGTTCATCGTCACAGTAGTGCAATAAAAAGTAGTGCAATAACATTTGGCAACAACAACAAAAATTCCCAAATAAGTCGCAAGATACGTTTTCACGGTTTTGTGCACTTGTTTAGGGTGGTGTTGGCCCCGGCGAAGAAACTGTCTCTGAACCTATTAGTCCTAGTTTTAAGAGAGTAAGTAAAGCCTACTAGATTGTAGTAACTACAAGGTTACAGGTCAAAGAGGTGGTGAACGGTGAGAAGTATTTTTATATGTTGAGTGCCCATAAAGAATTGTATCAAACACAGTCCAAATGCTGACCCAAACCGCCAAAAAAGATGAGAAAAGAAGCGTTTATTCGAGCAAGTCTAAGAATTGTCATACTTGCACACACAACAAAAAGAGCTCGACAGAGGCTGCAATAGGGGATTTCATCATCAGCTAGTGGAATATTTTCAAGTTACTGACACTACCTCTAGGTACGTATTAGCGTCTGTACAATAGGTTTATTTATTTTTTATTGAAAAAAACTTGCCATGTCTTACTTATGAGCTATGATTTCAGAATAATAACAGGATTTCCAAGTTATCCTCAATTATACATTTACTAACCTACAAGGCCTCAAATATGTACTACCCCCAATAAATTATTATTTCACATACCTTCTTTTTACAGCCTGTACTCAGTATGTCTTTAATCTAAACGCTTGGAAGAAAAAAATGACCATCGCCGTCATAGACTTTCTGGACTGGTTTGCAGGCTAGGGGCGTCGAAGTCATGCACTTTCCGGACATTTTCAACATCTTACCTAATGTTTACTATTATGTGTACAGTAATGCTAATTGTAATTCACCCTGGTCAATCCTGGAAGGGGGATTACCACATATGAGGTCCTTTCTCAAAGTTTCTCTTTTCTCCTCACACTGAGGTTTTTGAGTTGTTCCTTGCCCGCATGCTTGTTTGAGATCAGGTGATTGTGTAATTTTGTAATTGTAATCCTGTGCAGTCATTTGAGACATTTTTTGTGATTAAGGGCTATATAAATACATTTGACTTGACTTGACTTCTGTTTGACGCTGCAGCGTCCTTGAGATCACAAGCACATGATACCTTAGAATTATATTTATCGTGAATAGTTCAATTGTTGCGGTCTAACAATATCTGTATGAGAAGAATGTGTGCATGTTTATGTGCTGATTATTATTTATCATTCAA
This sequence comes from Urocampus carinirostris, assembly GCF_059441175.1. Lineage (NCBI taxonomy): Eukaryota > Metazoa > Chordata > Actinopteri > Syngnathiformes > Syngnathidae > Urocampus > Urocampus carinirostris. The sequence goes on from NC_142352.1 coordinate 49,721,607, forward strand.
AAAGTCCACCATCAGCTGCTTTATTATGCAGATTTCTGCAGGTAACGTATAGGGGCTTCAAATGCTTTCCATGTACATTATTGAGGGTTTTTTTTCTCTTTCTACATCGCTAATGATCCACCATATGAGAGAATAACAAGCATCTACTGCAGATAGCCTCTGCCTGCAGGCAACACACACCTTGGACATTTGTGTGTCTGTATATTGTCTCCTTGGCTAGCATTGATCTGCGGCTATCACACTGTATCACGTAATAGGATGCTTTGGGACAGGGGCGATATTTAAATGAAAGGCGACTGGTGTGCATATGCGCAAGTGCAAACGAGTGTGTGTGTCCGTATTGGGCTGAGTGTACTTCCAGTTGTCTTCAAAGGGCCATATTGGCAATCAATGGTCAAACTCCAGCCATTGAACAACTGTCCGCCTTTTCAATTGTGTCCGGTTTGAGAAACAATTTGACCATAATGTCGGCTTGAAAAAAAAAGACATGCGGTCAATACAGAGAGGGAGAGTCGTGTGAAGGACAATTTCGAGCACCTCTTCATTTGCAGGAACTGTGTTGTGTGTGCGGGTGTGTCTTTTGGAGAGTAGTCGAAAGCAAATTGTTTCCTTCTCTTATGACTAGCTACCCAGGGTTGGTCAGATTAGCAGAGAAACCCCTCACTACTTCACAACTTCAGTTATCACTGGTGCACCCCTTTGTGCAAAAAAAAAAATACTTAATTAAAGAAAAAAATAATAAAAAAACAACCAATGCTTCCGCACCACGAAGAAAGTTTCGGACGAGATTCGCGTCGATTTTCCATCAACCCCTGACTTGAATTCCGATCCCAATTGGCCAATTCATATCATTGTCTTTCACAATGTACTAAGAACGGACACCTGCTCTGCATTCTCTTTCATCTCGCTGACAAGAGTTTGTGTCCTTCTTGTTTCATCATGCCGCCTAATCAATGCATTCTCTGTCTTTGTCTGTCTGTCTGTCTGTCGGTCTGTCTGCCTGTCTCTGTCTGTCTCTCTCTCTCTCTCTCTCTCTCTCTCTCTCTCTCTCTCTCTCTCTCTCTCTCTCTCAGTAATTAAATAAGTCAACAAGTCCACTCTAATGAAGGCTGCGAACAAAAAAAACGTGAGACACTACTTCGTTGATTAACACTTTTCGTGGGTTGTTTTGTTCCCTATTAACCACAAAACCTTGCAAACATCTACTGAGTAACAAAAGTCAAGCTACAAAAACAAATGACCCCTTTCTGCATTGCAGATTACTTATCATAGTTTTGCTACTTTTCATCATGCATTGTGTTCTGCATTGTGATTGGTCAAAAAGAGGAAATTGCTTTCAATCGCCAACAGAAGTTGAGTCCAGGAGGAGTGCTCTTTCGTCCTGATGTGGAACCGCTCTCACTGCAGGGGTGCCATTTTGTGCCTCGAACCTCCCAAAGAAGTTGTTGAGGTCATTCAGGAAGTCCATGCTAGTGTCCTCCAACGGGGCGGCGGTTGGCTTGTGTCTGGTGATGGCCTGGATGCCTTTCCACATATCCCTGGTGTTGGTTGAGCTGAGGAAGAGGTCCTGGATTTTTTTACTGTGCCATCGCTTTGCTAGTCCGATAGCACGGTTCAGGTTGGCCCTCGCAGATCTCAGTGCCTCCTCATCACCAGATTTAAAGGCAAGGTTTCGTGCCTTTAGAAATTTGCGTATCTCAGCAGTCATCCAGGGCTTCTGATTGGCACTGGTGCAGATGGTTTTGGTGTTGCTGACGTCCTCTGCACATTTACTGATGTAGGCTGACACAGACATGGCGTACTCATCTATGTTTATTTTGTTGTTGTAAGTGGCAGCCGATTTAAACATGTCCCAATATGTGCATTCAAAGCAGTCCTGTAGTGCCTCCATTGCCCCCTCAGTCCACACCCTCACCTGCTTCACTGTAGGTTTTTCTCTGGTCAGCAGGGGCTTGTATGCAGGAATTAGCATAACAGAAAGGTGATCTGATGTGCCAAGGTGGGGGCGGTGGGCTGCTCTGTATGCTCCTCTGATATTTGTATAGGCCAAGTCCAATGTGTTCCTACCTCTTGTAGCAAAGTCGACATGCTGGTGGAAATGCGGGAGAACTGTTTTCATGTTGGCCTGGTTAAAGTCCCCAGCAGCAATAAAAATGCATTCGGTGAAAGCATGCTGCAGTTCACTCACAGTTCGGTAGAGAACGTCCATTGCCTCCTTTGTATTGGTGCTGGGGGGCACGTACACGGCAGTAATGATAGTAGCGCTAAACTCCCTGGGGAGGTAGAAGAGTCTGCAAATCACCGTCAAAAGTTCAATGTCCCGTGAGCAGTGATTCGAGATTATCCTAGCATTTCTACACCAGTTGTTGTTGGTATATGATGGATTTAAACTGTATGACTGTATGTCTATGGTCATCTCTCCTTGCAAGTAAGAAAATAATATTCACGTTCTCTGTGTCTTTGAGTGCAGGTTTTTATTACAAGTGTTGGGGTTAACCTAACAGTATAAATACATAGTCCGCCACCCTTGTTCTTAGCAGTGAGTTTGCCGCTCCTATCAGCGCGGAATGCAGTTAGCCCCACAATGCTAACAGCGTCAGCCGGGATAGATGAGTTTAACCATGTCTCCGTCAGAATTATTGCGCAGCAGTTCGTCATCTCGCGGTTCGATGTTAGTTCCAGTTGTTGATGGTCCAGTTTATTGTCCAGAGAGCGAACGTTGGAGAGGAAAATGGATGGGAGAGGCGTTTTGAAGGGTTTAGCCTTAAGCCTAGCTGTTAGCCCGGCCCGACAACCTCGCTTCCTCCTCCGGTCACACCGCCTTCCCTTGCCACTCTGCTTCGCTGCTTCGTAGGCCGCTGGGTCTTGTTGACGTAGCACTCCGGGGCTACGTTAACACTCCAGAGTGGTCATAGCAACGAGCACTTGATTTCTGGATGATCGCATATCCAGCAAAAACCTGCGATCGTATATTAATCTGCAGTTTGAGTTGACTATGTTCGCCATCAAAAACTGAGTCGAAGACTGGGTTTTATGACCAAAATGTAAAAAACTGTGGCAAGCCAATGTAGCCGCAGCTGAACAGGGTGCCGCCATCTTGGATCCAAGTTAGTATTGATCAATACTGATATGATACCGATACTATGATCATTTAATAATTGAACCCCTCCCCCATTGATTTATTATATATTCATTCAAAACACTTTGCACACACATTTTAGACAGTAAAGTAGTAAAAAGAAAATATATAAATATTCATATTACAACAGTTTCAAAAAAAAGTCAAGAGAGTCAAACCAGACAAAAAAAAGCCATAAATATCAATGTCAACATGACAGCTATACCTTGCATTGCACAATATTCTGTATACAAAGTCAGAAAAATGCATATAGTGGAATCAATACAATGTAAAACTGTTGACTAAAATGCTTCAAATCAAGACAGGACAACAAAATGCATTGCACAATATTTTGAAAATAAAGTGACCAGTGCAAATACAGTGGTAACACAACTGGACATAATTAAAAAAATATATATATATATGCACAATCTTATAATCCACTCACAACATTATTATAGTGCTAATTCAAAAAAGAAACCTTGATAAGAGGGCAAACATGTGATAATCCCGCTTCCAGGGTGACCAGGCAATAGATGGTTCTTTGGGTAACAATACACAAAACATAATGAATATCAATAAAAAAACATGGGTAGTATATAAAATTATCCAAAAAGTCCATGACAGCGACAACGCAGCTTCCCATCTCAGCCGGCTGATCGATGCAAAGTTGACATGCATCAGGTCCAGGCTCTGGTCTGCTGACTCATCTCGATACGTCTTTATCCCTCATTTCACCACCAACCAGGCAGCCGGAAAGGAACGGAAAAATATAAGTATGAGGTCGTCATCAATCATAAGCTAAAGAATAGAGATGTGTCTCAAGTCTAGATTTAAAAACCATCACTGGGGTTGCAGATCTTGTATACGGAGGCAGAGCTCCACAGCACCAGAGCCCAGAGGGAAAAGGTCTCGAGCCTGCAGAATTCTTCTTGGCTTTCGGATTCACAAGTAGGCCAGCGTTTTGCAAGCGGAGACTCCATGCTACTTCCAAGGGGGAAATCAAATCGGAGAGATAAGACAGGCCTTGTCCATGCAAATATTTGTATTTAGGTAGAAAACCTTAAAGTCACATCTTAAGTGGACAGGGTGCCAGTGCATTTATCCATCCATCCATTATGTACACCTCTTGTCCTCAATAGGGTCACAGGGGTGCTAGAACCTATCCCATCTATCTTCAGGCAGTGGGCAGGGGACACCCTGAACTGGTCGCCAGCCAATCACAGGGCACACAGAGACAGACAACTGACTCGCTCATTCACACCTTGGGACAATTTGTACCGGCAAATTAACCTGACATGCATGTTTTTGGAATGTGGGAGGAAACTGGAGTGCCTGGGAGAAACCGACACAAGCAAGGGGAAAACATGCAAACTCTGCACAGGAAGGCTGGTAGTTGGATTTGAACCCATGACCTCAGAACTGTGCCGCGGATGCGCTAACTACTCATCTGCCGTGCTGTCGAGCCAATGCAAGTTTGCTAATATAGGAGTGATGCGGTCAAACTTTCTTGTCTTAGTCAAAAGTCTCGAAGCCGCATTTTGAACCAACTGCAAACTTGTGATGCTAGGCATTGGGAGACTAGAAAGCAATACATTACAGTAATCAGGCAGAGAAGTAATAAACACATGCATTAAAACATTAGGTATCGTTAAGACACATAGGGGTCCTAGTGAGACAGTAATTACAGGAGTTACACCTTTAAATAAAAAAACAGTAAGGCTATTTGTGCGTGAGTGTGTATGTGTGAATGGGTAAGTGTGAAGCACATTGTAAAGCGCTTTGGGAGGTCATTGACTTGAAATGCGCTATATAAATGGTCTGCATTTACATAGCATTTACCATTTACCATTCCAAAAGAATTATGTAAATGCTGCGACAATTTTGAGAACAAATGGAAAGGTGGAAGAAATCAAGACCAACAAAAAGACACTAAGTCTCATCTCATCTCATTAGCCATACTGCTTATCCTCATTAGGGTCGCGGGGGGCTGGAGCCCATCCCAGCCATCTCCGGGCAGTGGATAGGGTACACCCTGAACTGGTTGCCAGCCAATCGCAGGGCACACGGGGACAGACAACTCACCCGCTCATTCGCACCTAGGGACAATTTGGACCGGCCAATTAACCTGAAATGTATGTTTTTGGAATGTGGGAGGACACCGGAGTGCCCGGAGGAAACCCACGCAAGCACGGGGAGAACATACAAACTCCGCACAGGAGGTCTGGAGCTGGATTTGAACGCAGGAGGTGCCCATGACATGAACTGTGCCGCACAAGCGCTAAGCACTGCGCTGCCGTGCTGCCCGACACTAAGTCATGAAGCTAAAAAAAAAATTGAAAATAAAAACCTAACAAATATTTTTTTGTATTCCAATGGACCTGATTTGTTAATGCCCATGCAGTGCAACACATTTTTTTCCTATTGCTAAAGCAAATTGGCTTTCCTGTCACGAGATAACGCCCTTGGCAATACCTCGCTTGCTAATGGTTGGGCAAAATATTTTCTGAATTAATCCAGCTAGCATCTAGCAAACTAACTAACTGACACACTAAACTATCCAACTCACTAAGTAGCGAGCAAGTGAGCAAGCCAGCTAACTTAGCTTGTAAAACAACTCAGTCCACAATGTTTGTTTGCCTTGTCCTAAAGAGTAACCAATGCTAATTAGCATTCAAAATACTCCCTTGTTTTAAATAATTGTAATTAGAATTAAAACTAGAATTGTCTTTATTGTCATTAATAACATCTTAGTGACCATTGTTTACAATGAGATTAGACATGGCACCCCAGGATAAACACGTATGAAGACTTAAGATAGAAAAATGAGATATTTATTCACAAGGTAATACCTGGAGACTGCTCTTGAGCCATGTTTTAAAAATGAGGCATTGCATAAATTGTGTTTGATTATTTGTTTGGGATTCCACACTCAAACTTTTTGTTAGTTTTCCACTAAACTTCAACTTGTCATTAAAACATTTAAGTCAAGTCAAGTCAAGTCATTTTTATTTGTATAGCCCTAAATCACGAAGAGTCTCAAAGGGCTTCACAGATTATTACACTATATTACACGGACTATTTTTCAGCCGACGAGAAGAGTAGGTTATTCATATGCTATGGAGTAGAAGTGAGTCTTAAGTTTAGATTTAAACATTTCCACTGAGGTTGCAGATCGGATCTCAGGGCGAAGAGCATTCCACAGCACCGGTGCCCGGATGGAGAACGCTCTCGAACCAGCAGAACACTTTTTTGCTCTTGGGATCACCAGAAGACCGGCACTCTCAGATCGTAGCTTCGGACTGGGACATAGGGGGAAATCAGATCTGAAAGATAAGAGGGAGCAAGTCCATGTATGATTTTGTATAATACTAAGAGAACCTTGAAATCACATCTATGGCTAACTGGGAGCCAATGCAGGTTAGCCAAAATCGGTGTTATGTGATCGTACTTTTTTGTCCTAGTTAAAAGCCTCGCTGCGGCATTTTGTACCAGCTGAAGAGACTTGATTCTAGACTTCGGGAGACCAGAGAGTAGTGGATTACAGTAATCGAGACGGGAGGTAACAAATGCATGAATTATAATTTCCGCATCAGACTGAGACAGTATTGAACGGATTTTAGCAATGTTACGAAGATGGAAGAAAGCGGTTCTAGTAATTTTCTTTACATGCATTTCAAAGGATAGATCAGGGTCAAATATGACACCTAAATTTTTAACTTTGTCAATGTTCACAGCAGTTTTTGAGAATAAGTCACGGCATTTAGATGGACCAATGACTAACATTTCGGTCTTTTCAGAGTTAAGACGCAAGAAATTGAGTGACATCCACTCTTTTATCTCAATGAGGCAGGCCTCCAAATTTCCACAGTTTAGTGTGGGAGATTCCTCCAACGGAAGATATAGTTGAGTGTCGCCTGCGTAGCAGTGGAAGCTGATATTGTACTTGTGAATAATATCACCTAATGGAAGCATGTAAATGCTGAAAAGAAGGGGGCCAAGCACTGAAACCTGCGGAACACCGCAGGTAACATTAAAGGGCTCAGATGTCATTTCACCATATTTAACACAGTGCGTCCTATCTGAGAGGTAGGATCTGAACCACGAGAGGACGGTTCCCGAGAGACCAATCCATTTTTCCAACCGTTCTAGTAGGAAAATGTGGTGCACTGTGTCAAAAGCAGCACTAAGATCCAGCAGCAGCAAAAGTGATGAAGCGCCAGAATCCATTGCCAGTAGGAGATCATTTGTTACCTTGATCAGAGCTGTCTCAATAGAGTGGTTAGCCCTGAATCCTGATTGCATGGTTTCAAAAAGGTTATTCTCGGATATGAAAACATTCAGCTGCTGTGCCACTACTTTTTCAAGTACTTTAGAGAGGAAAGGTAGGTTTGACACAGGTCTATAATTACTTAAGATTTCTGGATCAAGGTTGGGTCGTTTCAGTGTCGGTTTAATAACGGCGGACTTAAAAGCTGCTGGAACTACACCTGAGGAGAGTGATATGTTTATAATATTTAGAACTGAAGGTCCAAGGACGCCAAAAAGACTTTTAATAAGTGAACCTGGGAGCGGGTCGAACTGGCAAGTTGTCGGTTTGGCCGCATTCACCACCTGTTTGAGATCATCAAGTGACAGTTCACTAAAACCGGACAATTTCCCAGGACAGCCACCCTGTCGTGCATCTGTAGATTTCAGCCCTTTAATAAGTGTGTTATTAATAATTTCTTTAGCAATTTCTTCCTGTATGCATTGAATCTTCTTAGTAAAGAAGACCATTAAGTCATGAGCAGAGTGCGTCGAACTATCTGCGATAGTCTGTTGCCTTGTAAGCGATGCTACAGTGTCAAAAAGGGCTTTGGGATTGTTCTTTTGAGACGCAATCACCTTCGAAAGGTAGGCCGATTTTGCAGAGGCAAGGGCCGCTTTATACTTTAACAAGCTGTCACACCAGGTTTGATGGAAAACCTCAAGCTTGGTAGCGCGCCATTTTCTTTCCAATTTCCTGCATTCTTGTTTAAGGGTTCTAGTTTCATCAGTAAACCAAGGCGTGCGTCTTTTAGGCGGGATTTTAGCTTTATGGGCGCTACTGAATCCAGGACACTAGTCAGGGTGGTATTGAACTCATACATGAGTGAGTCAATCGAGCCACTGAATGAAGGAAAGCACGCAACTGCTCCAGGAAGGAGTTCAAAGAGCTCAGAAACTGTGCCAGTGCTTATATTGCGGCCGCTAAATCCTTCAGCTTTTTTAACACTACATTTAGCTAGCACCTCAAATGTAACTAAATAATGATCCGAGATAACGGTAGTACACGGTAACACCATAATGTTTGAGGTTAAAACTCCTCGAGTCAGAATCAAGTCTAGCGTGTTTCCATCTTTATGGGTTGGCAGATCAACCAGTTGATTAAAACGAAATGCATCAATTAGAGACCTAAACACAATAGTAAGCTAACTGAGTGGGGAGTTCATATGAATGTTAAAGTCCCCCATAATTATAATTTTGTCTGCATAGGTTACTAGTTCAGACAAAAGTTCAGCAAATTCGTCTAAGAAAGTTGTGTATGGCCCAGGTGCGCGATAGACAGTTATTCCATAAATTGACAATAGAGGACCGCATCACAAGAGCCTCAAACGCCTTGTAATTATTAGAGGTACGAGGATTAAATTTGAGCGTTTTTTCAGAAATGAGCGCGACACCGCCACCCTTCTTCAACGTGCGTGCTACATGGCTACTCACGTAGTGAGGGGGTGAAGCATAATTTAGCGCTAAATACTCATCCGGGCGTAACCAAGTTTCACAAAGACCCATACAGTTAAGTTTATAATCACGAATAATGTTATCAACAAGTAAAGCTTTAGGAGCAAGAGATCTAATATTTAAAAGACCAAATTTTAGCTTTGCTGAATCATTTGACTTAGCTGAAGTCTTTGTAGTCTTTGTAGAGATCTTCAAAAGATGCCGCCGTTGTGGCTGTTCGTGTGCGCTGAGTGTAAAGCTTCGGTTGTCCGGCGAGGAATGAATGGTGGAATTAGTTACATCCTCGCGTCCTTCTTGCTCCTTAGACTTCGCACGCTTCACACATCTACCTGCACAGCAACCACGCTTCTGTTTTCTGTCCTTACGGCGCCGTTGTTGTCGTTTATTAGGAGGAATAGCTGTCCACAAGGATGCCGGATCTCTTTGAAGTTCGCTCGGTATATCATAGGCGGTATAAAAAGTGCCCGAAAAGTCAAAATTTAGACGCCCACCCAACCGAATAAGTTCGTCCCTACTGTAATTATTTTTGGCCACACATGTGTCCAAAAGTGAAAGCAAAAAAGACAAGAGAACGGCAATAAATAGATTAGCTGGAGAGCAACTAGCCGCATGCATGCATCCATGCGCCGCCATGTTGGAAGTTTAAAAAGACGCTTAAGGACAACAGTATGTGTGATACACACTAGTACTACACAAGCAACTCAATACATTCAGTGGCATTTTATGTTGTAGAAAAATGTATTTTTTAACATTGATTAAAATACTTTATAGGGAGGCTATTTGGTCATTTAGCTCAGTGGTACCAACCACCGGGTAGCAGACCGGTAACCAGGCTGTGGGTTGTTTGGTACCCGGCTACACAGAAAGAAAGAAAAAAAGCCTTATTTTTTATCACTCCATAATTTCATACAGAACTTGTAGCAGTAATTGAGGAATGATTGATCACTCGACAAATGTTGCTGACCTCATTTGCTCAGCATTGGATGTATTGGAATTCCATGGGTCGCAGTGGTGAGAGTGCCGCATTATATCCACTGGGCCATTGAGATTGTAAATGACAAGGGAAAAGGCGCCAACACATTGCCACTAAACCACCAGTGGTACAGATGACATATGAAATGCCATTTGAGCTTATCTGATTATCACTCTATTTTAACAGTGCCACAACACATATTTGGACAGTGCATTCTGATAGGTTAAACAGTCTCTCCACTTTTTCACCTGTGCGTCAATAACCTTTTGGTTTAATAACATTTATGTGTACATAAAAAGGCTTGTATAGTGTTTTGTTAAAAGACATTCTATTTTGTTTATCCTCCAACAATTGTAGGTGAATACGTTTGGTGACAATTTAACCTATGCAAAACAATATTCCTGGCACAGTAAAAATAGTGTGATAGTGAGACAAACTCTAATGCCTTGTTGTATTTTGTTTTAAACACTGATGGTGTAGTGGCAAAGTGTCAGTATTTGCATTGTCACTAACCGGGTTAGATTCCTGTTGCATACAATGTTCTGTAATTCAGGTCAGTGGTGTTCATCAATTAGATCAACAATTGCACAATCATGCTCAAACACGCTATTAATTTACAGGTAACACATTATTCTGCAGTATGTAAGGTTCTCCAGGGTTATAAGGCGCTATTTCAAATTTCTGGCCAAATTGGGGTTATTAGGTGGTCTTTATAGTCTGGAAAATATGGTAACATTATCTAAACCGCCAAAAAAGGAACGTGACTACAGTGGACGTGTAACTGATGCTTTAATTCCGTCATAGAATGTTGAAAACTGCAAAGTACTTTAAAATGCATGAAGATCATGTGCCAATAAGTTGACGAAGTTAAAGAACATACATTTCACATCATTCTGAACTGTTTCAAGATATAGTTCTTTATACATCATATAAACACTTTTAGAAACTTAAAGCATTGGCTTGTTAACTCTTCAACATGGACAAAGATCCTGTGAGCCATTTTGTGATAATACTCAGATTAACGAACAGGAAGTTATTCGTAAAACCCGGTAGTAGTAGTATTCCAAGTCAAGTCAAGTTATGTTTATTTGTATAGCCCTAAATCAAAATAAGTCTCAAAGGGCTGTATACAACTAGCATTACATGATTTACATGACTCCCTGATCTGAAAGCTGCATGAAACTCAAAAATCTAAGCATGAGGAAAATTAAGAAACCTTGAAAAGGGGCTGCACATAAAGTAATCCCCCTTCTAGAATGATGACATTCTAAGTCCCTCATCTGGAGGGACGAAAGCATGGCCAACTCAGGTGCCGAGGTCCCTAACTTGTTTGGGTGTTTGGGCATTTGGGTTGGCCGAGGTCCAAAAATGTTTGTGTGTGTTTTTTGCTATTTGTTCCCTTTTATTTTCTTTGTTATCGTATTTGTTTGTCTTGCTGTCGGTCACCCCTCTTGAGGGATATGACCAAGATAGATAGATAGATAGATAGATAGATAGATAGATAGATAGATAGATAGATAGATAGATAGATAGATAGATAGATAGATAGATAGATAGATAGATAGATAGATAGATAGATAGATAGATAGATAGATAGATAGATAGATAGATAGATAGATAGATAGATAGATAGATAGATAGATAGATAGATAGATAGATAGATAGATAGATAGATAGATAGATAGATAGATAGATAGATAGATAGATAGATAGATAGATAGATAGATAGATAGATAGATAGATAGATAGATAGATAGATAGATAGATAGATAGATAGATAGATAGATAGATAGATAGATAGATAGATAGATAGATAGATAGATAGATAGATAGATAGATAAAAAAATGGACAATACACAAACTTTAGAAGTTTTGGTATGAGTACTTGATGTTGAGACCATTTCCTTATGTTTATGATACCGCTTGAGACAGCTATGGCACATGTGCTACCTTCAGCAAATATTTTATTCATGTAGAACCCTCACTTTATTTTTCAATTTAAATCTTGAATAAATACAAAATATCTATGTAGAACACTACTTAACGAACTTACATCATTTTTTAGGCTCGTATTGCTGGAACTTAATTATCAAATAGAAATAGTTGTCGTACGGACAACGCAATTATTAATATTGTTTTTGTTTTACAATAATGATAATGATAATAGTAATAGGTGGTCAGCGCGCAGCCCCCCAGTGCATGTTAGGTTAATTGGCCATTCAAAATTGCCCTTAGGTGTGAATGAGTATGTGAGTTGTGTGTATCTGCCCTGCGACAGACTGGCAACCAGATAAGGGTGTCTCTTGCCCGATTATAGCTGGGATGGGCTTCAGCCTCCCCGCAACCCTAGTGAGGATAAGCGGCACAGATAATCGATGGATGGATAATAATACTTCATATTATTATTATTATCATTATCATTAGTATCATTATTTCACTAAACCTTTTTGGGCTAGGCCGCGAGAATATAGTCAGAAATTAACCCATTTATCACCGGGGCACCCGCTTTACAAACACTATTTCAATTACCCTAACCGATATTTAAAAAAAAAAAGGAATTGAATACAAGTTGTTCTGAAAAAGGTTGCAGCAACTTACCACATTCATATTTCACAGGCATCCACGTGTGGAAAAGGGCCAATCACAGGCAAGAAATTAGACAAACTAATGCATTTTGTAAAGCATGTTTTGGTTACGAAAACACAAAACCCATTTGAAGCCTTCAAACATTAGTTTACTTGTTCTTATTGTCAAAGGGTCAAAGATTTGGGATACTGATATGGGTGTCTGTCTCCAGGAATTACCTTACCATCTACTACACAGTATACACGCCCATAAAATGCCTGGTTATGGGAAAAATAGTTGACAATATATGGACAACTAAGAGAGCAAGACTCAAAAACATTTTTGTAATTATTTATTCCCTTAACCACTAGGGTCCTAGGGGCACCGTTTCCTATGAGGGGCCGTTTAGGAAATAATTCTTATTTGCTCCCAAACTTACTATCATACTCTCAGATACACTACTATAGTCACGCACACAAACTGTCAAACTCTCTCACATACACTACTATAGTCACGCACAATTACGACTATAGTTACCCACATACATTCACTATCATACACGCTCATCTGCTCTAATATACTTGTGCACACTTTCTACCATACTCTCTCATCTGCGCTAGTATAGTCCCACACATTTACGATCACACTCTCTTATTTACATTACTATAGTCACACACACTTACTATCATACTCTCTCACATACACTACTATAGTCACACACACTTACTATCATTCTCTCTCGCGTTCACTACTATAGTCTCGCACACCTATTATCATACCCTCTCACATTCACTACTATACCATACCTGTCAACCTCCACGGCTCCATGCCCGTACAAACTGTCGGATTTGCCCTTACAAAATACAAAATAATCCTACACCATTTTTTTTTTTTTTTTTCGGAATGATGCATGATGCGAAATCCCCAGGCGGCAGACACATGCACACAGTAGCATCAAACCGCTCGCTTCGTTTGCAACGAAAAAAACAATACCGAGATAGAGGCTGCCGCGGCGAACTCTTTAGACTTGATTGATTTGCAGTTTTGTGATAGTCGGTGTTTACCGGATGGTACCCATAATTAACTAATTTGTTTTTTCTGTACAGATTTTCTTGTACGTCATACACGCCTTAAAATGCATGATAAACGTACTTTGTACGGCAAAAGCGTACAGGTTGACAGGTATGATATACTCATGCACACTTACTGTCATACTCTCTCACATGCACCTACTATAGTCATGCACACTTACTATCATACTCTCTCACATGCACTATCAACTCATATACTAAAACAGGAAGTCAATTTGTTTAAACAGGAAATAGGATAAGGGAATGGTGCTGCAGCTAAAAGCTGATTGTTTTTAAGAACTGAGATCCAGGCGCAACTTTATATCTTTTTCAATTGCATTTGAAAATATGATTTTTCCATTAAATTTACCTACTTCTCCTAAGCAATTTTTTATTAGAAATAAATGCTAACGAGGAGATATTAAGTACTATTTTCCCTAATGCAATGAGACGTCCATAGAACATAGAGAGGGAAACGGACAGAGGTACATATGACAGCATGATTTGGGATCGGTTATTCATTGAGCTGAATGGACATGCACTCACAATTTTGTTATGTAGCCAGCAGTTTGACAGAAATGTCGATCAAGAGATCTATGTAACCTTGGAGGCCCTACATTTATGTTTTTGTTCCATCATAAATTAATTTCAAAACTCAAGTCAATTGATAATAAAGGGACATGTTGGCTTTAAGAGGCCCACCAACAATAATAACTGGGCGCCCTGGTCTCCCACAGTACTATATTTTACTTGAACAAATTAGAAACTGTTTATTCCCAGGAATGAGCTTGCAAATAATAGTGTTAAGCTTTGGCATCAATAGGAGAACATTGTACAGTAACAGACAAAATCTTCAAATTGGATCACTGGCCTACACAATAATGTTTGATGATGCCTTGTGTGATATAGTTCCTGACATTCTTTAAACAACCTCAAATTCTGGAGAAAGATATATACGTGGAAGCCTCAGATCACAGAACATTGACATACAGCGATGACACTTCAGAAATTGCCTGCAAGTACTTGACCCTAGAGGACGGGATCTTCGTTGTTGCCGTGCGATTCACCGAAGAATATATGACGTTAAATTTCCCAATCAATTGTGGTGAGTAATTTATGATGTTCCTTGAAAAGGTTTTGTATTACTCAGTTCTAGAGCTGCCACATATTTTACAATTCATACACTTATTTGCTTACACTAAGGTAATTGTTTGCTTTTTTTCTCCCACAGGCACGTGCCTGTGGAAACCATAAACTGATTAGGTGGCGAATGGTCTTCCATGGATGTGTCGATGGCTTTAGCCAAACTATTATACACGGCAGGGGTAAACCGTGAAAGCTGTCGGGCCCTGCTGTTGAACAGAAGAGTGTGTTGTGTCACCCAGACCCGAGTGACATGGCCGCTTTCTTGTGTCCCGTTTCATCTGGAGGGATAAAAGCATGACCAACTTGGGTGCCGAGGTGTTTAACTTCTTTGAGTGTTTGGGCATTTGGGTTAGCCATGGTCCAAATATTTTTGTGTGTGTTTTTGCTACTTTTTCCTTTTTTTTCTTTTTTCTTTTAATTTATTCTTGTTTGTTTTTGTCTTACTGTTGGTCAACCCTCTCGAGGGATATGACCAGGGTAGATAGATAGATGGATTTACCAGGTTTTTTGATCGAGTTTCGGGTTCCTTGTGTTTCATTATGACAATTCTTACCTGAAATAACATGTACTTTTATGTCTTTCATACATGCTGACATTTTTAAATGTGTTAAATGCAGCCGACCATCTTTTTCAAACACACAAAAAAGTGCACGGACACTCATGGGCACACACCAGGTCTTTTTGTCATGATAATGGATTCTGTGTTCTTGGCTTTAGGGTCAGGAGGTCAACATAAGCTTCTTAATGGACTGTGAAATAACCCTAACTGCATTAACCTCCCTCCAAAGCACGCACACACACACAGGTGTGAGCTTGCTCATGCATACGGCGCATGCATATATACATACACACACACAACAGTAGCGCACGCGCCTTGCATGGGCGCACAGTGCTCAGTTGCGATTGGATTGCTCTTTAATTGGCAGAGGGGGCGATCGCACCTTGAGGACGCAGTGAGGAGCCTTCAATCAGGAAGAGTGATGAAGCGAGGCATGCTGGGAAGGAGGAGCAGCGGAAGGACGGAAAACAAATGAGTAGGCCTAAAACCACAAACACGCTCAAAACGATGCATGCAGTTGCCAGCCGGGCTACATTACAGTAATGTCAAGTGAGACTGGTGTGTTGCCTTATAAGGTGTATTGGAAAGTGGCTGTTGTTTGACCGCCAGGTGTCATGATTCAATATTTCAGTTATACAGGGATCTTTTGGTTATGCCTGATTACCAGGGTTAGAGATGTAGCGAAAGAGAGGCAGAGATAGAGAGAGAAGTAGAGACAGAGAGAGATGTAGAGAGAGAGCGAGAGAGAGAGAGACCCCAGTATCTGCAATAGACCACCGGGAATGTTGTATCACAGCCATACAGTGCAATTCATTATAAGCAAGCCATTTGAACCAAAACAAAAAGGGCTCTGCAATCACGCGTCCTGCAAACAGAAAGCAAACCTTGTATTTTTTTCAATCATTTTTATTTTCAAATAAATATTTTCAACCAGCACTGAGGCTGCACAGTAAGAAGTGTGAAGTAGCAAGAGATTAGAAATAGCAACATTTTTAGTTGAAACCTTCAATATGCAGGCTTGGGGAATACACCTCCGGGAACGGTGCATTCGCAATGATCGCAGCATGGCTTTAGGACTAGGACCTTAGCTTGGCCTTTTGGCTGAGAGTAAGTGTCCCGGCTCCTAGGCTTTGTAGCTTATTATGAACTGACCGATAACGGATAATGGATAATGAATAACGAAGATAGATCAATAACCCTTAAAAACCCCAAAACCCCATACACGTGTCGGCATTACGTATTAAAGATACAAACATTTTTTTTTATTCGATTCCGTTACAGTTACCGAAAAGAACATGATCCAATTACAGGTACATTAAAATAAAATAAGGATTACTTGGGATAATTACAATTTTATTTGAAGCTATCTTCGTATACATAATGCACCAATAATTTTAATCACTGACACAAGAGAAACAGGAAGAGATTAGGTCTGCACACACGCAGGAGCTGTTGCACAGATTGTACAGACTGGCACCTATGTGCTTGTTTGTCAAACCGTTTTGCAGGTAAAAGCGCTTTGCATTTTGTCTTTACTTTAATTTTTCTTCTCTTTAGCACTTATTTTGTTGAATTGGCGCCAGCAGTTTTTGCAAGGCTGCATTGTGTGCGTATAGGGCACTCTGCAGCGACGTTACTCGCAAGTGATATGTTCAGGGACATTTTGTAAATTTGATTGATTGTCTTCTTTTTGTATTTTAAAGTCAATTGTTGTTTAAAATCCACTATGTGATCATCACATGTGCGGCAGTAGCTCAGGAGGTAGAGCGATCGTCTTAGGATTAAGGGATCCCAGTTCGAATCCCGTCTTGTCCGTGTTACATGTCGAAGTGTCCTCGGGTAAGACACTGAACCCCTAATACCCCCAATTAGCGCCTTACATGGCTGCACAGATCACGGCTGCTATTGGGAAATGTGAAGCACAATGTAAAGCGCTTTGGGAAGTCATTGACTTGAAAAGCGCTATATAAATGCAGATAATTTCAAGATCATTTCATTTCATCGCAGTGTTGTGTTATGAAAATAATTAACTTGGCCTATTAATTCTGAATGCTTTCAAGACGTTTGGTATCCCCACTTCGAACAAGTAAAAACCTTTGTTGGAAATTTAGATAGTGAACAATTGGTGTTTTTTAAACAATATTCACTTCTTAATGTCCTCCTAATGTAAACTAAAACAGAGCATTTATCAACTGCAATGTGAAAGAGTCATTTTTGTATTTTTACTTATGAATTTCACTACATAGTTCAAGTATGAGCCCATTTATGTGACCTCTGTGTGACATTGGAGTTCAAATTTTTAAAAGTTTACGATCCCCAATTTATTTAAAAAGAGAATCATCATAGTAAAGACAAATGTGTTGATTCCTGAAATAAAAAGCACTTTTCACAAATAGATTGTCTTCTGCTCGCTTCTTTTCAGTTGCCAAATGCGTCTCCCGGCAAGGGGATCACGAAGGATTTTTGGGTGTTGGCGGGAGGATTTAGCCACGTGTCTTAAATCAGTCTTAATTTTTCGTATCCCCGCCAATAAAGAGCCGCCATTAAGCCCCTCTCTCCTCGCCTCATTTCTCTCTTCCTCTTGTTTCACTTTTTCAATTTGTGCAAGAGGGGGAGTTGGCTCTTAATAAAATTTCACTTTGGCCAGCCTATCGTTTGCATCTGAGCCAATAAATAGCAATTAGCATTAACAATTAAACCAGCCAGTGGAACTGCAGGCGGCTCCCTGAGATGGCCTGATGGATGGATGAGACTCTTGCTGCGAAGGAAGGGAGGGAAACTTCCCCGAGTGTATGAGTTCATGTGTGTATGAGAGTGTGTGAGTACTCTCTTTGTGAACCCGCACAGGGCACTCCAGTATATTTTGCACTTTTATTGGCCTCCACAATCAAATATATCGGCTGTCTCAGTGGCCTCATCACAATACACTTATCCAGCATGTGGGCAGAAATGCCAAGCTGGCAAACCATTTGGTCCACGGTTAGACCACACATTTTCCTTGTTAATTTGACTCGGTAAATAACAATTGATGTGCACCGGCCAGTGTTTAGTCTCATGTTTCCAACAAATACTGCAATCTTTTTGGACGTAAAGAATCCCATTCATCTGTCACCCTTTAAACGTTTTATTATTATTAATTCTGGAATGTGTTTTAATGCAAAGGGATGCTCTAATTCAGTGGTTCTCAAATAGTGGGACGTGCCCCCTGGGTTGTGTTGGGCCTAAGTCACCCATTTTTTCTAACAAATAAAGTATGAAAACTCAGGTTTGCTTCGGGCTGGGTCCGTTGAACAAAGTCAATTTGTCAGCCTCAGGCTGAGCTGGGCTTTAATACCTGCGGGCTGAATTTTTAGTTCCGATTATACCTCTAGTGCAGGAACCAATGGCTCGCGAGCTTTTTATGGCTCTTTTTAGTGCATATGGCTCTAAAACAAATTTGACACAACAAATTTTCTCCATGTCGTTCAGATTCGAGTGAGCGAAGTCTATTCCAGTGCACGCGAAGCTTGGACAACTTTCTTGGACAAAATTCCTGATGGTACTGTCCAGCATATATAGGACACATTTTTAACTTACTGTCATACTCTCTCACATGCACTACTATAGTCATGCGCACTTACTATCGTACTCTCTCACATGCACTATAAACTCATATACTAAAACAGGAAGTTAATTTGTTTAAAAAGGAAATAGGATAAGGGAATGGGAACTTTGCACGCACCTTAAAACCATTATTAATGACAAAAATGACAAAATAAGTCTTGATATTTGTATAAAACTCGGGAGGGGGGACAAATTTTAAGTGGTACAGACTTTGCCCGACCTACGAAGGAGTTAGGTTCCGGACGGTCGTTCGTAGGTTGAATTTGTTCGCATGTTGCTTCAGTGCTATATTTTGTATGGTTTTGGTTTATATAAGTATGTTTAAGGCTTGTTTAAGCGACCTGTATTGTTTTGTACTAAAAATAAACATTTAATAAAATCATATGCTCTATAAAGATAAATATAGTGAGGTTTTACTTACTTTTTTACTTCAACAGGTCCTCCTCCGTGGTAAAAAGTGGCCGAAAAAAGCGTTACGACCATTTTCTCAAACGCATCAAGCTTTCTTATTCCACTTTTGTTTCAAAAGAAACGGCTCACCTCTTTCTTACACTTTACAATCATATTGAGTTCTGAGCGCGCTAGGGATTCAGTACACGTAGCACTTTATGTTTACATACAAACTAGAAAGAGGAAGCAGATATTTTTTACTTCCAGGTGACCTCTCACAGAGCCACACGCCAGTAGCAACGGAAAGAAGCACTACAGTAATGTCCTGTACTTGGAAAAAGGTGAACACAATACAAAATTTAACTTACAGCAATGTCCGGATATTTTTCGACATCCCAAAAAAAGTATCTCCCGGAATCTGTAAGTTGAATGTACATAAGTCGGGAGGCATCTGTATTTTTATATGGGACACAGGCGCCAACATTATTATTTTACGAAATTGGTCAAATGATCAAACGTCACACGGTGAAATCAAATGCGCTGAAGAATAAGCTTTTGTCTGGAGAGCGGGTTTGGCATTTTTGCAGAATTTTGTCTTAAAATACACTGGTACCTTTACTTATGAATGTCTCTACATACAAAAGTTTCAGGGTACAAAGTACCTGAATGGGAAATATCGCCTGTAGTTACAAAGGCATTTCTGGATACAAAGTCAGAAGTACATTACAGTAAGCGTTGTTATTCACTTCCCCAAGACTTCAAGCTGGAAATTTTTAATATATAAGTGATATAAGTGAATCCCGGAATGCTTTTTGTGTCCCCTTCCCACGCTACCACCTGGCAACCGGTGAATATGTGCGAATTAAACCACATTTCATGAAGTCATGGAATTTGTGGAAAGAAAGAACCCAGAAAAGGTGTTGACAGGTCAGGCTGTCGCTCATTATGATGACGCCTGCCTCATGCATTTTCTATGGATTGTCTGAAGCTGGTAAAAGCAGACGTTATTGGATGCGTTTTTTCAAGAAAACGTGGGAGGGAAAAACCCTGGCGAGGATCAGAAAACAAAGAGGCGAGTTAAAAGGTAAATAATAAATCACGACCTAAAAGACGCACGCCTTGGTTTACTAATGAAACTAGATCACTTAAACAAGACTGCAGAAAATCTGATAGAAAATGGCGCGCTACCAACCTTGAGATATTCCGTCAAACCTGGTGTGACAACTTGTTAAAGTATAAAGCAGGCCTTGCCTCTGCAAAATCAAGTTTTCGAAGGTGATTGCGGGACAAAAGAATAACCCCAAAATAATTTTCGACACTGTAGCATCGCTAACGAGGCAACAGATTATTCCAAATAGTTCTACCCATTCAGCCCATGACTTTATGGTCTTCTTTAACAAGAAGATTCAATGCATACAGGAAGAAATTTCTAAAGACAGTCTTAATACATCACATATTAAAGGTCTGAAATCTATAGATGCGCGACATGGTGGCTGTCCAGGGATTTTTTTTCCCGATTTAGTCATCTGTCACTCGATAATCTTAAACAGGTGGTGAATATGGCCAAACCTGTCAGACAGGACGAAAGGAAGACTGAGATCACTTGCGCTCGTTTCTTGGTTTTATTGAAAGGAAGGAAATGACAAGGTGGGATTCTTCGATCCGTTGGTTGGCGGATTGACGGAATTTGACAGGCGGGTGAAGGCTTGGCGGGAATGGTCGCGGACAGGCGTAATCGTAGTGTTCGGAAAATAGTTCAGGAGTCAGACGGGCAGGGCAGATTTACAGGAAACGGGTCGGCAACGGAGATCAATCAGAAGAGAACAGGGAGCAGGCAAAGAGTCAGAGGTACGGGCTTACTGAGCTGAAGGCAACAGGTAGCGTGAGTACAATCCAACAAAGTGTAACTGGAAGCTGGGAATTTAAATATACAGGGTGCGCCAATCAGCTGTCCTGGCTGTTGGCGCCAAATCCTGAACACAGGTGTTCCCGATCCGGGTGATTGTGACAAAACCAACTACTTGCCTGTTTGACATGCTTCCGGGTCGGGTGATTAAAGGTCTTTTTGGGGTCATTGGACCTTCAGTTCTAAATATTATAAACATATCACTCTCCTCAGGTGTAGTTCCAGCGGCTTTTAAGTCCGCTGTTATTAAACCTACACTGAAACGACCCAACCTTGATCCAGAAAGCTTATGTAATTATAGACCTGTGTCAAACATACCGTTTCTTTCTAATCTACTTAAAAGGTTGTAGCACAGCAGCTGAATGATTTTATATCCGAGAACAATCTTTTTGAATCAATGCAATCAGGATTCAGGGATAACCACTCTACTGAGACAGCACTGATTAAGATAACCAATGATCTTCTACTGGCAATGGACACTGGCGCTTCATCACTCTTGCTGCTGCTGGACCTTAGTGCTGCCTTTGACACTGTGGACCATAATATCTTACTAGAACGGTTGTAAATATGGTTTGGTCTCTTAGGAACCGTCCTCTTATGGTTCAGATAGGACGCACTGTGTTAAATCTAGTGAAATGACATCTGAGCCCTTTAGTGTTACCTGTGGTGTTCCGCAGGGTTCAGTACTCGGTCCCCTTCTTTTCAGCATTTACATGCTTCCATTAGGTGATATTATTCACAAGTATAATATCAGTTTTCATTGCTACGCGGATGACACTCAACTATATCTTCCGATGGAGGAATCTCCCACACTGAACTGTGGAAATTTGGAGGCCTGCCTCACTGAGATAAAAGAATGGATGACACTCAACTTCTTGCGCCTTAACTCTGAAAAGACCGAAATGCTAGTTATTGGTCTATCTAAATGCCGTGACTTGTTCTCAAAAACGCCTTTGAACATTTCCAAATGTAATCTCACCCAGAGTGACTCATTCAAAAATTTAGGTGTCATATTTGACCCCGATCTGTCCTTTCAAACACACGTTATGAATATTACAGCTTTTTTCCATCTTCACAAGATTACTCAAATTCGCCTGTCTCAGTCGGATGCAGAGATTATAATTCATGTATTTGTTACCTCCCGTCTCGATTACTGTAATGCACTACTCTCCGGTCTCCCAAAGTCTAGAATCAAGAGCCTTCAGCTGGTACAAAATGCTGCAGCAAGGCTTTTAACTAAGACAAGAAAGTTTGATCACATTACCTCGATTGTAGCTAACCTGCATTGGCTCCCTGTTAGCTTAAGATGTGATTTTAAGGTTCTGTTGTTATTATACAAAATCATGCATGGACTTGCTCCCTCATATCTTTCAGATTTAATTTCCCCCTATGTTCCGGTCCTTAGCCTTCACTCTGAAAATGCTGGTCTACTAGTGATCCCAAGAGCCAAGAAGAGATCCGCAGGTTCGAGAACGTTCTCCATTCAGGCCCTGGTGCTGTGGAATGCTCTTCCCCTGAGATTCGATCTGCAACTTCAGTGGAAATGTTTAAATCTATGGTTAAAACACACTTCTATTCTATAGCATATGAATAACCTTATTTTTATGTTGATAATATCTGTGTATTATTTGCCCTCATGTAGATTTTAGATCAGGTGATGATGTCATAATATTCTGTGGTTTGCAATAATATGTGGTCTGTGCATCCCTTTGAGACACATTGTGATTAAGGGCTATACAAATAAACATGACTTGACTTGACTTAATATTTTTTATTATTGCATTATGTGTTTCCCTGTGACCCTACTGAGGATAAGCGATGCAGATAATCGATGGATTATATACCTCTCGTTTTCTGTTTGTTTTGCGGTAATCAAATTTTAAAATGTATTTGTTTCATGCTCTCATGCTCTATTATGATTTATCAAAAAAGTATATACTTTTGTGGGGCTTGGAATGGATGAGCACTTTTACATTCAAATGGTGTCTCTACTTTCAAGTGTTTCAGGTTATAAAGGTACTCCTAGAAAATAATCGCAAAAGGTAGCTTGTATGGGAGCCGTCCATCTCCATACGTTAATAACCCCCCAATGTAAAGCCCTGTCGCAGCAAGTGCTGCCCAACAAAGCTAGAGCAAGGACACATGGCACAAACAGTGGTTTGCTCTAAAACAGCCACCAGAGTAAGAGTACAGTTTCTTCTTCACACAACTTCTCAAGTAAAAGTAAAAATTATAGTTATTTAAAAATTATCTCAGAAGTACAAACCCAAATCCTACTCAGGTTAATGTAAGTCCCCAATTAATGGAATCCTTGAAATGTCAAGGGAACACAAGAAGT